>NC_086318.1:342700323-343422823 GCF_036172605.1 Pelobates fuscus | reverse complement strand
ACTGCCCCCTCATACACACACACTGCCGCCCCATATACACACATTGCCCACACTCACACATACACTGCAATACTCACACACACACACTGCAACTGTTACACACACATACTGTCCCACACATACACTGCATCCCTGACATACACTGCCGCTCTCACACACGCTCACACACTGTCCCCCTCACACACACACTGCACCCCTTACACATTGCACCACTCACACACACTACTGCTCCAATGCACTACTACAGCCCCATTTCCCAGCAGACTTCAGGTAAGTTGTCAAACTGTTCTTAAACGGTTTGACTACTTACTCTGGGAGGGGGTCCCGGCACTATAGACACCATAACCACTACACTGAGCTGTAGTGGTTATTGTGTCTGGATTATTTCTTTAAATAATCTACAAGTGCCCCTCCCGAGATCAGGCTCTGGATCCGCCACTGACACGGTGGGAATGTGATTATTGGAGTTTGTATTATAACTTTAGGGGTATTTGTGCACGTGTAACATTTACTTTATTGCAGTAATGGCTAGCCTTGCCACCCTAGGCTAGTGGTACAGCAGCAAACCTATTCATTTCACAAATGTATTTCACGTGCATCTGGCATGACAAGATTTATTTTATTTTTTTTATTCTTTATTTTTGGTGCATTGAAAGAGATACAAGCATTCATATAAATGCCACAACAGCATGAACTATAATCACTAAAACATTGCAATTTCTTTGAAGTTAGGCTAAAGCATAGTTTGCACATTTTGTTATAGAGGGTTAGTGGTCACATCGGTAGTGTTTTCCATGTCTATGGTGAGGGTAGTTTTTAGATTCTTGCTGCCCCGTGGGGTGCTTGGGCATTAAATCGGCATAGGCATAGGGTTTTGGCTTGCTATGTCCCCATCCCTTTGCGTTGTATGAATTAAGTTAGGTGCGGTGATAGTGTGGGTATTGGGTTATTTTAAGTGGTCTATGTGTAGACTATTTTAGGTACGGAGCCCGGCTATCTGAGCCTGGTTTAGTTGCATACGTGGGCTGTACAGTGCCCCTTGGCTGATTTATTGGCTTGAGTGGGTGCTCCGTGTTCTTATCTCTATCGTTTCTCTATGGGGCCTTCTGGCCGCGTCTAGCCTATAGGGTTGGGTGTGAGTCGGGAGTTTTAAGGGTAACTTGGTGAAGCAGTATAACAATAAACATAATAGGAATTAGGTGTTAGCGTGGTTCACAGCATACAGGGAGTGCAGAATTATTAGGCAAATGAGTATTTTGACCACATCATCCTCTTTATGCATGTTGTCTTACTCCAAGCTGTATAGGCTCGAAAGCCTACTACCAATTAAGCATATTAGGTGATGTGCATCTCTGTAATGAGAAGGGGTGTGGTCTAATGACATCAACACCCTATATCAGGTGTGCATAATTATTAGGCAACTTCCTTTCCTTTGGCAAAATGGGTCAAAAGAAGGACTTGACAGGCTCAGAAAAGTCAAAAATAGTGAGATATCTTGCAGAGGGATGCAGCACTCTTAAAATTGCAAAGCTTCTGAAGGGTGATCATCGAACAATTGTCAGGGTACTCACCTGTGAGACAGACGGCCAGACGTGGTCGCTCCTGGAATTCCCAGCAGGGGACTTGAACCGGGGTACTTGTCTATCCCAGTCCTGCTCTCTACCTCTGAGCCACAGCGGCTTTACCTGAGACTTCTGATTCCGGCCTTGTTCATCCTGGCTTGGCTACTACACCGGGGGCTGCACCTTGACTTGTCTGCTTCTCACCTGTCTCTGATCTTCATTAGCAGGGTATTTAAACCCAGCCTCGCCCTGCAATCATTGTCAAGTCTTTGATCTTTGTTCCTGTGTCGTACCAGTGTTCCTGTTTATTCTGCTTCGTGTATTTGACCTCGGCTTGTGACTACGTTTATTCTACCTCTGGCATCCTTTGACCTCGGCTATCCCTCGACTATCCTGCTGGTTCTGTCCTTGCCTGTCCTGCGAATTTGGTACTGCATCCTGCACAGCCCCCACAGGCCAGGTGAATTCTTACCTGACCACCTCGGCCTGTGGCTATCTGCAAGGGTGAGCGTCATATCTGCGCTACAGACTCCCAACTCAGGTAAGACCCTGACAAAAGACTTGACCAATATGGAGTCCGCAGAAATGTGCTCACCCTCACTCCAGCAAGTGTCCAGCCTGGCCCAGATTGTTTCGGAGTTGCAGCAGGAACTTTTATCTCTTAAAGGCGCAGTACATCCAGCTCCGGAACCCTTTGTCATCATGCCCGACAGATTTGATGGTAACTACACGTCCTTCCAGTCATTCAGGATGGATTGCGAGGTATTATTCTCTTTAAAGCCTCGAACTTACGCCACGGATTTCATCAGGGTCAGAGCGGCTATCAACCTGTTGTCTGGACGCATTAAAGCTTGGTCTTACCAAATGTTGCAGAGGAAGAGTCCTGTCCTTGTCAGCTGGGAGTCCTTTATTATTGCCTTGGACTCACAGTGCAGGATCACTAAGCCCAAGCCAGCTCCACTTACTAAAAAATCGCGGAGTCTACGTCACCACACCCCAGTGATACCCTCTTATGATCCAGTTCCCAGGAGAACTCCAGAGGGGCCCTGTGTTCAACTTGATCCTGAGGAGCCTATGCAAATTGGACGTGTCCACTGCAAAGTCACACCGGGAGAGAGGGACCGAAGGAGAAGCCATGGTCTGTGCTTTTACTGTGGAGAAGGTGGACACTTCATCACGCTTTGTCCTGTTCGCCCTCCTAGACCTCCTGCTCCAGAGTCGTCTGCCTGTACTACCAAAGTTGCTTCCTGTATTACCACCACTACTTCCTACCCACTTGAAAAGGATTTACCTAAGGATTGTGTCATTGCTTCTAATGGCACTACGGTCTGTAAAAAAGACTTGGAAGTGTTCGAAAAAGCACTGCTAGCTGCGAGCACTGTCCCTCCCGAAGTTGTGGAAGTTTTTGTCACCCCTACCCGGAACCTAGACCGATCGTCCGCTGTACCAGAAACTGGTACTGGGAAATCCCGAGCTAATCAGGGATCCCATACTGAGGACTTTCACTTTGGGGACTCGACGGATTTTGAGAGTGACTCTGGTGAGACGGATTACTTCAATGAGGAGCCTGCTTACGCCCAGAGGTCGTTTTTGAAGGGGGAGGTACTGTCAGGGTACTCACCTGTGAGACAGACGGCCAGACGTGGTCGCTCCTGGAATTCCCAGCAGGGGACTTGAACCGGGGTACTTGTCTATCCCAGTCCTGCTCTCTACCTCTGAGCCACAGCGGCTTTACCTGAGACTTCTGATTCCGGCCTTGTTCATCCTGGCTTGGCTACTACACCGGGGGCTGCACCTTGACTTGTCTGCTTCTCACCTGTCTCTGATCTTCATTAGCAGGGTATTTAAACCCAGCCTCGCCCTGCAATCATTGTCAAGTCTTTGATCTTTGTTCCTGTGTCGTACCAGTGTTCCTGTTTATTCTGCTTCGTGTATTTGACCTCGGCTTGTGACTACGTTTATTCTACCTCTGGCATCCTTTGACCTCGGCTATCCCTCGACTATCCTGCTGGTTCTGTCCTTGCCTGTCCTGCGAATTTGGTACTGCATCCTGCACAGCCCCCGTGCACAGACCCACAGGCCAGGTGAATTCTTACCTGACCACCTCGGCCTGTGGCTATCTGCAAGGGTGAGCGTCATATCTGCGCTACAGACTCCCAACTCAGGTAAGACCCTGACAACAATCAAGCGTTTCATTCAAAATAGTCAACAGGGTCGCAAGAAGCGTGTGGAGAAACCAAGGCGCAAAATAACTGCCCATGAACTGAGAAAAGTCAAGCGTGCAGCAGCCAAGATGCCACTTGCCACCAGTTTGGCCATATTTCAGAGCTGCAACATCACTGGAGTGCCCAAAAGCACAAGGTGTGCAATACTCAGAGACATGGCCAAGGTAAGAAAGGCTGAAAGACGACCACCACTGAACAAGACACACAAGCTGAAACGTCAAGAAATATCTCAAGACTGATTTTTCTAAGGTTTTATGGACTGATGAAATGAGAGTGAGTCTTGATGGGCCAGATGGATGGGCCCGTGGCTGGATTGATAAAGGGCAGAGAGCTCCAGTCCGACTCAGACATCAGCAAGGTGGAGGTGGAGTACTGGTTTGGGCTGGTATCATCAAAGATGAGCTTGTGGGGCCTTTTCGGGTTGAGGATGGAGTCAAGCTCAACTCCCAGTCCTACTGCCAGTTTCTGGAAGACACCTTCTTCAAGCAGTGGTACAGGAAGAAGTCTGCATCCTTCAAGAAAAACATGATTTTCATGCAGGACAATGCTCCATCACACGCGTCCAAGTACTCCACAGCGTGGCTGGCAAGAAACGGTATAAAAGAAGAAAATCTAATGACATGGCCTCCTTGTTCACCTGATCTGAACCCCATTGAGAACCTGTGGTCCATCATCAAATGTGAGATTTACAAGGAGGGAAAACAGTACACCTCTCTGAACAGTGTCTGGGAGGCTGTGGTTGCTGTTGCACGCAATGTTGATGGTGAACAGATCAAAACACTGACAGAATCCATGGATGGCAGGCTTTTGAGTGTCCTTGCAAAGAAAGGTGGCTATATTGGTCACTGATTTGTTTTTGTTATGTTTTTGAATGTCAGAAATGTATATTTGTGAATGTTGAGATGTTATATTGGTTTCACTGGTAAAAATAAATAATTGAAATGGGTATATATTTGTTTTTTGTTAAGTTGCCTAATAATTATGCACAGTAATAGTCACCTGCACACACAGATATCCCCCTAAAATAGCTATAACTAAAAACAAACTAAAAACTACTTCCAAAAATATTCAGCTTTGATATTAATGAATTTTTTGGGTTCATTGAGAACATGGTTGTTGTTCAATAATAAAATTCATCCTCAAAAATACAACTTGCCTAATAATTCTGCACTCCCTGTATAGTCACTATAGATTTAAAGTTATGGGTCCAGGTTGGTCTTTGGACGATGACAGCCCCAGCGTGGTCAGCAGTGTAATTTGGAGTGATGAGGCCAAAATAGAGCTTTATGGTCACAACCATAAGCGCTATGTTTGGAGAGGGGTCAACAAGGCCTTTAGTGAAAGGAATACCATCCCCACTGGGAAGCATGGTTTTGGCTTACTGAGGTCTTGTGGGAGTGTGAGCTCTAAAGACATGGAGAATCTTGTGAAAATTGATAGCAAGATAAATGCAGCATGTTATCAGAAAATACTGGCAGACAATTTACATTCTTCTGCACAAAGACTGAGCACGGGATGCTTTTGGACTTTCCAGCATGACAATGACCCTAAACACAAGGCTAAGTTGACCCTCCAGTGGTTACTGCAGAAAAATGTGAAGGTTCTGAAATCTCTTGACCTTAATATCCAGCCACTCTGGGGAGATTGCAAACGTGCAGTTTACGCAAGACGACCAAAGCCTTTGCATGACCTGGAGTCATTTTGCCAAGACGAATGGGCAGCTATACCACCTGCAAGAATTTGGGGCCTCATAGACCACTATTACAAAAGACTGCACGCTGTCATTGATGCTAAAGTAGGCAATACACAGTATTAAGAACAAAAGGTATTCAGATTTTTGACCAGGTTTAATTTCATTGGTTTCTGTTGCCATGTTTTGTTTTATGATTGCTTGGACAATGAAGGTGATGGCATTAAAGTGATTTACGGCGTTTGGTGGGATATCTTTATCATCATATCATTGTATTCTATTGCTATATATGGATTAATATGTATGGAATGATAAATATTCATGTTTTTCATGGAATAATATACATTTTTATGTTGCATATATGGTTATGGTCTATCTTTAGGTTGTAAATAGTGCATACTGCTAGTATGATGAAGCAGCACCCATGACTAAGAGAGCGTGTTGCCAGTAATAGTCTTTTATAGTTGGGTTAGTATTTTTCTATGACAATAGCTTGATACTCACGCAATTATATAGATTGCCCTGTACAGCAATATATTTTTGTATGTTACAAACATGCAATTTTTTACTTCTGTAAGATCGGTTCTGATATAATGTTTAGGTTAATGTGAGCTTGCACCAACTAATAGATTGACTACACTGTATTATATTACATTTTGTACTTCTAAAAGACCAATATTGTTCCGATATAATGTTTAAGTTAAAGTGAGCCTGTGTTATGTATGCAATATCACTGTATGAAGTTACATGATATAGTTAGGCTATTCATGTTCTATTTTATATATCCTTTTGGGATCAATTATAGCAATGTGTGTTTTCTAAATAAATTGATTTATTTTTTCACATTATTTTTGTAATTTTTTTTTGTGTTTTGCTTTTATTAGATGGTGGTGGTGATATTTGTGTGAACACTGGTGGCACCCGGTACCACATTTTTCCTACATTATTATTTATTTCTTTAGCCCTTTAGGCTTAATTTGTTTGTGTATATATGTACATAGCCATCAATCAGAATGACGTTATAAGCTCTTTTGCCTTTCCTTGTCATCACGGTAGTAGGTTACTTATAAGGCGTGCGCGGCTGACTAGAGAGTGTAGTGCGCATGCGCGGCTTGAGTATTTCAATGCACATGCACGGTGGACGGCACAATGCGTATGCGAGGTGATTTCAGTGCCAGAGATTAAGATGTCGATATAATATTATACTGTATATAGGATATAGAATGCACACCATAACAATCTCAAAAAAATATTTAAATTTTATTATGTACAAAAAAGTACCAGAATGTAAACATATAAGAAAAAATAAATATAAACAAAGTAACAGAAGTAAAGGCAGATACAATAAAATAATAGTAATAAATTACCACAAAAATCCTTACAAGCCTCAGACAGAAACACGAGTCACCAAACCCCCCCTGGGGGATTTTTGTGGTAATTTATTACTATTATTTTATTGTATCTGCCTTTACTTCTGTTACTTTGTTTATATTTATTTTTTCTTATATGTTTACATTCTGGTACTTTTTTGTACATAATAAAATTTTAATATTTTTTTGAGATTGTTATGGTGTGCATTCTATATCCTATATACATTTGAATATTTAAAGCACTTGAGGGAGTGCTTATATGGTTTGCACCTGGCTGTTTTTATATTGTTTTGTCTCTCCATGTGCTGTTGATTTGATATAATATTATACGCCATATAGCGTGCATGTGCGGTAGCTATTTGCACGAACGTAATAATTAGCCTTTGCCTAATGCTTATTTCTGTATATATAAAATACTATTATGATAATTAGCTATATATATATATATATATATATATATATATATATATATATATATATATGTTATGTATTATGTTTTTTTTATATATGCATCTGGTGAATTGTATTAGCACCTGGAGTGATGATGTCTCTTCCGGGGGTGGTGATAATTTTGTGCTGATGGGAACATGGATACAGGTACCCTTGATAAAGGCAACCAGTTGGTGCAGAAATGTTGGGGGAGTTGGTGACTTGTGTTTCCGCCTTGAAGTTTCAAAGATTTTGGTATAGTACTTTTGAATTACTGTTTGCCTCTATTTCTGTTATTGTTTTTTGTTAAGCATTGTGATTTATTTGCTTACTAAAGTTTTTGTACTTGACCATTGTGGTTGTTATAGTGTGCATTCTATATTATACATTGCTTTATTAATGTGCCATTCTGTTAGAACCTACAGTTGAATATGAATCCCATAAGAAATAAAATAAATGTGTTTTGCCTGCTCACTCAAGTTTTCTTTATGGTACATACATTACCAATTCTCCAAGGGTGTGCAAACTTTTGAGCACAACTGTAAGTAGTCAAACTTTGTAAGAAGTGTGTATGGAGGGCTTAGCTCCTTGGCTGAGAGCACTCAGCAGATGCCCTCACACATTGAGTTGTTTCTGCATGACATTGTTTCTCCTTGCGCTTCTGGTTCCACATGAAGAGATGACCAGTGCCTGTCAAGACTCTGATCAACTGTTAAACTATTCACAGATGTTTTTACTATATGCCTGGGGAAGGCCCCAGCTCACTCCTTGCGCCATAACTACTACAGAGTACTGTAATAGTCATGGTGCTTGGAGTGTTCCTTTAATTCAAATTATAACATAGTGCTCACTGGTGTAAAAATCTGCAACTATTGAATGGTAGCTCAATGTATTTAAATTATGACATTTCATCATACAAAACAAAATAATGGTAACAAAGAAGAAAAAATAAAGATATTTGTAGAAAAATAGACATGCAGACGTGGCCTCTTTTTACAACAGGTAATTCAAATGGTTTGTGTGCCGTTTGATTCAGGACTGACTGCATACAGCTTCAGAGTGATTAACCCAAGACGTCAATATATTTCCGAATTTTAAATTGCTTCCACCAGATGTCTTGGAATTACAAACATTGTAATGGGTTGTCATTTCCAACAACAGACATTGATGAGAAACTTTTTGTCTGATATTGAATCATTTTAGCTGAAACATTTTCAGCTGATGACCGCAGAGGATATAAACGTTCATAGTGTTGGTGCTTTAATTATGTTAACTGATGATGAATTGGTATGATTTGAGATAGTTTCTGTTCAATTATATCTTTGATTTTGCTAAATATTTTCTCTACATCTGTGGTTATTTGGAGCATACATTTGTGCCCTGTTCGTTAGAGGACCTATGAAGAGAGAGTACAGCTGTGAATGTAGTTAGGAACAAAGCAGCATGTATTATCTGTAAACTATCTTGGTAACATTCAAGAAATGGCATTCTCCAGCTTTCCATAATTCGAAATCATGGCTGATGTGGACTCACAGATGTGTTTTATTAAGTTGTTCTGTTTCCTTCATGTTCCAGTGCCCTCTAAGGAATTTATCTATTAAAGGCTAAGTCTGCTAAAGGGTACCCAAAAGATGGTAAATATCTGGTAATTACCAAAAAGTATGCTTTGGAAAACTTTATAGAATCTAAGATATGAATTCTAATTTTGGAGAACATGTTTGTCTTGGGTAGGGGTTAGGCAACCTTCGGCACTGCAGTTGTTGTGGACAGCATCTCTTCTGATTGCCTTATTGCAGATGTAGTCCACAACTTCAAGAGTGCTGAATGCTACCAATTACTGGTCCAAGGCATGAACAACATAATATAACATGGGAGCGATACCAGGAGTCGTTTAGTTAGCAGTGTTATATGACCACCATCTGGAGCTATTTCAGGTCAATCAGAGTTCATTTGATGCACATATTTTTTTTGGATGTTTTCATAGGTTTTTATCTTGATAGCTTATTTCAGTCTTACAATTTCTTAATTATTTTTATGCACACATTTATGTCAATTCAAAATGGGGTTGGCTAACGTAATACATTAAATTTAATTAACTTTTCAAAATGTTTCATATTGTGCTAAATAGCACTTAAAAGGACACATTCAGTCAATATATTTTTTTTCATCTGAGCTTGGTGCAAAAATGGGAAAGGTCACTGTAATATACTCAACAATTATCTATGTCAAGGGTAGACAACCATTGGGATTCCAGATGTTGTCCTCTTATGCATTGCGAGCATTATAGCTGTAAGAGTATTATGGGATATGTAGTCTACAACATCTGGAGTGTCTATAATCACTTACCCTTGATCTAGACTTTGTGAACTTCCTTTGATAAAAAGATATAGCCTTCCAAATGTTGCTTGAGATGCTTAAATGAAAAGTTCATGGTTAAAAGCTTCTGATGAGTGAATCCATGGAAGTCCTCAGAAATGTTTCCAAAAAAATAGATACGGTATATTAGTCAAGAAATACAGGTACCTCAGTACATACAAATACAGGTCCCTTGTGCACTATAAACTGACACAGACTGGCAAAATACATTGTATTAGGGCTTAGAGAATATCTTAAGGAAAAATTTCAGGGAGCATATTTCCCTTAATACTTCTCACATAGATGCCCCTGTACATTGAAATATGATTTGTTGTTGACGAGCATCTTCAGTCATATGAAAGGCATGGTTTTCTAAGAGTCACAAATATCATCTAAGACAATGGTTGGCAGCCTATGGCACACAAATCATGCATTGCATGATGAGTGCCTTTGTTTGGCACATGAGGCTGCTAGACCTAAATGGACTAGATGGTGAGATCAGAGGATCCATCCCACAGTGCCCCAGTGCACAGAGTTGCCTGTGGTCTGAACCTCCAGTAGGTGCAGACACAACAGTTAACTTTCCTTCACAATTTAGCGCTTTTCTGTTATTTAGAGAGTTGCCGTAGGTTAGTTACTGAAAACGCACCGGGACAGAGAGGCAGAAGTTGTCTGCGTCCTGCACGTGGATGGTGCAGACCACAAGATCACATACTGGACTACAGGGGGTCAATTACATTTTATGCCCCCTCCCTGGCAAAAGGTAGGCAGATAAAAACTTTTTATATGAACTTTTTTTTTAAAATTAAATTATATACCTAAATAATATTTATTTAATAAAGACCCCCACACCTCCACTGCAAAGTCCTCTCTCACACACAGCGCACACATACATAACACAAATGGCAGACCACATACACACACACTACCACAAACAGTACACACACACACACACACAAAATCACAGATAGACCAACATACAAAAAAATCACCCACACACAACCCTACAAATAACGCCTGCAAAGCCATAAACCCTCAACACAAACACAATGCTACCATATACACTCACATAACAGCACAGATATCCCACACACATGCATAAGGCAAACACACAACATATTCAGCCTACACACATAAACAACACTACACACACGCAAACACACACACACACACACACAAAACTTCATAAAGAAGCACTCATACATAACACATCTCCAATATACATAAATGCTGCCTTTAAAAAACAGAGCTGGCAATCTAAGGGACTTTACTTTGGCACAGTACTACCAAAATATTGCCTACCTGTGATTTAAGGTATTTTTATTTACTTTATTTTTTTTTAAGAATTAGGCCAGGCTCTACATCAAGGGAACAGGCAGCAATGACATTATTGAACATCTGGTACCAAAACATATGGAAACTCAACCTGTAGCTGCTAACACCATAAAACACCATAAGAACTGCAGGATTTTATTATTGGCTGCATGGATCTCTCTCTACTGCTAGAACTGTTGCTATAAATTAAGTTAAAATAATTGTAAATAAACTATTATATGTTCAAATGCCTAATTTAAGTACTTTGGTTTGAATTAAGAAAATCCTTTTCATCAGTAATTACTTTTTTTAAAGTGGGAGATAATGTGACCTGGTAAGTCAGAAGATGACAAACTCCACCATGATTGTAATCATCACAGAGTTCTGAAAATTAGCTTTCTCAATCTAGCAACTGAAAATTGCTGACTGTGTAAGCATCATAGGCGTGCGCAGCCTATTGCATTAGGGTGTGCACCCTAAAGCACAAACACACGCCGCATGTATATATATATATATATATATATATATATATATATATATATATACATACACACACATACATATACTGCTGTTTGTGTGTGCTGCTGGTGCGCTGTGTGTGTGTGGGTGTTCGTAGTGTGCTATGTGTGTGAGGGTGCTGTTTGTGTGCTGTGTGTGAGGGTGCTGGTAGTGTGCTGTGTGTGAGGGTGTTTGTGTATGTGTGTTTGGGGCCTGTTAGTGTGCTGTTTGTGTGATATGTGTGTGTGAGGGTGCTGTTTGTGTCGTGTATTTGTGAGTGTGCTGTTTGTGTGAGGGAGCTGTGTGTGTTTGTGAGGGTGCTGTTAGTGTGCTGTGTGTGTGAGGGTGCTGTTTGTGTGCTGTGTATGTGAGGGTGCCGTGTGTGCGCGCTGTTTGTGTTAGGGTGCTGTATGTGTGTAGGTGCTGTGTGTGTGTGTGCTGTATGCTTGGAGGGATTGTGAAGGTGGGGGCAGATTAGTAAATAACCCCCTCCCTTCTTACCTTATGTAGGGAGGGGGGATCCTTGCTGTCCAAGGGAGAGTGAACTCTAGCCTGCGGGCCTAGAGTTCACTCTCGCGAGATCTGAGCATTGCCGCGGCAACGCTCAGATCTCGCGAGAGGAACCTGGCGGAGCTTCTGTCTAGAGCTCCCCGGGTCCTCTCCTGCCTCCCTCCATGCTGCTGGTGAGGTAGATCTTTGATCTCCCCGCCGGCCCATGGAGGCTAAGAGCAGAGCCGGCACTTAGATAGCGCCAGCTCTGCATGAGCCGACAGGGGAGATCCGGAGATCTCCCCTGCCGGCAGGGGTCAAGTCCTGGGGAATAAAGTGTGGGATCTCTCCCAAGATTCCCACCCCCCCCAAAAAATATACACTCGTGTGTGTGTGTGTGTGTGTGTGTGTGTGTGTGTGTGTGTGTGTGTGTGTGTATATATGTGTATATATATATATATATATATATATATACACGCGTACACACACTCACACACACATACTCAGACACACACACATATATTCACAGACACACAACATACATTCACAGACACACACACACTTACAGGCACACACACACACAGGCACACACACATACATTCACAGACACACACTCACTTACAGACACATACACTCACAGACACACACATACATTCACAGACACACGCACTTACAGACACAGACACACACACACATACATTCACAGACACACATACACACTTATAGGCACACACACATACATTCACAGACACACACTCACTTACAGACACATACACTCACAGACACACACATACATTCACAGACACACGCACTTACAGACACAGACACACACACACATACATTCACAGACACACATACACACTTATAGGCACACACACATACATTCACAGACACAAACTCACTTACAGACACATACACTCACAGACACACATACACACACACTTACAGACACATACACTCACAGACACACACACAAACACTCACAGACACACACACATTCACATACACACTTACAGGCACACAGTCACACACATACACACTTACAAACACATACACTCACAGACACACACACACACACACTTACAGACACTCACACATACATACATTCACAGACACTCACACACATTGACAAATTATTATTTTTTTTTACAAAAATTGTCCACCCAGCCTCCCTACCTGGAGAGCTGGCGTGGACTTGTCCCTGGGGTCCAGTGGGTCGGGCGGCTCTCTCCATACAACAAGCGGCGAGGGAGCTGTGTGCTCTCTGCTCCCTCTCACCGCGCGGGCTGTCTGCTGTAGCTGGGAGCCGGAATATGACGTCATATTCCGGCTCCCATTACCAGCAAACGGCGCGCGGCGAGAGGGAGCAGAGAGCACACAGCTCCCTCGCCGCTTGTTGTATAGAGAGAGCCGCCCGACCGGAGGGGGGGGGGGGGGGTGTCCGGGTGTCCGGGGAGGAGGAGGAAAGCATTTGGGGGCGGCAGAGTACCTGCAGGAACAGCGTTCCTGCAGGACTCACAGGCGTGCCGCGGGGATTAGGGTGTGCCCAGGCACACCCGGCACACCCCGTGCGCACGCCTATGGTAAGCATGTGATAAGCAAGGACCTATGACAATTTAATTTTCTATTACAATTATGGGATTTGTTTTTGCAGAAAAAAATTATGCCTCCATCAACTCCGAAGTCCCTCTGGTTCACTGTGAGTGACTGCAACTGTAGGTGTTCCTAGCTTTCAATGTAAACACTGTATTTTCCCAGAAAATACAGTGTTTACATGAGAAGAGCTGCAGGGAGCTATAGTTCTCACCTGAACAACCGCATTAAGCTGAAGTTGTTCAGGTGACTATAGTGTCCCTTTAACGTCAGAGTAAACATCAAAGAGTGGGAATGCACAGTCAAATCCCAAAAAACAAGCCCTCTGGCTTGGCCTTACTAGGACTAACCAATTCACAGATATGCATAACGCCATAAAAAGCTAATAAGAATGCCGTTTCGAACAAGCGATCCTCATATAGCGAGGATCAAAGAAAAAGCAACATGTCAAACACGTCATAACAAGTCATGAAGCAACTGAAAAGAGATAGGGCATCTCACATCAGGAGAACCCATGCCCTTTCTCATGGCCTTCAAGTTCTGCTTCAAAATAAAATCTTTGGTAAAGTCCAGAAAACTCAACATTTTAAACAGAAAGGACATGTATCCATGCTTCCTTCCTAACATAGAATGAGTGATCGCCATCTCATGTAAATCAGACAAAAAAAAACCCTGCAAAAACATTTCAGGATAATTATAAATAGGAGAATTTGGGCGGTTCATGGACAGAAAAGCGAACCAACAGGTAAAGAGGAAGTAGACAGGTTGGATATAGCTTGCACAACACCCATATTTTAAGTATGGAAGGTCACTAGTTTATCTTGGATACAAGACCCCAAAACATCAACTGCAGCCACAATTGGGAGGAGTTCCAAAAACGTAAAATTCCTAGTATGCCCGGACCTATGCCACTAGTCTGACCAACGGGCAACACACCAGTGATCATGGAAAAAGGCCCCAATAACCAGACTTTCAGAATTAGACAAAACCTCTTGTTTCCAGAGAGACACCCCATTAAAGTATCGCAAAAAGACATCCCAAACCATAAAGTCCGGTTTCAAATCAGCAGACAATCGAACAAAGGTTTGAGGCATGCAGATCTCCGCTGTGGCCAAGATAAACGACATAAAAAGACAGTAACCTTCTTAGCCGACAGAAAAATTACTGCATAATTACTGTTCGGAATCTATTTCAGTTCCAAAAAACATAATCACAGACGTAGGGCCCTCCGTTTTCTCTGGAGAGGGAGATACCCCAAAATGCCTCATAACCCTGAAAACAGTCTCCAATACGGTAAAACATACAGTGGAATCATGAAGGCCAATGCATAGAAAATTGTACTGTATTGTAATAATGGGTTATATATTAAACACTTTATTTCTTCCTAATCACCCTTTCAAAAAAAGTACTGAAAGTTTCAAAATAAAAGCACGATATCAAACACCCCATAGGCAGGCACATGTCCGCAAACAAAATACTATCAGGAAGGAAGCCCTAGAGTCTGGGTGAACAGGAACCAAGCGAAAAGCAGACTCTACATCGTCTTGACCATAGGGGCTCCCACACCTGTCCTCTTACCCAAATCAACCATGCAATCAAAAGAGGTATAACTAACCACACAAAGTTCCGGGTCAATTCCATCATTTACTGATCCCCGTCTAGATTGAGACAAATAATGTCTCTATTTGTGATAAAGTAGCTAGACCAAAAAACTCAAAGTATGCCATTTGTAATACTCTGGGTTGCCTACTGTCACGATTCGGGGAACCCAACACGCTAACATACACACAGACACACACACAGAAAGTGTGCAGTACCGGTCCTTAGAGTGGCCGGGCTAAGCACACACAGAATGGTCAGGAGACAAGCCGAGTAAGGGGAACCAGAAAACAGAATAACGAGAAACAAGCCGAGGTCAAAGGGTAGGAGAAAGTCACAAAGTCAGTATAACAAGCCAGAGAGTACGTAACCAGAAATCACACGTTCAGAATCAATACTATAAAGCAAAGACCACAACAGGGCAGGGAGGAACAGGAAAGGTAAGTATTTAAACCATCAGGTTAATTCTGATTGGATACTTTCCAATCAGAATTAACAATCACACGTGGGAGATATCTAAACCTCCCACTGTGATTGAGGCACTGTGCCTTTAATGCCGGGTCAGGTGACTGACCCCGGCGTGACATATCTTGGACAGTCTTCCAGCGTGCAGCGTCATGCATGCTGCCGCTGGGGGGCGTGGAGGAAGACGCGGGCGGCATCCGAGGCTGGAGGGATGCCGCTCGCCGAACCCACGTGGAGAAGGGGACCACGGACGGCTGGAGGGTGAGTGCCGCGATCGGACTGCAGCCTCCCCTTGCAGCCGCCCGCGGGATCCTGACATTACCCCCCCCTCGAAGACTGCCCAGAGGGCGGGAAGCAGAAGGCTTCAAAGGAAACCGGGCATGAAAGGAGCGGACCAAAGAGGGAGCGTGCAGATCAGAGCACGAAACCCAAGATCGCTCCTCAGGGCCGTACCCCTTCCAATCCACCAGATATTGCAGCCGACCCCTAGAAACACGAGAGTCGAGAAGGGCAGCCACTTCGTACACATCACTGGGGACAGCGCGAGGGGAAACAGGCCGCCCGAGGGGACGAGAGAACCGGTTGCAAAGCAAGGGCTTCAAAAGCGAAACGTGAAACGTGTTCGGAATGCGCATGGAAGAGGGCAAGTCCAGGGAGTAGGAAACGGGGTTAACCCTACGTAACACCTTGTAGGGACCAAGGAACCTGGGAGCGAACTTCATCGAGGGAACCTTGAGGCGGAGGTTCCTAGAGGACAACCATACCCTATCACCCGGAACATAGGAAGGGGCCGCACCCCTATGGCGATCAGCAAACTTCTTCTGAGCAGCCGCTGAACGGGACAGCGCAACATGGACCTGATCCCACATCTTCCGCAAAGAGGCGAGGTGCTGGTCCAAAGCGGGCATTCCCTTGTCGGAGAACGCACCGGGAAGGACGGAAGGCCGAAACCCATAAGCAACCTCAAAAGGACTTAAGCCAGTAGACGAATGAGACACCGTATTCCTGGCAAATTCAGCCCACGGAAGGAGGCGAGACCAGTCATCCTGGTGCGCATTAGTGAAGCAGCGCAAATACAATTCCACAGACTGATTAGCACGTTCGGCTGCACCATTAGATTGCGGGTGATAGGAGGAAGTAAACGACAAGGAGACCCCCATCTCAGCACAAAAACCCCTCCAAAACCGAGAGACAAATTGAGGACCCCTGTCAGATACAATATCCTCAGGTACCCCATGCAAGCGGAACACTTCCTTGGCAAACACCTGAGCAAGCTGAATCGCAGAAGGCAGTTTCTTAAGCGGAATAAAGTGCGCCATTTTAGAGAACCTATCCGTCACAGTTAATATCACTGTCTGACCATCGGAAGGAGGAAGGTCTACAATAAAATCCATGGATAAGTGGGTCCATGGTTTCTTGGGTATCGATAGAGGCATCAGGAGACCCTGGGGTCTCACAGTAGGGGACTTACACTGCGTACAGACCCGACAAGCCTGCACAAAATCCACTACGTCTTGCTTGAGTGAAGGCCACCAGAACTGTTGAAGGAGGCCCTTATAAGTCTTGGTAACCCCCGGATGACCAGCAGTTTTGGCGGTGTGAAATAAAGTTAACAATTTCTTTCTGTCATTCACTTTAACGTATAGTCTGCCAACAGGCGTCTCAGGGGGTGCTTGAGTTTGGTATGTCTTAATATTATCAAGAACAAGAGACGAAACAACCAAACGGGTAGCAGCTATTATCTGAGACGCAGGTACAATAGGTTCAGGGGTCGGGTTAACAGTTTCTAGAGGTTCATACTGTCGAGAGATAGCGTCAGCTTTGGCATTACGGCAACCAGGTCTATAGGTAATCACGTATTGGAAGCGTGAAAGAAATAGAGACCATCTAGCCTGCCGGGCGGACAACCTTCTAGCATCAGCTATATAGGAGAGGTTCTTATGATCAGTTATGACCATAACTTTGTGTCTAGAACCCTCTAATAAGTACCTCCATTCCTTAAAAGCTAACACAATAGCTAATAGTTCCCTGTTCCCAACATCGTAATTCTTTTCTGGATCAGATAACCTTTTTGAAAAGTAGCAACAGGGATGGAGGGGTTCGTCATACGATGACCTCTGTGACAGTACTGCTCCCACGCCTGATTCAGAAGCGTCCACTTCCATAACAAAGGGAAGGGAAGGATCAGGGTGGCGTAGTACTGGAGCAGAGGCAAATGCCTTCTTGAGAGTGTCGAAGGCCTTAAGGGCTTCAGGAGTCCAAACCCTAGGGTGTAGACCTTTCTTAGTTAGCTTCGTTATAGGGGAGATAAGTGGTGAAAAGTTTCTTATAAATTTCCTGTAATAGTTGGCAAATCCTATAAAACGCTGGATAGCCTTAAGACCTTGGGGAAGCGGCCAGGATAGTATGGCTTCTAACTTAGCAGGATCCATACTGAAACCCTGTTCGGAAATTATATATCCTAGAAATTGCACCGAGGTCTGATCGAACAAACATTTTTCTAATTTACAATACAGTCCGTTCTGTAATAACCTTTTAAGCACCATCCTAACATGATTATGATGTGTCTGCAAATCAGGGGAATATACAAGGATGTCGTCAAGGTACACCACGGCACAGACATGCAATAGATCCCTGAGGACATCGTTTATGAGGTCCTGAAACACAGCGGGAGCATTACACAGTCCAAAAGGCATGACTAGATACTCGTAATGTCCGCTACGTGTATTGAATGCTGTTTTCCACTCATCATTCTCCTTTATACGAACAAGGTTATAAGCCCCCCTGAGGTCTAATTTAGTGAAGTATTTAGAACCTTTGACCCGGTCAAACAACTCCGTGATGAGGGGAATAGGGTAGGCGTTTTTAATCGTTATATTGTTCAGGCCCCTGTAGTCTATACAAGGCCGTAGGTCACCCTCCTTTTTGGCAACAAAAAAGAAACCAGCCCCAGCAGGAGAGGAGGACCTTCTGATAAAACCTTTACTTAAGGCTTCCTGTATGTACTCCTCCATTACCTGGTTCTCTTTTTCAGAAAGAGGGTATACCTTACCCCTAGGCGGCATAGTACCAGGTAAGAGGTTTATGGCACAATCATATTCACGGTGCGGGGGTAGTTTATCTGCCTCCCTTTTTTCAAACACCTTAGCTAGGTCCGCATACACAGGAGGAACATAAACAGAAAGTGGTTTGGCTGTGGGTACATTAAGCAAGCCAACAGGACAAACACGAGTCATACATTCCCTTTGACAAGATTTCCCCCAGGAGAGAATCTCCAAACAACCCCAATCAATCATCGGATTGTGTTTAACCAACCAGGGGAAGCCCAAAACGACAGAGGCTGTAGGGGAGTTGATTATTTGAAAGGACAATCTTTCCTTGTGCAAGGCACCCACAGACATAACCAGTTCTTGGGTCTCATGGGTCACCAGAGGTTTCTCCAATGGTCTACCGTCTATGGCCTCCACGGCCAAGGGAGTAACCTTTTGGATCAGAGTCAACGATGTGGTTTTAGCAAAACTCTCATCCATAAGATTGTCAGCAGCCCCTGAATCTATCAAGGCTTTGGTAATCACGGCAGAATTTCCAACAAAAAGGGTGACCGTAATAAACGGTCTAGTAATGGGAACGTGAGGGGTAAACGACATAACACCCGAGGCCGACCCCTCTATAGGCCTTGGGTGCTGCAGTTTTCCCCGCAATTCAGGGCAGGTCCTTAGAAGATGTCCCCTTTTCCCACAGTAAAGGCATAACCCTTCCCTTTTTCGGTATGATTTTTCTACCTCAGTTAACCCAGTAACACCCAATTGCAAGGTTTCAGGGGGAGGTTGGCTAGAAGGGGGTAATGCCAGTAACGCAGTACTGGGTAAAGCAGGTAACATCTGTGTATACATACGCCTCTGACTACGTCTCTCTCTAATACGATTATCAATACGGATGATATAATCTATAAGATCGTCCAGAAGGACAGGCAATTCCCTGGACGCTATTTCGTCCAGGATGTAAGCGGCCAAACCCTCCTGAAAGGCTGTAACGAGGGCATCATTATTCCATACCACCTCAGCTGCTAGAGTGCGGAATTCGATAGTGTAATCCGCTACAGATCTGTTAACCTGTCGGACCCTAAGCAGAGCTTTGCCAGCAGAAGCAACCCTACCGGGTTGATCAAACGTGCGTTTGAAAGCTGTCAGAAAATCTGCGAAGGACATAGGAGACGTATTCTCCCACATGGGGTTGGCCCATGCTAAAGCTCTCCCAGACAAGTGGTTTATCAAAAAGGCAATTTTAGTTCTGTCAGTGGGATAGGAACGTGGATTCATTACCAAATGGATGTCAATTTGATTGAGGAAACCACGACACAAAGCTGGGTCACCACTATAGCGCTGTGGCGGTGTCATATGGACTACATGAGCAGAAACGGGTACTGGAGTGGCAATGGGTTCGGACACAGCAGCAGCCACCTCCTGGACGGCAGGCTGCAAGTGTGCAGTATGAGCCAGTATGGTCTGTAAGGCTTGAGCAAACTGAACCATACGGTGGTCCAAGCCATCCATTCTAGCCTCCTGATTAACTAAAAGCTGGGGTATGTCAGCAGGTTCCATTTTGGCCCTGTTGTAATGTCACGATTCGGGGAACCCAACACGCTAACATACACACAGACACACACACAGAAAGTGTGCAGTACCGGTCCTTAGAGTGGCCGGGCTAAGCACACACAGAATGGTCAGGAGACAAGCCGAGTAAGGGGAACCAGAAAACAGAATAACGAGAAACAAGCCGAGGTCAAAGGGTAGGAGAAAGTCACAAAGTCAGTATAACAAGCCAGAGAGTACGTAACCAGAAATCACACGTTCAGAATCAATACTATAAAGCAAAGACCACAACAGGGCAGGGAGGAACAGGAAAGGTAAGTATTTAAACCATCAGGTTAATTCTGATTGGATACTTTCCAATCAGAATTAACAATCACACGTGGGAGATATCTAAACCTCCCACTGTGATTGAGGCACTGTGCCTTTAATGCCGGGTCAGGTGACTGAACCCGGCGTGACATATCTTGGACAGTCTTCCAGCGTGCAGCGTCATGCATGCTGCCGCTGGGGGGCGTGGAGGAAGACGCGGGCGGCATCCGAGGCTGGAGGGATGCCGCTCGCCGAACCCACGTGGAGAAGGGGACCACGGATGGCTGGAGGGTGAGTGCCGCGATCGGACTGCAGCCTCCCCTTGCAGCCGCCCGCGGGATCCTGACACCTACATTTGAAAATGGTATGCCATAATGGTGGGCAGGGCCAGACTGGGGATACAAAGCAGCCCTGGAAAAAAATTCTATGCCAGCCCCATAAGTCATTGCGCCACATATTGTCGCATGGTATATGTAAAGCTATGTCTTGCCACCCCAGATGATTGAGTAATATATATACCGTATATGTTTTGTGCTGAAAAACCCCAACTCGGCTTATACTCGAGTCAATGTCTGTATTATGGCAACTTACATTGCCATAATACAGACAATGGGGCTGTGTAGGAGGGGGGCTGGCAGGGAGCTCTTACTTACCTCTCCTGCAGCTCCTGTCAGCTCCCTCCGCCTCCACGCCGGTCCAGTCAGCACCTCTGTCAGCTCCCAGTGTAAGTCTCGCGAGAGCCGCGGGGTCATTGTGCGGCCGCGAGACTTACACTGGGACTTGCAGAGGGAGCTGACCGGACCGGCGTGGAGGAGGAGGGAGCTGACAGGAGCTGCAGGAGAGGTAAGTAACAGCTCTGCCAGCCCCCCTCCTGCACAGCCCATCCACTGGACCACCAGGTAGTGAGAGCCCCCCTCCCTGCCATGTATCAAGCAAGCATGTAGTTTTTCTGGGTGTTTGGTTTTCTATTCTATGTCTGGTTTTCTTTATGCTGGAATTTCTGGGTTCATTCCTGTAATCCATCCCTGGGATTCCCAGTCTCCAGGTTTCCTTTAAATGTTTGTTTTATGTTGCCACACCCGTTTGTTTTCCATCATTCCTTTCTGTTTCAGAGTCCTGCAGACAGCTGCTCAAAGCTTCTGCCCTTTCTTGCAGGTAAGTGCTATATATGTCTACTTAGGATGTTTTAGCATACATTAGGCAGTGTAGGACCTGCCAGATATGAGGTACATTGGCGTTGTTGGCAGGCTTATGCAATGTATGATCATATAGTGTGACTAAATCCTCATGATTTCTATATGTAGTACTTACCGTATATACTCGAGTATAAGACGAGTTTTTCAGCACATTTTTTGTGCTGAAAAAACCCCACTCGTCTTATACTCGAGTCAGTTGTCTGTATTATGGCAATTTTCATTGCCATAATACAGACAAGGACCGGGGGCTGTCAGGAAGCTGTAACTTACCTTCACCGCAGCTCCTGTCAGCTCCCTTCTCTCTTCTCCGGTGCGTGCAGCTCCCAGGTCAGCTCCCTCTGCAACTCTCGCGAGAGCCGCGGGGTCAGAGCGTTGCCACGGGTTACCATGGCAACGCTCCGCGCGGCCGCGAGAGTTGCAGAGGGAGCTGACCTGGGAGCTGCACGCACCGGAGAAGAGAGAAGGGAGCTGACAGGAGCTGCTGTGAAGGTAAGTTATAGCTTCCTGACAGCCCCCTCCTACAGCCCCATCC
This sequence comes from Pelobates fuscus, assembly GCF_036172605.1. Taxonomy (NCBI): domain Eukaryota; kingdom Metazoa; phylum Chordata; class Amphibia; order Anura; family Pelobatidae; genus Pelobates; species Pelobates fuscus. Next base: position 343,400,605 of record NC_086318.1, on the reverse strand, counting down.
ACTGGACCACCAGGGAGTGAGAGCCCCCCTCCCTGGCCAGCTAACAAGCAGGGAGGGGGGACGAAAAAATAAAATTATTAATAATAAAACAAATAATAATAAGAAAAAAAAATATTAAAATAATAATAACATAAAAAAATACAATTAATAATAAAATAAAATAAATTATTACCTAAAAAAATAGAATAACATTAAAAAAAATATTAAAATAATAATTAAATAATAATTAATAAAAAGCCCACCCCCCACCAATGCTCTGCACTCACACACACACTGCACTCACACATACACACACTGCACTCACACATACACACACTGCATTCATACACACACTGCACTGCACTCATACATACACACTGCATTCATACACACACTGCATACACACTGCACTCATACACACACTGCATTCATTATACACACACTGCACTCATACACACACACTGCACTCCATTCATTATATACACACTGCACTCATACACACACTGCATACACACACACTGCATTCATTATATACACACACTGTAAATAAATATTCAGTTAATATAATTTTTTTAGGATCTAATTTTATTTAGAAATTTACCAGTAGCTGCTGCATTTCCCACCCTAGTCTTATACTCGAGTCAATAAGTTTTCCCAGTTTTTTGGGGTAAAATTAGGGGCCTCGGCTTATATTCGGGTCGGCTTATACTCGAGTATATACGGTAGTTATTTCTCCTCTTGTTTTGCCTATGTTATCTTGTCTTGTTTTGTTTTGTATCCCCAGTCCATGTATAGTCCTGTCCAGTCATGCCTATGTTATGTTCATGTTTTCCTCATGTCTTGTGTATATGTTCTGGGTTTAGTTTACTATCCTTCTCTGGTTCTGGGTGCTATTAGTTCTGTCTTGTTTTCATGTTTGGTGCCTATCTCTAGTCTTGCCTTGTTTCTAGTACTGGATACAATCTTGCTGCAGAGCCTCCCTATTCAGCTCCTGGGAGGTCTGCTTAATTTCCATGCTCCTAGTTCCTGGTATTCGCTGAAGCTGATTCAGGGTCTTGGTATGTGGCTGCACAAACGCTGGTGCTCAACACCAGGGGGTGTGCGGTTAACCTGCACCAGACCCTGCTAATCCTCCTCCACAGTGTGACTCCTACTTAACATCAGGCATAATGGGTCCCGGTCCACGTGCCGCCGCCTGGACACTGTGTCTGGGTTCCGGGCACCGGACTACCACCCTGACAGTTATTACCCTGGCTGCCATACGGTCTAAAAAGTGACAAAAGTCCAGAAAATCAACTTGTCAAATTTCCAGGTGTAAAGACTGAAATGTTTATGCCCCATGTTTTGCCCTGTAACTTTCCAAAACCCCATAATACCTGTACATGGGGGCTACTGTTGTACTATTGAAACATCGCTGAACACACGTATGAGTGTTTGGGAGAAGGAAAACAAAAAGCATTGAAAGTCATGTTTGCAGATGACACAAAACTCTGTAAAGTAATACAATGCGAGCAAGATATTACTTTGCTGCAGACGGATTTAGATAGACTGGGCACTCAAATGGCAGATGAAATTTAACGTAGAAAAATGCAAAGTTATGCACTTCAGCGTAAAGAATTAACAAGCACCGTATACCCTTAATGGAAGCGAATTAGGGATAACAACACACAAAAAGGACTTGGGGATTGTTATAGACAACAAACTATGCAACAATGTGCAATGTCAATCAACAGTGGCTAAGGCAGTAAGGTATTGTCATGCATGAAAAAGGGCATTCATTCTCGGAATGAGAATATAATTTTACCTCTTCATAAATCACTGGTAAGACCACATATTGAATATGCTGTGCAATTTTGGGCACCTGTTCTAAAGAAGGATATTATGGCACTAGAAAAAGTGCAGAGGCGGGCTACAAAATTAATAAAAGGAATGGAACATATCAGCTATGAAGAAAGGAACTAGATGCATACTTGCAAAAACTGAATATTCAAGGATATAATTTTTCAATGTAGGGTAATAGCTGCTTGATCCAAGGATACATCTGACTGCCTTTCTGGGGTCAAGAAGGATTTTTTTTCAAAATTGGTAGTGCTTCAAACTGAGTTTTTTTTTGCCTTTTGGATCAACAGCAAAATAGAAATGTGTGAAAGGCTGAACTTGATGGACGCAAGTCTCTTTTCAGCTATGTAACTATGTAACGACGATTAAATCATCAGGGATAGTGCAGTTTTTGTGTGGAAAATTTAAAAAACAAATATTAACTTTTAGCCAGATTTTGTGACTATATGGCTGCTAAAAAAAAAGAATGGACATACCCGATTTTGAATACACTGAGATGTCTATTTTTACAAAAGATATGCCATGATGAGGATAATTTTATTCCTGGGCTGCCATATGGTCTCAAAGGCAACACATACAGAGCAAACCAATCTGGCAAATTTCGATTTGTAAAAACTGAAATTGGCAAGCTCTTTATTTTACCCTGTATCTTTTCTAAACACCGTAAAGCCTGTACATGGGTGGTATCATTGTACTTGTGGGACATCACAGCATACAAATGTGTGTATTTTATTGCCATTAAAGCGAACACAATTATGCCTTGCAGTACTTGGAAAATAACAAAACTACTTCATTTTTCACCCTTTTTTTTTTATTCTATTCATAGTAAAGTATGTGAATTTTAAATTTAAGGCCAGAGTAGCCAAACCAAAAGTATAGTATATAATTTTCCAGTGCAGCTATTGACCTTAAATTTGAAATTCACTTTGAATTCTCTCTTTAATAAAAACTGTGCAATAAGGGAAGTGATGCGAAATAAATGCACTTCTTAAGCACTTATTTTATTACTTCCACTATGAACGTTTTTTTAAAGCTATGAAGTGTTGTTTCTATAAGGCAGGGGTTCCCAATGAATTTTTCCTGTGGAACCCTTTGACATAATGCGCTAAAAACGTGGAACCCAAAACATTTTTGGGCGCTGTTGCACAGATAGTAAACAGATAGTAGTACTTAGGAGCAGCTGTGCTTTTGGGTGAACAGTTGGTGTTTTTTTATATTATGTTAGCCTTTTGATACAGGGGTGTATTTGTATGTAATGTTTGCATTTGTGTGCAGGGGTGTGTTTGTATGTAGTGTTAGCTTTTAAATGCGGATGTTCATTTGTGTGTAGTATTAGTGTTTGAGTGAAGGGTGTGTTTGAATGTTTGTATATAAATTTTAATCCAGGGTTTTTTGTATGCAATGCTTGTGTTTGCAGGAGTGTGTTCGCATGTTGTGTTGGTATGTATGCAGATATACTGCCATGTACATACATACACAAACAAAGTAACACACAGACACACATATAAAAAACATTGACACATACACACACACACACACACATTCATATACACACAGACACAAAAATACATGCACAGATACACACTGGCACCCCTCCTCCCCCAAATACACACATACTGACATACACACACACACACTCAGATACAGACAGTGACACATACACAAACCTTGACACACAGATACACACAGACAAACACTCAGATGGGCACATACAAACACACCGATACACACACTGGCACATACAAACACACTGATACATACATACATACTGACATATACACACACACACTCAAATACACACCGTGACACACAGATACACACACTGTCACATACACACTCAGATACACACAGAGACACATACACAAACCTTGGCCCACAGATACACAGAATGGCACATACAAACATACACACACACACCTTTACATACAGATACACACATCTGGAAACAGATACGGGCACATACACACACTCAATGATACATACACACACCTAGAAACATAAATACACACATACTCAAATACACACAGTGACACATTTTATACTTCTGGACTCCAAGTAATCCTTGGTGGGGATTACTCCACCTACGCTGTCATCAAGGAGCAGTTAGCCTGCTCCACTTTTGTGAGTACCATTTTATTTATATAATCTATGTATATAGCAGTAGATAGAAGTTGAGCTGTGCTGGCCATTCAAAGGCTATAATATATACATAATTTTACATTTATGACTCCACGGTTAGAGATAGGAGGAGCTGCCACTAAAGTGTTTGAAAGATCCTCCCGCCCTTATACCGCCCCCACACATTCTGATGGAGCAAGTTTCTAGTGGGAGGGCTCCAGCTCCAAGAAGGGGTGGCTTCACCCGCGATCGGCCAGTTCCACCCCCTCCCTCCCTCCCTCCTATATGCAACCTGTTTTGGCTGCACGAGTGACGTGGGGAAAATGGGAGGGGCTTTAAGAAGGGGTAGCATTACCCGCGATCGACTAGTCTTTCCCCCTCCCACCTGCAACCTGATAGGCTGCACGAGTGACATGGGAAAAGGGGAGGAGCTACCGGCATACGGCGGACATGGAAGACATCCGCCTTCGTCACGCCTCTCCACACATCTGTTAGTGGTTGTGGAGGCGATTAGTGGGCGATGCGGATTGGCCAGGGGGGGCTTTAAATTTTTGGCGGGAATACAGGTATTTTCATCCCCTGACGAAGGTGCCACTACACGCACCGAAACGTGCGTCGGGTCTCTGTTTGTTATTATTTCACACACTATGGGAGCACTAGGTGCTTAACACCTTTATTCACTTTAATTTATAACTTGGAGTTTCCTTTTTATTTATTACTCTTTCTTGGCAGGGGGCGATCTGATGGACTTTGACCTCTAGCTCACAGGGACAGCATAGAACACCCTTGAAGGTGGTTTTAGGAATTATAAGGGTTTTACTAGTTTAGTGTCTCTCCTCCTATTTTTTGATTAATTTATTCCTAAGTCTTTTTTGCTAGGTACCTCATGAGATATTAATAGTTGAGGATGATGAGAATTGCTTACTAACAGAAGCCCCTACCTGCTAATTTTGCTGACCCTGTTTGACTAAGTGATTGCTGTCTTTCTAATTTTTGGAAATAGTTTTTAGACTTTCCAATTGAATTGTTGATCCACTAATTTGTCTTATAGTCTTATAGTGCCTTCAGATTAGAAGTATACCCCCTGCCATTTAGCAATTATCCCATTCATATAGTGCCTGTTTATTTAATTTACCAATAAAGTATTCGTAATTTGATTTCCTATTGGCACACTTTGGGATTAGATACTATTGCTATTTGTAGCACATTTTTATCAATTTACTCCAAGTTTATTTCCGGATTAGTTACATATTTTCACAATGTCCATTGTAGACTTCGCATAAAACCAGATTAGGAGTCTCATTAGTTTTGGGACTCCTTTAGTTTCTTACTTCTTTCTTTGGTTATATATTGGGTACAAGCCCTAGGGTGGAGCTGGTACCACCAACTCTGACCACTGTGTGGCTTTCTTCACTTTGAGTGAAGATTGTTTACATACAGTTTCTTATATTTCTTTATCAGGAACCACATCTGCCTTCCTCCAATCCTCTGGTACAATTCCTGAAAGAAAAAATTCTTGAAAGATTAAAAACAAATGTTCACTTATTTCCACACTTAGTTCCTTAAGTACATGTTGACAATGCATTCATTGTAAACCATTTATTTTTATGTATGTCAAACTATAGTAAAAAAAAACTCTGTCTAATGCCACAGATGTCCCCATCCCTGTTTAACAATTGCAATATAAGGAGGATCTTGCTGCAGCAGAAATAAACAAATCACGCTTGATGGAACATTTCTGGTCTTGCCTCAGATTTTTCTGCACCTGGTATTGAACCTCTCTACCAAAGTCTACATGCCAGTGGCTTCCACTCCCAACAGGACCACTCCACATTGGCCTGCCTGCTCTGCCTCCTGAGATCCAACAGACTGCAAGGGTATGATCTATAAATCAAAAACCACTTCAGTAAGCTAAAGTTGGTTTGGTGCCTAGAATATCTCTTTAAATACAAAACCAAATGAGCTTATTGAAGTTAGCTTGTTTCCTTCCATGTACCCAGGAAGTCTATTTATATATACAATGCAGGCCAAAATTCAGATTTGATGGGTAAATACGTTATTTGTTAGTATCAGAGCCGGCCCATGCATTGGTCGCCCTTGTATACGTTAACCAGCCTGCTGTACTGAGCCCGGACTGTCTATTTGTATATTTATGGATCCTTTATTGCAATTAGCACGGTCCTCTAGGGTATAAAACATCCACAGTCTTTAGTTTCTAATATAACTCCAGGCTCTTTATTAGGAACACCACACAGAAGGCAGTATCAAAACAAAAGAAATCAAAATCCTAGCTTGTCTGAGCGCTTACTGACATTTCATTCACTATCTATCAAGGGTAAAACTAAACAAAATACACGTTTCACCAACCTTGTTTTCTGTCTCTTTTCTGCACTCCAGTGCTCAGTCACCTTGACTGCTATACTTCTGCACTCCAGTGCTCCAAACCAGCCTGCTGCTTCCGACCTCCAAAGGAGAAATTAAAAATCTCCCTTACCTGCCTAGCCAGGAGGGGTTAATTCCCATTTCTGCAGCTGAGCAATGGGTTGGGGACAGCCTGCATTCCTGGCCTTGTCCTTATATCTCACAGTTGCTTGTAAACTGAGGAGTGTAGCACCGGCCCGCCCTACTCTCCAAATGCTCCACCCCTGGGGCCCATCTTTAACATCTCTATAAACATTTTATCTTGCATACCACACATACTCCCCCTGGGGTTAAATGTCATATGCTTCTCTAGAAATCTAGGGGAAATATAGACTCCTTTACTGATCACACCATGCACTGTATCACAATATATATATATAATTCCCCCCCCACCATAACTTTCTTGGTTTTTGCTTCACAAGTACTGCCAAGCCTCAATAGCAAGCCAGTCACCAACCTCATGCTGATGAGTTGCATTAACAATGAAACAGCTGTCCACAAGTGGTTCACTGGCTTTGTATCTGTTATGTTTCAAAGCTGTTGCATACAGCAAACACAAACCCTAAGGAATCCATGTTTAAAATGGAACGAGGCAAAAATGTGAGTCTTTGTTGAAATAATTTGCATATGCCCACCCAGAATCCTTTTCAGTAGTAACATCACGGCAGATTTGTGATTTCTGTGGGAAATGCAAGTCTTATGGCTTGACTGGTGTGCATAACTTTGTTTAACATTGTATAGATAGATAGATAATACATTGCTGAACACACACACACCAGTCAAGCCATAAAACTTGCTTTTCCCACAGAAATCTCACTTTAACAGTGCTCTCACTACTGCAAGGGATTCTGGGTAGGTATATGCAAATTTTGTGAGAGCACTGTTAAAGTGAGATTTCTGGGGCAAAAGCAAGTCTTATGGCTTGACTGGTGTGTGTATTTGTGTTTAGCAATGTATTAACTAACCACTTACTTTAGGAGGAAGGGGTTTTCATTCACACTTTTTTCTCCACCACAACTCTGTGGTATGTCTGTCTCTCTATCTATCGCTCTGTCGCTCTATCTATCTTTCCACCTTTCCACTATACATATATGCCACTGGCCAGTGGTGTATTCTGGATTTTTGCTGCCTTAGGCATGATGAAACTTGGGCACCACCCCAATCTAAATGTGTCCCAACCCTACATGGAGAAGAGGAAAATGACACACACTAAAGGGTTAGGGAAGGGGACAATTACACAGAAGAGCTTGGGACAGGGACAATTACATGCAAAGGGGACACAAAGGGGCTGGGGGAAATAAGACACACAAGGGGCATGCAAGACACAAAGGAGAAAAATGGGGCATAACATACACTTAAGGGGATGCAAGACACACAAGAGCACAGCCTTGGCACAAAGCCCTCTTTGCGCCCCACCCTCCCTTTGGGCTGGTGGGAGTTATCCTGGTCCTCACTAAAGAAATCAGTTGTGTCCACTTCTCTACCCAACCATCCTTATACAATGCTTACGGCGAATCAACAAAACCGACTTTCTCCATATTCTTTTCCTTCTCTTACTCTATTCCTTCCTTTTTCTTCTCTGCTCTCTACCCTGACACTCATTTGGGCGAGAATAACACACAATATTTTGTATTCAGTAAGCTTCTCTCAAATATCGACCATTTCTATTGGGCGTTGGTATGTATATGTTCACACCTTTTACATTCTTTCTTGTTCTATTCCTACTCTTTTTTTTCTTCTTATGTTTAAAAAAAGTACGCCTTGATGGCTTGTCTTGCTCCTAACACTACGGAGTACACTACTTGTGTCTTACTGTGTTTCATTGCAAAACATGTTTTCCTGCATGATGGTATTAATATATGTCGAATACTGCATTGCATACTGTGTTACTTATACTACTGTGTACCTGACACTCACGATGTTATCATTTATTGACTGCTGTCACTGCAAAAATAAGCACCTTGAAAACACATGCACACACTGCACAATGGTCTCCTATTAGCATCATCAATGCACTTGACTGTTTATTATTCTCAACCTGTGACATAACCAAGAAGATGACAAAACATTTTTTCTGTTCTTAACATTTTAACCCTTTGATATTAGTCGATTGAGCTTGGCATTGCAAGATTAAATAAATAAATCTCAAGTTAAGCCTAAATTTAAGTTGGTAAATTCCTCAAACTTTGGCAGCATTCCCACCAGTAAAAAGGTTGCTGAATTTTAGGCTGTGATTGCTTTCAAAGCGGTTGTACAATTCCAGCTGAAGTTTAGAACATATTATCAGTTAAACAATGTTGTAGTCCTCTGTAAGAAAGAATGTACTCCTCTGTCTGAAATATCACCAATTTCTTTGGAAAGTCCCAGCAGTTGTCAAAGACCTCAACAAAGGTGACTTTTAAAGAAAATTATCTTGCTGACTCCCCTGTAAAAAAGGCACCGAGGAATATCAAGTCTGCTTATTAAATCTGGAAATCCCCTTGTCCAAAAACAAATCTCATTTAACGTGAATATTCAATTATGTATAAAAAATTATTTACTTTTTAATAATAAAAATAATTTCATGAGCTTTCGCTTTCCTTTAAAATTTTGGTCGAGTTACACGACTCATCCAAAGTGGTTTTCTCATGTTCCTCTTTGACCTACACCGTTGAGAAATACAGTTTAACATATTTGATGCAATTTCCTATAAGCATACGTCTTCTAAAATATATTAAAGAAATATGATACATTGACTTTGTGGTCAGACCTCTGCATTTTCTGAGAAGATGTTGTAGGGCAGCTTTCAAAAGACAGCACTCACAGTGAAATCAAACATGCGATGTGAATCAACATTAGACTTGTGCATTCAGTTCCAAACGAACTGGGATATGTCTGAATTTGGGGCAATTGGCGTATTGTCTGAATTCCGTAAACACCATAGCATCGTGTAACAAAAAAACGAGCTGGACAATGTACAAGCATGTTCATTTGTTTTATTATTCGGAGTTCCGTCTGTGACGCCAAAAATATATATGAGTGATGGTTAGGAGACAGCCACCAAATGTTAATTTTATTCACGTGAGAAATGACCAATAGGTGGAAAAAAAGGAGGAGCAGTAAAACAATATCTATTTTTATATATTTAATACATATATACTTCTACATATATAACTATAGATTTTTTTTTATTACTCCTCTTTTGTCCCTCTTTTGGTTACTTTTTCTTACATGATCTGTGAACCAAATGGCGGGAAAATGTGCCTATCAGTGTACTGCGAAATATATAAATAATATTTATACTTACATACAAAGCAGTGCAGTACGCTCATACAAAGGAATTATATACCAGGATTATACTAAAGTGAGAATTCAAATTGAATTTCAAATTTAAGGCTGAATTAGCTAAACTGAAAGCTCAATTTTTGTCTATTTTGACCTTAAATTTGAAATTTGCTTTGAATTCACCGTGAATTCATACTTTACTCCAGCAATCCTGTTAATGTTGTGTCATGTGTACACAGGACTACCATCAGTAATTTTGGGGCCCCTGACACAGCCCAAGGTCTGAACCCCCGAGTATGCCCACATGGCCCGCCCACGAGTCCACCCACAAGAATGAAGTGTGTGTACTGAATTTGGTGGGTGTATAGTGGATGCAGAATGTGTGTAATGGATGCAAAGTGAGTAAAGTGGATGTGGTATGTGTGTTGTAGATGCAATGTGTGCGTGTGGATTCGGTGTGTGCTCATGGATGCAGATTGTAGTGGATATAGTGTGTGTTTGTATAGTGGATGTAGTGTGTATAGTAAATGCAGAGTGTGTGTTTGCGTAGTGGATGTATTGTGTATATAGTGAATGAAAAGTGTGTGTTTGTGTAGTGGATGTAGTTTGTATATAGTGAATGCAGAGTGCCTGTTTGTGTAGTGGATGTAGGTGTTTATAGTGAATGCAGAGTGCATATTTGTGTAGTGGATGTAGTGTGTGTATAGTGAATGCAGAGTGTGTGTTTGTGTAGTGGATGTAGTGTGTATATAGTGAATGCAGAGTGTGTGTTTGTGTAGTGGATGTAGTGTGTATAGTGAATGCAGAGTGCATGTACGTTTAGTGGATGTGGTGTCTGTATAGTGAATGCAGAGTGTGTGTTTGTGTAGTGGATGTAGTGTGTGTATAGTGAATGCCGAGTGTGTGTTTGTGTAGTGGATGTAGTGTGTGCGTGTGTGTGTGTGTGTGTATAGTGAATGCAGAGTGTATATAATAAACGCGGCATGTTTTTTGTAATGGATGTAGTGTGTATACAGTGACTGCAGAGTGTGTGTTTGTGTATTGGATGAAGTGTGTGTATAGTGAATGCAGAATGTGTGTTTGTGTAGTGGATGTAGTGTGGGCATTTAGTGAATACAGTGTGTTTGTGTAGTGGGTGTAGTCTTTGTGTATAGTGAATGCAGATTGTGTATAATGAATGCAAAGTCTGTTTTTGTGTAGTGGGTGTAGTGTGTATATAATGACTGCAAAGTGTGTGTTTGTGTAGTGGACGTAGTGTGTGTGTATAGTGAATGCAGACTGTATGTTTGTGGAGTGGATGCTGGGTGTGTGTTTGTGTAGTGGATGCTGTGTGTTGGATGATGTATGTGTTTGTGTAGTGGATGTAGTGCGTGTATATTAAATGCAGAGTGTATGTTTGTGTAGTGAATGCAGTTTGTGTGTTTGTGTAATGGATGATGTGTGTATGTAGTGGATACGTCTTTATGTTGAACAAAAGTTAGCGTTCATATTTTTTTTTTGCATTTTATTACACAAAAACTGCACTTTTACTGGTGATATCATCATCGTGATAAGATTTACTGTTTCCCGAGTATAACAACACCCCCCATGTAGAGGTTTTATGGTGTTTTGTATACTTACAGGGTCAATATAAGGCTTACCCATTTCAGTTTGCCAGATTGGTTTGCTGGGTCTATGTTGCCTTTTGAGACCATATGGTAGCCTTGGAATGTGAATTAACCCCATGATGGCATACCATTTGCAAATGCAGACAACCCAGGGTATTCAAAACGGGGTATGTCCAGTCTTTTGTAGTAGGCAGGGAAGAGAGGGGATCTGTACAGAGGAGGGAGCGTGACTGTCAGGGTGCCAAAGAGGCAGGGGGAGAGGGGATTTGTGCAGAGGAGGGAGAGGGGATATGTGCAGGGGAGAGAAGGGGAGAGGGGATCTGTGCAGTGAGGCAGGGGAAGGAGGGGGAGACGGGATATGTGCAGGGGAGGGAGACAGGAGATATGTGCAGGGGGAGAGAGGGGATCCTTGCCGTCACCCAAAAAGTGCCGCCTGGGGTGCACCCCCCCCTCCCCCCCCCCCTTGTTACGCCACTGACGGTAACCCTATCCTATGGGAAGCATGTTCCTTTAAAATCAAGTTACACTATTGAAGTGTTGTTATCTTGTTTTTTTATAGTTTGCTTTAAGTTATGTTTTTAACGTACCACTGGGGAATTAATAATATCAGTATCACAGATGGCATGCTTACTGTTTGGGGGTGGTGGTGAATGTAACCCATATTGCAAAGGTTTTATTACTGAACTGGAATATTTTTCCCAATATTTGGTGAATAGAATTCCAGCCTACCATATCCCTTTCTGATGAACTACCTCAATGTCATTGTTTTGTGTTCTAAAGCCATCAAATGACAAGAGGAGCTTTATTTACCATTACATCTACATTCTACCAACAGTAGACGATGCATTCCCATATTTCTGATCTAGACATTGCTCTTATTTAAGAACCATAAGCTCAAAGCAAGTTGTAAAAGGAACAAATAGATTTGTCCGTAACTTTAAGATAGTCCACAATTTCTTTGGACATGTGCTAAGAATATAGCTCATAGTTGCAACCAATTTCATTGTATGTGACAGCATTTATATGCTTTAACGTCATTTAAATTATCCACATGCTGAAACATCTTCAGCTGAGAGGGGGACTGCTTCTCTTCCTAGATGTGGAGAGAAGCACTGGAAATTCCTGGAGGCGGTCATGAGAAAATTAGAGATACCTGAGGGACTCATGGCTGCGGTTGAAGCCCTACAGAGCTCACCCTCCACAAGAGTGCTTAATGCAGGATTTATGTCTACACTGTTTTCCATCACAAATGGGATTATGCAGCGATGCACTCTATTGCTCTTGTTATATGTTGTGGCCTTAGAACCCCTTGCTTCAAAGATCAGGCATAATGCAGCTATACATGGAGTGCACATAGGGGACCGAGAATACAAGGTAAATCTATTTGCAGATGATGCTCTCCTCACACTGACTTAGGCACACATATCTTTACCAAACTTACTCAAGGAAATCGAAGAATACGGGTGCAACTCTTATTACAAGCTAAATGTGTCGAAAACCCAAGCCATGGGGATAGGGGTCACTGACGCTACACTCACTACTCTTCAAGCCAATTTCAATCCAGATTGGAGATCTCATTCTATATCCTTTCTAGGTCTACATATTACAAGAAACCCAGACAATATGTTCGAATGCAACTACGAACCATTATACAAGGAAATGGCCAATACTCTCCAACAGTGGGAGGGGAAATATCTTTCATGGTTAGGCAGATTAAATGCAATGAAAATGCTCCTTCTACCCAAACTCCAGTATTTATCCCGCACTTTACAAATTACAGTCCCACACACACATCTTATAAAAGTACAGAAATTGGTGACGCCATTGATATGGGAGCGCAAAAGGGTGAGAATTGCCACCAAATTCCTCTACACATCAGTTGAGGAGGGTGGGGTGAGTCTGCCAAATGTTAAACTATACTACAGAGCGGCACTGCTATCTTCTGCAGTAACAGCTCATTCCAGAATACAACCGCCACAATGGATTGCAATAGAATCCCATTGGGCCCAGGTACCAAACCTACACCAGATGTTTTGGATACCATCACGTCTAAGACCAGACACCCAATCTATGCTTCCCACCATAAAAACTCTGCTTCGGGTATGGGACATGGTGAGGGATTGTCTATGCTCCACTCCACACTGGTCCAAGGCTACACCCAAAACAGGCATATATGTAGTAAATAATACCTTTAACTACCGAATATGGGCGGACGCGCGATTTACACACATACACCACTGGTTTCAGGACGCGAAAATCCAAGCGTTCCCAGACCTACAACATGAATTTAACCTACCGAACAGAGTGATTTTTTCATATTTACAGTTCAAATCGCTAACCGATTTTTACCGAAATGATACTGGCCAGGTCCCACTAACCTGATAAATTTAAAAACCTGTGGCATGCAGACCTTCAACTGCAATTTACCCAAAAGGCATGGCAGGCGGCTTTTAGGGCACATAAGAGCAGAACACTGTGAACATCACACTGAAACCAGAAATGGCACTTCTATTCCTAAATCTGGGGAGATTCTCCAGGGGTGATAATATCATGATCTACCACACACTTATAGCCACACTTAATCTTTTAGCTAGAGCATGGAAATCAATGGAGGTTCCTCCCAAACATACTCTCTTACACCAAGTGACAGTAAACCTAGATTATGAGAACATAGCTAGAACACAACTCAAGTCTCACCGTATTGTGCAAGCTAGCATAACCAAACTTGAAACATACAAAACCACACTACACCAGCATGACCTAAGGACAGTTAAGGAGGCAAGACTCATATTAAAGGAATATCCCACGACAGTGGTCGCGAACCAAGATATTTCACTGTGCAGCATAGTAACCTGATCAACACAACAGACAACGGCCTCCATGAGCTCAACCCTGTACACATAAGGACATAGAATGACAGCCACTGGCAGATAAAACGTGAATACGACACACTAAAGTTCATCTGTCGGAAGGATCACGACTACCCACCTACCAAGGACTGATTATGTATTTTTTGGTTTTAATTGTATATAGTTCTGTAAGACTAGGGGAATAGACATGACACAGACAATAACGGGTGGGCATGTTCTGCCATGGGCAAATTCATCCCTGGTGAGGGCTGGCCAACCCTCTAAACGATGATATAATGGCACAACTGGTGTTTGCAGATGTGGTTTATGAGACCAATTCCAGATACCGCTATGTGATACTCGGTATGTAATCTAGCCAGATATGATATGTAACTGTCTCTGAAGTGTCAAAATTGTTAATCGACACCCTTGTTACACTGTTTGTAAATGCTACACAAAGAAATTAATGTAAGATGTTTGCGGAAGTGTCAATGAAGAATGTGTAACACCCCCTAAATGTCTTTCATTTTATTTTATTCCCCCACTTTCTTATCTGTATCTGTATCAAAAAAAAAAAAAAACTATGAAAAATTGTCAAATTGAAAAAAAAAAATTATTCACATACGTATGTAAATTGTAAATGCATATGTAAATGCATATGTGAAGGTATTTACAACCTCATGAAAGCACGACATTCATACCACAGCTAAACAATACATCAACAGCATTCTGCCACAAACGTTCCCTCAAGAAAATAAAGTACTAAGTACAATGATAAATTGTCTTCCCCTTTTGCTTGCATTTATGTGATTATTACAGGAGACATGCATCTTACCAATCAATTGCTCCTTTTTAATACAAAACAACAAACCATATCCAGATTGCTTCAATAAATATAGCAATAAAACTACAATTAAAGAATGGATTCGGTGTTTGTAAAGCATTAAATGGAGCATACAATATTTAAAATACCCTAATAAAAAATAAAAATCTAAATATTTTCCCATAAAAAAAACCCACCAAAATAAAAATAAAAACAAACCCCCAAAATAACTAAAGGAAATGCATTCATGCAAAAAGAACCTATACTTTGCGTTTTTCCTATGTGGCTGCAAGAACACATTAGATTTTTTTTCTTTTTTTTTCCTTTTTTTCCTTTTTTTTTTTTTAGTTGCCACGTGGGCTGAAATTTAATTCCTGCTGATTAGTAGGAGTAACTGCTGTGTTGAGAGAAAAAAGTAAGCTTTTATAATAATCAGTTTCTTTGAAGTTCATACTTATTTTGTTCCAGTTCTACATTTGTGACAAATGTATGAGCACATTTTTAAAATAAAGCAACTGTTCCTTTCTAAAGTACTAATTTGGTGCCTAATACAATGCAGACAGTATGAGATGATGTTGGCAATCATTTTGTTCAGAGAGTATTCTGTTTCAGAGCCAAAAGCACCATGTTTCCAAGAAATGTATATAGACAAGTAAATCATTTTTATTTGCATGAAATGTTAATAACTTGTTCATCGAGCTGATTACATTGGCGGCGTAGCCAAAGAGTTTCTGTGCTGCCTAACATGACATTCTCACATGGTGAAAGTCGATGAAGTTGGAATGTTCTACTTGATGTTAATTAGAAATATGCGAGAAGACATTGTGACATCCGAAATTAGACACCCATTCATGTAAACGGCATATACTGATATTAAAAAGACGTCCAGAGTATTTGACGTTTAATATCATTGGCGGTTCATCTATAGGACGAAAGACTAAAATCTTGAATCTGCATTTACAATGCAAATAAACAAACCTTGCTTATAAGAAAAACAACACGACGACGTGGCTTTCAGACAAACATCTTAAATAGATGGCTAATTATAATACCACTGGAATGTCTGGGAAGACAATATTATACATACGGTACATATTTTTTATAATTTTGTTTAATAATTCTTTGATGTGCATATACGTACAAGCCACAACAGCATAGGCAGGCACATAACGGCTAAAACAATGACATGAAAACCGCACATTTTTTGTTATTATCTAACCCCGTAAGGACACACATGTCATATGTCCTTAAGGGGTTAAACAAGCTAGGCTGGCATGTCTATATCAACGGCAGTAGTGAGGGAATAAGTAGTCAGGAGTAGATAGACATATGCACAAGATTCCGTGACAGATTAAATAGAATAAAACTATAGAAAACTAAAAGCATGGCATAAGCTGATTGGAGAATGCCATATGACTTGCTATTGAAGTGGTCAAATAGTTAAAACAGTGGGGTTAAGCTTAGCATTACGTTACCGCACCTTTAAAAATAAAATCAAAGAATAAAAAACGAATAATAATAAGTGCCCTTAGCAAGACAGAAAGGTAGGTATGCATCCGCTCTTAGCAGATGAGGTGGTAATGCAAGCGTTAGGCTTCAGCCGATTACCTTAAAGGGATACTATAGTGCCAGGAAAACAATCCCGATGGATTCTGGAAGTCCCTCTGGTGGCTGTCTGGTAGACAGGCACTAGAGGTGGAGTTAACCCTCAGAGGTAATTATTGCAGTTTCTCAGAAACTGCAATAATTACCATTGTGGGTTTAAGAGACATGGGACATTGCACCCAGACCACTTCAAGAGCTGAAGTGGTCTGGGTGCCTATAGTGTCCTTTTAAGCTTTAGGGAAGGTTAGAGTTACTGCAAGAAAGTTAGATAGTAAGGCAGCAGAGTGGTTCCAAGTGGTGTTGCACTCCTCCAACTTCCGAACCTCATGCGGGCTGACCTCACTGTTCCCCAAGCCCTGACCCTCACAATGACCAAGGTCTTCCTCCACTGGGGGTAACCTGAGGTTCTGGGCAAAGGATGCCACTTTCACTGCGATGAGGTACAGCTCCTAGTGCCAGGTGGTTTTAATGGCTTGCTGCCTGGAGGGGGCTTTTCCGTCCTTTATTTCTTGCCTCTCTCAGCTCTCTCCCAGGGTGTGAGAGGAGTGGGCTCTACATGCTTTCGGAGTCTCATGCAGAAGTGACTAAATATTTCCTCCACCTGCATTATGCAGAGATCTGTGCTGCTCTGGTGTTCTCTACAGTTCATGCCCAGCTTGATCGTGTCTAGAGGGTTGGGATCTGCCATCTTGGGCTGTCAAGATTTGCATTGGTAATGGCTAGAATAGATAGGTATGGCTAGGGCTGTATGTAGCTGCCCTGTGGGGACCGGAATAACCCAGTCAGTCCAGAACAAGAAGAGTGGCCATCCCTCCCAGGCTCTAGTTCCGCAAGGTCTCTAACAAGTCCCCTGAACATCCCAGACTTGGGTAGTGCACTTTGGTAGGTATATCAGCTCAGTAGTCGGGATAATTTCCCCAAGATTAGCTGAATAGACAAGACCTCGTGTTGCATGCATCTAGACAGCGCCACAATCAGGCTCCGCCCCCCATATTCTTTATAATTATTTTTTTAATTCTTTATTTTGTTCACTCAGCATGTCAAGATGGCAATATTTTACAATATGTGGGCCATTGCCCTAATAATTCACACACAACAATATATGCATAGCTGATATTGAGTCATGGTCCCATGCTGAGTGAGTTTTGTTTTTGTTTAAAACAGGTTGGTCAATGTTAGAACATAACAGATTAACAACTCTCTGGACACCAAGTAAGGCAAGGGCTTAATAGGGGCATTAGAGTCTCTCAGACTGTAGTGTGCCAGGGAGAGAGGTGCCCCCTCCAAGGGTGTATCGCAGTTTGTTATCTTGTGTTTTGGCTTAAGGAGTTGGGGGGGGGGGAGGGCCAGAGCTCGTGTTATATCAAACCTCAGTGGCTTCATGGTACCCATTGATTTGTGGATTCAGTGGAGCATCAGTCCATTCCGGCATACCTGAGTACGCAGTGTAAAGGGGGTTATGGACTTAATAGCTGCATGCCAGAATGAGAACCTTAAAACAAAAAGGAAAAAGAACAAAAAACAATGGCAACTTGGTGGATATAGTCACAGGTTTTAGTGGCGGGATCTGTGGCATCCTGGAGGATGGAGGGATGGTCTTGCGGCGTGAGTTGGTCAGGTTGTGTCACTTGCATGTGTAGTGCATCTGGATGACCTGGGTATAAATGATTTCGTGGCAGTGGGGTCCAGCCTGGACATAATGGTCGTGGACTCTGGTCGTGGGACCGTCAGGCCTAGTTGGCTCAGGTGAGTGTCCAGATCATGTGGGCTTCTCGCCCGGTAGGTAGTCCCTTGGTATTTGAAGGTGAGGAGCCGTGGCCTTCCCCAGTGGTATAGTATGTTGTTAGATCTCAGGTGTTGTAGACTTGGTTGCAGCGATTTGCGCCAGCTTACTGTATTTCTCGTTAGGTTGGGGAACAACAATAATTGAGAGTCCTCGAATGATAGAGGGGTTTTCCCTCGGGTCGCTGTGAGTACTGCGGTCTTATCTTGGTGGGATTTGAATCTCACAATAATGTCGGCCGTGGCGGTAGGGGGTGCGTTTGTCAATTTGGGCAGGCGGAACAGTCCATCTATTTTGACAAGTTTTGCCTGTTTGGGCTGCAGTAATGATGCTATTAGGTGCATCACATAGTGTGGGAGGTCTGTTAGCCCTACATGCTCAGGTACCCCTCTGACCTTTAGGTTGTTTCTCCTTCTGTGGTCCTCCATGGCCTACACCTTCTCTGCTGTGCCCATTTGAAGTCTGTGGAGATCAGACATTTGTTGTTCCAGAGTGTTAAGACGTGTGTCTTGCGAGTTTGTTTTGGCTTCTAGGTGGGTAATCCTCGTGGTGGCCCCCTTCATGGCCTCTTTGAAGTGTCGGCAGCCAGGTCTTGTCTGAGTTCCATGAACATTTTTGTCAGCAGGGCTGCTGTGACCGGTTCTCCTGCCGGGGATGCTTTGGCCTTGTGCCCTGTGGACTGACTGATCGCTACGCTTTCTATTTATTATTTTAGTTTATTGTTTGTAATAATCACATTGTTTTATCATGATCATTAAAATGGATGTTTTATGCCTTCCTATCCCTCTTCTGTTTTCCACACCCCCCTTCTGTTTTATTTAAAATGTTTGTAAATTATTATACCGAAAATCTTTCAATAAAAATATTAGAATAGAAAAGCTAAAAACAACTGCAGTTAGAGATAAAATATGTTCTCTCAAATAATCTCAACGGGTGTAGTGCCTGTGCCCGAGGTGTTTGTGCTTTATGTGTGAAGAATGGTCCTCTTTTTTTTCATTATACAAAAAGTGCAGTTTTCAATAGAAATAGTTTTTAATTTGTAATTTTATAAATTAACCTTATATATTGAGGGGGTTGGTCCTATATAAAGTGACAGCACAGGGGATAACCCTAAGTAGATAGATGCGAAAGGAGAGAGAAGAGGCTGTCTCTAAATCGTGTATAGGAAATCGTTAAAAAATCATTAGAAAAAATATATATATATATATGGTTTAATAAAATATTCAAGACACACACAATGACTGACGAAGTTGCTAGTCACTACTGTCTCAGTAATGGATACCTGAGGCAGACATGGTGGCTGCAGCTAGACAAACTACGTGAAAATGGGTACAGACGGGAAGACAATAAACAAAACATAAATGGACAAAGGACAGGGCAAGAACCACGCTACACTAGTAAGTTAGTCCCCACAGCAGAAGTAGTACAATGCATACGATATGATTGCCCTGTTACGATTGACTGGCAAGATCGTAACGTGTGGATGCAGAGTAACTGGAGTATCAGACGGAAATGACAGTGTGGCTACAATGTGCCAGAAATACCCCTAACTCTAAGAGAATAGGGGAAAACTGTAGTCAATTCCGGGTATAGGGTGGGAACTTAGTAGTGGGTGGGTGCGCTGTGCAACATATAAAGGTTTAAAACTTATAACCTCTTAGGGAAAGTTAACGCTTGTAGTTAACTCTGGCGTCCCTATATTAGTAGAGGGTATAGTAGTGGGTCAGCATCCCAGTATGCAACTGGTAAACTGTATATAACAGTGTCTGTATAGAGATATATCCTAGTATACAGCTAGTAAAGTACATGTGGCAGTGTCTGTATATAAGTATATAATTACGGTGCTTGTGGTTACAGTATCGTCTTATACCCGTATCCTAAACTTTGCCTCAAAAGGCACAAGGCTTCTCGTAAGGTTATGGTAGTGCTCGATGTACTGGGCACACATAAGCACCTAATGGACTATGCCAATGAAAAGTATTCGAGTGGTTAGTGAATGATATCCTGTGCCTATGTGGGCACCTAAATGGTTGGCGGGATAATGTTTGCTGTAATAGGCTGTTGTCGACTATGCCTTGGTGGGCGCTTAGCTATAGCCGTGCTGATAAACAAACCATATAGTTAGCGAAAGGTATAGCCTGAGTCTTAGTGGGCACCTAAATGGTTAACAATGTTCTGCTACCAATATTGCCAGACACATCGGTTGACGGAGGGTATCACCTGTGCCTTCGTGGGCACCTAAATGGTTAACAATGTACTGCTACCAATATTGCCAAACACATAAGTTAACGAAAGGTATCGCCTGTGCCTACAGGGGCACACCAAACCATATGGTGGACAGAAAATATCACCTGTGCCTTCGTGGGCACCTAAATGGTTAACAAAATACTGCCACCTATATTGATAGACAGATCAGTTCGCGGAATGTTTCACCTGTGCCTCCGTGGGCACCGAACTGGTTAACAGAAAAACTGTATATTAACAGGCCGTCCGGTTAGCAAGAGAACTCCTGTGTCTGAGTCTGCACCTAAACGGTTAACAAAATTGTTGCTGCCTATTGACGGCTATACTCAGCTGTGCCTTCGTGGGCACCTAGCTCTGGCCGTTCAATTTAACAGACCATCTAGTGAACAAGGAATATCCTGTGCCTTCGTGGGCACCTAAATGTATAATAAGATGCTACTTGCTATTGGCGGCTATTCTAAGCTGTGCCTTCGTGGGCACCTAGCTCTAGCTGTACAAATAGACAAACTGGGATGCTGACTGGAACCTAAGATCAGAGTCCAGTGATCCTCGGTGTAACTGAGCATAAATGGCTCAAATTGCTCAGATATTATAAGATTAGATTAAGCGTGTAAAGTCACACGAGCAGTAAATCAAATAAAATAAAAGTTGATAACACCGGATCAAATATCGAGCCCCGACGCGCGTTTCGCCAAACACAGGCTCTTCAGGGGGAACCGGCTTCCCGATTGAGGCGAGTTTAAATAGGCCGCCTTTTTTCCTCATTGGACCAAAAGGTGTGACGTCATTGTCAGGAGGTACGGTGGCTGGACGTAGTCAAATTAAGTCAGACTGCGCTGACTGAATGATGCCCCGTAGTGATCGGTTGGTATTTTCAAAAGGTGATAACCGGAAAGATGCTGATTTGAAAGGGGGGAACTCATAAAGATGGGAATAGTGCATCCTGCATGATAACATGATGGTGTATAATATATAAAAATTACTAAATGATAAATTGGTTCCCCTTGATGGGGGACACAGGTCTTGAAAGAGAGAGGTCCCTTTGCCCATTTGGTTAGGTTATATGGCATGATAAATCAGCAGTCCGGGTGAGGAGTATAGTAACGATTGAAAATACATAGTGTATAGGTCACAAAGTGTTTTGTGGTTGGTCATAAAGGAAGAATATATCATTAGATGTATGTCTTAGAGAGTACTTTAACTAAGAGGTATCTCAATAGTGTGAATGCAGTATAAGTGTTAATGCATGATAGAGGAGGTCTAGAGTGCTCTTCATCGGTGAATGAATGCGGTGTAATTAAATTCTTCATTCAATCCCGATGGGGCCAACGGTTTAAAGAGATAGATCCACTTGGATTCTTTTTGTAATAGTGTTTTATTAAAATTGCCTTTTCTTGGATTTGGCAATAGTTTTTCTATTGCCTGGAACTTGAGATTTTCAGGTTTGCCGTCATGGAAATTCCTGATATGTCTAGCCACCGGTGTAGGATTAATGGTATTATCGACAGAATTGATGTGTTGCAAGATCCTTCTACGAAATTGTTGGAAGGTCTTGCCGATATATTGTGTTCCACAGCTGCAAGTAATCAAATATACCACCCGGGTGGTGCTGCAATTAACCAAAGCGTTCGTGGTTATGGTCATATTAGATTGTGTTGAATGGACAGTCTTGGAGGGTGTAATGTATTGGCAAGCCTTGCAGTGGCCGCATCTATACGTCCCTTTGGTGCTAGATAACCAGTTACCGGGTGAGGGTGATGGTGGCAGGTGGCTATGGACCAGACGATCTTGTAAGTTGGTGGGTCTCCGTGCTGTAAGAGGAGGGTAGTTTGGCAGAATGTTTTTAAGGAGTGGGTTATGAAGCAGAATAGGCCAATTGGTGTGAAGTATATTTGACATTGTCTCCCAGCCTTGGTCAAAGGTCGCGACACATCTGGGGATTTTGGAATCCACTTTTGGTTTGGTCGTGGTGAGGCTCTGATGTCTATTGATTCCACTTGCTCTTTGGAATGCCTGTTTAAGGATACGGTTCGGATATCCTAGCTCTTTGAATCTGGATCTTAACAGTTTGCATTCTCTGTCATATGCCAAATCTTCAGAGCAATTCCTTCTTGCCCGTAGATATTGGCCGAAAGGAATGGATGCTTTTAATTTGAAGGGGTGGTGGCTTTTCCAGTGGAGAAGACTGTTAGTCGAGGTGGATTTGCGAAATAGTTCGGTTTGGATGGTACCTGCTTCTGTAAGTATAATTTTTAGGTCTAGAAATACCAGTTCATGATCGTCGATCACGTGAGTGAGTTTTAAATTGATCTCATTGTCATTCAGGGTCTGTACGAACTCCTCAAAAGTGTGGATGGGACCTGTCCAGAGGAGCAACAGATCGTCAATGTATCTGTGCCAGCTCAAAATATAGTCGTGATACTGGACAAATTTGTCTGACATGACGATCTGTTGTTCCCACCATCCCAGGAACAAGTTGGCATATGTGGGTGCACAAGTAGTGCCCATAGCAGTCCCGGATGTTTGTAGGTAGTACTGTCCATTAAAAGTGAAATAGTTATGAGTTAGTATAAAGTTAAGTGCATTGATAAAAAACTTCTTTTGAGAATCATTGTAAGAAGTTTTTTCCAGGAAGTGTTCACACGCTCTCAAGCCCATATGGTGCGGTATGTTGGTATATAGGGCGACCACATCCAGACTGGCTAGCATGGTGTAGGGGGGGACCGTCATATTTTGTAGAAGTTGCAACGTAGTCTTGGTGTCCTGTAAGTACGAGGGTAGCGTAAGTACAATGGGATGTAGGATTTTTTCCATGTACTGGCTAAGGTGTTCAGTGAGACAATTGTTGCCCGATATTATCGGTCTCCCTGGTGGTGGACGGGTGCCCTTATGCACTTTAGGTAAGCAGTAGAAAGTGGCGATTGTTGGGTGTTTGTGAGGTATCAGAAATTTAAATTCATCCGAGGTAATAACCTGCAATGTCCTAGCTTCCGTTAGTATAGTGTCCAGCTCGGTTAGAAATTTAGTAGTGGGGTCAGAAGGGAGGGTCCTGTAGGATAGAGTGTCGTTTAGGTGTGTCATACACATATTGATATAGTCTTGTCTGTTTTGTAAAACAATATTGCCCCCCTTGTCTGCTGGTTTAATGACAATATTTTCAAGTGATGTGAGTTCTTTTAATGCCAGGCGTTCTTGCGAGCTTAGGTTGTTAGGCATGGGGGTATGGTCGGTTGTCATTTCAAACTGATTTAGGGACATCTCAACAAAGAGATCCACATGAGGAGTGTCTTTGAAGTTTGGTGTGAAGCAACTAGGTGGTTTCAAATTGGTTAGGGGTCTGAGAGGATCCTGTTCCTCCTGGAGGCTGGTCAGAATTTTAGATAACTCATAGTCCTTTAGGGAGAGACCTAGGTCATTTGCTTGTTGTAAATCCTGTTTGGCGTGCATGATGTTTAGGGCGAGTTTTCTACCGAATAAATTAATGTCTTTCGACCAGTTGAAATTATTGCACAGTGGAGTTGGCACAAAGGAAAGTCCCTTGCTGAGAAGGGTAATATGACGTGTTAACAGTGTATAGTCTGATAGATTTATGATTCTGTTGTTAGTTATGTCCTTTGTGTTCGGCCCTGGGTTTTGTATGCCCACCGATCCCTGTCCCTGAGTCTCCCCCGTTGTTGTCGTGGGGGGTCCTGCTCTAAAAAAGTAGCTGACTGTGCAGTGGACTGGGTTGTTGGGTTGTTGGTTTCCAAGGGAATGGGAATATCCAAAAAGGAAACAGATTTGTCTGAGTTCCTAAGTATGCTTCTATTCTGATAGACTTGGGTGCTGTGATCCCTATTGCGTTCAGTGCTTCTATTTGCTGGTGATTTGTATCTAGTTCTAGAGGATTGATCTTGGTCAGACCAGTCCGTCTCCCCAGAGGATGATCCCCTATAATTACTTGGTCTTCTGTTGTATTTTCTTTTTTGTCTGAAAATGTCACCGTTTTTGAAATCCTTGAAGTCTCGTTGAAACTTCTGGTGTTTCTTAATTTTTAAGTGCTGTCTAAAGCTAGTGATGTTAGTCTGGAGTTTGTTTTCCATAGGTATATAGAGATTGTCAGATTTGAAGTTTTTTATTTTAATGATTTCATTTTGTAATTTAACATTTGTATCATCAAAGATAGTAGTTTCTAATTTAATCAGGAATTCCATTAACCGAAAAGAACAGCTCAGTAGAATTGTATTCCACTCATCGAGCTGTTCTTCAGTTTTGATTTTGTCCGGTGTCCGGTAACTATACCCTCTACTAATATAGGGACGCCAGAGTTAACTACAAGCGTTAACTTTCCCTAAGAGGTTATAAGTTTTAAACCTTTATATGTTGCACAGCGCACCCACCCACTACTAAGTTCCCACCCTATACCCGGAATTGACTACAGTTTTCCCCTATTCTCTTAGAGTTAGGGGTATTTCTGGCACATTGTAGCCACACTGTCATTTCCGTCTGATACTCCAGTTACTCTGCATCCACACGTTACGATCTTGCCAGTCAATCGTAACAGGGCAATCATATCGTATGCATTGTACTACTTCTGCTGTGGGGACTAACTTACTAGTGTAGCGTGGTTCTTGCCCTGTCCTTTGTCCATTTATGTTTTGTTTATTGTCTTCCCGTCTGTACCCATTTTCACGTAGTTTGTCTAGCTGCAGCCACCATGTCTGCCTCAGGTATCCATTACTGAGACAGTAGTGACTAGCAACTTCGTCAGTCATTGTGTGTGTCTTGAATATTTTATTAAACCATATATATATATATATTTTTTCTAATGATTTTTTAACGATTTCCTATACACGATTTAGAGACAGCCTCTTCTCTCTCCTTTCGCATCTATCTACTTAGGGTTATCCCCTGTGCTGTCACTTTATATAGGACCAACCCCCTCAATATATACATTTACTCTCAGGTTTCAATACCAACTCTGGTCCACTTTGGAGATCTATCAGCCTATACATTAAGATTCTCACTGGCTTTTCTAATATAAACTGTTAAAATTCTCCAAAACATTCAAAAGAGTGCCTGTTCTTATGACTGACCTATTGGAGAAATTGGGTGATCCCAATTTAGAACATGACGACATTACCAATGTTTTTTCGACTAATCCACTTGCCAATAACGACACGGTAAATACTGACATTAATCTCTCATTTTTTGCCATCCAAAAACTATACCAGGAACAAATTAAAAGTTTCTGGGAACTTACGAGCCTAAAGCAATACTCACAACAAAAACTAGTACCTAGAGGCCTACGCCCTGACATTTTGTTACCGGACAAAATCAAAACTGAAGAACAGCTCGATGAGTGGAATACAATTCTACTGAGCTGTTCTTTTCGGTTAATGGAATTCCTGATTAAATTAGAAACTACTATCTTTGATGATACAAATGTTAAATTACAAAATGAAATCATTAAAATAAAAAACTTCAAATCTGACAATCTCTATATACCTATGGAATACAAACTCCAGACTAACATCACTAGCTTTAGACAGCACTTAAAAATTAAGAAACACCAGAAGTTTCAATGAGACTTCAAGGATTTCAAAAACGGTGACATTTTCAGACAAAAAAGAAAATACAACAGAAGACCAAGTAATTATAGGGGATCATCCTCTGGGGAGACGGACTGGTCTGACCAAGATCAATCCTCTAGAACTAGATACAAATCACCAGCAAATAGAAGCACTGAACGCAATAGGGATCACAGCACCCAAGTCTATCAGAATAGAAGCATACTTAGGAACTCAGACAAATCTGTTTCCTTTTTGGATATTCCCATTCCCTTGGAAACCAACAACCCAACAACCCAGTCCACTGCACAGTCAGCTACTTTTTTAGAGCAGGACCCCCCACGACAACAACGGGGGAGACTCAGGGACAGGGATCGGTGGGCATACAAAACCCAGGGCCGAACACAAAGGACATAACTAACAACAGAATCATAAATCTATCAGACTATACACTGTTAACACGTCATATTACCCTTCTCAGCAAGGGACTTTCCTTTGTGCCAACTCCACTGTGCAATAATTTCAACTGGTCGAAAGACATTAATTTATTCGGTAGAAAACTCGCCCTAAACATCATGCACGCCAAACAGGATTTACAACAAGCAAATGACCTAGGTCTCTCCCTAAAGGACTATGAGTTATCTAAAATTCTGACCAGCCTCCAGGAGGAACAGGATCCTCTCAGACCCCTAACCAATTTGAAACCACCTAGTTGCTTCACACCAAACTTCAAAGACACTCCTCATGTGGATCTCTTTGTTGAGATGTCCCTAAATCAGTTTGAAATGACAACCGACCATACCCCCATGCCTAACAACCTAAGCTCGCAAGAACGCCTGGCATTAAAAGAACTCACATCACTTGAAAATATTGTCATTAAACCAGCAGACAAGGGGGGCAATATTGTTTTACAAAACAGACAAGACTATATCAATATGTGTATGACACACCTAAACGACACTCTATCCTACAGGACCCTCCCTTCTGACCCCACTACTAAATTTCTAACCGAGCTGGACACTATACTAACGGAAGCTAGGACATTGCAGGTTATTACCTCGGATGAATTTAAATTTCTGATACCTCACAAACACCCAACAATCGCCACTTTCTACTGCTTACCTAAAGTGCATAAGGGCACCCGTCCACCACCAGGGAGACCGATAATATCGGGCAACAATTGTCTCACTGAACACCTTAGCCAGTACATGGAAAAAATCCTACATCCCATTGTACTTACGCTACCCTCGTACTTACAGGACACCAAGACTACGTTGCAACTTCTACAAAATATGACGGTCCCCCCCTACACCATGCTAGCCAGTCTGGATGTGGTCGCCCTATATACCAACATACCGCACCATATGGGCTTGAGAGCGTGTGAACACTTCCTGGAAAAAACTTCTTACAATGATTCTCAAAAGAAGTTTTTTATCAATGCACTTAACTTTATACTAACTCATAACTATTTCACTTTTAATGGACAGTACTACCTACAAACATCCGGGACTGCTATGGGCACTACTTGTGCACCCACATATGCCAACTTGTTCCTGGGATGGTGGGAACAACAGATCGTCATGTCAGACAAATTTGTCCAGTATCACGACTATATTTTGAGCTGGCACAGATACATTGACGATCTGTTGCTCCTCTGGACAGGTCCCATCCACACTTTTGAGGAGTTCGTACAGACCCTGAATGACAATGAGATCAATTTAAAACTCACTCACGTGATCGACGATCATGAACTGGTATTTCTAGACCTAAAAATTATACTTACAGAAGCAGGTACCATCCAAACCGAACTATTTCGCAAATCCACCTCGACTAACAGTCTTCTCCACTGGAAAAGCCACCACCCCTTCAAATTAAAAGCATCCATTCCTTTCGGCCAATATCTACGGGCAAGAAGGAATTGCTCTGAAGATTTGGCATATGACAGAGAATGCAAACTGTTAAGATCCAGATTCAAAGAGCTAGGATATCCGAACCGTATCCTTAAACAGGCATTCCAAAGAGCAAGTGGAATCAATAGACATCAGAGCCTCACCACGACCAAACCAAAAGTGGATTCCAAAATCCCCAGATGTGTCGCGACCTTTGACCAAGGCTGGGAGACAATGTCAAATATACTTCACACCAATTGGCCTATTCTGCTTCATAACCCACTCCTTAAAAACATTCTGCCAAACTACCCTCCTCTTACAGCACGGAGACCCACCAACTTACAAGATCGTCTGGTCCATAGCCACCTGCCACCATCACCCTCACCCGGTAACTGGTTATCTAGCACCAAAGGGACGTATAGATGCGGCCACTGCAAGGCTTGCCAATACATTACACCCTCCAAGACTGTCCATTCAACACAATCTAATATGACCATAACCACGAACGCTTTGGTTAATTGCAGCACCACCCGGGTGGTATATTTGATTACTTGCAGCTGTGGAACACAATATATCGGCAAGACCTTCCAACAATTTCGTAGAAGGATCTTGCAACACATCAATTCTGTCGATAATACCATTAATCCTACACCGGTGGCTAGACATATCAGGAATTTCCATGACGGCAAACCTGAAAATCTCAAGTTCCAGGCAATAGAAAAACTATTGCCAAATCCAAGAAAAGGCAATTTTAATAAAACACTATTACAAAAAGAATCCAAGTGGATCTATCTCTTTAAACCGTTGGCCCCATCGGGATTGAATGAAGAATTTAATTACACCGCATTCATTCACCGATGAAGAGCACTCTAGACCTCCTCTATCATGCATTAACACTTATACTGCATTCACACTATTGAGATACCTCTTAGTTAAAGTACTCTCTAAGACATACATCTAATGATATATTCTTCCTTTATGACCAACCACAAAACACTTTGTGACCTATACACTATGTATTTTCAATCGTTACTATACTCCTCACCCGGACTGCTGATTTATCATGCCATATAACCTAACCAAATGGGCAAAGGGACCTCTCTCTTTCAAGACCTGTGTCCCCCATCAAGGGGAACCAATTTATCATTTAGTAATTTTTATATATTATACACCATCATGTTATCATGCAGGATGCACTATTCCCATCTTTATGAGTTCCCCCCTTTCAAATCAGCATCTTTCCGGTTATCACCTTTTGAAAATACCAACCGATCACTACGGGGCATCATTCAGTCAGCGCAGTCTGACTTAATTTGACTACGTCCAGCCACCGTACCTCCTGACAATGACGTCACACCTTTTGGTCCAATGAGGAAAAAAGGCGGCCTATTTAAACTCGCCTCAATCGGGAAGCCGGTTCCCCCTGAAGAGCCTGTGTTTGGCGAAACGCGCGTCGGGGCTCGATATTTGATCCGGTGTTATCAACTTTTATTTTATTTGATTTACTGCTCGTGTGACTTTACACGCTTAATCTAATCTTATAATATCTGAGCAATTTGAGCCATTTATGCTCAGTTACACCGAGGATCACTGGACTCTGATCTTAGGTTCCAGTCAGCATCCCAGTTTGTCTATTTGTACAGCTAGAGCTAGGTGCCCACGAAGGCACAGCTTAGAATAGCCGCCAATAGCAAGTAGCATCTTATTATACATTTAGGTGCCCACGAAGGCACAGGATATTCCTTGTTCACTAGATGGTCTGTTAAATTGAACGGCCAGAGCTAGGTGCCCACGAAGGCACAGCTGAGTATAGCCGTCAATAGGCAGCAACAATTTTGTTAACCGTTTAGGTGCAGACTCAGACACAGGAGTTCTCTTGCTAACCGGACGGCCTGTTAATATACAGTTTTTCTGTTAACCAGTTCGGTGCCCACGGAGGCACAGGTGAAACATTCCGCGAACTGATCTGTCTATCAATATAGGTGGCAGTATTTTGTTAACCATTTAGGTGCCCACGAAGGCACAGGTGATATTTTCTGTCCACCATATGGTTTGGTGTGCCCCTGTAGGCACAGGCGATACCTTTCGTTAACTTATGTGTTTGGCAATATTGGTAGCAGTACATTGTTAACCATTTAGGTGCCCACGAAGGCACAGGTGATACCCTCCGTCAACCGATGTGTCTGGCAATATTGGTAGCAGAACATTGTTAACCATTTAGGTGCCCACTAAGACTCAGGCTATACCTTTCGCTAACTATATGGTTTGTTTATCAGCACGGCTATAGCTAAGCGCCCACCAAGGCATAGTCGACAACAGCCTATTACAGCAAACATTATCCCGCCAACCATTTAGGTGCCCACATAGGCACAGGATATCATTCACTAACCACTCGAATACTTTTCATTGGCATAGTCCATTAGGTGCTTATGTGTGCCCAGTACATCGAGCACTACCATAACCTTACGAGAAGCCTTGTGCCTTTTGAGGCAAAGTTTAGGATACGGGTATAAGACGATACTGTAACCACAAGCACCGTAATTATATACTTATATACAGACACTGCCACATGTACTTTACTAGCTGTATACTAGGATATATCTCTATACAGACACTGTTATATACAGTTTACCAGTTGCATACTGGGATGCTGACCCACTACTATACCCTCTACTAATATAGGGACGCCAGAGTTAACTACAAGCGTTAACTTTCCCTAAGAGGTTATAAGTTTTAAACCTTTATATGTTGCACAGCGCACCCACCCACTACTAAGTTCCCACCCTATACCCGGAATTGACTACAGTTTTCCCCTATTCTCTTAGAGTTAGGGGTATTTCTGGCACATTGTAGCCACACTGTCATTTCCGTCTGATACTCCAGTTACTCTGCATCCACACGTTACGATCTTGCCAGTCAATCGTAACAGGGCAATCATATCGTATGCATTGTACTACTTCTGCTGTGGGGACTAACTTACTAGTGTAGCGTGGTTCTTGCCCTGTCCTTTGTCCATTTATGTTTTGTTTATTGTCTTCCCGTCTGTACCCATTTTCACGTAGTTTGTCTAGCTGCAGCCACCATGTCTGCCTCAGGTATCCATTACTGAGACAGTAGTGACTAGCAACTTCGTCAGTCATTGTGTGTGTCTTGAATATTTTATTAAACCATATATATATATATATTTTTTCTAATGATTTTTTAACGATTTCCTATACACGATTTAGAGACAGCCTCTTCTCTCTCCTTTCGCATCTATAAATTAACCTTGTTACACCCCTTTGGTTGTCAATCAGACAACTTATCCTGTTACTTCCTGTCGCTCAGTGGAACTAAACTCAAGAGACAGCAATTGCCCAGAGCACCTGCCCTGCACACACTTCTCATTTAGCTGCACAACCACAAATTGTCTCGGCGAAGTTAGAAGAGGAGGGCTTACAAATGCTTCAGACAAGAGATTTGTAGCTTTTAGATATACCTCTAATGAAGAAATGCATAAATAAATGCTTGCATTTTTTCATTTGGGGTAAATCTACTAAACAATGACTTTTTAAATTTATTATTTTTATTTAGGAAGAGGAGTGTCCCCTTAAGAAAACAAAATTTGGTCTCCATCCCTTTCTGTGATATTTCTTTGTTATATTGTCTGTAGCGTTTTTGTAATGTATCCTTTATTTTCTAGCATGCAGCCTTTTCCAGTATGCTTGGAGGCCACCAGGTTGACAATAGTAGAAAACGTTTTTTGCCAAAGTGGGCATAGCTTTCGACAATACCAGCTTGTCTGTACAAATACAATGCAACCTCACCGGGGTCAGATACCGCTGTGTCAGTAATTTATAACCATTCTCTTTATGTATGTAAAGAAACACAGTGAGTAGGGTCATCATATAACTGTAGATTACTCTAGCCCTGGTATCACAATAATCTGAAATGTAATAAAGGCAGGCGGTGAATATTGTTCTATCTTTTCTTTATTGCAAACTTCCAAGAATAGAAAAAATAACAAAAAAACTAAATAATAAAACAAACAAAGAGGAGCAAAAGAGTATATAAGTTTTGTCCCCTAACAATTAAAATATAAAGTGATCTTTATGATAATCTACCGTGTTCGGATGAACTGGGTAATGTGTTCTCCCCATATTTCTGTAAGGTCTTTGAGGTTTGACAGAGTACCACATGCTGTAATAAGCAAACTAAATAAACTGCATTTATGTTGTACAATTGAAAGAAAGTGTTTAGAGGAGATTGGCATTGATTCAAATAGTAGAAAAATAGCAAATAAAGCAGTAGTATAGTAAGTGTGGAAATTGGATGCTGTGTAAAATATCTCTTCTAACTTTGTAAGTATGAAAACTACAGTTAAATATTTGTATTTAGGTACAAAATGTTGTTTGTATAAGAGTAATCCCAGGAGAGATTATGATGGATAAACTGAAGATCTTTCTCCTGCGGTTCTTTAGAGCTATCACAGGTGATTTTTTTTTTGGCTGTAAGACACAAATGGTAAAAGATACCACAGAATTTAAAAAGCAAAATGACAAACAAGTTGCAACTATATGATGTAACTCTATATGACTGCAGTTACAGTTAGAACAAAATACAGACCAGATCTGTTTTTCCTTTTCTGGTGTTGCCCCAAAGTAGCACTTATATGCTTTTTACTTGTGTAACAGAACCACTCAATGGGACAGGAGTCAGGACACTATAATAAACATGCTAGATAATAGATAGATGGCACATTGTTTTTTTTGGGTGTCCATAAGATCTAATATTTTGCATAAATCTTACACTTAGAGGGACCAGAACTCACTAGCTGTAGAACACTAGGCCTGGCAAATGGCACCTGATTCCTCATTTACAAATAGCTCACTATGTTTTAATGCTAAGTGAAGTGCCATCTTGAATAGTTTCTTCAATTAAAATTCTTAAATTTGTAAAAAAAAAAAAAAAAAATACTATATTATAAAAAATTACAAGTAATAAAAAAGCCCTGCTGTACGTTTTACATGTACTACCTTTGAATTGCTCACTAAAGCCATTGTTTAGTTGTAAAAAAAAAATAAAAAAATACTTTGATCGTACATATAGAAATAAAACAGGTTTATAGATTGTTTGTACATAAAAGGAGAGGCAATGTCACCATGGTTAAATCTGATGACTATCAATCTTGGCAGCGGCAGGATGTGACTCTGGGCAGATTATGCCTGGTGGAGTTATCCATTTGTGCATTCTAAAGCTCTGTCACTTTCTGTCCGGGGTTCCTATACAAAAACAAATGTGAACGAAGTTGGCAGTTTAAAGGGGAACTACCACTTTTCTGGAGTTGAATAAAACATAAAAAAATCCACTGTAAATTTTTTTAGTGTTTTGTATGATGCTACCTTTTGTTTTGCATGTTGATTCGGGGTTAAATATAAAGCAGTGTGAATTTCTATATTTAATTAACATTTTCAGAACTCACAAACACATTGTGTTAAAAAAACATAGAATGTAGTGGTTCCCTTTGGGTTTATAAAATACAGTGCATATGTGTGTATTGACTGGCTAATACATAGAATATGGGACCCTCACAGGTCCCCAGCACTCCTGTTCAGTAAAAACCTGATATTATCAGAATTTGTTTCATGTTACAATGAGGAAGTGGTTAGAGATAAAAACTCATAAACTGTGTAGAAACCTTCCAGAAAACATGAAATGTTGCACCAGTCTGTTTTGTATTTTTGTAACAATCTACTTCTTTCTGTCTACAATGAAAACAAACCTTTCACAATCGCTAATGTTAAACTTTTAAGGACAGAGGCAATTGACCAACTTCTGAACGAAAACAAAACCTAGAATGTCTGCTGTGTGTTTGTTTCACCATAATTTAAAGGTTTTCTCTTTAAGGGCCCTGTTACTTATTCTTTATAAAAAATATAAAAAATAATGGATTTCTTGTAATATTGTATATGTATACCTAACACAACACAAAGTATGAATAAAACGTTAGAAACGGGGGGAGAGAGGGGGGGAATAAAAACATTTTTTTTGCCAGTTATGCTTATAACAATTTTTACACATTAATGCAACTTAAAGGGAAACTTTAGTGCCAGGAAAACACATTTGTTTTCCTGGCACTATAGCTTCCCCCTCTGTTAAGGTCCTCCCCTCCCCCCGTGGTGCAAAAGGGGTTAATAACCCCTTCTGTCATTTTCCTGGGTCCAGCACCGATGTTCCTCAGCTCCACCCATGCTCCTCCCCAACTGACGTCGGCCGGCAGGGGAAACATAATGCGCATGCGCGGCAATGGCCGCGCTCGCATTAGGATTTTCCCATAGGAAAGCATTATTCAATGCTTTCCTATGGGGAAAAAATCTGACGCTGGAGGTCCTCATATAGTACGTGTGGCGACGTCCAGCATCAGATAATGAACCAAAGGTCCGTTTAAAGCCAGGAAGTCCCTCTAGTGGCTGTCTGGTACACAGTCACTAGAGGAGGAGTTAACCATAACAGGTAATTATTGAGGTTTATAAAAATTGCAATAATTACATGCTCTGGGTTAAGGGTGATGGGAGTGTGCACCCAGTCCACTTCAATGAGCTGAAGTGGTCTGGATGCCTACAGTATCCCTTTAAGTAAAAACAATAAAAATAGATTTGCATATCTCTCCTGATTGCTAAATGCCTCATATGTCTAGGATCTAAAAAAAAGTTTTTTGTGAACACTAACCCTATACCAATAATAACCCTATACCAACATTATCCCTTTAAGGGCCCTGTTACATATTCTTTATAAAAAAAATAAAAAATAATGGATTTCTTGTAATTTCTACCCCTAACCCTACACTAACTCTAAAAGCATACCTACTCCAACCTTTCCTTACCTTATCACTAACCTGAACACATTGACCCTCACCTAAAACCTAACATTAACCCTACCCCAACCACTAACCTTAGACCTACCCCTAACTCAGAGGAATTCCCTCTGCTGATGTAAACAGAGGTATTTCCTAGCTCACACAGTAGAGATCTCTCTGTAAACACCCTCTACTGTTTAATTGCAACATAAGAGGGCTATATATCTATCTATATATCTATCTATCTCTCTATCTATATTCATTGGGTTAGATAACTGACACTCTATCCCAAAGTGCATACAGATGGCGGTCAGAAAGGGTGAATGGGAAAAGGTAGTCAAGTGATTTCTTAAAAAAAATTCAATATACATGAATTAAAACATTAAACCATTGCTATACAGTGCACCTTTAAGGGTGAATCATATGTAGATTTCAAGTGTGAACGAGCATATTCTCATAGAATAGTATACGGTTTTCCGCAAAAAAGCAAATTCTCAGGCTAAATGGAACCTTAAAGTATCGCACCTGTTTTCCCTACACATAAATCATCAATCTAAATTAACATCAGACATTAGGGATTGGCAACCTATAGCACACTGATTGGTTAGGTATCAGCCAATCAATCAGAGTGCTCTGTTTGAAGTTCCATGGGAGATGTTCTTATAAGGGTTTCACGCTATGCACGCTCACATGAGTGAAGAAGGACTGTTTTTTTTATGAGCCACAAATTAAATTTTTAAAATACAATTTCTTTGTTTTTATTTTTTTAATAGCTGTGTCGATTCTTATGGGTTTTTAATTTGCCTTTTGTGATGCTGAAAAAAATTAAGATTTAAGAAAAAGTAAGACGTACAATGGTATGCATTCATTTTTTTACCATCACATAATCTTAACCTCACAATTATTTGGTAATCTATATTCTGATGTAGAGCCTTTGTTCCACTTTATTTAAACACTAGATCCACAACAATGACAGAAAATGGAATGAGTATTGTTTTCCTGTTTTGCTAATTGATAAGTTATCATCCTATTAACCTCAACTGTTGAAGCTGTTGATCATCTGACAGGGGATGTTTCCTGTATTTTCTTTAACTGAACAGTTGGTGCCACGGTCTTATGAATATAAGAACTGTTTTGAAGAGAGGGTTGGCAGCTAAGAATAACAGAAATGAATCGCTTCTGTTTAAATATTTGGCAATGAGCACTGCACAGCAGTAAACAAGGTCTTGCATTAGACTGCAGCATTGCTTCTCTTGATGTTAATCACAAGATATTGTGTGAATATATAATAAATAACTTTGAATAGCAACATCCTATGTTTGCTAGATAGCCATAAACTGACAGCTACAGTCCTATCTTTTCATCTAAACCACCAAACAATATGTCAGACTAAGGCTGGGCAAACAGTAGATACCTAGATGTTGTATAACTGAAACTTCAATGATGCTTTGCCATTCTAAAAGAGTTCTAGAACACCTTTTGACCTCCAGAGCGAACTCTGCCAGCAGATGGAAGTGGACGCATTCTCTATCCAAACATAATTCTAGAAGGTAGCATTGTGTAACCATGGTGGAGTATGTTACTGTGTATCTTGTGGAGGTAGGAGTCATCATTCACCGTCACATCTGAATATTGACCTGAACATCAGTCACTTGTTTGGGAAGTGAGGTCCTGTTTCATCAACAAACTCTTTCAATGCTTCAACAGAGAATACAGAGAATACGATCAATGTATTCCTAGATATCAGGTTGGACTGTATGTGCATCCTGCCACAAGAAATCATGGGAGTATCGGCATTTTCGATTTACCTCTTCGATTTACTGCTAGAGCATTTGGATGTATGTGAATTTTCAAAGCATAACAGAAACAGAAATGATCAACACTTCCTGCATAGCCAGATTTAGATCATGTTACTAGGTTTACCATAGAGTTAATTCAAATTGATGAAAAAACAACTGTACATTTTCATCTCACCGTATTGGTTAGGCCAACTAGGCAGTTGGTGAATTTTTCTAGCATTACAAGTATAAATTCCGAGTTGGGGAGAATGTCCTACCATGTGTTCCAGACCATTGAAGCAGCAATGCAGAGCAAAACATAGAAAAGAAAGTCTGTTTACATTTCTTTCTTGCAGTCACTTGGGAAATGTAGAGTCCATACACTTAAAGGACAGCCGTCACTTCAAAAAGATGTTTTAGCATAATAAGGCTCTCATCAAGTATTAGATTGAAATAGATTGTTTTAAAATGAAGTATATATAAAAAATGAGAAATACAGGATCCTTCAGCCGTATACAGGCACTTGGGGTCAGTCAGACAGTGTTTGAATTTGAATCAGACAGTCTTCTATGGTCTTTCCTGCTTCACTCCCTGAACAGTGCGGTGACATCATCAGTTTGGCTGTTTGACAAAGACAAGCTTTAGCGTGGTCAGTAAAACTATGTTTGAGTATATAATTAGCAGGATTTGCTCAATATGCTTTTCATTGATCTACAAGTCTTCCCTGCTTTGTAGATTGCACAGGACAATGGCTGATGATGTCACTGCACTGTGCATTTAGAGAAGAAAGAAAGACCATAGAGACTGTTGGCTTAAAACATTGTCCAACTAGGTAGGGATGAGTTTTTCTAATTTATTTCTACTACATTTAAAAATATTTATTTTGTTTCAATACTTGATGAAAGTATTTTTGTATTAAAAAGTTAGCCCTTTGCTATCAAAGCTGTATACGCTTGTCTGAGTTTGACCTTCATCTCGTTCTAGAAATAAATATTTAATAATATATGTGTTTTTAATGAATATATTCTTAATTATTATTATGATTTATAAAGCTCAAACTAATTCAGCCACACTGTTTAATAGGTGTACTAACAGACAAGTATTTGCAACAAGACTGGTTGGACACACATGCAGTAGTGTATTTTGCTTTTGTGCTGCCCTAGGCATGACTAAACCCGGGCACCCCACCTCTTCCTGATTAAGAACCCAACCCTTCCTCTTAAGACTCCACTTTTCCTGCTCCTTTTAAAGGGATACTATAGTGCCAGGAAAGTTTTCCTGGCACTATGGTTCCCTATAGCGCCCCCCTCTCTCCTACCACCCTCCCCCCCACTCTGCACTGAAGGGGTTAAAACTCCTTTAATCACTTACCTGAATCCAGCGCCGGTATCCCTCAGTGCTGGGTCAGGCTCCTCCTCCGTGATTGCATTAGGCTTCCCTATAGGAAAGCATTTTATCAATTCTTTCCAATGGGGATTTAGCAGACGCTGGATGTCCTCATGCACATCGTGAGGATGTCCAGCATCAGTTAGGCGACTTTTGGTCGCCTAATCACCCCGAAATAATTAACCCCTTAAGGTAATTCTTGCAGTTTCTGAGAAACTGCACTAATTAAACTTAAAGGGTTAAGGAGAGTGGGACACTGCGCCCAGACCACTTCAATGAGCTAAAGTGGTCTGGGTGCCTATAGTGTTCCTTTAAGCACACAATCTGACAGGTGCACACACACATTCACTGACAGACACACACTGGCATATACACACTGACAGTCACACACACACACACACACACACTCAATGACAAACACACATACGTCACTGACAGACACAGACTTGCTGATTTGACACACACACATTCCCCAACAGACGCAGTGCCAGATATACACTGACAGTCACACACACACTCAATGACAAACACACAGACGTCACTGACACACACAGACTCACTGATCTGACACACACTCATTAATTGACAGACACACACACACGCATACTGACAGACAAACAAACAAACACTGACAGAAACTCATTGAAAGACACACTGATAGTCACACACAGACTCAATGACAAACAGACTCTCGCTGATTTGACAGACACTCACAAACACACACACACACACACTCACAGACACACTCATACACTCACATACACACACACACACACACTCATACACTCACATGCACACACACACACACTCACTCACAGGCACACTCATACAATCACATGCACACACATACATACACACTCACTCACAGACACACATTAACAGACACACATACACTGATAGTCACACACACACTCAGATACATTCATACACACACACACAGACATACTCATGCACTCACAGTTCCCTCGCCACCTCTGATTCTAACTCAGCCACACACCAGGGGGTCCATAAGGTGGCCATTTATGGACCCCCCAATGACAGGGGGAAACACTGGGGACATCCGAGTGGGCATTTGGGGCCACCCTCTGGTTTGTGCCGCCCAAGGCAAATGCCTAGTTAGCCTTGGGCTAAATACAGCACTGAACACAGGAACAGAGGGTGTTTAGGGCCCGCTCAATCAAACTTACATTCCAGTGAGTTACATTTAGAACACACTATGAATTAAACAACTGTCATGTAAATTAATTGGTTAGATTGTGTCATAGCATTTGTTTATGTGACTAGTTTAATGTTATTAATATATTATATTTGTTTCATTGTATCATCTGCAGGTATCAAGAAGGTGTCACATTTTATATTTCACTGATCATAAATCTTATTTACCACTTCACTACCAGAACTTAGTATAAACATTTTTACTTTCACATATTTTGTAGAATTATATTTAGTCCACTAAGCCTCACTTTTCACTTATCCTCACTATACCTATGTGCATACCTCCTAACTCCGGTATCCTGCACTAGTGATGCACTTGTGCTTTGAATGTTGGTGACAGTTCTATGGTGCCCAAAAGTGAGAAAACAGTGGGATGACAGGACAGGACTAAATTCTGGACTGTTGGGAGGCATGTATGTGTAAGGACTATTGAGTCTGAAACTCATTAGGTTTTAACTTCCCCTGTAGTGCAGTTACAGCAGGGGTCAAGTCCTGGGGAAAAAAGTGTGGGAACTCACCCAAGATACCCGCATCCCCCCCCCCCCCAAAAAAATTTTTTTTTAAATAATTTACACTCCTATGCATATAGTGCAGTGCAGGGTGTGTATAATGCATGTAGTCTTTGTAGTGAATGCAGAGTATGAATAATGTATGTAGTGTGTTTGTAGTGAGTGCAGAGTGTGTATAATGAATGCAGTGTGTTTGTAGTGAGTGCAGTGTGTATAATAAATGTACTGTGTTTGCAGTGAGTGCAGAGTATGTATAATGAATGTGGTGTGTTTGTAGTGAATGCAGAGTATGTATAATGAATGTAGTGTGTTTGTAGTAAGTGCAGATTGTGGATAATGAATTGTAACGAGTATATACCCCTACACGCAGGATCCAGCCAAACAGAAGACAGCACAGAGGAGAGATACGTCTACCGGACCTTAGAGTGGCCGGACTCGATGTAATAGGAGAAGACAGAGTCAGGAACGATCCGAGGTCAAGGGCACAAAGAGACAGCGTAAACGAAAACTAGCCGGGGTCTGGTACACAGGAATCAGCAAGCCGGCAAACAGTACAGACAAGGATAAAGCGAAAACGAAGTCAGAATACAAAGCCAAGGTCAAATACGGAGAAACACAACTGACCACAACAAGCACTAAAGGGAACTGTAGCAGAAACCACGATAGGGCAAGGAACTAAGGGAAAAGGGTGAGTATAAGTAGCCTTCAAACTAATGTGATTGGCTCCTGTCACTTCCACACCCCCAACAGGTAAGTGTATGGGGTGATTGGCATGACAGGAGCCAATGGGAGCCTTTTTGCAATTTAGGCTCCCACTGTCTCTTTAAGAGCGCGCCCGAGACTAGCGGCGCGCTCTTAGCTGCAGGCGGGACACGTGACCGCATCTCGCGGTCACTGCCCGTCTTCCTGTTAGGAGAGTCGGATGAGCCGCGCGCGGCTCATGCAGCCGCAGGACCGCGCGCGGCTTGAAGAGAGGACCGCGGCCGGCCCCCGGATAAGGTAAGTACCGCTACATGAATGTAGTGTGTTTGTAGTGAGTGCAGAGTGTGTATAATAAATGTAGTGTGTTTGTAGTGAGTGCAGTGTGTATAATAAATGTAATGTGTAGTGAGTGCAGTGTGTATAATGAATGTAGTGTGTTTGTAGTGAGTGCAGTGTGTGTATAGTCAATGTAGTGTGTTTGTAGTTAGTGCAAAGTGTGTATAATGAATGCAGTGTGTATAATGAATGTAGTGTGTTTGTAGTAAGTGCAGATTGTGTGCAATGAATGCAGTGTGTGTGTGTGCTGGAAGATGCGTGTGTGCGGGATGATGTGTGTGTGTGTGTGTGGTGTGCTGAATGATGTGTGTGTGCTGGATGATAGGGGGGAAGCATTTTTTTTTTAATTTATGTGTTCATATTTTTGTATTCCCCCTTCCCTGCTTCTTACCTTGCCAGGGAGGGGGGAGATCACCTGGTGGTCCGGTGGTATGGTGGAGAGAGCCAGCCGCTGCACACGGGGGCCCAGCACACTCTGTGTTCCCTCTCCAGGCCCTTTGTATATCTCTTTCTTCCTACCACAACCTTTGTGTTTCTCTTACTTTCTCATCAGCCCCTTTTCTGTGTCTCTTTTCTTCTCACAGCCCTTTTGAGTCTCTTTCTTCCCCCCAGCCCCTTTGTGTGTCTCTTTCTTTGCCCCACCACTTTCTGTGTCTCTTTCTCCCACCACAAGCCCCTTTGCCTGGCCTTTTCCTCCCAAACCATACAGACATAGATATACAGGTACAAATACATACATGCACAAAGGCACAACCATACAGACACATAGTCATAAAAGGAACACAAACAAACACAGTCATACAAGCAACCAGTCATGCACATACACACAGACAGTCATACACAGACATACAGGCAACCGGTCATATAAGGACACACAGACGGTCATACAGAGACACGCAGACAGTCATACAAAGACATGAAGACACATTCATACAGAGACATGAAGACACAGTCATACAGAGACATGAAGACACAGTCATACAGAGACATGAAGACACAGTCATACAGTGACATGAAGACACAGTCATACAGAACAAGGCATAGAGACACAGTTATACAGAGACATACGGACACAGTCATACAGAGATTTACACACAGTCATACAGAGACAAACAGAGACATACATAAACAGACATATACTGCTAGCGATGAGAGGTGGAGAGGGATGGCTGCTAGTGATAGGGGGGATAAGGGATGGCTGCTAGTGGTGGGAGGGAAATAAGGGATGGCTGCTGGTGATGGGAGGGAGATAAGGAATGGCTGCAAGTGATGGGAGGGAGAGAGGATGATAGCTGTTAGTAACAGAGAGAGGAGGATTGCTGCTAGTGATAGGGGTGAGAGAGGGGTGGCTGCTAGTGATGGGAGGAGAAGGGGATGGCTGCTGGTGATAGGGGTGAGTGAGGGATGGCTGCTAGTGATGGGGGAGAAAGGGATTGGCTGCTAATGATAGGGCAGAGGAGGATGGCTGCTAGTGATAGGGGTGAGTGAGGGATGGCTGCTAGTGATAGGGGTGAGTGAGGGATGGCTGCTAGTGATAGGGGTGAGTGAGGGACGGCTGCTAGTGATAGGGGTGAGTGAGAGATGGCTGCTAGTAATAGGGGTGAGAGAGGGATTGCTGCTAGTGATGGGGAGAAGGGGATGGCTGCTAGTGATAGGGGTGAGAGAGGGATGGCTGCTAGTGATGGGGAGAAGGGGATGGCTGTTAGTGATAGGGGTGAGTGAGAGATGGCTGCTAGTGATGGGGAGAAGGGAATGGCTGCTAGTAATAGGGGTGAGAGAGGGATGGCTGTTAGTGTTTAGGGGAGAGGAAGCATAAGAGGAATAGAAGTGAGGTGGCACTGTTGGACCAATAAAACACAGAGCTCCACATAAACGATAAGATTTAGCTCTGTGGAGCTCTGTGCTGGATATATAATTATTTAATGAAAAAATAAATAAAACATGGCTACTTACCGTTGGTGGTGTAAGTAGCTGAAAAGAGATGTTCTTCCTCCTCCCTGCTCGGTAATCCTCTAGCAGGGCCTGACAGGAAGTGAAGTTAAATGCCCCGCCCACTGCAGTCTTCACTCCTCACTAAACTACCGCGGGGGAGAGTAGTGTGAGCAGGCACATCTCCTGCATCTTGACAGCAGGCAGTGCATTGTGTGCGGCACTATGCTGGGGACGGGGAGAAATGAGGCAGCACAGCGACATTGCGCCCCCTGGGCCAGTCCTGCAGGATCACTAGCGGGAACAGCGTTCCTGCTTTGGAAAAAGTGCAGGAACGCCGTTCCCATGCGTTCCTGCAGGACTCGAGCCCTGAGTTACAGGTGCCTAGCGTGTGAATACAAATAAATATTATATTGCTCTGGATCCTATAAGCCGTAGCTTTCTTTGATTAACCAGTGTCCTTCTTTCTTCCATAAAGCCTCACCTATCCACATATATGTATTCTAATTATGATTACCAGCCTGTAGATGAATACATTTATCTGCTGGAAACCACTGGTCACTGATTTAAAGGGATTCTCCAGTGCCAGGAAACATATTCATGTCTGTACCTGAGTTAGTCTTGTAGCCCACCCCAAAACGTCCAGCAGATCTGGTAGCCTCCGGCGTAATGCTCCATCTTGGAACTCCTTTGTCCTGCTTCGGGGGAATTTTAACAACCAGTGCTCCTTCAGGTAGTTCTAACTGCCGCAGGTGAGGCAGACCATTTGTCTTCACTCCCAGTAACTCTAGCTTCTGGGGAGGGGGACCAGCTGTCTCCATTACCGGTTGCTTCAGCTGCCACTGGGGAGAGAGACCGGTTTTCTCCTCTCCCTGTAACAAGCACTGCCGCTGGGGAGGAAGACCGACTGTTTCCACTCCCAGTAACTCCTGCTGCTGTTGGACATGGGGACCGACTGTCTCCATTCCCTGCACTGTACACTGCCGCTGGGGAGAGAAATTGGTTGTCTCCTCTCCCTGTAACAAGCCCTGCTGCTGGGGAGGG
The DNA here is from genome assembly GCF_036172605.1 of Pelobates fuscus. NCBI lineage: Eukaryota > Metazoa > Chordata > Amphibia > Anura > Pelobatidae > Pelobates > Pelobates fuscus. The sequence continues at coordinate 343,356,901 of NC_086318.1, read as the reverse complement.
AAACCGACTGTTGCAACTTCTGCTGCCATTGGGGACAGAAACTGGTTGTCTCCTTTGCCTGCATGATACACTGCCGCTGGGGAGTGAGACTGACTGTCTCCACTACCTGTAACATACCCTGCCACTGGGGAGTGAGACCGGTTGCTCCACTCCCAGTTATGCCTGCTGCCCCAGGAGAGGGAAACTGATTGTCTCTGCTCCCGGTAAGTTGAGCTGCTGCTGGGGAAGGGGGACATTGCGCTCTTCTCCCTGAAAGATCACCTGCTGCTGGGGAGATGTCTGAGTGGCTGAGGAACCCATGCCAGGGAGTTGGGGATCTGGGCTGACTGCCCAGCATCCAAGGATTACACAGGTGGAGGCTGTAGTACACTCCACCAATACAGGACAAATATCCTCTTTAGTAGTTGGGGGCAGAGGACAGTGCAACTTCGGCGGCCAATACTTGAGAGTCCTGCGCCACCAACTGTTGTAGACAGAGTTAAGAAACACTCTGCCCTGCTGCCAGCTCTTCCTCTGAGGTTGCACTCTGCTGCTAGAAAAGTAGGCCGGCTACCTCTACATCCTCTCGCAGTGTTGCAATCTGCCACTGGGGAGTGAGGCCAACTACAACCGCTCCCTTGGTTGCACCACCTCTGCCGAAGGGCTGCTGCAAACCTCTTTTCACTGGAGACCTCCTCCCCTCATCTTAGTCATCAGGAACTCATGGTCTCTCTTGGCTTGTATATCGATGGTCATCTGTTTCCAGGTGACATGGAAGGTCTCCATCGAAACATTAGAGCCATACCAGGCCAGTCGCTGCCGCACCTTGAACAGAAACTCTAAATAAGAGTCAGAGGATGCAACGCTTGCCTGCTCCAAGTCTGTGGGCACCTCTGCTTATGGATTGCCTCCGAAGAAAGTCAATCCCTCCGACACTCTTCTCTGGAACTCATTTACCGACAATGACGCTGCACGAGTGCTAGCGCTATCCCTCTCCAGAAGATGTGCAGCTATCCCAGGGACGTTACCAAAGTTGCTAGGAAGCCATCCCACCTCTGCTACCCATCGCCGCAGCTTGATTGGGTCCTTCTGGAGATTCTGAACCTGACCAAGCAGCAGCTCTCCTTCCAGGCAGGTATCATCCCCTCTGCCTATTTTACCAAAGACCTTCTTCCTGGTAGGTATCGTCCCCTCTGGCTATTTTGATGAAGTCCTTCTTGCAGGCAGGTATCGTTCCCTCTACCTATTCCGCTGCAGCTCTGCTTACAGTGATTATGGTTACTACCATTACAAAGGCAATTGCGGCTCTCAGGTCTAGCTCTATTGGTTTAACCCAGGGCTGGTGGGATCCTACAACCAGCAAACAGGTCCGAAAACTCTGTTTCTAGATTCCCTAAAATTCCACACAGAACACACGTTCCAAACGAACTGACATGCAAAACTTAATTTTTCTCGGGACTAGCCCATATGATTATTACATAAAGATTGCTGTGACATCACACAGCAACTTATTATAACACAATGACATATTTATAAAGTGGCGGGGAAGACAATAATTAACAGAAAATATCTCTCCTGTCTGCACAATTAGCAATATGCAAATCTACCTGAATATGCAAATTCACCAGTCTTGCCATTCATATAGTCCATATTGCTGTTGCCACCAACAGAAGGCACTACAGAGGCTCCATAGCCAAGTCCACCTAGTTGGTAGCAATCCACAGCAGTACAGGAGAGCAGGCAAAACATTTAAAAGTATACACACACACACATTATAAACAATTATTTTACATACATCCTGCACCTATAATGGGTACAGGGTGACTAAAACATAAGAAAAGTCCAGCAACCTACATAAGTAGGCTGTCTGAAAGTCCAGGTTATGGTGACAACTGTCACAGACCCACATTGCCTGCGTGTAGTAAGTGCACCGAAGAAGCGTTATGATTTGCCAATAAGGTAATGCACATCTTGCAATTTCAGAAACTGGTTCATTTGAAGAATGGACTGCCTCTAAGATACGGTGTTATAAAACAAGTCTAGGTATAATGTTAGTGAGCTACTCGCAAAGGCAGAGGGTGTATTCCCCCTCGCGGCATGTATAACATTTGCTATGCCCAGACAATCTTGTAACCTAATCAACAGGTATCTTGGTGCAGTAGTAGGTTCAATAGGAGCCTTCAGAATTCAGAACATGTTTTCAAGTTGAACAGACTTTGCCTGTTTAGGGATCAGGAAAGATGCAATTAACTGTAGAAGGAGATGAGGCAATTAATGCTAAGCAATCTTTTCAGACAAACCACAAATTCTGTTATTTTTAATTTGTAGGCTATCCTCCAGAGCGACCAGCTTCGCAACAGATTCCCACTGAAATTACTGTAACTGGGACAGCTGGATGCCCAACATGTTTTATTGAGAGTGCTGGTCCCCCAAATCCTCCCCTGCTGCTTTCACTATGCCTAAATTTTCCTCCTTAAGAACGGAGACATCCAAGGCTAATATGGGCTGTAAGTCTTCGAATAAGGCCTTCAGGGAGCCCTTGGAATGTTTCAGTGCTGCTTCTAAGGCATAGAGAGTGGCTTCATAAAATGCAGCCCTGAACTTACAGAATGTTTCTCTACTGGCTGTGCCTTGATTAAACAAAATGTATCATGGATTGTTGGTTTAGTGGTCAGTTACAGTTATAAACGCTTGTGTGAGATGCATAAACTTTGATTGATTGAACTCAAAATGTCACCTAAAAAACGACATAGCCATTTTATCCATTTGTTGGTCTTTGCAGGATATTTCAAGAATTGTCCCTTGTGGTCTGCACTGAAGGATGTCCAGCTCAGGGATATTTTCTGAGAATACAGCTGATTTACACCTTCTTAATCCGTTTCTCATAGTATTTCAATGAACTGACATTATGGATGCTATGCTAATATGTAACTGATGCTGGCTCTAGATCAAACTGGAAAAATATAATCTCGGTCAGCAACGAATTTATATATCATGTATAGTTAGAAAGGATCTATTTGATTAAAATATTTTATTTTAACAATATAAATATGTATTTTATTTTTCGTATTTTACCCACAATATTAATATAGAAGGAAAGTGTGTTACTTATTATATACCACAGTATTGAATAGGTACTTTTAAGCCTTATTTATTTATTACATATGTACTTCTAATATTACACAATGCTTTTATTTTTGGAAATGATCTTTATTATTTAATTCATATTTATAATAGTTAAACAACATTAAAAATAATATAAAATTGGTGGTCTGAACCTTGGGTGACAGAATAATTTTGAATGTTTAATGTATGAGAAAAGTCACACAAATGGAAAACATTTGTATTTATGTACGTGTAGTTGATATTATTTATTGTGATACCATGAGTGTGTTCAAAGTTGTAAAACTCACTTCATTTTATGCCCATCACAACAGGAAGTGAAATAAGTCTATTTTAGACTATATCAGCAGGTCACAGAATATGTGATAGCCACAGGTTTTCTAAAAGAGAACTTTCACTTCCCAGAATTCTTTACATTATTATTTACTTATCCTCAGATTTAGTTAATGCATGTTTGTGAGGTCTGAAAAACAATATTAAACATAGAAATGCACAACTGTGCATTCAGCAACTGGGCACAGCCATCTTGACTTTGTCAGCCGTTACTATAAATGTTGCATTTTTGTGCCGTTGAACATGGTTAGTTGAAGAGACAAAAACAGTGTTTTTATTCTCATAGTCATTTGCATTGTTTGCCCTGGTTTTGCCTCAGCTGTTCTATAGTGTGGAGAATTGACAATTATTTAATATACATTTGAAAGAAAATGGAACCTCACACAAAAAAGTTAGCACACATTATAGATGATTTTGAATTTTTATTCAATGGTATAATTTCCAAGATGTGACTGTTCTCACATAATAAATGTAGGTAACATGACTACATGGATACCGTGTAACTTCAGTATAACATTTTTGTTCAGGTTTAGATAATGTAAAAAAAAATATACAGGTACATTTAAATAACACATTATTGCAATAAAAAAATAAAACCTCCTTCAAGTCATTTGAGCTTTTCTGCTCTGCAAAGGTAAAAATGTAATTTCTCTTTATTTTATATATTGGATTTAATATGTCCATTTCTTGTGTAGTTGTAATTTCGATATGACATCTTTAAATAAAGAATTTGAAAAATAAAACTAAAAACATCTTTATAAACATATATAAATACATCAATTGAGGCATGTATAAAACAATCTCTTTATGCACTTATCACTTAGACAGAGCAGACATTTATAAAACTATTGTTATATGGAGAAAACGGTTTCGGATGCACATATACACAGTACAATGAAACATTTATACATGCACATATAAACTGCACATTCAGCCATTAAAAAAATTAAAAACAACAACAACAAAAAACCTTCCACCCTGCCGGCATATTTAAGGTCTTGTACAGTTGTAATCAAATTGTTCAGCCCCCATTGAAAATCAGGTTTATTGTTACAATGTACAGACTTTCAGCTGTTTGCAATGAACCAATCAAAAAAAGCAATTGAAATAGCTCAAGTGATTTCCCCAAATTCAACTGAAAATTTAACTTATAATTACTTCTCCAGTCTCAAAATTATTCAACTCCTTCATGGCAAGCATCTTTAGTACCTAGTAGAGAATCCCTTTGCTGTTATGATCTGCTGCAAATGAGATGCATAGCCAGACAATATCTTCTGGCAGACTTCCTGAGGAATCTTAGCCCATTGCTCATGAGCAATGTTCTCCAGTTCAGAAATAATCTTGGGTTTGCGTTCTGCAACTGCCTTCTTCAAATCCCACCAGAGATTTTCTATGGGGTTCAAGGCAGGCGACTGTGATGGGCACTGAAGTATTTTCCAGGACTTCTTCTGCAACCAAACCTTGGTGGAATTTAAGGTATGCTTGGCATCATTGTCTGCATGGGAAGTCTAATGACACCCAAGCTTCAGCTTCCTCACAGATGGCATGACGTTTTCTACTACACTCTGTTCCAAATTATTATGCAAATTCTATTTAAGTGTCACAAAGATTAAATATTCTGTTTTTCAGTTTAACTCATGGATGGCATTGTGTCTCAGGGCTCTTTTGATCACTGAAAACAATCTCGGACACCTGAAATAATTAGATTGCCAGGTGAGCCCAATTTAAGGAAAAACTACTAAAGGAGGGTGTTCCACATTATTAAGCAGAGCACCATTTTCATGCAATATGGGGAAGAAAAAGGATCTCTCTGCTGCTGAAAAGAGTGAAATAGTTCAATGCCTTGGACGAGTTATGAAAGCATTAGATATTTCAAGAAAACTTAAGCATGATCATCATATGGCTGATTCAGAGCACAGACGGGTTCATGCAGATAAAGGCACATTGAGGAAGATTTCTGCAAGATCCATGCATCAGATCAAGAGAGCAGCTGTTAAAGTACCATTACATAGCAGCAAACAGATATTTGAAGCTGCTGGTGCCTCTGGAGTCCCACGGATATCAAGGTGTAGAGTCCTCCAGAGTCTTGCAACTGTGCATAAACCTTCTATTTGGCCACCACTAACCAATGCTCACAAGTAGAAATGGCTGCATTGGGCAAAAAAAATACATGAAGACTAGTTTTCAAACTGTCCTGTTCACTGATGAGTGCCGTGCAACCCTGGATGGTGCAGATGGATGGAGTAGTGAATGGTTGGTGGACGGCCACCCTGTTCCAACAAGGCTGCGACATCAGCAAGGCGGTGGTGGAGTCATGTTTTGGGCCGGAATCATAGGAAGAGAGCTGGTCAGCCTCTTTAGGGTCCCCAAAGGTGTAAAGATGACCTCTGCAAAGTATGTGGAGTTTCTGACTGACCACTTTCTTCCCTGGTACAGAAGGAAGAACTATGCTTTCCGTAATAAAATCATCTTCATGCATGACAATGCACCATCTCATGCTGCAAAGAATACCTCTGCATCAATGGCTGCTATGGGGATAAAAGGAGAGAAAGTCATGGTGTGGCCTCCATCCTCCCCTGACCTCAATCCTATTGAGAACCTTTGGAGCATCCTCAAGCAAAAGATCTATGAGGGTGGGAGGCAGTTTACATCCAAACATCAGCTCTGGGAGGCTATACTGACATCTTGCAAACAAATTCAAGCAGAAACTGTCCAAAACTCACAAGTTCAATGGATGCAAGACTTGTGAAGCTGCTATCAAATAAGGGGTCCTATGTTAAAATGTAACGTGACCTGTTAAAATGTTTAAAAAGTTAGAATTTTGTTATAAGTTTGATTAAAATAGCTTTTGATTTCAGTAAATATGCTGCAAACACAACAAATGACAATGTTCAGTTCTTTACAACCTATAAAGTGTTTTGAAACTTACTGTGCGTAATAATTTGTTACAGTGCATTGTAAGTTTTTTTATGTTTAAAAAAAATAGTTATTAGGAGGTTTGTTCAATAAAATTTGAATTGTACTCTTAAAAGTTGATAACATGAGAATTATGCTGACTGTTATTAAACATCAATTATTTAGGTAAATGAGAAAAATATAATTTGCATAATAATTTGGAACAGGGTGTATTTGTATAATGTTATCATATCCCCTCTGAGATTCCGTTTTTCCAAACTAAAGAGATTTAAATTTTTTAACCTTCCTTTATAACTAAAATGCTCCATTCCTTTTATGCATTTTGTAGTTCGTCACTTTTTCTAGTGCCATGATATCCTTCTTTAGAACAGGTGCCCTGTGTGTAGGGGTTGCAGTGTCTGGATTACCCTTTTAACTTGGGGTGAGCCAAGTTAATACATTAAAGCAAAAAGAAAGAATGAGAACTCTGAGAACAGACCTAAGCTTAGAGATAGACTCAATAACTTGCCCTTCGGTACATCCCCGCTCAGGTCTCAAATAGTTTTTGCTCACTTGTGCCATTACAGAGAGAACACATCTGAAGCATATCAGACTGGTCCCACCCATACAGGCAGTCCAGATCTGAAATGCCGGCAAGTTCCCTCTGTTATTATTATTCATACTTTTAGGCAATTATAGTAAACATGGAACATACAATATCTACAAAATACGAGTCAGCCACAAAGAAACATTATATCAGTTATGGTTAATGCTAGTTATTTAAAACTAATGATCAGGGTTAGGACCGACCAGCTAATTTGTCTAGGTCCATTAACCTTTCAGGATTTTTCTAATTCCATGCAATTAACCTACCGACTGTGCATTGCAACGCTCTAACCCATGGGTCGTCAACCTGGTCCCTACCGCCCACTAGTGGGCGTTTCGGGATTCCAGGTGGGCGGTAGGGATTTTCACATTTTTTTATGGATTGGGTGAGCGGGCGGGCGGGTGTGAGCCGGCGGTACCCCTGCGATCGGGTACCGCCATCACCACTTGCGGCCCCGGCGGCAATCCGCCGGGGCCGCATATAGAGGGGTCCATCGGGTGGCCCATGCTGTCAGGGCCACCCAATGGATGTGGATTGTGAGGGGGCCCGGTCAGCGCTGGGCGCTTTAACAGCGCGACCGGCCCCCTGTGATGACATCATCTCTGCTGGGAGGAAGTGATTCCCCGGTCACTCCTCCCAGCATACTGAGAGCCCGCGCGGGAGGAAGGAAGAGGAGGGAGTCAGAGTGGGAACTCTGACTCCCATCCACCTGAGCCACCACTGGACCCCAGGGAAAGTCACCCTCCTGCACCTTAAAGGTAGGAAACAGGAGGGTGACTTAAATATAATGTGTGTTTGTTTGTGTATGTGTCTTTGTATGTATGTCTTGTGTGTGTCTGTATGTGTGTCTTGTTTTTGTATGTATGTCTTGTGTGTGTATGTGTCTTTGTATGTGTCTGTATATATGTGTCTTGTTTTTGTATGTATGTCTTGTGTTTGTATGTGTCTTGTGTGTGTCTGTATATGTGTCTTGTTTTTGTATGTATGTCTTGTGTGTGTGTCTTGTTTTTGTATGTATGTCTTGTGTGTGTGTCTGTGTGTGTGTCTTGTTTTTGTATGTATGTCTTGTGTGTGTGTCTGTGTCGTGTGTCTGTCTGTATATATGTGTGTATGTATGTGTGTCTTGTCTTTGTATGTATATGTTTCTTGTGTCTGTCTGTATGTGTGTGTGCCTGTCTGTATGTATGTGTGCCTGTCTGTATTTATGTGTGCCTGTCTGTATGTATGTCTGTATGTATGTATGTATGTATGTATGTATGCCAGCAGGGCCGCCATCAGAAATTTTGGGGCCCCTAACACAGCTCAAGGTCTGGGCCCCCCTTCAAGCCCGCCTCCAAATCCTGTCCACAGGAATACACACACACACACTAACAGATACAAATACTGAAACAGACATACACACATGCATACACACTGGCATACACACAGTGCATACGCATACACTGGCATATACACATACACTGGCATACATACACACACACATACACTGGCATACACATACACTGGCATACATACATACACACACTGGCATACACATACACTGGCATACACACACACTGGCACACACACACACACCTCATTTTCAGCCACCCTCCTCTCCCCTTACCGTCGCAGGAGGGAGGCTGGGGATGATGCGAGTCGGCTGCCTCTCCTCGCGGCCTTTCTCTCCTCCTTCCCGCGCGGAGTAAACTGGGAGGAAGTGACCGGACGTCACTTCCTCCCAGCAGCACTTGCTTCCGGCTGCATTTTTTTTTTTTAAAGGGGCCCGGTCGCGCTGACCGGGCCCCTGAAGATAATAGGGCCCATTTGGTGGCCCTAAATGCTTGGGCCACCTGATGGGCCCCATAAGCGTGTGGGCCCCGGTGCAGATGCACCGGCGGCAGTTCCGCTGATACACGTGGGGCCCCCAGGGCCGCCAGGCCCGTGACAATTGTCACGGTTGTCATGCCCTGATGGCGGCCCTGTGTGCCAATCTGTTATACTGGGATACCTAGCTCAGCCTTCCTTCTGGGCATTGCTATAAGGAAGGTTAAAAAAGGGGGGAAAAAAAGGTGGGGAGGGGAATTGAGGAGGGATAAGAGGGGAGATGACGCACAGATGAGAAATCCTATTATGCGCAAACAGAGAAGTCGTCTGAATATCACCGAAAGAGGAGACCTTTGTTTGTTCCTTACGAAAATCGAACCAGATATCAAATATTTAGTCTCGCAGCATCAACCTCAAGGATCTCATTAATCACTAGTAAAGGTAATTTCAATTTACTTTATTGTTTTCTCATTAAACTTTATAAAGTTAAAAACATTATAAACATGCATTAATTGGAAATAAAAAGATAAATGAACGTACACGCTCCTTTCGAAAAACATTCCGCACTTGCGCGAAAACTGGTGGGCGGTAAGGAAAATTTTTCAACCAAAAAGATGCATTAGTGGGCGGTAGTTAGAAAAAGGTTGACTACCACTGCTCTAACCTCTAGTACTCTTTCAGAGGTTTGTTATTATATGCAGCATTGCAAGAATGGAACTTGGCAATTTGACTTCACCTACAAAAAAAGAGTTTCACAAAACATGTGATACCTGTTAAATAACATTACATTTCTAAACAATTTAAAACCCTCATTAAAATCCTCAAATCTTTGATGGATGTACTAGGCACACAAATATCTCTGTACAGAAAGTGTAAACATAATTCTTCTCTATAATCCTGTTATAAAAATGTCAATGTGTCTGCATGCTTTCAATTATCGCCATACAAATATGACACTAATTGCTCTAAGTATGTAAAATGCCTCTCAACTTGCACGTACAGAACATAAGTGAGAGGCTCGAAGCTAATGATACAGGTTTACCCAGCCACCATGACCACTTCAGTGGTTTGAAGTAGTCATGGTGCAAGGAGCATGTATACTTTGGTATAAAACACTGCACATACTGAGATATTGCAGCTGTCTTCCCGAGGTGTAACTCTACAGCAGTCATCTTTCATTAGGTAGTCCAGTGTGAGAGTTCTAGGCTTGCTAATGTTAATTCTGTCCATATTCTATGCACAAAAATGAATTATTTGGCTGAGAACGCTTGCAGCATCCTACTTCTGCAGGGCTTGTAAAAACAATATTCCCTCTTACCAGAGAAGTTGGCTGCAGTGATTATGTTGATCGGAGTAACCTTTTACGTAGTAGTCGTACAGTAGGTTAGATATACTGGTAGTTTCTGATATTTGCTGGTACTTGAAAGGGAAAATCAAAATAAGCTAATGTGGGGTTGAAATGATATTATAGAAAATGCAGTTTGTAAGATACCTTGGGGGGTTAACTTTTAAAATATATCCTTTTGTACTGGCGATTGCCAGTTGTGGTCTTCTAATTAAGCCTATATAATCTCAGTGAAGTTTAGGAACCGACTTGTGTGTGATACAAACCACATTTGGCCTGGAGGTGCTCCTTTAAAAATATAGGCAGAGATGAGATATGGCCCAAACTGTGACATCGGCAGAGCTGTAGCTGTAAAGAATCGTGAAACAGATTTGTGTTTGGGATTTCATATGCTGGCTCACAGCCAGTGCATGTCGTTCAGAGCCAAAATGGCGTGTGTGTGTGTGCTAATCATGAAAGGACTAAAGATGAAAAAAACTAAAAAAAAACTAAATGAGAATTATTAAAGCACTCTACGACAACTGTACTTTCAAGAGACAGTTCTTTACTGCAATTCTGTACCAGGCCATTAGTCATCATGTTGAATATCCCCATTGACAAATACCTTTTGGTGTTTATTTAAAAAAAAAAAATATGTATATATATATATTCTTTAGGGTAGTGGCAGCACAGCTAACGTCTATTGAACCATTCAGATATTCTCAGTATTCCCCGTTAGATTACTTAAAGGGACACTATAGGCACCAGAGCAACTACAGCTTATTGAATTTGTTCTGGTGAGTAGAATCATTACCTTCAGGCTTTTTGCTGTAAACACTGTCTTTTCAGAGAAAAAGCAGTGTTTACATTACAGCATAGTGATAATTTCACTGGCCACTCCTCAAAAAGCTATTAGAGATCCTTCCTGGGTCATGGCTGCCTAAAATGCATCCAAACTTTCAGTGTCTCCTCCCTCTGCATGCAGGCACTGCACTTTCCTCATAGAAATTCATTGATTCAATTCATCTCTATGAGGAGATGCTGATTGGCCAGGGCTGTGTTTGAATAATGCTGGCTCTGCCCCTGATCTGCCTCCTTGTCAGTCTCAGCCAATCTTATGGGGAAGCATTGTGATTGGCTCAGACTACCACTTTTGATGATGTCAGCAGACAGTTTGTTTTTCTGAGGCAAACAGCATGCAGATCTACAGCTTCAGGCTTGAATACAGTACGATTTTGCTATATTTATGGAGGCATGAGGAACCCAGGGGGGCTAGATTGTGGTTTTCCTGACCCTATAGTGATCCTTTAATATGTTTTTCAAAAAGCATCTATATAAATAAAATGTTAAGGATTTTATGTGCCAGTATCTTTCATTCCTCTATATGCTGTCTGGCATGAGGTTTTGCCCTTCTTTCTGCCTCGCTGTCCATACTCCCTCCTCCCCTGTTATGTACCTCTTCCTATTCCATTCTCTGTCCTTTTTGTTATTCTGATTACTCTGCACATGCCACTTGAACCTCAGTCACTCATGCTATACTCCCCAGTTATTTACTTAAATGTGTTGTCATTGCATTCACACACTTTCAAAGGTCAAATAAAAATGAATGCGTAATATGTGCAAATAAATAAAGTTTGGTAAATGTACATGTATATCTGGAAAAGTGTGCTAGGTGTATCTTGTATAAACTAAGGTGCACTGTGTCTTTAAGACTTACATATTATTTTTTGGGGGGTGAACTCCAAGTTTCTGAAGTTCAATAAAAAGTGAAATCACTTTAAAAGGAATTGTGCAAAATTAGTGCAACTGTGTATTGAACACCGGAAACCTATATGGTGCTACTATGCATAGTAAACACTTTATTGCATTCAAAAAAAGTAATTCCTCGGCAATGCTTTCACAGTAAAAACAATACACCAAAAGAAAAAGAGAAAGAAAAACAAAATAGTGTCATACTGTACATATTTCAAAGATTGAAAAAGTATAAATGCACAAACTCACAAACAGAGAGCAGTAATTTTGCACAATTCCTTTTACAGTAATTGCAATTTTTATTTCACTTTAATACTTGGAGTTCACCCTTAAAAAAATGCTTAGTCTTAAAGACACAGCACCCTTTATTTTATATTTGTTGGGTTTACAGTGTGTGGAGTGAGCTATTGCACTTTATATGTGCTGCTTAGTTTTTGTCTAATAACTTGTTTCATAATAGTGGTATCTATTTTAGTTAGTACATAAATTATAATTTTTAGCACCCTTTTTCACTTATTTATTTTTCCTGTATATGTGTACATTGTGTATAACTGCCCTCCACCTCTCTGTTCCTGTACGTCCAGTTGTCTGGCTTCAATTACATGTTTGTTAGTCCACCCATTGTACAGCGCTACGGAATCTGATGGCGCTATATAAATAATAAAATAATAATAAAATAATAATATCTGTGTATGCTCTATCTCAATGAACATGTGAACACAGACAAGATGTAAATTGTTATACTGTATTTGACTTATAGTTAAATTTTGTATTTGATGTGATTGTGCATGTTTGAATTTCAGTTTACTGAATTGCAGATACTTGATTGGCAGTTTTCTTTTGATCATGCCAAATCACACGTAACATAAACAGATGTAACCGAGTGCTGTGTGAGTTTTAATGAGTTTTTTCAGTACTTCATTTATTCAGTTATGTGAGAGGTGGCAAGATCCATCAGTAGTTCAAACATTATTTTGTGTTAGTGAATAGCAGGGAGTTAATATTAAATTATCTGCATATACTGCTTTCTACATCAACAAGTAAATTAACTCTGATATATATAGTCTGCACTAAATCAAAATGAATGAAATTATAGGCAAACTAAAAAGGTTGTTCGGGTCTTAAAGGTAACTCTTAATATTTAAAGTGAATCTGTCACTTTTTTAGTGCTATGTTTATTTTTTAAATTTTTTTTGTAATCTTAAATTATATATATATATATATTTTTTTTTCTTCCCAAGTTTTACATAAGGAAAATTAGGGACTACTCAAACCCTGATTTATGGGCAAATATCAACTATCAAGCACCTTCCACACAATGTTTGAAAGTGCAGATCAAATATTGAGCACACCTCATGGAGCACTGCAGTCATGGCAAACATCAAGCACTATCTTCACCATATTGAACCTCGTCAGCAACAGCAAACATAAAGTAGAATTCATGCCACAAAACATTACAGCAAAACAAGCACAATGCACCATCTACACCCCAGTGAGCTCATTAAAAGAACAAAGTACTGTCCGCAGTAACAGAAAGAGTTCAGTCCAAAATAAACAACCAAAAAAACATACATGTCATTATTGCTCTGTTCTCCAAAATGGGACCGATGTATTTGATACAAAACATGTTTTTTTGTTTCCAAAGTTTCCAGGTCTGAAATAAATTAAACTTTAGTCCCGTCTGCGATTTATTCTGTTGTTTTGAAGTATAACAAGAACTACCGCCACCACGTTTGGTCTTTCTCCTACTAAATTGCTTTTTATTCTACTGCTTTATTACTTCGCTTGCTTACCTTTATTTGCCTTCCTATTTGTTAGTTGAAATAATGGAGTCATTAATCATGCATTCTGCCTATTCCCTGCAGTATTTTATACTTTATGCATTAAACTGCAGCTGACACACGTTATTGAGTTCTATAATGTACGTAAATTACTAATAATTTTGTTTAACCCTTATGCAATGTCAGCCCTGCTGTGTATTTGTGTGTTGTCTTTAGAAAGACTTCCATCTAATTTTCTTTCAGACAATGTAGATCATACTAGCATGATCAAAAGTGAAACATGCAGTTAAATATGTGAATATAATCACCTCAGATTTTTCTACAAGCAAACACTTATTTTTTTCCTTTCCTTCACGATGTTCACGTCCCAATTGAAAATGCTTTCGGTGGTGGACAGATTTTATCATGGGCACTCTTACTGGTCTGCAGCTACCCAGTCCCATACACAGTAAACCGTGATGCACTGTGTGTTCTGACGCCATTCTATCATGAAATATATAAAAAAAATTGCCGCACTTTGTACGACGGCTCCTGGTAGCGCTACTGACTTTCGGATGCCAAAGCCGGCTAGAGCCCCATCCACGGCACCTAGAGACCTCATAATCTGTTTCCAGCAACAGACGGATAGAGCAGCGGTACTAGCAGCTGTCAAGAACCACACACCGTATAAATGTGAATCCATGTCCATCACCGTCTTCGCAGATCTGTCCGGGAGCACCCTGACTTGGTGAAGATCGTTAAGGCCATTCACTTCAATCCTTCAACAACACGATATACCATACCGCTGGAGCCAGGCCCGCACCCTCTCGGTCCTAAAGGGGGAAGCCAGACACGTTGTCCACAACCTGCAGGAAGCACAAACCCTGATACCAACCTTGGGACTGCCACAGGACTTCCTAAGGCTCCTGAGAAATCCAAGAGCCCAAGAAACACCGCACTGCTGGGACCCGGGGAGTGTGACCACTTTCGTCCCACGACTGCCCAGACAGGACTTAGGTGCTACAGCCACCACCTGAAATCCTGACGCAGCCACGCTGTTACTTACTGTACCCAAATATCATATGTCTATATGTTACCCATGATGTTGCCCACCGACTTAGTTTAAAAGAATTGCTCAATTTTATTAGCCAGTACCGAGCTTTACCCCGTTAGCAATTAATGACCCCTCACAAGGTCAAATACACAGCCTCTAGTCTGACTAAATACCCCTTCCCCCACCTGCCTGACCATAGCGAACCACGGTAGACAAGACAAGCCTAGTAAGGCCTCAACCAGGCATAAAATGTTACATCTCTGGCCCATCTCCTGCTGGTCAGACATAACATAGCCGACGATTTACTATCAGCTATCACCCCGAGGGATGGGCACGACCAAGCTCAACGACTAAACTAGTTTCCCATAACATACTAGAAATGTTATTAAATCATTACCCGTTACACAACCACATCACCCAGTAACGACATGACACCCATTACACTTTATATATGCTCTTACTACTTTTATAAATTTTTCAAATGTGCACAGTTCATCATGCCATACAAATGTCATTACATGTATATGAAACTCCAGCATTAGCCGTTGTGGCATTGTTGGAGGAAATGTGAAAAACAAAAAAAAAATTTACATCTAAAATCTAGGTAGGAGACAGTTGTAATATGTGAAATATAGAAGAACAAAGATGGATAGGCACACTAGATCTCTAATATAAATAATACAAAAAAATATAAATATGATCTAATAATGTAAAAGAATTAAAAAATCATGGGAAAAATAAAGAAAATGGACTAATTCAAAATCTAAATTAAGCCCAAAATAAGGGACAGAGTATCCAAATCAAAAATCCATCTACTTTCCAATTTACTTAATTCTATAAAATTATCCTCGCCTCTCCAGTTTTTGTTCTTCTGTCTAATAACTATAAAACTGATGAGTGAAGGGTACCTACCATGATATTGTGCAAAATGTGCAAACACACTATGTTTAGTGTATCCTCTCTGTATGTTGCCCATTTAATGTATGCGTGTTTTGAATGACCTCGTGGTCATCCCCATGTACTATAGACCACAGGGGCACCAGAGAAGGTACACCACATTAGTGGAATGGCATGTCAGAATAAAGTTGATTTTATATTCTTTATTAGTAGACTTTGAAATAAATTTAGTTTGTGTGTCCTTTTTAAATTTAGTTTTTTTGCATGCTGTGCACATCTTGCAAGGGTAGAAACCATTTCGTTGGTTAAAAACATTAGGGTTCTTATTGTTTTTAATATGATTTTTTACTAAAAGGGTCTTTACATGTTTTGTTCCTCTGTATTCAATTTTTGGTTTCTCATTAATTATCTTGTTTAGAACCTCAGCTGCCTGTAAAATATGCCAGTATTTATTTATAATAGACCTCACATGATTAGTATCACCATTAAAATCTAAGATTAAAAGGGGTTCTTCTGTTGTGTTCTTAATCTCATTATTATTATTTTTTGTATTCCAACAGTGTCTTTTTTCTCAGTTGTTTTAGTTCCTGAATTTGATTGTCTAATATAGTTGGATCTTATTTTTTATCTACAAAGAAAGTTTTTAGACGTCAAGCTTGTTCCTCATACTCTACAGTATCACTACAATTTTTAAGGATACGAATTAACTGACTTTTGGGTACATTGCACAACCACGAGTCATAATGGCAACTCATGGTGTCAATGTAACTGTTGACGTCTACTTGTTTAAAAAACTTCCTGGTATTAATTGTATTATTCTGGATATAAATCTCTAGATCTAAAAATTTAACTTGGGTTTGGCTAATATGGCTAGTTAGGACAATATTTCTCTGATTGTTATTGAGATAACCCAAACATTGCTCTAAAGTGCTCTTAGTGCCCTTTTTTGGGGGGTTGTGCACAATATTACAAAGATGCCGTGCTGCCACATCAGCCTAGGCAGGCACATCTGTCAAACCATGTATAACATTAGGTTTGGCAAAGGAGAAATCAGCACATTTTTTTTTTTTAAAACAAAGAAATAACTGTATACATATCTAGCATCAGGTCTAGTGCTAACTAGGTTAAAGTAGTAGATAAGTTGGGTACAAACATATTTAGAAAGTGCCACCCTCGGCATCTTCCTGGGTATATGTGGAACATAATGTACAAATTATAACATAACACGACAATGGTCGTTTGATGTAGCTGATATGGGATGTGTGAATTAAAGAAGTAATAGCTCTTTATGTCAAGCAGAAAACAAAATATGAAAGCCTATCTCAATATATTCAGCTAGCTGTGGTGAGGCTTAAGAAGCAAACAGTCCATTTGCAAAACCGCAAACTCCCCATTTGCACAAGGTTGGATACCAAGCTAGTCATGTCCCGTTCCTTGTCCTCACTGATAACAACATCATCATCATCACACCGTACGTCCATGTGTGTAATGCTGCCTGACTGAGACATATCTCTGTTATCTACATCCTCTGGCAATAATGGTTGCGCATCACTCATTTCTTCCAACTGATTTGTAAATAACTCCTCTGACAGATCAAGTGAAGCGGCTGTGGTGCTAGTGTTGGTGGTGGCGGCAGGCGGGCGAGTGGTAACTTGAGAGGTGCCCAAAGCTAAGCTGGAGGAGGATGGTGCGTCAAGGTTCCGAGCGGAAGCTGTAGAAGATTGGGTGTCCTGTGTTAGCCAGTCAACTATGTCCTCAGAACTTTTCAAGTTCAGGGTACGTGGCCTCTGAACACTGGGCATTATTCTAGGGCCAAAGGGAATCACGGCACCACGACCACGAAGGCCCCTGCGGGGTGGCCTGCCTCTGCCTGTCATTTTTTTTCGATTAGTGGTACTATGCGTGCAAGCTACTGTGACAACAGATATGAGTGGCACTGTGCACTGGCAGCAGTTGGCAGAGTAGACGCTGTAGGCCTGACACACACGCTTGCAGACAACTAACTGCTATTCAATCTATTACAGTCAAAATTGTATTTTTTTTTTTTAAATGTACACTACTGTTACACCAGATATGAGTTGCACTGGTGTGACACTGTGCCCTGGCAGGCCCTGAAACGCACACGTGTGAAAGAAACTGACTGCTATTATTTCACAGTCAAATTTCTAGTTTTTTTTTTAATGTACACTACTGTTACACCAGATATGAGTTGCACTGGTGTGACACTGTGCCCTGGCAGGCCCTGAAACGCACATGTGTGAAGGAAACTGACTGCTATTATATTACAGTTTTTTTAAATGCAAGCTATTGTGACACCAGATATGAGTGGTGGCAGTGGGCAAGTGGGCTCAGTATACGCTGTGAGCCTGACACACACGCTGGCAGGCAACTGCAATTAGATTACACAGAAAAAATGTCACCCCAGAAGGGGATGACCCAGCAATGTTGCTCCTACTTGACTGACCCGACATGCTTAATAGCGGTCAGCAACTCGACAGAGTCTTACTTACCTCCGCGTGGCAAGTGTGGCCTGGTGCTCACCGGGCGGGAGAGGCGGCCGATCTCCCGATCCTGGGATGCCCAGGAGCAGCTACTTCCTGGCAGGAGCTCCATTACCCCCCCCCCCCTGGACCGGTGGGGGTTATCCCGGTCCACCCCTGAGAGGCTGTCTGGAGCTAATGGACGCCCAGGGCACAGCCGCCCAGGCTGACATACTCATCTGCGACTCTCCCAATATGGCGGCAGCCGCGTGTCCTCCTGGTACCAGTTAAGCATGGTAGGATATTGAGTCTAAGCTGGACAGACTTTATATTTAATCAATTTTGGAAGCAAATAACAAGCAGGAAGCCCCAACAAGCTCCACCACAGCCCCAACAAGCTCCACCACAGCTAAGCGAAGCAGTCCCCATTAAAATCCACCAATGCAAAAGGCGTCAAAGACGGGACCGGAGGCACAAACAGAAATGCAGAGCCTGCCCCACGTCAAGCACTCACCTCCACCTTAAGCCACCACAATCCCGCACCGGACGTGAAGCACCACCGGGACAGATCCAACCACCCGACAAAACAAGCTTCCACCACCTCAATGCCGCGAACCCGGCACTCAGCCAGAGACTTGCCTTTGTTGTTCCAGGTATCAGGGACTCCCAGGGTCTGCACCTGGCGCCCAGAAGGGATCGGATGAGCACAAGCAGTAAACAGCAGCCTGCCAAGCATGTCCCACTATAGCCGATCCTCCACACCATGCCTTTGATCACATGAACTGCTCTCTGCACATTAACTAATCGTAAAGTAGCAAGCGTTTAAACATGTCATTATTTCACCTCCTAAAGAGTTTATTGTCGTAGTTCCTTACATGCCTTTACCTTAACCGTTCATGTATTATGTTATTCACTAGTCTCATCTCATGGGGTGACTCACACTTGATTTCTAACTAGTGATGGAGCTGCTGATATAAATACACAGTTGATAACGTGCAAGCTACACCCTAAACATGACAACCATCTTTCACAACAATGTACTGCTATATACTCATACCCTCAGTGCAACTAGCCATGATATAAGCACGTTCAGCCTAGCATGCTCAAATATAACACACTTCTGTCTAAAAAAAAAAAATACAAAAAAAAAGAATGCAGATTCCGAATGAATCTAAAATGGATGCTGTCCAGGAGGTGGGAGGGTCTGGGAGGGAGGGTCTACTGCTGATTGGCTGGAATGTGAGGTACAGGGTCAAAGTTTACTCAATGATGACGAATAGGGGGCAGACCGAACATCGCATATGTTCGCCGTCCGTGGCGAACGCGAACAAGCTATGTTCGCCAGGAACTATTCGCCAGCGAACTATTCAGGACATCTCTAATTGTAAGCATATTTGTGGTTTATGTGAAGAAAATGTTACAGTATATTTTAACCGAACAAGATTGTGTTATTTCATTCTCTATCACATGTTAGGGGAAGTAACAGTTCTTAAGAAATGTTGACCTGTTAACCATATGTTAGCCTTGTTGTCGTTTTTGGACATTGTAAACTGCATAACTGTTAATTTCTTAACTGATTACACTTTTTTTCAAAAGTATTTACATTTAAAATGTGTTTAATTATGTTTAACTAATCACTTACTCTCTTGACTAGGGTCAATCCGTTTGCCCTATTATATGAGGACATAAAAAAAAATACCACAAGGATCCTCAAAGAGAAATTGTCACTGTTTGTGTGTCAATTAATTCTTGTGTGAGTGTGTGTGCTGTATTTGTTTAGTTTATATGAAAATCAAATGCTAAAGGTGTGTGTAATTGTTACTGCCTTCTCTACATGTAAAATAACTGAACTCCTATGAAACAGACCCCTATACCACACCTGCTAACAAAAGGGTGTGGTGGCTGAGAGTCTATTCACTTCATAAAATGGTGTATGATGGCTGAGAGTCTATTCGCTTCATAAAATGGTATATGATGGCTGAGAGTCTATTCACTTCATAAAATGGTGTATGATGGCTGAGGGTCTATTCACTTTATAGAATGGTGCATGATGGCTGAAAGTATATTTACTTTATAGAATGGTGTATGGTGGCTTAATGGGACACTATAGTCACCAGAAAAACTACAGCTAATTGAATTTGTTCTGGTGAGTAGAATCATTACCTTCAGGTTGTTTGCTGTAAACACGGTCTTTTCAGAGAAAATGCAGTGTTTACATTACAGCCTAGTGATAACTTCACTGGCCACTCCTAAGATGTCTGTTAGAGATCCTTCCTGGGTCATGGCTGCCTAAAATGCATCCAAAAATTCAGTGTCTCCTCCCTCTGCATGCAGACACTGAACTTGCTTCATAGAGATTCATTGATTCAATTAATCTCTATGAGGAGATGCTGATTGGCCAGGGCTCTGTTTGAATTGTGCTGGTTCTGCCCCTGATCTGCCTCTTTGTCAGTCTCAGCCAATCTTATGGGGAAGCATTGTGATTGGATCAGGCTACTATGTCTGATGATGTCAGCTGGCGTGGGCAGGTCTAAAGAAAACAGGGACAAAGTAAGCAGATGCAGACTTGAATACAACTAAGATTTTACTATATTTAGGGAGGCATAAGGGGACCACGGTGGCTAGATGGTGGTTTTAACCCTATAGGGTCAGGAATACATGTTTGTGTTCGTGACCCTATAGTGCTCTTTTAAGGTCTATTCATTTTATAGAATGGTGTATGGTGGCTGAAGGTCTATTCACTTTATAGAATGTTGCATGATGGCTGAAGGTCTATTCACTTGATAGTATGGTGTATAATGGCTGAAGGTCTATTCACTTTATAGAATGGTGAATGATGGCTGAAGGTCTATTCACTTTATAGAATGTATATGATATCTGAAGGTCTATTCACTTTATAGAATGGTGAATTATGGTTGGAGGTATATTCACTTTATAGTATGGTGTATGATGGCTGAAGGTCTATTCACTTTACAGAATGTTATATGATGGCTGAATGTCTATTCACTTTATAAAATGGTGAATGATGGCTAAAGGTCTATTCACTTTATAGAATGGTGTATGGTGGTCCAGTCTCTCTTATTTTATATAGAGTTGTATATGATCGCTGAGTGGGATGTGTGCCCCTTAGAATGGTATATAATAGCAGAGTGCACAGGAGGAGCAGTGATTGCTTGATAGTGTGACTGTAAGTGTATGTGTTAGTCTGTGGATGTGTATTAGTAAACACTTGTGTTGGTGTGTGTCAGTGAGTGCTTTTGTTAGTGTGTGTCACTGAGTGCTGTTGTTAGTATGTGTGTGTGTGTCAGTGAGTGCCTGTGTCAGTGTGTGTGACTTTGTGTGACAAAGAGTGCTTGTTTAACTGTGTTCATTACAGTGAGTACTTGTGAGCTTATGTCAGTTTGTGTCAGTGATTGTACATGTATATATGATTGTGTGTGTCTTTGAAATTCTGTGTCAGTAAGAGTGAGAATGCGTTAGTGTGTGTATATTTCTGAAACAGATCCTTCAAAATTCAAAATTCAGCAACTAAATATCTGAATTTCATAATTTAATGGGATTCTAAGGCTGCATAAAGAAAGTGATTTAACTCCTAAATGGCAGAGAATTGAGCAGTGATACTACAGAGGCATGATCTATACACCAAAACTGTTTCATTAAATTAAAGTTGTTTTGGTGCCTATAGTATTCCTTTAAGCCAAAATTGCTGATTTCGAAAATTCTCCAACTTAAATAACAGCTTGACTATTTTAATCTAAATTTTACAATTCAGATTTTTTTACAAAAACTCAGTATTTTGTGTATAGCTCTGCCATCTTTCTAGTCTTTGTTATCCTAAAGTCAGGATTTTGTTACCATTCCAAAAGACGGGACATTGGCTGTGGGGAAGCAGATAGGGTAAAGCCATGAATGATGCTTAGCTAATAACATACTTTCCATGAAAGTGCTGGGATTGATAACCAAGACCATGGTTCGTTTGGCAATAAATGCAGATATACTCTAACCCCGCAAGGGCTAGAGGTTAAGACATTCCCTTAATATCATGACATACAATTACCATTTTGGAGCTTAAGTAATGCTTTGGAATTTGCTTGAAGGAATTTAACTCCTGAGTGGACAATATCTAAATGTCATTGGTACTTCCTAAACTCGATGACACTGTCAGAATCTGTTCATGAGCAGATTTGATGTAACATTCATTTTGATAGAATCTGTTAAACGTGTTCTGAATTTTAGCGTATGCAATTTGGCCTTGAAAGCTGAGGACCAAAACCTTTTTGAGTAGTCTCAAATGTCTATTTTTTAAGGCTATGGAGTCTTTCTCTCTTACAAAACAAAATAAAACTGAAAACAATGCAAATAAATCTGAAGTCTATTCCTATAGTGTCTTAAATAAATAGTAGAAAATATGCAGTTCATTAAAGGCTATTCTATTTCATTCGCCACATAAGAAAGAACATTAAATTTCATTCTATTCTGCCCGATTTCAAGAAATATACTGGATACGAAAAGTGGATGTTACTTTAGCCGGGAAAAACAAGCAATAGATAAATAAGGATTAAACCTTACAAACTGACAGCCTGTTAGTGAGGATGAGAGCAAAAGCTGATAAAAGGAAAGGTTGATTTGCTTATAGTGTAACTTGAAAGGGACATGCGGGATTGGGATGATAAGCAGAGTATATTTAAGCACTCATTAAGAATGATTGATGAAATAGCAAGGAACCTGCATACTCTTGCTGCTTAAGAGGTGCATGCTGTCGTTTATGTAACTAGAACAACTTACAGATAGCGCAAAGCCTGGAAAACAGAAAGACTGCATCATGTTCATTGAGGAGCAGAGTCCATGGAATATGCAACTCGTAACTCTCTGTTGTCTCTCTGAAAGAAGTGCTGTCACATTTTCGCACCAATCCACTCCAAAGGTGCAATGACTCCTTGCATAGTGTTTGCAGAAGGTAGAGGACAAATGGAAAACACTTACTTATACTTACTAAGGAAAGTTTTCCTTTGCTTGGCAAATTCATCTTCCAGAACTGAGCTGTCTTCAGATGTTGATAGAAATAAGAAAAAACACTCAGATTGTAACAAATACAGTACGTCACAAATTTAAATTTTGCAGTGTATTTGAACCTCTCAGTGACAGATGAACAAGCTACTATATGAGTCAAACTTCGATAATGTTACAGAGTTGTCCGTCATAGAATATAAATTTGGATTAGGGAAAATCGTATAAAAAACTTTTCCCTTGAACATAAGTTATTATTAAAAATTAATGTATTCCATTGACCATTTTATTCAATATGCCGTTTTAAAAATTCTTTATTTAAAGACAGGTACACATAAGAGCACAATCATAACCACATATGTTAACACAGAGTGTACCTGGTATTAATAAGTATAAAAGGCAAACATTAACACTTACGTACCTAATGCATCCAGCATCCATGCATAGGAAAGTCCAACACGACTCTAAACGCCAAGTACCACCTAAAGGATATCCTTACCTGGGGTATCCAAGTACAAGAACAAATCATGAACAAATCAATGAACAGACAGCAAACGGTGGTAAGTTTTTTTTAAAAGCATGGGTTTAGGCAGAGAGCATGGGTTTAGATAGAAGAAACACCTAAGAGTCCAAATCAAACAGGCCTTCGCAAAACCCAAGATAACATTCTAATAGTCTCCCAGAAAGGGACCACTTGTCAATACCATGACATGTATGTTCCTTTCATGACACATTGCAGCCAACAAAGATCAAACAGAGTTTTTACCATTCTACACATCTTGACTGAGGTAGTCAGTAATATTGTCAAAATTCTAATTTTGTACAAGTGTCTGAAAATTAATTTTGTATGTGATTTCAAAGGTTGTAGTGATATTTTCAGCTGGTCATAAAAGTGAAGTTAGTATTTATTTCCTAGTATTTCATGTATGTATGTATTATCAGTCAAGCAAATTCCCCCCTTCCATCGAATTGGTACATATATGAACTATAGGCATCTGCCAGCCATCTTGCTATGTGCGTATCTCCTGTCATTATTATCATATTCTTCAAGTATATTCTGATATATTGTGACAGTTGTCACTTTAATACACAGATTTGGTTTGATATGGCGGTCTGATATGTCGTGTGCTTGTTGATTTCCTATTAAGATTATTGTTTGTGATAAGTAATGTGTGTCTGGCTTCCAGATATAAAAATAGGTTGCTGTTTCGAAAACCACAAATTTGTTTTATAATTTTTGAAAATAGTGCATTCTTCTTCATGTGTAGTTTATTTGTCATGGATCACTTTTTAAGCTTATGATAAAAGGTTATTGTTTGATCTGCAGAGCCAGAGAATATTCATAGACTGGTTCTCACATTCCCAAAATTAACACAAGGTTTCTGATTTAGAAATAAGTCAGAAGAGGTAACTGGATTTGCTCTTTATCCCCTGTTGGGGGGATTTGAAGGATCCCTCTGGGGGATATTTCCCAGGCTAGATCACTCTTCAGAGTTATCCCCTCCTTTTACCCCCATGGCCTCCCTTCTCTTCCTCTTCATTATTTCTCCTTTCTCCTCTCTCATTTCCCTATGCATTCTTCCTGTGGTGCCAACCATCATTTGGGCGGGGCCTAAAATTAAGGTGGGTTTGTCTTGTCTGCCTACCAGCAGGATAAAAGGTATCGAGGTTGGTGGAAATGGAATTGTATACACCTTTTCTACTATTCACCGGTGTTCTTAAGCTAGGCACCACGTTATACTCTTTCTTCTCTGTGTTTAATATTTTTGTATACTATTTTAAAAAACCCTGACAGATCGTCTTCAGGTCCAAGACTCATGCGCTCTGTATAACTATCAATGACTATAATATTTGTATTTGAAGAGATATTGGCATGCTTTTCTGTATTACGACATATATTTTTATTGTATATGTTAATTGTGTATTGCGTCGCCTGATTGTAACTGACATGAATATTGATGACCGTCATGGCAGAAATAAAGAATAAAAATAAAATTAAAAAAATGAGTCAGAATAACAAAAAAGGTAATGAAAATGGACCAATCAGTGTACTACAAGAGGTATAGATAATATAATATTGAAGGAACAGTTAGGGAAGCGGTTGTAGACGGGGACTGCTGGAGAGTCAACTTTTGGGTTACACCATTAATGAGTACCTGCCAAAAGTGGAACAAAAAAGGACAACTGGTGAACCGGTGTCAGGGTCATGGGCGCCCGTTGATTCATGTGGTAGCAAGCCATGATAGAAAAGTGTCCCTAACTGGAACCGGGAAACCTGTAGCGCTTCTGCACCAGTCGCTGCAGCTTGACGGTGGCTCCTGGAGCTTTTCTACCTGACCAGGCTGCAGCTTCCTTTTCCATGCAGGTATCGTCCCCTCTGCCTATTACGCTGCAGCCCTTCTTCTAGCAGGTATCGTGCCCTCTACCTATTCCTCTGCAACTTTCCTTCCAGGCAGGTATCGTCCCTTCTGCCTATTCTTGTGAAGCTCTGCTTACAGTGCTTGATATTGCCTTTACAAAGGCACTTGCGGTTGTCAGGCCTAGCTCTCTTGATTTAGCGCAGGGCTAGAGGGATCGTTCAGCCAGCAAACAGATCGGAAAACTCTGTCATTAGGATCCCTATAAACCCACACAGGATACAAGTTCCAAAAAAAAACTAACATACAAAACTTTAATTTTCTTGCGACTAGCCTATAGACTCATTACATGTAGATAGCTGTAACAACTTAAATAAAATACAAATAACCAAATCATAGCACACAACATAAAGCAACGTATTAGAAGACATATAACATATTTATAAGGGGATGGGGAAGACAATACTTAACACAAAATATCTCTCCTGTCTGCAGAGTTTGCAATATGCAAATCTACCCAAATATGCAAATTAGCCAGCCTTGCTATTCAGGTAGTGCATATAGCTATTGCTGCTACCAACAGAGGGTGCTATACAGGCTCCATAGCCAAATCCTAGTTGGTAACATGCATCAGCAGGACAAGAGAGCACACAAACAATTAACAATAAATACATAATACACATACATTACACACACCCTGCGCCTACAATGAGCACTTAAACATAGGAATGATCCAGGGATCTAATTGAAGTGTCCATCTTATGTTCCCAGTAATGGTGACTACCGTCACATATATAGTCATGGAACTCTAGCAGGTCTTAAAATTAGATAAATACAAGCTCAGATAAACAACACATTGAATATTACACTGTGTCATGATTTATTTAACAAAAATAAAGGCAATATGGAGAAACCATGTATGAAAAACTAAGTACACTCTTACTGCTTCCATAGAAATTAAAAGACAAAGTAACAGACAGGTGCTGGTAATCAAATTCTCTTGAAAAATGCTCTTTTAGTCGACCATGAACTCCTCTGTATATTATTCTAGAGTCAAATGTGAGCCCATCTGTCCGACAGCTACAGCTTGGCCAAAATTGGGACACCACCAAATCTACAACAGAATGGCTGAAAAATAAAAGAACCAAGGTGTTGCAATGGCCCAGTCCAGACCTCAAAATGATTGAAATGCTGTGGCAGGGCCTTAAAGGACCACTATAGTGCCAGGAAAACATACTCGTTTTCCTGGCAGTATAGTGCCCTGAGGGTGCCCCCACCCTCAGGGACCCCCTCCCGCGGGGCTCTGGGGAGAGGAAAGGGGTTAAAACTTACCTTTCTCCAGCGCCGGGCGGGGAGCTGCTCTTCTCCGATCCTCCTCCTCTCCTCCCATTCAGCTGAATGCGCACGCACGGCAAGAGCTGCGCGCGCATTCAGCCGGTCTCATAGGAAAGCATTATCAATGCTTTCCTATGGACGCTTGCATGCTTTCACTGTGATTTTCCCAGTGAGAATCACGCAAGCGCCTCTAGCAGCTGTCAGTGAGACAGCCACTAGAGGATTTGAGGGCTGGATTAACCCATTTATAAACATAGCAGTTTCTCTGAAACTGCTATGTTTATAAAAAAAAAAGGGTTAATCCTAGCTGGACCTGGCACCCAGACCACTTCATTAAGCTGAAGTGGTCTGGGTGCCTAGAGTGGTCCTTTAAGAGAGCTGTGCATAAACAAATTCAGGGAAACCTCTATGAACTGAAGTAGCGTTGTAAAGAAGAGTAGGCCAAAATTTCTCCTGAAAAATGTAGAGACTGATAAAGTCATACAGAAAATGATTACCTCAAGTTATCGCTGCAAAAAAATGGTTCTACAAGACATTAAATCATAAAATGTACGCAGTTTTTCCACATATGGACTCTCAATAAAGGGGACTTCTCGATATTTTGGATTTTGTTTGTGTTAAATAAATCATGACACGGTGTAATATGTCATGTGTTGCTTATCTGAGGTTGTATTTACCTAATTTTAAGACATGCTAAGGAACAGATGGTTGTAATTATGCCCTGATATGTAAAACCATAGAATTCAAAGAGGGTGTACTTTCTTTTTCCCATGACTGTACATCTCAGTTTAAACCATTAACGTCTACTTGCTCTCAGTTGGATGGATCTGAGCTGAAAGAACACAATAACAAAAGAAAGATACTAAATACATCTGATTTGCAGCAATTCACATTTTGCCAGAAGGCCGTACTCACTAAGGAAACTATTGCAATTTTACAGTCATGCTAATTTCAATGAGAGTCCGGAGGTAGACCTGTCAGTCTCCCTGCACTATTTACCACAATTACGTCTGCATGCCCCGCCCCATTAATGCAAGCCCCACCTCCTGAATGGAAAATCCGCCACCTGTGCACAAGCTCCACCCCCACATGCACTTTGCAACGTCTTTGGGAGGAAGTGATCACAAAGTCCTACCAGTGCCAGGTAAGCTTCAGCCATGACTGTGTGTGTTTGTGTGGCTGCTAGTGAGTGAGCTAGTGTGTGTGTGTGTGTGTGTGTGCTTGCTAGTGAGTGAACTTGTGTGTGTGCCTGTTAGTGAGTGAACGTGTGTGTGAGTGTGTGTGCCTGAGAGTGATTGAACTTGTGTGTGTGCCTGTTAGTGAGTGAACGTGTGTGTGTGAGTGTGTGTGCCTGAGAGTGAGTGAACTTGTGTGTGTGTGTGCCTTTTAGTGAGTGAGCTGGAGTGTGTATGTGGCTGCTAGTGAGTGTGCTTGTGTGTATGGCTGCTAGTGAGTGAGCTTGTGTGTGTGCATGTGGCTGCTAGTGAGCCAGCTTGTATGTGTGTGGCTGCTAGTGAAGGAGCATGTGTCAGTGGGCTCATCTGTTGGAAGCATGCTTGTCTGTGGTAAGCATGTGTGTGACAGTGAACTTGTCTTTAGTGAGCATGTGTGTGTTAGCTTGTCTGTAGTGAGCATGTGGGTGTCAGTGAGCATGTGTATGTGACAGTGAGTTGTTTTGTAGTAAGCTTGTGCGTGTCAGAGTTTGTCTGTACTAAATTTGTTTATGTACCAATAAGCTTGTCTGTGTGAGTCAGTGAGATTGTCTGTCAGTGAGCCTATTTGTGTGCATCAGTGAGCTTGTGTTTTTATGTCAATGAGCAAATGCCCAGTGGGCCGCGATGGCCATGGGCAGAGGCCGGCAGGGGAGATCACAGGATCTCCCCTGCCGGTCTATGCAGGACCGCGCTATCCAAGCGCCGGCCCTACTGTGTGCCTTCATGACCCGTGGGGAGATCAAAGATCTCCCTTACTGACCCGCTAGCACTAACAAGCGGGAGGGAGAGAGGACCCGGTGGAGCTCTTATCTGCAGCTCCGCAAGGTTCCCCTCGCGAGGTCGGAGCATTGCCACGGTTACCACAGACTAGAGTTCACTTACCACTAGGACCACCAGGGATGGCAGCACGGCCCTCCCTTCTTACCTTTAGCCTGGGGGGGCAAGGGGGGGCTGCGCTGGGGATATAAATGTTTTTTTTTTTAATTAAAAAAAAAACATAAAATAAAATACATATATTTAATCTGTCCCCCCCCCACACACACAATCCCTCAAACATATTCACACACACAGCACCCTCACACGCACACAGCACCCTCACACACACACACAGCGCCCTCACACACAGCACCCTCACACACACACAAAGCACCCTCACACACACACACAGCACCCTCACACACCCATCACCCTCACACACACACGGCACCCTCACACACATAATCCCTCAAACATATTCACACACACACAGCACCCTCACACACACACACAGCGCCACACACACACAGCTCCCTCACACACACACAGTGCCCTCACACACATACAGCACCCTCAGACACACACACAGCACCCTCAGACACACACACAGCACCCTCACACACCCATCACCCTCACACACACACGGCACCCTCACACACACACATCACACACACAGCACCCCTCACACACACACACGCTGCACCCTTCACACATACACACAGCACACCCAACACACTGCGCCCCTCACACATACAATACAACCAATATATATATATGTAAGCAGCCCTGGAAAAAATCTATGCCAGCCCCATAAGTCATTGTGCCATGTATTGTGTGTAATATATATATATATATATATATATATATATTAATGTATATATATAAATAAATATATATATATATATATATATATATATATATATATATATATATATATATATATATATATATATATATATATATATATATATATATAAATATATATATATACATCTATACATACAATCTGTGCCAGCCCCATAAGTCATTGTGCCATGTATTGTGGCAGCACCCCTCACACTGCACCACTACACACATTACGCTCCAGATACACGCTAGATCCCTTACTCAACTCTGGATCATCTAATCTACACACACACACATACACACACTAGATCCCTATATACACTCTGAATCCTCTACACACACACACACACACTCTCCTATACACACTCTGGGTCCTTTACACACTAGATCCCCCCCCCCCACACACACACACTGCACCGCCTACACACACTACACAAACTCTGGATCCCCTATACACACACTACATTCCTTGTAAGCAAACACATACTGCATTCTCTAAATACACACTCTCTACAACCCCTACACACACTTCGTCACCTATATATATACACTACAGGCCATATGCACATGCTCGCCACATCCCCTATACACACTATGCCTACTATACACAAACTCTCTACAGACCCTAACCACACATCTTACACCACACACAGGAATGAAATTGACCTATTTACACAATACAACACCACAATCAGCTCACTCTACACACACGCAACCTCACAAGCAGGCTCCAAATACATGCACGATACACTTTCCTGGCCCTATTTCTATCCCACTTATGGAGACACCAGAGACAAGTTCAAAACAGCAGAAGCGTGTTATTAAATTTGCTTGCGCTGCGTAGAACAAATACAGAGCCTTTTTCTCATGCTAGAACTCTTTAGCGGGGCTCTGCGCATTGAACCAACATGCTCACTTTGAGAGGGGGCGTGCTTGTCATTAGTGATGACAAAACTCATCTTCTCTTGCCCCGCCCCCTTCTCACGGGGCCGCTGTGATTAAAAATTATCTGGACACATTTTTTTTCCAGTTCAGCCCTGTCAATAAGGGTATGTATATCAATGAGATTGGTAAAAGCAGAAAAATGGGGGAATGGGTCTGCGCCAAAGTACACACTAGGTAATGATATTAAGTCCAATAGGATCTGTATTGTCGTTTCCAAAGTTCTACTTGTTGTGATGCCCAGAAGGTGTTGGTGACGTGAAGAGTAATCCAAATATGTAAAAATAGAAGAGTCCTTACTTACAATTAACAGAGCTTAATCCAGCTCTGGTGTGAATGGCTTAGAGCGGTCTTATCCCCGCTTATAGGATATGCGGCAAGTGTCCTCTTCTTTGTAGTGACCGGTCGCCAAGTTGGAAATAAAAATGGAAACAATAATGGTGCAGTATGTTTCACACGTATATTAAAAAGTATAAATTATAGTAGATGTACTCACATTCGGTAGAGCTTTGACTAGCTCTAGTTTGTTGGGCGTGCAGCGGTATTATCCCTGCTTGTGGGATGTAGGGTGAGTGATCTTGACGAGACTGTCAGGAGCTCGGAGAGAAGATAAAACAGCGATAGTGCTCTCAATAAAATCTTAGTGGTAAAATTAAAATAGTAAAATATACTCACAGTATATAGGGCAGACTAACTGCTCTATGTAACAGCGTGGGTGGTATAATCCCGACCTAGGATTCTTTGGAGTATAGTATGCAGGAGTAAAAGGAAAATAATAAAAGAAATATATAGTATAAAATGTGTATACTATATATTTCTTTTATTATTTTCCTTTTACTCCTGCATACTATACTCCAAAGAATCCTAGGTGGGGATTATACCACCCACGCTGTTACATAGAGCAGTTAGTCTGCCCTATATACTATGAGTATATTTTACTATTTTAATTTTACCACTAAGATTTTATTGAGAGCACTATCGCTGTTTTATCTTCTCTCCGAGCTCCTGACAGTCTCGTCAAGATCACTCACCCTACATCCCACAAGCGGGGATAATACCGCTGCACGCCCAACAAACTAGAGCTAGTCAAGCCGCTCTAAGCCATTCACACCAGAGCTGGATTAAGCTCTGTTAATTGTAAGTAAGGACTCTTCTATTTTTACATATTTGGATTACTCTTCACGTCACCAACACCTTCTGGGCATCACAACAAGTAGAACTTTGTAAACGACAATACAGATCCTATTGGACTTAATATTATTACCTAGTGTGTACTTTGGCGCAGACCCATTCCCCCATTTTTCTTCTTTTACCATTGTATTTCCAGGGACATTAGAGGGAGTCCCTGTCTGGGACTGCTGCCTTCCTGATTAGCGCTGACTCCATCCCTTGTTTTGATATCAATGAGATTGTCTGTCTGTGAGCCTGTGCATCAATGAGCTTGTGTCAGTGAGTTTGTCTGTGTCTGCATGTGGGTATGGTTACTGTATAATTAAGCGCTTTACTCTGAAAGGACCAATATTTTGAATTAGAAAAATAAATATACCAATAATATTATGTAAGGCTATGTCTTGACACCCCAGATGATTGAGTAATATATAAGCACACACAATACATATATAATCTGGGCTGGCAAGACATAGTCTTACATATTATTGATATATTTATTTTTCTAATTCAAAATATTGGTCCTTTCAGAGTGTGTGTATAATATATATATATGTTTATATATATTACACACAATACATGGCACAATGACTTGTGGGACCGGTATAGATTTTTTTTCAGGGTTGCTTTGTATCCCCAGTCTGGCCCTGTATGTGCTGCTTCACTTTTTACAATCTACCACAGTCAGGATGTGGAATTTCTCACATAACAACCAAACAAATAAAGGGGACTTCTCCGCAGACCCCTGCATTGTGTATTATGATACTGTCAATATGCACTTTCTGATGACAGCACAATACTCATTTTCCCCCCCTGTGCATTTAGAGATTCAATTACTTATTTTTCAGGTTCAACCTATTATTATTTAAGTAAAAGAAGAGAAGATTTTTTTTTAAAAATTTTTTTACAATTATACTGCATGCATGGTATCCCTTTCCTGAAAAACAACAACCCAGTAATCGTTTCACACATTAGCTAGTAAAAACATTTTACAAGGATGATGTTTGTATGAAGTTTCTCTTAACTTATGGACAGCAGATGTAAGGCTCTCGCCAATATGCTGATATGGCATGGACAAAGAAAGAACAAGAACCATTCAAGATCTAACAGGTTTCCATTGCTTGGTAAGCTGACACTTTGTAAATTACATATTTGAAAATGTGCTATTTTAAGAGCAGAACATCTGAGATACAAGAAGCAAGCTGGACAGAATTCTAGATTAAGAATAAGTCAAGCTGCTCAATACAAATGATGGATAACACGGGCATCACAGATGTTGGTTAACTACATTCTCCATGATGCTCAAACATTTGTGATACCAAGTTTACCCATCCCTGTTCTCTAAAAATAACTCTCTCTCTCTTTTGTTAAGATTTTATGGAACTCTTAAACACAAAAACATGAAATAGAACCCATCTCAATATTTAATGTGGCTAGATCCAGGTTTTAATGTTCTCCTAGTAGATAAATTAGAAATGAGAAACAGGAGCAACAAAAACCATTAGAACGATGATCATTAGCAGTCACTAAACAATTAGAACTAAAGAAAACAAGCAACAGAAATATATCCCACACACGAATACTCATTTAGAACAATAATCACTAATAGCCATTAAATTATTTCATTCATCGTTATGTTCATATCTACAAATTTAGTGGTTGCTCAAGAGAGGTTAAAGACAAGACTGCACTTAAAGGGAAACTATAGTTATGAGAATGTATAGTTTATAAAAAATTGAATGCAAAAAGAATTTGTTTACTTACTGTAAAATAAACCTTTCCTTGGCCTTTGTGGTGGATCACCAGAGTATCACCGCCAGAGGTTACCTTCCCCTCAGTGTTCATAGCTCTCCAGAGTAGCTTCAGTGATTATAGCTGTACTAGTAGTACAGCCTTTCGCCCCATACATTAGAGGAGTCTTAAAGGGACAGTCCAGGCACCCAGACCACTTCTGCCCATTGGAGTGGTCTGGGTGCCAACTCCCACTACTCTTAACTCTGCAAGTGTAATTATTGCAGTTTTTTATAAACTGCAATAATTACCTTGCAGGGTTAACTCCACCTCTAGTGGCTGTCTACTAGACAGCCACTAGAGGTCACTTCCTGCTCTATAGCACAGGAAACCTGTGCTAGAGCGTCGTTGGACGTCCTCACGCTGTGTGAGGACCTCCAGCGTCGCTCAAATCCCCATAGGAAAGCATTGAAATAATTTTTCAATGCTTTCCTATGGGGAGCGCTAATGCACATGCGCGGCATTGCCGCGCATGCGCATTAGGTCTCTTCGGCCGGTAGGCGGGATCAGTCTCGGCCCACCGGCCGATGCAATGGAGAGGAGGAGCGTCGCGGAGGAGGAGACAGCGGCGAGGGACATCGCCGCTGCCTCAGGTAAGTGACTGAAGGGGTTTTCACCCCTTCAGTACCTGGGGATTGGGGGGTGGGAGGGAGAGGGACCCTCCAGTGCCAGGAAAACGGATTGTTTTTCTGGCACTGGAGATTCCCTTTAATGCTGGGAGTAGAACTAGTTTAGTGAGCCACAGCACACTTATATATAGGTGTTATCACAACAGGTGGCCAGCAAACAAAAAATTCAAGTCACTCCCTGGCTTTTGATAATAATTAGACATAATTAGATTAAGAATCCATGATTGAATTACCTGCCTGACACCAAGAAGTTACACAATAGCTGTTATAACCTAATTACCTTCCATTCAGTTTTACATTTAAACATTGACTCAACAATAGCATAGTAAAATAACATATTAAATAATAACTTAATAAAATAAGTTCAGTGGAATAAAAGGGTCTCTGGTACCAGACCCACAGTCACAGTGATTATGCTCGTTTGCGGATAGGTGAAGGGTTGCAATCTGGTACAAGAAAAAAGATTTCCACACAATGGTTTGCATTGGCGTCTGAGGTGCCATTTTCCAAACTAAGAGGTTTGAATTTGTTAACATTACATAACATTCTTCATAACAAAAATGTTCCATTCATTTTATTAATTTTGTAGCCCACCTCTGCACTTTTTCTAGTGCCATAATACCCTTCTTTAGAACATGTGCCCAAAATTGCACAGCATATTCAAGATGTAGTCTTACCAGTGATTTTTAAGGAGGCAAAATTATATTAAAGAATTAATGCCCCTTTTTATATATGACAATACCTTACTAGCCTTAGCCACTGTTGACTCACATTGCACATTGTTGCCTAGTTTATTTTATATAACAATTCCCAAATCTTTCTTGTGTGTTGTTATCTGTAATTTACTACCATTTAGGGCATAAGAAGGTTGTGCATAACTTTTTTTCTACATTAAATTTGATGTGCCATTTGATTGCCCAGTCTCTCAATCTGCCTTAGGGTGCACAAGTTTCGGGTTGTTTGTTTGTACTCTAGATTGCCCTTGGGGATTCATCCTCTTACCCCAGAAATTTATTTTCCAGTAGCCTAATAATTTTGGTCTACCCTGTGGTGGGTTATCCACCCCTGAGAGGTCATCCCTAATTAGCATATTATGAGTCTTACCAGGTAGAGAGCTTCACACTAGTGTCTTGATACACCAGAGCTCTGTGGGGGAAATCCGCTAGCCCCCAATATAAATCCAGAAGTATAGAGCCACAGGCTACACAGTGCAGGGTGAAGAATAAAGTACAGGAGACATAACAAAGATGTGACATTTCGGCTGTGAGGCCTTAATTATATATGGTCCATCTTTGTTTGGTCTCCTGGACCATAATTAAACACACTCTATTCTTCACCCTGCACTGTGTAGCCTATGATTCTATGCTTCTATATTAGGAGTCTTATCCAGCTTCAGGGGATGTTATTTTTCTAAATCTGTTTTAAATATGGTTTTCTTTTATCTAAAAAAAATGTGCATGCAAAATCTCTATTGTATTTACTATGAATGTGACATTTGCTATATGCTAAGCAGCATTGGCGTGTCTTTCTTACTCATAAAAGGAAAAAGAAAAAGTTACAGCCCAGAAATAAAAGCTGACATTTGATTAAATAATGCTATCTAATCAATTACATCTAACACTTTGAGTCAGGATATTTCAGCACATTTAACACGCAGCAAGTCTTTTCAAAGATTAAATTTTTTATATTTTTAGAATAATTTCTGATTTATACTATTGGCTTAGATTCAGTTTGTAAAATATTTGTAGTCTATTAGTTATTTTGGAGTTGAAACTTTTTTTCTAAATATCCCAGTTTTGCTCTCTGCATTAGTCTGGGGGAAGCGGAGCACTGCAGCAAAACAACAAAAATTTGAACAATGTCACTTTACCACCCATAGTGCCAAAGCTGTGATTGGCACAGATGTTCCTCAACCAAACATTTTTAAATAGCAGCTATTTTGTGGTATTAAGGAACAATCATTTAAGGGTCTTCTAACTTCCTGTGGCTGAGTGCAATTCAAAAACATGATAAGTGGGTTTAAAACATCTGTGCGTATTGCCTAAAATGTTTCAGATTCTATTTGCTACATCAATATTGCTGTAGATATGATACATAAAACAACAACATAAAGGTGAGTGATAATCTTTATCTTAAGTCAACGATACTAGAAAAACAGGTATTATAGCAGAAAAGAAATTCAGTTACAATGAACCAATCACTGTCATAAGTCTTGGAAGAAAACAGCCGGAATGCATGGTAAAGATTAATGGTGGTAAAACTATGGATGATTATCAATAGTTTTTTTTTTTTCTTCTTTATTTTTGTCATACTTTGAATTGTTTTCAGTGTCATTGGGGTAGGGGTACAGAAGAAAACAATGGAATAAGGTTATTGTTACAAAGATCGCAGAGCTTATTTACCATGTGAATGACAATCATACATAAGAAACAGGTTAGGTACAAACTATCTTTGGTTACATTATCGGTTGTTTGCTAATACATTTGTACTCTGTATGTAACATTTGTTGCTGCTCTGAATCTAAGGGTTAGGGAGGGGTACAAAAATATAACAGGAAGGGGATACGGATGCCCTATTGATTTTGCTTTTATTATTACAGGTAAGTGAGGGTGTGGTAACAGGTGGGGAGCCGCAGAGGCGTGGTGGGATATGTTGCACCCCTGAGCAACTACGCTTTACATTCTGAATTGCTTTCCTGTACAGTCGTATGCTTGCCCGTCACATATATATTCGTTATGCATCTCTGTGATAGGTTTGGTTTTTCAACGGGGTGTTGAGAAAGAGAGTTAGTATTAAGGGTAGAGGGAGTAGGAGTGATAGGGGAGAGTCCCTGTTTACCACGGTGCGCGTCACAGTCAGCCAGTGGATTATCAATAGTTTAAACACACAATTAGCACCAAACCTTCTCCATAGATCTCAGAGAAATGCAATCTAGAAAAACTATAGAACGTTCCCAAGAGCCCGTGCCTCTTTCACTTCACTAAATAAAATAAATTAATAACATTTAATATTTTTTAAATAGCGTTCTACAAGAATATTCTTCTTACCTCTCAATTCATACCCTTAATCAAAGAGATGGTAAGTAACTGCTGAT
This sequence comes from Pelobates fuscus, assembly GCF_036172605.1. Lineage (NCBI taxonomy): Eukaryota > Metazoa > Chordata > Amphibia > Anura > Pelobatidae > Pelobates > Pelobates fuscus. The sequence goes on along the minus strand of NC_086318.1, from coordinate 343,319,753 downwards.
AGCTAACCTTTCCCTAAAACATCTCAGCAGGATTTTATTGATTTTGTTTACTTAACTTATATATAGAGATGTCGCGAACATAAAATTTTCTGGTGGCAAACGGCGAACACGAATTTCCGCAAATGTTCGCGAACGGGCGAACCGGGCGAACCGCCATAGACTTCAATGGGCAGGCAAATTTTAAAACCCACAGGGACTCTTTCTGGCCACAATAGTGATGAATAGTGAAAAGTTGTTTCAAGGGGGCTAACAACCGGAACGGTGGCATGCCGGAGGGGGATCCATGGCCAAACTCCCATGGAAAATGACATAGTTGATGCAGAGTCTGGTTTTAATCCATAAAGGACATAAATCACCTAACATTCCTAAATTGTTTGGAATAACGTGCTTTAAAACATCAGGTATGATGTTGTATCAATCAGGTAGTGTAAGGGTTACGCCCGCTTCACAGTGACAAACCAAACTCCCCGTTTAACGCACCGCAAACTCCGCAAACTGTTGTCAGAGGCAGACACACCAAAAAATTGCCACACTGCTGAGCTCTGCAATGACGGCATTCTGGTGGTGGCAACAGCATGCGTTGATTGGCGTGCTGTCTGGCTGACCCCGGGTGCCGATGCATGCTGTCTGACTGTGCCACTAGCTCCTTGCGACAACCTCCCCCTGCTTCCAACTTGTCTCCTCCTCCTCTCTGTCTCCCCATCTGAACTTTCCCCCTGTTCTTCTTCTCTTCTAGCGGGCACCCACGTGACATCCACGGATGCATCGTCATCATCAACCGCTTCACTTGTATCTGACAACTCAGCAAAGGAAGCAGCAGCGGGTACAACATCATCATCATCACACCGTACGTCCATGTGTGTAATGCTGCCTGACTGAGACATATCCCTGTTATCTACATCCTCTGGCAATAATGGTTGCGCATTACTCATTTCTTCTAACTGATGTGTAAATAACTCCTCTGACAGATCAAGTGAAGCAGCTGTGGTGCTAGTGTTGGTGGTGGTGGCAGGCGGGCGAGTGGTAACTTGAGGAGTGCCCAAAGCTAAGCTGGAGGAGGATGGTGTGTCAAGGTTCTGAGCGGAAGCTGTAGAAGATTGGGTGTCCTGTGTTAGCCAGTCAACTATGTCCTCAGAACTTTTCGAGTTCAGGGTATGTGGCCTCTGAACACTGGGCATTATTCTAGGGCCAAAGGGAATCACAGTCAATTATTTCACAGTCAATTTTCTATTTTTTTTTTAATGTACACTACTGTTACAGATATGAGTTGCACTGGTGTGACACTGTGCCCTGGCAGGCTCTGAAACGCACACGTGTGAAGGAAACTGACTGCTATTATTTAACAGTCAAAAAAGTTTTTTTTTTTAAAATGCAAGCTATTGTGACACCAGATATGAGTGGTGGCACTGGGCAAGTGGGCACAGTATACGCTGTGAGCCTGACACACACGCTGGCAGGCAGGCAACTGCAATTAGATTACACAGGAAAAAAAAAAAGCAGACTGATGTTCTAGCCCTAAAAAGTGCTTTGGGGTGCTGTCCTTACAGCAGAGATCAGATGAGTCCTTCAGGACTGTAGTGGACACTGAATACACTAGCCTAGCTATCGATTTCCCTATTAAATCACCAGCAGCTACACTGTCCCTCCTCTCACTAAGAATGCAGCTTCCGTGGGGCGGGGCCTAGCTGTCATGGAGGAAAGACGCACTTCGTGTGAGCTCCCTCAATATCTCACTTTAAGCAGCTATCAACAAGCGAATTTCACCCCAGAAGGGGATGACCCAGCAATGTTGCTCCTACCTGACCCACCCAACATGCTTAATAGCGGTCAGCAACTCGACAGAGTCTTACTTACCTCCGCGTGGCAAGTGTGGCCTGGTGCTCACCGAGCGGGAGAGGCGGACAATCTCCCGATCCTGGGATGCCCAGGAGCAGCTACTTCCCGGCAGGAGCTCCGTTAACCCCCCCACTCGGACCAGTGGGGGTTATCCCGGTCCACCCCTGAGAGGCTGTCTGGAGCTAATGGACGCACAGAGCACAGCCGCCCAGGCTGACATACTCATCTGCGACTCTCCCAATATGGCAGCAGCCACGTGTCCTCCTGGTACCAGCAAAGCATTGCAGGACAGACTCTTTAATCAATTTTGGAAGCAAATAACAAGCAGGTAGCCCCAACAAGCTCCACCACAGCCCTAACAAGCTCCACCACAGCTAAGCGAAGCAGTCCCCATTAAAATCCACCAACACAAAAGGCGTCGAAGACGGGACCGGAGGCACAAACAGAAATGCAGAGCCTGCCCCACGTCAAGCACTCGCCTCCACCTTAAGCCACCACAATCCCGCACCGGACGTGAAACACCACCGGGACAGATCCGACCACCCGACAAAACAAGCTTCCACCACCTCAAGCCGCGAACCCGGCACTCAGCCAGAGACTTGCCTTTGTTGTTCCAGGTATCAGGGACTCCCAGGGTTTGCAGTAAACAGCAGCCTGCAAAGCATGTCCCACTATAGCCGATCCTCCACACCATGCCTTTGATGACATAAACTGCTCTCTGCACATTAACTAATCGTAAAGTAGCAAGCGTTTAAACATGTCATTATTCCACCTCCTAAAGAGTTTATTGTCGTAGTTCCTTACATGCCTTTACCTTAACCGTTCATGTATTATGTTATTCACTAGTCTCATCTCATGGGGCGACTCACACTTGATTTATTACTAGTGGTGGAGCTGCTGATATAAATACACAGTTGATAACGTGCAAGCTACACCCTAAACATGACAGCCATCTTTCACAACAATGTACTGCTATATACTCATACCCTCAGTGCAACTAGCCATGATATACGCACGTTCAGCCTAACATGCTCAAATATAACACACTTCTGTCTAAAAAAAAAAAAAATACAAAAAAAAAATAAAAAAAAAAATAATGCAGCTTCCGAATGAATCTAAAATGGATGCTGTCCAGGAGGTGGGAGGGTCTGGGAGGCAGGGTCTGCTGCTGATTGGCTGGAATGTGTCTGCTGACTGTGAGGTACAGGGTCAAAGTTTACTCAATGAGGACGAATAGGGGGCGGACCGAACATCGCATATGTCGCCGTCCGTGGCGAACGCGAACAAGCTATGTTCGCCAGGAACTATTCGCCAGCGAACTATTCGGGACATCTCTACTTATATATGTATTTAAGGACCCTTGTTCTGTTTTTGCCAAAAAAAACCAAAAAAAACTGTTGACCAGAGGGTGTCTCCGTCTTCTGAAGAAACGTTTGGCTTAAAGGTTTGTCCTAAGGTGTATAATGCACAACTCCATTTCTGTTTGGCAAACCAGGTGACAATTGGTGGTTTTGCTGCCAGCAGCTAATCCTCACTCTGTCAGTCTGTACAATAGTGAAGTGTAAATTGAAATAAGTCAATTCAAAAATAATTTGGAAGTAATAAAACATTTGTTTAAATTTACTGTAGGAGGAAGTGGGAGTGGCACCTTGAACGTCCTTAAATGTAGTAGTATCAAATGACAAAATAGTATAAAAGCAAAAACTGATAGTGTGTTATATTTGAGTCAGCAGGGGGCGGATGAAAAAGAAGGGCACTTACACTTTTCAGAGATACAGACTAGCACCAATGTATATGCTTGGGCGGTACGATCCACACTTATGGATGGAAGTTAACTTCTTGGTCCAAAGGAGATGTCCAGTAAAATATGTAACAAACCAGAAAGAGAGCCAATATGGTGTAATGAATATACAATAAGCAGGGCCAGATTAAGAGCCCAGTGGGCCTGGTGCTGACAATTATGATGGGCCTAATTACGAAATCTTATTGACCAAAAACACTAAAACAGTCATACCTCCCAAGCGTCATGTATATGATGGAGATGATGCTGGAGGGAAAATCATAGGATGCAGCTATGAGAAAACACATACCCTATGCTAATCTCACGCTTTCAAGTAAACCCATACCCCCTAACAGCAGTGTCCAGGAAATAAGGAAGTCTATGGATGGGGTAAAAGGGTGGGCCACTTACACAAATCACATAACCAGAACTGCTGAAAGGGACAAACATGCACAAAAATGAGGCATTTCTGTGTCCCCATGTCTCCCAGTGTCCCCATGTCATTAGGACACTAGGGGACATTGAGAGACATTGGGACACTGGGAGACCTGGGGACACAGATACTAGGGAACACTGGGAGACCTGGGGACACTGGGTGACTGAGACATGAGGGGACACTGGGAGACATGGGGCACTGAGACAATGTGATACATACAGGGAGTGCAGAATTATTAGGCAAGTTGTATTTTTGAGGATTAATTTTATTATTGAACAACAACCATGTTCTCAATGAACCCAAAAAACTCATTAATATAAAAGCTGAATGTTTTTGGAAGTAGTTTTTAGTTTGTTTTTAGTTTTAGCTATTTTAGGGGGATATCTGTGTGTGCAGGTGACTATTACTGTGCATAATTATTAGGCAACTTAACAAAAAACAAATATATACCCACTTCAATTATTTATTTTTACCAGTGAAACCAATATAACATCTCAACATTCACAAATATACATTTCTGACATTCAAAAACAAAACAAAAACAAATCAGTGACCAATATAGCCACCTTTCTTTGCAAGGACACTCAAAAGCCTGCCATCCATGGATTCTGTCAGTGTTTTGATCTGTTCACCATCAACATTGCGTGCAGAAGCAACCACAGCCTCCCAGACACTGTTCAGAGAGGTGTACTGTTTTCCCTCCTTGTAAATCTCACATTTGATGATGGACCACAGGTTCTCAATGGGGTTCAGATCAGGTGAACAAGGAGGCCATGTCATTAGATTTTCTTCTTTTATACCCTTTCTTGCCAGCCACGCTGTGGAGTACTTGGACGCGTGTGATGGAGCATTGTCCTGCATGAAAATCATGTTTTTCTTGAAGGATGCAGACTTCTTCCTGTACCACTGCTTGAAGAAGGTGTCTTCCAGAAACTGGCAGTAGGACTGGGAGTTGAGCTTGACTCCATCCTCAACCCGAAAAGGCCCCACAAGCTCATCTTTGATGATACCAGCCCAAACCATTACTCCACCTCCACCTTGCTGGCGTCTGAGTCGGACTGGAGCTCTCTGCCCTTTACCAATCCAGCCACGGGCCCATCCATCTGGCCCATCAAGACTCACTCTCATTTCATCAGTCCATAAAACCTTAGAAAAATCAGTCTTGAGATATTTCTTGGCCCAGTCTTGACGTTTCAGCTTGTGTGTCTTGTTCAGTGGTGGTCGTCTTTCAGCCTTTCTTACCTTGGCCATGTTTCTGAGTATTGCACACCTTGTGCTTTTGGGCACTCCAGTGATGTTGCAGCTCTGAAATATGGCCAAACTGGTGGCAAGTGGCATCTTGGCAGCTGCACGCTTGACTTTTCTCAGTTCATGGGCAGTTATTTTGCGCCTTGGTTTTTCCACACGCTTCTTGCGACCCTGTTGACTATTTTGAATGAAACGCTTGATTGTTCGATGATCACGCTTCAGAAGCTTTGCAATTTTAAGAGTGCTGCATCCCTCTGCAAGATATCTCACTATTTTTGACTTTTCTGAGCCTGTCAAGTCCTTCTTTTGACCCATTTTGCCAAAGGAAAGGAAGTTGCCTAATAATTATGCACACCTGATATAGGGTGTTGATGTCATTAGACCACACTCCTTCTCATTACAGAGATGCACATCACCTAAAATGCTTAATTGGTAGTAGGCTTTCGAGCCTATACAGCTTGGAGTAAGACAACATGCATAAAGAGGATGTTGTGGTCAAAATACTCATTTGCATAATAATTCTGCACTCCCTGTAGGTGACACTGTGATATATAGGGAACACTGGAGACTTGATAAAGACCTGGGTACAGGTCAAAACATTGCAGTGTCCAATAAACCAGTTTAAATCTATCCCAGTGAGTGCCTGAGACTTTTTCTTTTATACTAGGGGACACTGAGACACTAGGAGACATGGGGACACTGGGAGACATTGGAACACTGAGAGACTAGGAAACACTGAGACACTAGGGACACTGGCACACTACGGACATTAAGAGACACCAGGGACACTGGGAGACATGGGGATACTGAGATACTAAGGACACTGGCTGGGAGACATGGGGACACTGGGAGTGCCCCATGTCTCCCAGGTCTCAAAGTCGCCCAGTGTCCCCATCTCTCCCTGTGTCCCCCAGTGTCCCAATGTCACTAGGATACTGGGGGACACTTAGAGACATTGGGACACTGTGAGACATGGGGCCACTGGGAGAGACATGGGGACACAGATACATGGGGACTCTGGGAGACTAGGGGACTCTGGGAGACTAGGGACACAGACACTAGGGACACTGAGAGACATGGGGACACTGAAAGACACCAGGGACATTGGGAGACATGAGGACACTGAGACACTGGCTCTGAGACATGGGGACACTGAGAGACTAGGGGCCACTGGGAGACATGGGGCCACTGGGAGACATGGGGCCACTGTGTCCCTAGTGTCTCAGGGTCCCCATGTTCCCCAGTGTCCCTATGTCTCAGCATCCCCAAGTCTCTCAACGTCTCCATGTCTCGCAGGCCCGGAGCTGCTGTCTGGCCTCTCTGTGCAGAGCTGCTCCCCCACGGATCAGTGAGTAGAGAGATGCTAGGAGGGAGATGCTGTAACTTCTTATCCATGCCTCTCTCCACATAAACAGCGACCCCTACTGGCCGGTGCTGGTATTGCAGAAAAATCTCTGTTTATACTCTGTTTATTACTGCAATACCGGCACCGGCTAGGCGGCCTCAAATACCTGAGAAATATTTCTGAGAAATACCTGGCAACCCTAAGAAATACACGAGAAATACCTGGCAACCTTAAGAGTAGTGAGTAAAAAAAAAAAAAAATGTTTTTTTTTTTTCAAATCAATGGGCCTATCCCATGGGCCTGGGCCTGGAGCTGCAGCTCCATCAGCCCCTATGTTAATCCGGCCCTGACAATAAGTATGAAATGAGTAATCTGAAAGTACCTTTCCTGGTTACATAGTTTGTTATTAGTGCACACCGTAAAAAAAGCAGGTGCTAATAAATGGAGAAACATAGAACCATTCGGCCCATCTAGTCTGCCCAATTTTATAAATTCTCTCATTAGTCCCTGGCTTTATCTTATAGTTAGGATAGCTTTATGCCTATCTCACACATGCTTAAACTCCCTCACCGTGCTAAACTCTACCACTTCAGCTGGAAGGCTATTCCATGCATCCACTACCCTCTCAGTAAAGTAATACTTCCTGATATTATTTTTAACCTTTGCCCCTCTAATTTAAGACTATGTCCTCTTGACATCAGATTGGTAACTTCGAAGCAGATAATTGGTAAGTTTCAACAAGCCCAACATGAAACATATATTCACACAGACACACTCTCTTCATCAAACTACCTTATCTCACCTTCAGCCATCAGTTATGTGATAGTCTACTCAGTGGTGTATCCTGGTTTTGTGCTGCCCTAGGCAGGACAAAATTCAGGCGCTCCCCTCCCCCCCTCCGCGCCACCCCCACCCAACCCTTCCTCCCGCGCCACCCCACCCAACCCTTCCCCCCCGCCCCGCATTCTAAATACACACACATTCACTGACAGATACGCATACACTAGCTAACAGAAACACACACACACTAACAGACACACTCACACTCACTAACAGACACACTAACAGACACACACTCACTCACTAGCAGACACAAACTAGCAGACACACACACTCACTAAAATACACACACACTCACAGGCAAACACACACACTAACAGACACACACAGTCAGACACACACAGTCAGACACACACACTCACTAGCACACACACTAACAGAAACACACTAACAGACACACACACATTGACTAACAGACACACAGACTAACAGACACACAGACTAACAGACACACACACTATCAGATACACACACTATCAGATACACACACTATCCTACCTCAGAGATGTATTTTACAGTAGTCTAATAGTTTTGTTCCACCCTGTGGTTTGTTATCCACGCCTGAGCTGTCACCCCTAATGAGCATATTAGGAGTCTTACCGGGTAGCTGTGGTAGTTTTTCTTCTTTTAAATATAGTCTCCTCCTTTACTGTGTCGATTCCCTTTATGTATTTAAATGTTTCTATCATATCCCCCCTGTCTCATCTTTCCTCCAAGCTTTACATGTTAAGATCCTTTAACCTGTCCTTGTAAGTTTTATCCTGCAATCCATGAACCAGTTTAGTAGCCCTTCTCTGAACTTTCTCTAAGGTATCAATATCCTTCTGGAGATATGGTCTCCAGTACTACGTACAATACTCCAAGTGAGGGCTCACTCACCAGTGTTCTGTACAATGGCATGAGCACTTCCCTCTTTCTATTGCTAATACCTCTCCCTGTACAACCTAGCATTCTGCTAGCATTTCCTGCTGCTCTATTACATTACTGACTACCTTATTTGTGTAGTTTGTGTTACGAACTCTGTATCAGTCAACATGTTCTCGTTAAGATTCCATTAAAACTCCCATGGTTAGAAGGATTGAGACCAGGGCATGATCTGACTCAATCTGGATTCCTATGGTAGAGGAAATCAAGAGTGGGAGGCATTCCTGGGCCAGGTAAATGTAGTCAATTCTGCATTTTCGGTTATGTGCTGCAGAATAGAATGAGTAGTCACTAGTGCCACCCTCCAGCAATCAGCCAATCCCATCTTGTTAACAGCCTGCTTAGAATGGGGTATGCAATATGATGGAACTGGGCTAATACTTCTTGAGGAGTCTAGTTGAGGGGCTAGTGGTAGATTGAAGTCTCCGGCTATCACCAGGAGGCCCTCTCTAAACTTTTCTAGGAGGGCCAGTGTTTTCGCAAGGAACAAGTGCTGTCCCCGATTGGGGCAGTAGACTGTGGTGAAAATATATCTCTGATCTGCTATGGCTCCTTTCATGAACAGAAATCTCCCTTGGGGGTCTATTTGCGTTGCTGTGCATTGGAATGGGACCGTCTGTGTGATAAGGATTGCCACACTGAAGCGTTTGGTTTTGGGATGGTTGGCGTAAAAGCCTGTTGGGAAGCGCCAGTCACTAAGTGCAGGGGCATTGCTTTCCCTAAAGTGTGTTTCTTAGAGGAACACAACTGAGACTCTGTGTGACCACAGCGTCCTAAGGAGTTGCTTCTACTTTTCTGGTATGTTAAGTCCCTGATGTTGTTAGACCAAAACCTCAGTGGGGCGGGGCATGGTGGAAGGTGAAACTGGTGGAGGTGTGTGATATGAAAGACAATCAGAGAGGCATAAATGACAGAGAAAGAGGAATAGAGTAAAAGAAAAAAGTAGGGAGTAGAAGGGGAAGATGAGGGAGGAGGGGGGGGAAGTACTATCGGGTGGTTGTATGGATAGGCACTACACCTAAACTCCAACCAAATGGGTCTGTTGCATGGGGAGATGGAAACCTGGTGTGTCTGGTTTGTAGGGTGTCCGACAGGCGGTTGCCCGCATCCAGCGCACGAGAATAGAGTCGTGTCTCCATAGAGGCTTCCATAAATGTTGTGTTAAACTAGTTTGCGGTTGTCATGCCTTAACTATAATATCCCCTTACTTCCTGGTTCCACGGAGCTTAGCCACACCTCTTCATGACTCGGTCTCCCTATTTAATCTGACCGCACCAGCTGATCGAGGCTGGATTAATGAACTACGTTCTGTACACACGAACTGGCTGCAACTTAGTTGTGAAATCCTGCTGTTACCGGACCGGAATAGAAGACTTCAAGTTCCCTTCGCCTCTCCTCATCCACGGCTAAAGCTGAACTCTATCCATGCAGGATAATCTGCCTCTGAGGAATCTCGGGAACCAGTGTTCTATAAGCCGGAAGCTAAGTAAAACTTCTCTGATAAACGTTGCATCTAAAGCTGTTATTTCCTGTCTCCAAAGTCCTTCGTTAAAGCCTACCGTTACAGCTAACTTCAACACATACTTGTCTCAGTTAGCTGCATCTATCTTTCTTCAGTTAAAGTCAATGGAACAGCTATTGTAACTTCTTATCATCTAATTAACTAATACTACTAAAGGACTCTTGCTGCTTCAGTTCCGTTTACTCCTTAAAGCTACAGTGCATGTAACTGTGGACTTCATTTATCGTTTATTGCTTAATGCTACAGTACCTGTATATTGGAATAAAAGTCAATACCAATTACTTCTAATAAATATTCGAACTATAAGAAATCTGCAGTTGTGTTCCTTCATATGAAATGTTTAAACGTGACAGATTAATCCAGCCATTGTAATGGATCCAGCAGATTTCGATTCTACTATAGCTACGCTGCATCAAAGAGTTGATACACTAGTCCAAGGTATGCAAGAACTGCAAGTTACTCACGAAAGACTTTTCACCTATGTCAGAGATTTACAAACTCGTACTCCTCATACTACTCTGCTCTCGGCTAGTGATCCTGCTGTATGTAACCCTGAAAAATTCTATGGTGATCGTTCCAAATATAAGGAGTTTTTTTATTCCTGCAAACTATTGATTGCTTTAAAACCTAGAGCTTATCCCACAGAAAGATCTAAGGTTTTTTCAGTTATTTCCTTTCTAAGAGGTGAACCTATGTTCTGGGCCCATACCTTTTTGGACAATGATGACCCCATCTTAGGCTCACTGGATGAATTTTTTGAAGCCATGTCTCTTCTCTATGAAGATCCTAATAAACAAGCTACAGCTGATTTAACAATCAGAACACTACAGCAAAGAAATAGACCCGTTGAAGATTATATTGCTGAATTCAAAAGATGGGCTGTTGAAACGCAATGGAATGACATCACATTGCGCAACCAGTTTCGAATTGGTTTATCTGAAGCTGTAAAAGATGAACTCTCTAGAACAGAACTCCCTACTACTTTGAACGCTCTAATTCACTTATCAGTCAGCATTGACAGAAGATTAAGAGAAAGAAAGGCAGAAAAAGCCCTTTTACATTCTAAAGACCGTAAGCCTTTCACTCCCTCAAAAGCTCCAGAAAAGACTTCCTTACCAAGTGAATCTATGGAAATAGGGGTAATACGAAGTCCTCTTACTCCTGCAGAGAAGAACCGAAGACGTCAATTAAACCTATGCATGTATTGTGCCTCTCAAGATCATCTGGTTGCTGTTTGTCCCTTATTAAAACGGACAAAGGCCGGTAGACAAGCTTATACCTCTGCTATCTTCAGTGCACTCCCTTCAACATCAACCAATCCGTTCTTAACTGTATCCCTTGTCTTACAGTGGGATAAGGTGAGAATTGTGACTGAAGCTCTCATCGATTCTGGTGCACATGGAGTATTCATCGATTCAACCTTCGTAACAAAGAATAGAATTCCTTGTGTTCAAAAAGCTAACTCTGTTCCTATTAAAGTGATTGATGGCTCCTTTATATCCTCGGGACCGATTCTTCATGAAACCATCCCTCTAAAGGTAACCACAAATCACATACATACTGAATTTCTAGTATTTGATGTTATTCCGTCACCTCTCTATCCCGTTATAATAGGGATCAACTGGTTAAGGAACCACAACCCTCAAATTTCTTGGTCTCCTTTCTCCATCACCTTTAACTCACATTATTGTAAAGAAACATGTTTACAACAAATTCCTATTCTTCAAATCTCTAAAGAACCAACCATACCCTCTTGTTATTCAGAATTTTCAGATGTCTTCAGTAAAAAAGAAGCTGAAACGCTCCCGCCTCATCGTGCTTACGATTGTCCTATAGACCTCATACCTGGTGCCCCAGTACCATTTGGGCACATCTACCCTCTCTCTGAGGCTGAATTACAAATTCTCAAAGAATATCTAGATGAAAATCTACGGAAAGGGTTTATTAGACCCTCTAGTTCACCTGCTGCCTCAAGTATGTTTTTTGTAAGAAACAAAGACCAGACTATTCGTCCTATCATTGACTACAGAGCCTTAAATAAAATAACAGTTAAAAATCGTTATCCTCTTCCTCTCATCAATGAACTGGTTGAACGATTGAAAACTGCTACCATCTACACTAAGCTTGACCTTCGCGGGGCATATAATCTCGTCAGGATAAAGGCTAATGATGAATGGAAGACTGCTTTCCGAACAAGGTATGGCCTCTTTGAATATCTGGTAATGCCTTTTGGCCTTTGCAACGCCCCTGCAACTTTTCAACACTTCATAAATGATATCTTTAGAGACCTATTGGACGTCTGTGTCATCATTTATTTAGATGATATTCTCATATACTCCAACACTCCTGAGGAACATAGAAAACATGTCAGATGGGTGTTATCAAGACTCAGAACTCACAAATTATTCGCTAAACCTGAAAAATGTCTTTTCCATGTCAAAGAAATTACCTTCTTAGGTTATGTCATCTCCCCTCATTCAATAGGTATGGACAATGCAAAAGTCGATTGTATCATCAACTGGCCTGTTCCCTCTACAGTTAAAGAATTACAGCGATTTCTAGGATTCGCCAATTTCTACAGAAAATTTATTAAAAACTACTCTGAGATAGTTCACCCACTCAATCAACTTAACAGAAAAAATTATCCCTTCAATTGGAACGAGAAGGCTCAAACTGCCTTCACCGAATTAAAGAGAAAGTTTACAACAGCTCCTATTCTTCAACTTCCAAATCCTTCATATCTTTATGTCCTTGAAACGGATGCTTCGGAATTTGCAATTGGAGCTGTCCTCTCTCAACACAAAACTCCTCAAGACCCTCTTCATCCTGTTGCCTTCTTCTCACGATCATTATCTCCTGCTGAAAAGAATTATCCTACAGGAGAAAAAGAATTATTAAGTATCAAAGTGGCTTTAGAAACCTGGAGACACCTTCTTGAAGGCGCTCGGAACTCTTTAATCATTTATACTGACCATAAAAATCTCGAATATCTTCACTCCAATAAAACACTGTCTGCTCGACAAGTAAGATGGAATCTCTTTTTTTCCCGGTTCAACTTCCAAATCGTCTTTAGACCTGGGTCTAGAAACAAAAAGGCTGATGCCCTTTCCAGGATCCATAAGGACACTGAGATTGAACCTCCTTCGCCTAAAGTCATTGGAATCTTATCTTCTCTTATTGACGACATTAAAGATCTCAGTGAAGATGCTCTCGAACTTCCTAAATCAATTAAATTATCTAAGAAAAACGGTCTCTACTATTTCAAAGACCGGATTTACGTGCCTCCATCCTTCAGAATTAAAGTACTCGAATTTATTCATGATTCTCCTCTGGCAGGTCATCCAGGTATAAAGAAGACCCTTGAATTGTCCAAAAGATACTATTGGTGGCCTCGTCAAGACCAAACTATTGAATCTTATGTTAAATCTTGTTCTGTATGCCAAAGATCAAAACATGTCCATCATCAACCATTTGGTCAATTATTGAATTTACCAATTCCTGAACGACCTTGGCAATCCATCTCTATGGATTTCTTGGTAGAATTACCTCCTTCTCATCATCACACTACCATTTTAGTGGTAGTAGACCGCTTCACAAAAATGTCTCATTTCATTCCTTTAAAGAAGTTACCTTCGTCCTCTGAACTTTCGAAAACATTTCTTGACAACATAGTTAAACTTCACGGACTGCCAGACGAAATCATTTCAGACCGAGGAACTCAATTTACCTCCAAATTCTGGACTGCCTTATGTGCCACTCTTCATATCCAACGTAAACTATCATCTGCATATCATCCTCAAACAGATGGACAAACTGAAAGAGTCAATCAATGCTTAGAACAATATCTACGATGTTATTGCTCTCACTTACAAGACGATTGGATAACTTGGTTACCAATGGCAGAATTCGCATACAATAACTCTTTTCATACCAGCAGTAAAATGACTCCATTTCTATCCAATTATGGATTTCATCCTTCCTCATTTCCTGCTCAGACAAGTTCTTCATCTAATCTCTCCGATTCGAATCAAATCTCTCATATGTCCTCTTTATTCAAAAAATTGCATGACAATCTTGAATTGGCCTCCTCCACTCAAAAGAAGTTTTTTGATACAAAACGACAACCTTCACCTTCTTATCAAATCGGTGATCTTGTCTGGCTTTCCTCAAAGAACATTTCTACAAACCGTCCATCAAAGAAGTTAAGTTCTCTTTTCCTTGGTCCTTTTCCAATACTATCGATTATCAACCGTAATGTTGTTAAATTGAAACTTCCACCTACTTTAAAGCTACATCCTGTTTTTCATGTGTCATTACTGAAGCCTCATCATCCTGACCCTTTCCAAAGGAATGTCACTACTTCTCCTGACCCTATACTGGTCCAGGGTGAAGAAGAATACGAGATTCAAAGTATACTGGATTCAAGGTTCCATCGTGGCTCCTTACAATATCTCATCAGATGGAAAGGATATGGAGTTGATGAAGATACATGGGAAAACTCCTCTGACGTTCATGCTGACAAATTAGTTTCCCAGTTTCACAAACGCTACCCTTCTAAACCAAGTCAATAGCACCCAGAGGTTGCTCATTAAGGAGGGGATACTGTCATGCCTTAACTATAATATCCCCTTACTTCCTGGTTCCACGGAGCTTAGCCACACCTCTTCATGACTCGGTCTCCCTATTTAATCTGACCGCACCAGCTGATCGAGGCTGGATTAATGAACTACGTTCTGTACACACGAACTGGCTGCAACTTAGTTGTGAAATCCTGCTGTTACCGGACCGGAATAGAAGACTTCAAGTTCCCTTCGCCTCTCCTCATCCACGGCTAAAGCTGAACTCTATCCATGCAGGATAATCTGCCTCTGAGGAATCTCGGGAACCAGTGTTCTATAAGCCGGAAGCTAAGTAAAACTTCTCTGATAAACGTTGCATCTAAAGCTGTTATTTCCTGTCTCCAAAGTCCTTCGTTAAAGCCTACCGTTACAGCTAACTTCAACACATACTTGTCTCAGTTAGCTGCATCTATCTTTCTTCAGTTAAAGTCAATGGAACAGCTATTGTAACTTCTTATCATCTAATTAACTAATACTACTAAAGGACTCTTGCTGCTTCAGTTCCGTTTACTCCTTAAAGCTACAGTGCATGTAACTGTGGACTTCATTTATCGTTTATTGCTTAATGCTACAGTACCTGTATATTGGAATAAAAGTCAATACCAATTACTTCTAATAAATATTCGAACTATAAGAAATCTGCAGTTGTGTTCCTTCATATGAAATGTTTAAACGTGACAGCGGTAAGAACATTGCTGAACTATATTGAGTCGGCCCTGCTAACTAACCAACTGGGGGGGGGAGGAGATTACCGCCGGAGTGGGTGCTCAACTTCTGGGCATCTACCCAATGTCACAGGGCCACTGCTGCTAGTCCTTCCCGGTGTCCAGGATAGCGTGTGTAGCAGCGTGCGCTCTTACCACGTGAGTGTCATTTGACATATATAAGTGTGTTGATGCCACTTAAAGTGTGTTGATGCATCATGGCACTCTCCTCCACCCGTGTCCCCCTGAGGATCACCATGGCCACGGGCGGGGGACAGAGCGGTCCCACATTGGAGGGTGAATATCAAGTGTTACGTCCACCTCTGGGTTTACGCAGATGGTAGCCTGGGGCACATGCTGGGCAGATCATTCATTCAGACTATCAACACCTCTGGATGTGGTACGTGAAAAAAATGCGCAACAACTATTACACTGAATTAGTCTGCCATTTTAATGAGGTGAGTAATTTACATCAAACAAATAAAATCGTATTTTTTTTTTCCCGTCACCTCCTGTAAACTAAGCTAAATTACTTACAGGATAGAAAGCAAATTCTGTTGCTCAATCCATAAGGCATGGGTGGTATTTTTCACACCAACTAAATTTCCAATCTGTAGTCTTGTCAGCTGCAAAGATGGTTGTATATTGCAAGGTCTCACAGTAAGCCTTACTGGTCTCTTGGACATGACCAAAACGATGAGGAAAATGACATTCTTGAAATGTTGTAGGTAAGTAGACACGTGTCTCATGCATTTTGTTCCAATGAGGGACTTTTTGAAAAAATAATTTGAAAAGATTTGTCTTTGGAAAAGTCCCTCATCTGTATGTAACATGTTAGAATCATGCCCACATACCTATGCCACTCGAGTAACATCACTTCTGGTTTCCTCTTCATTGTGGCCTTAAAACCAATAGTGTCAACCTTATTTTATTATTGTATTGTCAACATTAGTAGAATTCTTTTTGATTGTCTATTACCTACAGGAAAGGTCTATGCACGTGTGATACAAAAATGGACGTTAATTGGAATTTGGGTGTTTTAGTTGAGAAGATGCAAGATTTAACATAGACAGGATACCTATCTAAGGAGAGGGTATGATTATAGAAAAATATATCCAGATGTAAAATGTCCTTTTTTTTTTTACTAAACTATCAGGAATATTTGGGGAAATGGTGCCCCTAGGATTCACCAACAGAATTTATTCATGAAGAGGACTTTCGACCCATTGCGTACACACGCACACACACACACACACAGAGACTGGACAGAGGATTTTCCACTATGCTTGTACTTTGCATTACTAACAACACTGACATTTCAATTATGCAAATAATATTGATTACTTATTTTAAATAGAGTTTCAAAACTAACTTCTATGCTGCATTAATTTCTTTGGGGAAATGTGACACATTTTACAATTGTTTAAATTAAATTCTCCATTAATGTCTTCTAAAAACAGGTACTTTAAGTATTTGAAGTCTATGTTTAGCAAATTTCACAGAAGCAAACAGTGGTGCTAAGCATTAAAAGGCATTTTGGGGATTTTTGCTACAAGACCTAATCTTTTTTGTATAAACTGAGACCAGAGGTGTAACTACAAACCAAGGAGCCCCGGTGCGATAATTGCCCATGGGATCCCCCCATAGGTCTAACCCCCTCCATATATCTACTTCCCTCTCCATACATCTACTTCTCACCTCCCCCCATACGTCCACTCCCATTCCCACACACACATTCAGAAAAACAGATACACATGCAGACACACACATATACAGACACACACACCACACACACACACATACATACAGACACACACATGCATACAGATACACATACATACAGACACACTCAGAGACACATACACACATACATACAGACACACATGCACACACACACATACAGAGAAAAATACATTCAGACACACATACACAAACACACACACACACACGCACACGTATAGAGACACATACCTACAGACACATACAGAGACATACATACAGACACACATACACAAACACACACACATGCAAAATGTTTTAGTCACCCTACTGTTTCCTACCATTAAGATGCAGGAGGGTGACTTTCCCTTGGGTCCAGTGGTGGCTCAGGCTGATGGGATTCAAAGTTCCCACTCTGACTCCCTCTCCTTTCTCCTGCGTGGCTCTCTCTGATAGCTGGGAGGAGTGACCGAGGCTGTCACTTCCTCCCAGCATCTGACGTCATCACAGGGGGCCCGGTCGCACTGTTAAAGCGCTGACCGGGGCCTCCTGGATATTCATTGCCATTGGGTTGTCCTAACAGCATGGGCCACCAGATCCCACTCTGACTCCCTCTTCTTCCTCCCGCGTGGCTCTCTCTGATGGCTGGGAGGAGTGACCAAGGCCGTCACTTCCTCCCAGCATCTGACGTCATCACAGGGGGCCCGGTCGCACTGTTAAAGCGCTGACCGGGGCCCCCTGGAAATTCATTGCCATCGGGTTGCCCTAACAGCATGGGCCACCAGATGGACCCCTTCAAAGCGTCCCTGGCAGGTTAAACCGCGTGGCCCGGGGCTGCGGGCACCCGGTCGCAGGGGTCCACCAGTGACGGAGACCTAATTTTTTTTGTATAACGAGAGAGAGAGAATAGGTTCTCAAAAAGCGGTGTTGGTTGTTTTTCAAAGTGCCAGTTTTGAGCTTATTGACATGTACATATAATAATGTCAAACAGTAAAGAAGAGCTTCTGATTTATCATCTGGAACTAAAAGGGATAATGTCACAACAAATGGGACATCTCTTAATTTTATGCGCATTATAGGCATAAATCATTTTACATTAAAAATGCACCAACACACGTCTGGGGCCAAGATGCCAGAGTATTCTGGTCCTTTCTTACAAATTGTTTCATAACCCTGCTTCTACCTACCTACCCACCCACACAAGTATTATCCAAGCCCCTACACTCTGCCTATCCTCTGACACTCACCTTCATGACTTCTCTAGGGCTGCCGCATTAGACACTCACCCAGTCACCATTCCTTTAGAACATCACTGAAAACAACTTCGTCAGGGAGGCAGAGCAAATAAACTGTTAACATATTTTCGTCTCTACACCTTAGTAACCCACCTTGCTATCTCACCTGCTACTATCATACAAAAAATGATTCCACATTTTTGTATGACAGTAGCAGGTGAGAAAACAAGGTTTTCTAGAAGCCAACTCTTTCCCATACATGAAACAAATCGTACCCTTACCTCTCGTGCCGCTTTACCACAGTCTATCTTGGATGCAAGCTAGTTTAACCCCTTAAGGACACATGACGTGTGTGACATGTCATGATTCCATTTTATTCCAGAAGCTTGGTCCTTAAGGGGTTAAACAGAGACCTCAGCACTTTTCTTTCCTGTACGTCCAACATGTCTTGTTACAACTACTTTTTTGTTAGTCCAACTATTATACAATGCTGCAGAATTTGTTGCCGCTTTATAAATAATAATCATATATATAAATATGTAGAGTTGAGATTGTAGCCCTACTAGTCCAGTGTCGTGTGTCTTGTCTCGTGTCTTATCTGCACTTACGTCGCTTTAACCCCTGTATCATAACTCAACTTGGAATTCCATGTGTTGTTTTTTTTCTTCCAAATGCTTTAGACTTGAGAAAGAGAGGTTCTCCCGACAGCTTATCATTCCAAATTTCTGTTAGTCCAATAACACACACACACTCTAAATATTTAAAGTTTATTTTAGGTCTTGCATCGTTTTTATTTTACTGCCTTGCCCTTCAATCAGGTTGTTCAGTTGTATTTAAACAGATTTTCGAAAAACGTGTTATATGTCTCTTGGTACTCATTAGGTTAACAAGCTTTAGATAACAATCTCAGATAATCCTGGAATATATCATTATTTTCAGTAAGATAATTAAGTGCAAGAATCTGTTAATTAGCCGATATATGCGTTAAGTTGGAAAGAATTACAAAATTATTGTGGAAGTGTTTAATTACTCCTGCTAGGTTTTTAGATGACATTAATCAGTTTTACGGGGGTTGCCTAAACACAAATTGCAAATATTCAAAGTATATAGTTTTACAACTATTTTCATTATTTCTCAAATTTGCAATCAACGTTTTTGGTTTATTTGGTTTAGTTTAAAATGTATGCATATTATGCCCATGTGTCCTTTGCTGTTGTTTTTCATATATTTATCTCATCTAAATGGTGGGTGCAAACAGGTTTTCAATAGGAGAAATTAAGGACGTTAATGTTTTTTATTTATTTATTCATCATTAACAAAAAGTCTGTGGGTATATATATATATATATATATATATATATATATATACTTTCCCACATTTACAGATATCTGTGTAGAAATAGTTTTTTATAATATTATTTTACTGAATTTATCATTTTTGATAGTTTTACTGAATTTGCATGAACCCATTAGATTTTGGTCCAAAAATAGTCAACTCCACTGAGCAGAACTCGCTTCACCTTCCTTTATGTTAAATATTTATATAAAAGGAGTAAGAAAAGCTATAAAGAAGTGTACAAAGAAATGATAAGTTAAAGAAATATGGTTTACCAGGTTGGTAGTAAATAATTTGAAAAAAGATTGTAGCAGTTTCTATTACTAATTAAGAGTTTGTTTCTAGTATAAATATCAGCCAATATTTTTTATTTTTACTAAAGTTTATTATACACAAGATGTATGCTTGGAACATTGTTAAAGAAACACTAATAATTATGAAAATTTGGAATTTGACAGGTTAATGCCATACATGTTACAATTCTACTACATTTGATAGACAGCAGTTGATTATTTCTCATGTACATTAACCCCTTAAGGACACACGACATGTGTGACATGTCATGATTCCCTTTTATTCCAGAAGTTTGGTCCTTAAGGGGTTAAAGGACCACTCTAGGCACCCAGACCACTTCAGCTTAATGAGGTGGTCTGGGTGCCAGGTCCTTCTAGGGTTAACCCATTTTTTCATAAACATAGCAGTTTCAGAGAAACTGCTATGTTTATGAATGGGTTAAGCCTTCCCCCTATGTCCTCTAGTGGCTGTCTCATTGACAGCCGCTAGAGGCGCTTGCCTGCTTCTCACTGTGATTTTCACAGTGAGAGCACGCCAGCGTCCATAGGAAAGCATTATGAATGCTTTCCTATGTGACCGGCTGAATGCGCGCGCAGCTCTTGCCGCGCGTGCGCATTCAGCCGACGGGGAGGAGAAGAGGAGGATCGGAGGAGGAGAGCAGGAGGAGATCTCTCCGCCCAGCGCTGGAAAAAGGTAAGATTTAACCCCTTTCCCCTTTCCAGAGCCGGGCGGGAGGGGGTCCCTGAGGGTGGGGGCACCCTCAGGGCACTCTAGTGCCAGGAAAACGAGTATGCTTTCCTGGCACTAGAGTGGTCCTTTAACTGCATAGGGATTGTTAGGGAGATCGTAGTGATCGTAGGTACAGTAAAGGGCCAGTTAATGCCATAAGAGAATGGAATAGGTCGTAAGGAGGTTCAACCAATTGGGTTAGTCGGCATTGCTATGCGTTATAAAGTGCGGAAGCTCTACTGTGGGGACCTCCTCAGGTACCCCTCTGACCTTGAGATTGTTGCGGCGCCTCATGTCTTCAAGCATGGCACAGGCCTGGGCACCCAAATATGTTCATATATGAAACCAAGACAGCTGCACTTACCTAAACATGCATACATTATAAAGGTGTTGCTGGGGCCAATTGATACAACATACAAAATCCAGCTCACTTACTCATTTACTAAACAGTAATTTTAAAAAGCTCACAGAATAGGTTTTATTTTTTTTGTTTTTTTTAAAACACCTAACTTAGTCAGAAATAATGGGGATTTAGCTAGAGTATATGATCATACATTACATAAACCGGCCACAATATACTGTATGTATATATATATATCAATTGTTATGCCGTTTTATGTCAAAATACATTTTAAGACTTGTGCCACATGCTTTGCCTGCAATGCTCATTGGTGTATTAAAGGATATGAACAATGAACCCTTGGCAAGGTCACATATGTATCACGGTGCCGCATCACTGCTTCATAATTTTGTATGAAATCATCAACCATTTACTTGGTTTCTAGGCTCCATAGGCTGACGTGGAAAATTGACTTTTTTTTTAACCATTTGATAAATCTCACCGTAAAGAAGTAAATACGTTATCTCTGCTATTATATAAGCACTATACTGCTGGCTCATGCAGCAAATGCATTTTAGAACTGGTCTGATTCCAACTGCTATAAAAAACAACTTAGGGGAATACAAACAGATACGTCTTGGTTAGAAGTGCTTGTCGCAATGAAATGTTATTGATAATTTGTAGTTGTTCTAAGGACATCAATGTTATTGTAAGTATCTCTGCATTGACTTTAAACTGAATGAACGGTTTGTCTTACAAGAATTAAAACAGTGTTTCACAATTTACTTATTCAATTTATTGTTGCTTATTTAATGCAGTTAGAGCAGAAAGACTTACTTTGTGTCTAAAATGAGTGCTTTCGGAAAAAAGCATTTATATATTTTTTAATTTACTCATCCATCAGTCATATAGATTTGTATCTTCTTCAAAAATAATCATAAATTAACCCACTGTATTAAAGTAGATGTCATTTTTGCAGAGGATAATGTCTTTATTTATTAACATAAATCGTTGCTTCTATTTTAAAATATACAGAGGAAAAAATGTAAAGGATATGTGCAGGTAATGATAAGAGGAACTTGTCCTCTAATACCAAACAAACAAGAAAAAAGAATAAAAACACAAATCCACAACTTCATAAATTATATTAACTACTGAACATATATATATATATATATTTTCATATTATAGATATCGTGTGTCCTCTGTATTTTAAGTATTAGAGTTGAATGACACATACGGCAGACAAATGTTGGGTTGAAAAGGACTGGCTGAACTTGAGTTAGTGTATCATTTATCATAAAAATGTATGTGTATTTAAAATGACACTATAGGCACTATAATAGTTTCATCTCATTGAATTGGTTGCAGTGCATAGAGTCCCGTGGCACTGTCTCTTCATTCAGTGTTAAACCATTATTTTTCAGGACTATGTCTGGGGACTCTAGATACTATAACCACTTCAATGAGACAAAGTTACAGTGCCTACAGTGTCTCTTTATATATTTTATATGTTTGAAGGCCAGAGGCCTCTATTTGTGGGAGGAGTATGACCCTATATAAACCACACTCTCCCCCTTACCTGGGCTGTTCCCGTTCCGGTCATCTGTTACCTGGGTTACCTCTTGGACTTACGGTTCGGCTCTTCACACCAAAATTCCTGAAACTAACATTGTTGCAGCATCGGTCCAACTCCCAGTGGTCTCCTCAAGGCTCACCGGGACCTCTGCTTCACCGCTCCAGAAGCCACGCCGCAGTCCCAGTCTCATAACCCGTCTCGCGGGTTCTAACGCAAGGTTGCTTTAGAGCGCCTGCTCCTGCCATTATTTCAGTTGTCTTTCGGTTAATTTCAGCTAGCTAGGTTGAGCATTCGTGCCTTTCCAGCTTTCGCTGGATTCTGGCGTTTGTTTTCAGGCTGTGAGGTTCTCCCAACTGTTTCTGCAGTCAAACAGTTTGGGAAGAGCATTGGTTAGGGCCATTTCATATATATTAACCATTCAGCACCCCCTTGGCATTTGAGCTTTGCTCTGTTTGGGTAGTACTATGCAATCACAATTATGGTAATTCAATATTTCTGTTTGGTTCTTTGCTTGCTCGGCCCCCCTGGTTTACCCAGACCAAGGGATATGTTCTAAGGTTATTCTGTAAATAATCGGTTAGTGCTGGTGTTACACTTTACACATTATGAGTCATTTTGTATGTTAATATGCTCATTACATTGCTGATTCATTATATATGCTAGGTATATATCGTATACTGACCACATGGAGTAAGAAGACAAATATTCTCCCATACTAAATATTTATTTAAGTCTTCTGGTCAGATAATTTATACAGGTATACATGGTTGACAATTTATTTTCTTACGTAAACGTTACAGCTAGCAGGTGAAGCTTTACTATTTACTATTAGGCTCAGGCCTTCGTGTCTTCAGTATGTTTATTAAAAATGTTTAGGCACCCAAGTCGACCTTTTTTTTTTGTTTTTACAGGAACAATTTCCAGTATTGCCGGTGTTACAATTCATACACTATTCAGGTATTTAGGTTATGGTTATTTGACGTGGTGCTGACAATTATGATGGGCCTAATTACAGAATCTTGTTGACCAAAAAAACTAAAACAGTCATACTTCCCAAGTGTCATGTATCTGATGGAGATGGTGCTGGAGAGACACTCATAAAATGCAGCTATGATAAAACACATTCCCTAAGCTAAGTTCTCTCTAATTTATGCTTTCATCTTTCAAGTAAATCCATACCCTATAGCAGAAGTGTCCAGTGAAACAAGACGTCAGTTGGCGGGATAAAAGGGTGGGCCACTGACGCGAATCACATAACCAGAACTGTCAAAAGGGCGAACATGCCCTAAAAGGGGGCATGTCTGCCAAAGAATTGGTAGGCCAACCTGACATGAATTCATGTCAGGCTGCCTGACAATCATGCAGGCTGGCCAACAATAGGCAATCTATACAGACAGCATCCTGAGCTTGACATAAATGCATCTAATGATGTGCTCGCTCCATGCTTTCTATGGACTATCCCCTAGCACTCATGTCCACTAACATGTCCACTTGTCTACTTACCTTCTTAATAGCAGGCAGAAGCTCCTTGTATACAGTCTGGGACAGAGAAAATGTGTATGTAGTGAGTGAAGATGTGAAATGGAAAACAAAAATAGCTGCTTGTGCAAGGAGCACACATATTCTAAACTGCCTACTGGGATTGTCTCTAAAACAAGTCGTTGAGGAGCCAAGAGGCCATACTAGATTTAGTGTTAACAAATTGAGATTTGGTATCCAATATTACTGTAGGTGAAAGTTTAGGATCCAGTGATCATCAGTGAGTGTGGTTTAATATAAGAACAGTGACTGAGTCACACCACACAAAAACAAAAGTATTAGACTTTAGAAAAACAGACTTTTCTAAAATTAGAATATGTGTAAAGGAGTCATTATCAGACTGGAGCAATTTAAATGGAGTCCAAGAGAAATGGGATTATTTAAAAGATGCACTACTGAAGGCAACAGAAAATTGCATTAGGCTTGTCAGTAAAAGCAAAAAATTCAAGAAACCACTTTGGTACTCCACAGATGTGGCCAAAATAGTAAAAAAACAAAAAGTTAGCATTTAGTTATTATAAAAAAAAAACAGAGTGAGGAAGACAGAATGATCTATAAGAATAGGCAGAAAGAGGCTAAGCAAGTTATAAGAGCTTCCAAATCACACACAGAAGAGAAAAAAGCACAGTTAGTAAAAAAGGGGGACAAAACTTTTTTTAGATACATAAATGAGAAAAGAAAAGTAAAACAAGGATTAGTTAGATTAAAAACAAAAGAAGGAAGGTATGTAGAAGAGGATAAAGGTCTAGCTGACTGCCTCAATAAATATTTTTGTTCGGTATTTTCAGATGAAAATGAAGGAAAGGGACCTCAGTTAAGAAAAAGGATAAATGAGTCATTTTTTACACGTGAGTTTACATAGGAAGAGGTTCTATTTCAACTGTCAAAAGTAAAGACAAATAAGTCAATGGGACCTGATGGAATACACCCAAAGCTATTAAAAGAGCTTAGTGGTGTACTAGCAAAACCATTAACAGATTTATTTAACCAATCATTGATAACAGGAGTAGTCCCAGAAGATTGGAAGTTGGCGAATGTTGTGCCCATTCACAAGAAAGGTAATAGGGAGGAGTCGGGCAACTATAGGCCAGTAAGCCTTACTTCAGTAGTGGGGAAAGTGATGGAAACCATGTTAAAGGATAGGATTGTTGAACATCTAAAAACACATGGATTTCAAGATCAGAGACAACATGGGTTTACATCAGGGAGATCATACCAAACTAATCTTATTGATTTTTTGGATTCGGTAACTAAAATTATAGATCAGGGTGGTGCAGTAGACATTGCTTACCTAGATTTCAGTAAGGCTTTTGACACTGTTGCACATAGAAGGCTTATCAATAAACTGCAATCTTTAAGTTTGGATTCCAATATTGTTGAATGGGTGAGGCAGTGGCTGAGTGACAGGCAACAGAGGGTTGTAGTCAATGGAGTATATTCAAAGCTTGGGCTTGTCACCAGTTGGGTACCTCAGGGATCTGTACTTGGACCCATTCTCTTTAATATTTTTATTAGTGATATTGCAAAAGGTCTTGATGGTAAAGTATGTCTTTTTGCTGATGATATTAAGATATGTAACAGGGTTGATGTTCCAGGAGGGATAAGCCAAATGGCTAATGATTTAGGTAAACTAGAAAAATGGTCAGAGTTGTGGCAACTGACATTTAATGTGGATAAGTGCAAGATAATGCATCTTGGACGTAAAAACCCAAGGGCAGAGTACAGAATATTTGATAGAGTTCTAACCTCAACATCTGAGGAAAGAGATTTAGGGGTGATTATTTCTGATGACTTAAAGGTAGGCAGACAATGTAATAGAGCAGCAGGAAATGCTAGCAGAATGCTTGGTTGTATAGGGAGAGGTATTAGCAGTAGAAAGAGGGAAGTGCTCATGCCATTGTACAGAACACTGGTGAGACCTCACTTAGAGTATTGTACGCAGTACTGGAGACCGTAACTTCAGTAGGATATTGATACCTTAGAGAGAGTTCAGAGAAGGGCTACTAAACTGGTTCATGGATTGCAGGATAAAACTTACCAGGAAAGGTTAAAGGATCTTAACATGTATAGCTTGGAGGAAAGACAAGACAGGGGGGATATGATAGAAACATTTAAATACATAAAGGGAATCAACACAGTAAAGGAGGAGACTTTATTTAAAAGAAGAAAAACTACCACAACAAGAGGACATAGTCTTAAATTAGAGGGACAAAGGTTTAAAAATAATATCCGGAAGTATTACTTTACTGAGAGGGTAGTGGATGCATGGAATAGCCTTCCAGCTGAAGTGGTAGAGGTTAACACAGTAAAGGAGTTTAAGCATGCATGGGATAGGCATAAGGCTATCCTAACTATAAGATAAGGCCAGGGACTAATGAAAGTATTTAGAAAATTGGGCAGACTAGATGGGCCGAATGGTTCTTATCTGCCGTTACATTCTATGTTTCTATGTTTCTATGTTTCTAAAGGGGACATGCCACATTGTAAGAGAGACCAAAGTCAGCATTGCCTTAACTAATTCCATTGTCAGCCAGTCCGCACAGGTTATGTTCCCCTACAGTTTCCATACTTAAACAAGAGTAAAGAGCAGTGAGTAAAAAAAAAAGCTGCAGCGCTATTAGCCCCTTTGTTAATCTGGCCCTGGGTTCCCCCAGCCATCAGGAAAGATATACTTGATGGCAAAGAGGTTAATTTGGTGTCCCTATTAATAGCCTTGCAGGATGTAATTGAGAACCAGGCCTACAGCTATGGGGATTCGTCCGAGGTCCTTAAAGCCAGGGACCCTAGACTGAATAAAAAAACTTTCCATCCCAGAGTTTGTACTTGCCTTTGGGCTATACAGGCACTTTATCTGTTCCGTATACCACAAAAGGCTGGAGGAGCTCGATCTATGCACAAGTTCGTGGATTTGGGACACAAGTACGGGGCTTAATGTATTACAATTACTATAAGTCGGTGTCAGCCAAGGCAGCTGCAGCTCTGGCCCAGTTCAACATTCGGACAGATTGGAGTCAGTTGGACACAGAACTGTTCTGCCAGCATTTCACCGGCTTGAAGAACTATTTGTGCTTCCACTTCTCACACTATCAACTTGTGCCCCTGCGAGGCCGACCCTTTCACATCCACTGTCGCAGCACGTTCCATTCCATCCGCCGTCTGTCAAGAAAGGGGTCTGAAAGATAAGCTAGGCAGACCCATTGTCTTCTTGGGGAAGGCTCGGGTGTGCAATAACTTCAATGCTGGCACATGCAGTTACAACGCTTGCAGGTTATTGCACGTCTGCTCCCATTGCTTTAGGGCATATGCCCAAATACAAATTATGTATATTACAACTATGTTTCGGATCACAAGTTTGAAGGCCAGAGGCCTGTATTTGTGAGAGGAGTATGACCCTATCTAAATCCCACTCTCCCTCTTACCTGGTCCGTTTCCGTTCAGGTCAACCCACCCAACTCACCCCTTGTAAATTATGATGTTGGTTTCAGCACACCTCAACCAACTTTGCCCAAATACGAATTATGAATTTTACAATTATATTTCCGACAAGAAATATATATATATATGCTTACTACCTGCCTGGCCTACACTAAAGATACCCAACTCTGCTCCCTTTATGTGCCAGGTCAGCTGTTCCCCAATTTTTGTTTTGGCTACTTTGCAAACTGTGTTTCTGCAAGTAGCAGGATTCAAAGACAATATAGTAGTAGTCCTTACCTTGTCTAACTTTCACTCTCTTAAAGGGAAAATCGTGGTTAAAAATGCATTTATAATGCACTTGGATGAGTTAGAAAATATAAAAAAAACATGCATTCAGGAGCTTTTCTAAAGAATGATCCTTTTTCTGTAGATAAGCTGACTCACTATTTTCTTGTACTGCATAAGCGTCCTTGTTCATGATAGGCACAATCCAATCAAATACTTCTCATAGAGGACACAATGAGTCTATAAAAAACTATAAAAAAAAAAAAAAGCACATTTGAAATTGACATTACTAAAAAAAATAAAAAATCATTAAGTAACTAAATGCTGGATTTTGTCCAATTTATATGAATAAAATGCTCACATCATGCTGGAATTGGTCCAAAAATGGGCTTATCTGACAAGTGAACAGGTTTGAAAGAACAATTGTTTTTACTGAAAAGTTTAGATTTTTTTTTTTTATTTAGTATTATTGGCCTTTTAATAAGTAGTACTAAAACCTCTATTATTTGAATATGCATAGGGATTTCAGATACTGTGCAGATAACCTTTTTGGGAGTTTTGTTCTATTGTATTTGGGCTGATCAATGAAAACTATAGCAATTACTACTAGGGCTTAATTTTGTGTGTTTGTATTTGTTTTTGAAAAACACAGCCACGTTACAGTGCTGCTACTCACTGCATGTGTTCTGCTAAGGGTTAATAAGGGTGCAGGATTCATAACAATATTCCTTTTGTATGTCATAAACGCGGAGGGAAGACCAGAAATGCCATTATGGAATCAAAGAGAAAGGTAAGTGGACATGACACTCGTGCTATTTTTTAAGGTGCTGTACATGATATTAATTTCATAATTTTTTTTTGAAAGATTTTTGTGGACACAAATGTTGTACATGAACAGATTGGTTAAACAACACACGCACAGTTGGTTAGTTACTTCATTAATTGAGTTGGTTATACTTGGTGTGTTGGCATAGCTACACATGAAAGTGTTGCTGAAATATTCCAGAATGAGACAATCCCGATTCAGAATATCCTCAATGTTGGCAGGCACACAATAGCTAAGCTTAATATCTGTTTACCTAGGTCAAGTATGCCGTGCTATTGGCTCAACATATTTTTGGGCATTGTAGTGAAAAAGCAAATTTGCAATACTAAGACTTATCTGAGATATAAACACATCTACATCTCATGGTTTAGTGAACTGGCCCCTTTAACCATGCATCAAAGCTTAGTTCTGCAAGCTCTTCTGAATAATATTAATCCCCCTGTCAACCTGCATAAGAGAGCATGAGCCTACCATAAATTACCTGCAAGAGATACATTGTTTTAAATCTTAATTGGTCCGTTATTAAAGGGACACTATAGTCACCTAAATTACTTTAGCTTACTTTAGCTTACTTTAGCTAAATAAAGCAGTTTTAGTGTATAGATCATTCCCCTGCAATTTCACTGCTCAATTCACTGTCATTTAGGAGTTAAATCACTTTGTTTCTGTTTATGCAGCCCTAGCCACACCTCCCCTGGCTATGATTGACAGAGCCTGCATGAAAAAAACAAACTGGTTTCACTTTTAAACAGATGTAATCACATACAGGAGGTTCTTGCAGGGTCTAGCAAGCTATTAACATAGCAGGGGATAAGAAAATCTTAATTAAACAGAACTTGCAATAAAGAAAGCCTAAATAGGGCTCCCTTTACAGGAAGTGTTTATGGAAGGCTGTGCAAGTCACATGCAGGGAGGTGTGACTAGGGTTCATAAACAAAGGGATTTAACTCCTAAATGGCAGAGGATTGAGCAGTGAGGCTGCAGGGGCATGTTCTATACACCAAAACTGTTTCATTAAGCTAAAGTTGTTCAGGTGACTATAGTGTCCCTTTAAGCATGTCATTAATTTACTCTTAAATGCTGTTTCTGCAAATTATAATCTCTTGAACACGCTGTTTTTTCTTCTACAAAAAAATAAAAACATAAAAAGAGGCAGTACGCTTAAAGAGTCAATCAAGCTTTCTTTTTCTACCTGAGATTTTCCTAGGGGGTTAAAACTGCATTTTAACCCTTTATATGCCAGCGAGCCCTGGATCAAGCTTGTATTTCAGTGCTCTATGAATAATATAACATGAGAGAAGGAGCACGGAAGAGCCCTAAGACACACAACCAGATGAATAGAATTACAAGGAAGATACAGAGCTTCTTCGGCCCAGTTGTAACAGAACACTTTGTAATAACTACAGCTTTGTCAATAAAAAGTTGTTTTTCTGCAAACTCTTTCTCCAATAAAAAAAAAAAAAAAAAAAGGAATCACTTGTGTTAACTTGCCTTATCAATCGTTTTGCCAATCCCCCTCCTCCAAATTTCACCACTACATGAATAGGGGAACGTTTTCCTGCCATATAAAGAAAAACCCACCATTATGATCTATGGTCAAAATAACTAGAAATTGTATTTTTTCTCAGAGAAGATAACATTTGTGAATTTCATTTTTCATTGTATTGTTTCCAAAATACAAAATGCAAGCATTTAGCTTATTTGTCTCTCAAGCAGCTGATGTGTGTGTTAGAATGAAGTGAATGATTTTTTAATTACAGAAACGCGATGTGTCATTCACTGCATACAGCACTCCACTAACAAAACAGAACATATGTTTATCTCGTCTTTTCTTCTGTTTTTTTCTATTGTTATCCTACACTTAATTATAGAGTCCATTTGGCATTTAACCATGGTGCTTTAGTGAAGAATTTTTATTCAACAGCTATCGTATTTTTTTATAGTTATATACAGAGTTGAACATATGTTATGTTCTATCAACATGTGAACAGCTGCAGATGGTTTTACTTATTGTAGAAGAAATATTTTCTTGGACAAACTAGTTTTAAAGGGAAACTGTTCCCAAAGAAGTGCTGGATCCATGTGTAAACATAAGGCCTTTTAAATTTGGTTTTCATAGAAGTCACCATATCTTTTGTTTATATGGGAATATTTTTTCAACGATGTCATCATAAATATAGAAAATTGATTATTCAGGTACTTATGGATTTTATGTAGATAAACAGAGCAAGCACTTGCTTAAATAGTGTAATTTCCTGTGTATTAATGACGGTTCCTGACAATTCTATGGTGTTGCAGCAACAGACACCAGCAAATCAGTAAACCATGCTTAAGAAAATAAGATACATTTTGATATTCTACAAGTATAAAAGTAAAATGCTCCATGACAAACCTTGTAGAATATATGATATTTGGTGGAATGAAAGCCTGTCCTTCCTGAGAACAAACATATAACACAAATAACTAGGGATTAGACTTGGGCATTCATATTTGTACGAATAGTTTTTTGGCCAAATCCGAATACAGAATAATGAATGGGGAGCCGAACAAAACAAACAAATGGGCGCTGAACGAAAATCTTCCATGGGCCATTCATTTATTCGTTCATTCAAAAGTCGTGTTTGGCCTTGTGTATTACACAATCTGCAATTCAAAAGGCTAAATTCTTCATCCAAATGCACAAATGGTTTATTCTGTCAGTGTGCCTTTGTTCTTTCTGCTCACTCCCATGAGCCATTCATTCAGATTACTTGTTTGGCTTTTTGAACAGTGTAATAGTATAATACTGTATCTATGACAAACTGCTGAGTGATTCACCCGAATGCACGAATGGCTCTAATATTCGGTGCTCATTTGTTAGTTCTGCTCACACTCATATATTTATTATTACAGGTATGGTAGGAGTCAGCTAAATGACCGTTTGCACACCGAACAAGTTAGCTATTTGTGCATTCGGATGTAACGTTCAGCCTTTTAAAAATACATTTCTCTAGCATAGGCAGAGTGAGCCGAATGAAAAAGGGGGTTCTCCGAAATGAAAATAATTTCTAAATTTCGTCCGAAAAGAAATGAGTCAATGGATGAAATTCAGTTCTGACTTAACAAAACATTTTTTTGGCTGAATACATTCGGATGAAACTAAAATTTCTCCACTGCCCAAATATACCAAGGACACTAGAACATGTTTTAAAAAATCTGGACCCCATGGCTAAAATATACTGACAGTCACCCTACTTTCAAGTCAGCAAACATCCTGTCAAATTATTACTTTTTTAAAATTATGTTTGAATTACTGTAGTTTTTCTGTCTTGTATGATCTATGGTCTGGGCATAGAGAATAGAAAAAGTGGTGATTTAATGTACAAATTCACCTAATATTCAGGATTAGAGTGTAATCTTAAGGACATAGAGTAATGAGTATGGTGTAAAATGTTAGATATATAAACCCCTTATGTTTTTACATTTATTTTTTCCTAAAATATTTTTTTATTGGAAGTGTTCAGAAACATATAATACAGAGTATACAAGTGCAGCATTTACAATACAAATTATGTAGTTGTGTTAAGAAAACAGGCATTAATGGAAATTTGATGATATTGGTATAAAACAGTATTAGATACAACCATCATCCAACATGCTATACATGGTTAAGGCTTCTGTGTAATTACCAAAGCAGAGCACACATGAAAAAAATATTGCTGAAAGAAAAATGATGTAAGGAATACAGAGAGAAGATTGTGCTAATGAGAGATTACACACAGCACGAGTAGGAAGACAGTAAGAGAAATAAAGAGGAAGAGAGAGGGAAAGAAAGAAAGAAAGAGAGCTGGACCTAGGGACAAGATATTGCCAACTCGCCAGGAAAGAAGGGGCTGAGATCTAATTCTGACATGTTTTTGTATTAAAACATTCTGCCCCTGCAGCAATTTTGGTCCTGCGGTTTTCTTTTTCCATTTTAATATTTTATTGTTTTATGAAAACATGAACAGAAATGGGTATAGAAAGCAAGAAGGGAGGGAAGTGAGGGGTGGGAGGGGGGAAGGTTTGGTTGGGTTCATCCATCTCACATAGGTTCAGCAAGAAGATTAATAAGAGCAATTAGAAAAATACCGTGTATGCAATCACTGTATTGAGTCAAGCAGGAGTCTCAGAAATGGGCATATTACCCATAGTCGGTCGTGAAATATAGGATTTAAAGCGAGTAACGCGTGTGTAGACACCTTTACAACGTAACATAACATAATGTAACAGGTGACCTGTTGGAACCCTAGTATTTTATTACATGGGGGCTGCTTAGTTAGGGAGGGGGTGTCCACTGATAAGTAGTTACGTAACTAGGCCACTGGTCCTGAGAATTCAAAAAAAGAGAATACCATGGAAGGGCAACCTTGTATATGGCTGATGCAGAAAGAGTGCCGCTGGTGCATCAGTTTTGATAAATAACATACTCTAGCACTCTAGCTATCAACCGCTGTGCAGTCAAGATACAGTGAGGTAACAAAGTATTTGATCCCCTGCTGATTTCGAATGTTTGCCCACTGACAAAGAAATGATCAGTCTATACTTTTAATGGTAGGTGTATTTTAACAGTGAGAGACAGAATAAAAAATTCAAATAAATCCAGAAAAACGCAAGTCAAAATAGTTATACATTGATTTGCATGTCAATGAGTGAAATAAGTATTTGATCCCCTATCAATCAGCAAGATTTCTGGCTCCCAGGTGTCTTTTATACAGGTAACGAGCTGAGATTTGGCACACTCTCTTAAAGGTAGTGCTCCTAATCTCAACTCGTTACCTGTATAAAATACACCTGTCCACAGAAGCAATAAATCAATCAGATTCCAAACTCTCCACCATGGCCAGGACCAAAGAGCTGTCCAAGGATGTCAGGGACAAGATTGTAGACCATAGGCTGGAATGGGCTACAACACCATCGCCAAGCAGCTTGGTGAAAAGGTGACAACAGTTGGTGCGATTATTTGCAAATGGAAGAAACACAAAATAACTCTCAGTCTCTCTCGGTCTGGTGCTCCATACAAGATCTCACCTTGTGGAGTTTCAATTTTCAATTATCTTTTATCATTTTATGGTCTTCACATTATGAATCTACTATCAACTTTTCACGTATCCTATAAGTGGGAATTGTACCACTGTACGCTATCCATACTAGAGCTGGTCACAGCTCTAGAAACATGATTAGGACCATACAGACTTATTATACACCAATTTCTGGGATATATTACACTATTAGTCTCTTTTTGTTTTTTTATATACGAATTCCAAGACTCCTTCTGACCTCGATCTCCTGGCGGAAGAATACTCTCTGAAGAATACCATAACCTAACCATTTCTTCTGGCACGTTTATATTTCTGGACATTTTTCATAACAATACCCACTGTTTATTTTTTATTTTTATCATTCTATTTATATATTTGCTATATCCTGTTGCAATAGCTTTTCGTGTTGCTTATACACAATAGAATAATATTGTTTTGGCACAACCTTTCCCCATTATCCTTTGGAATACAACCTTCAAATAATTACCTTCAATTTCTTAAGCTAGCCTTCTTTTTTTATGGTGCCATTGATCAACTTACAAAACAGAAAAACAAGACATTCTGATTTTATAACCAGGATGAGAAACATATAAATGACTATAGTTGGAACAATCTCAACTTTTACAAAATATTGGCTGAAGTTAAACAAATAAAATGACAGATTCACAATACTAATCTAGTTGAAGACATTGGATCAGGAATTTGCTGTTCTGAAGTTTTAAATATAAATATTTATACTTTAACTGGTAATAAAACATCCTCTCTGAAAGTTACTGTCTGCAGATCACCATTCCCACAAACACAGACATTAGGCTTGTAATAACCAACCTCCTACAGCCCCTACTCATTTCACAACCTTGATAAGGTATGCTGCCAATGGCACACGCCACCTTAGCGTCTGTGTGCATTTTATATACTTTATTAAACCTATATAGAACTAATGAAAGGTGAAAATTTATATGTCCAGACTGTTACAGTGTATATTTTACTTGTACGTATTTCACATGTATATTAAATTAGTTAACATAGTAATTTGCACCCAAATTCTCAATTTCTATCTTAGTTCGCTTTCTGCCCCCACCTTGAAAGAGTGGGTTTAAATGTTGCTTTCAGTGTGCTAATAGTCTAATATATGTAAGAATTGTGATATGCATATTTATAAATAGTTTTGTGCTGGATATAAACAAGGTACTCAACATTCCTTTTTATATTTTAATTACCTAATAAAATGTCAAACATGTTCAGTATCAAGAAGCATTATTTAAATACTGGAGCATCATATGTTTATTATAACCTACTTATATATTTTACTTTTAGTGATTACAACTAAATATCCTTGCGGTGTATCAGCTACTGCTACAGAAGAGTGATAGAAGTATATTTAGATGTTTGATATATGTAAAACAAAATGAGCACGTGGTTTGAAGGAATCTGCGCATTGCTTTGAATTCCACAATATGCAATTTGCTTTAATGTATACACAGAGTATTCGTTCATAGACTTCTACATATGGGTTGGAAAGTGATGTCAGTTTGTTCATCTTTGTATTCTGAACATACTCAAATTTCCCTTCACCAGTCCTCTTCTGATTCACTTTGATGCCTTTGGAAACGTAGAGAACTTGAAAATAGATAGTGGGTGAATCGCAGTGAAATTAAATGAAATGCTCGAGAGCACAGCATGGCACATATTTGGCTGGGAGAAATACAATATATTCCCTAACTTTTATAATTGCTGCCTTCATAAGCAGAAATATACATTTACATAGAAATTGAAAGTGATGACAGATAAGCCATACTGGTCTTCCCATTTCCTTAGCTTTGGAGAAAATATTAGCTTCTGTTTAACTCTTGCCATGTTATATAAACAGGGCCGGACTGGGGATACAAAGCAGCCCTGGGAAAAAAAATCTATGCCAGCCCCATAAGTCATTGCGCCATATATTGTCGCATGTAATATGTAGGGCTATGTCTTGCCACCCCAGATGATTGAGTAATTATATATACATATACATATATATATATATATATATATATATACATTTATATATATATATATTGCTTTTTCTAATATAATATATTGGTCCTTTCAGAGTAAAACATTTAATTATACAGTAAGCATACTCACATGCAGACACAGACAATCTCACTGACACACACAAGCTCATTGATACACAGCCTCATAGACAAACAATTTCACTAATATACATAAGCTCATTGACATAAAAACACAAGCTCACTCACTAGCAGGCACACACAAACACACATACACATGCAAGCAAGCTCACTAGCAGGCGCACACACACACAGCTTAATGTAGTGGTTCTGGTGTCTATAGCCTGTCCCTGCAGGCTTTTGAATGTAAACACTGACTTTTCAGAGAAAAGGCAGTGTTTACATTGCTTCCTAGTGACACCTCTAGTGACAGACACTCAGACGGTCACTAGAGGCGCTTCCTGTGTCAGTGCGGATTGGCTGAGATCATCAAGCTTGATGATCTCAGTCATAGAGGCAGAGACCAGCATGACGTTGGAAAAAAAAAAAGTGAGTAAAACACTATTTTTACAAACACACACAGACACTACGACTGACACACACACACCATGACAGACATACACACACCATGACACAGACAGACAGACACACACCATGATACAGACACACAGTGACACAGAGACACACACACGACACAGACACACACACACACACACCATGACACAGACAGACACACACACACAGCATGACACACACACACACACACACAGCATGACACACAGACACACACACACAGCATGACACACAGACACACACACACAGCGTGACACAGAAACACACACACAGCGTGACACAGACAGACACACACACAGCATGACACAGACAGACACACTCCCACTGACATACATACTTGTTGCTACCTGTGTGGGTGGGCAGACTGATAGGTGCCCCTCCCCTTCTGTGCCCTCTTTTGCCCCCTGTCCTCCTGTGTGCTTTTTGGCCCCTTCCCCTCCTGTGCCCTTATGTAGCACCCTCCCTTCCTGTGCCCTCGTTAGCCACCTCCCTTCCTGTGCCCTCTTTAGCCCCCCTTCCGACTTGTACCCTCTTCAGCCCCTTTTGTGCTCATCTTTTGGCCCCTCTCCCCTTCCTGTGACCTCTTAGCCCCCTCCCCTCCTGTGCCCTTTGTTACCCCCCTCCCCTCCTGTGCCCTTTGTTACCCCCCTCCCCTCCCGTGCCCTTATGTAGCACCCTCCCTTCCTGTGCCCTCTTTAGCCACCTCCCTTCCTGTGCCCTCTTTAGCCCCCCTTCCGACTTGTACCCTCTTCAGCCCCTTTTGTGCTCATCTTTTGGCCCCTCTCCCCTTCCTGTGACCTCTTAGCCCCCTCCCCTCCTGTGCCCTTTGTTACCCCCCCTCCCCGCCTGTGCCCTTTGTTACCCCCCTCCCCTCCTGTGCCCTTTGTTACCCCCCCTCCCCTCCTGTGCCCTTTGTTACCCCCCTCCCCTTCCTGTGACCTCTTAGCCCCCTCCCCTCCTGTGCCCTTTGTTACCCCCCTCCCCTTCCTGTGACCTCTTAGCCCCCTCCCCTCCTGTGCCCTTTGTTACCCCCTCCCCTCCTGTGCCCTTTGTTACCCCCCCTCCCCTCCTGTGCCCTTTGTTACCCCCTCCCCTCCTGTGCCCTTTGTTACCCCCCCTCCCTGTGACCTCTTAGCCCCCTCCTGTGCCCTTTGTTACCCCCCTCCCCTTCCTGTGACCTCTTAGCCCCCTCCCCTCCTGTGCCATTTGTTACCCCCCCTTCCTGTGACCTCTTAGCCCCCTCCCCTCCTGTGCCCTTTGTTACCCCCCCTCCCCTTCCTGTGACCTCTTAGCCCCCTCCCCTCCTGTGCCCTTTGTTACCCCCCACCCCCTCCCCTCCTGTGCTCACCTTCCAGCCCAGCCAGCCTTCCTGAAGCTCTTCTGGCGGCCGCTGGGGGAGCAGGCTGTTCTGTCTCTGCTCCCCCTCCCTCGCGCGCAGCTTAATGAGACCGGAGCCGGAATATGACGTCATATTCCGGCGCCGGTCTCTTTCTAGTGCGCGAGGGAGGGGGAGCAGAGACAGAACAGCCTGCTCCCCCAGCGGCCGCCAGAAGAGCTTCCCCTGCGGCCGCCAGGAGAGCTTCCCCTGCGGCCGCCATCCAAGCTCTCCATGTGGCCGCAGGACAACCCACATGTCTCCTCGGCCCCCTGGTGCCGACGGCCCACCGGGAAATTTCCCGGTATCCCGGTGGGCCAGTCCGGCCCTGTATATAAAGGCAGCAAAAATCAATATTTTTGGTACAGCAGGATAACATGGTTTATACCTGTGTTGAGAGGTCAGATTGGATAAAATGCAGAAATAATATTCTCCTTTACAGTTTATTTAACCAGGGTTATATTTCATAATGTTAAAGGGAAACAATAGTCATCAAAACGATTGCGGCTTAATGAATCAGCTCTTGTGTAGAGATAAGGCCTCTCACTGCTCATTTCTCTGACACTTAGGAGTTTTATCACTTTTGTTTCTGTCCATGCAGCCCTAGCCACACCTGCCCTTGTTGTGACTGACACAGCCTGCACAAAGGTTTTATTTTCAATCGAATGTCAACTTTAGAAGTTTTAATCCCCACTCTGTAAATTGAACTTTTATCACACACAGGAGGATCATGCAAGGTATAGAAAATAAATTATAAATTAAACAGAATGTGCAATAAAGGAAGTGTAAACATTAGATGTCACTTTACAGGAAGTGTTTATAAAGGCTGTGCATGCTACATGCTGGGAGGTGTGACAAATGCTGCATAAAAAGTTATTTAACTACTAAATGGCAGAAGATTGAGCAGTGAGACTGAAGGGACATGCTCTATACACCAAAACCTGCCTCATTAAGCTAAAGTTGTTTTGGTGACTATAGTGTCCCTTTAAATGTGTCTCCACTTTTCTCCATCAGGAGGCTTAAAGACCACTCCTTAAAGACCAAGCCTTTTTTTGATGCAATGTGTTTGGTATTTTTTGGCACTTTTGCCATGCGTTAATTCTACCATAATTGCCCCTTTCTTTTTTAACTTTATTTTTGCTGTGCTTGAGTGACAAATATTACACATTATACAGTGGATAAATTGCAATGAGATAACAAATCAGAGCTAGAAAGTGTGTATATATAGAAGCACAATTTTAGTATAGGTAAAGTAGGAAAAATCTAGTGCAGATTGAATCAGACAATTATATAAAGAGTAAACAAGCTGTCTGCACGGAGATGGGTCACATTAATAAAACAGACAAGTTGCTTAACATATCAGAGCATTTCCCATTTGAGGATACTATTGTAGTAAAAAGGAGGTGAGTGATATGAAGTATGCAGGATGAAAACATATTGATAACGGAAAACCGTACATAGGGCTAAAAGAATCGACAGATAATTAATTCTCCCAACCAGCTCTAATAGGGTGAGAAAAGAGTCCAGTCCTGAAGCCCAGTTCATCCAATACCCTCTGTGGGCAGAACATAGTCCCACAACCTGAAGGAATGCTGTAGGCCTCTGGGCCAAGTAGTGGGCAGGCTGGTACAATCACACGGCCAGGTCTAGGTTCCCCTTGGTTCTTCATGCACATCCCATGCTTCAGCATTATACCACATTCATGCTTGTCTCTGTGCTGTCTTAGTGAGAAGTAAGGGACTCCTTGCACTCTGTCTCTATTTTAGGGCCTTCTGGACCGCTAGTACCAAGATTTCATGAGGAGAGCATTGTCGGAGTGAGTGATCAGCCGACTGTGTCAAGGCCAGTTGATGCACGTCATGCTCCAGCTTGTGCTCTAGTTTTTA
Organism: Pelobates fuscus; assembly: GCF_036172605.1. NCBI lineage: Eukaryota > Metazoa > Chordata > Amphibia > Anura > Pelobatidae > Pelobates > Pelobates fuscus. The sequence continues at coordinate 343,280,313 of NC_086318.1, read as the reverse complement.
CCAGAAGTCGACAAATATATTGTCCAGCCTGGTCAAGACCGCAGTCTGAACTGCACTGGTACTGACATTGGATGCCATCTTGGTTAAGTCATCATATGGTCTCTCTGCCTGTGTATCTTCACCCTGCACATCAGTGACAGTGGGAAGGCGTTCCATGGGTGGGATGGCGATAGCGGGAAGGCCTTACATGTGTGCCAGTGACTGCCTCTGGGCATGTCTGTTATGGGAGATTGGCCACTTCTCCCGGTAATGTGTGTTTTTTGGAATTTTTGAGCGATCCTATATCAAGCTGATCTACATTACTGGGTCTCTATTTGCTATATTTACCCTTGATATGTCTAGTTCATATAATTGTAGGAGAGATTTGCTTGTCAAAAGCTCATGTTTGATGTTGGTTGTACAGCCCATGTCAAACTTAAGCAAGAATTTGTCTACTGCCTAACATAAGTGACATTGGCTATAAGAGTGCTGGTAATAAAACAATAAATATTCACATATCCCCTAAAACTTTAAAATATATTAATATATATTAATACCATTAATACAGGTAGAATCAGCATTTAATGGCTCTCAACAGTAAAACAAGTCAGAGGGATTGCTACAAATTAATAACATACTGCATAAGTGACTGTTTCAAAATAATATATCACCAGAAAGACCAGTTTCTTTTTATGGATGTAGTCACTTTCCTAGTGTTCTTTAAATCTGATGTTACTTCATCAAAATTACCCCCATGGCCACATGTCACTTAGAATGGAGTGCATCTAAATAATACTGTGACTGAGCCAACTATGTCATATGACAAGCATAAAGCTGTATAAAAAGATTTGTCAAACTTTCAACACTCAGAATAAAATAAAAATAATTTTGCACTTTCATTTATGTAGATTTTAAAAGGCATACATTTCCTTCATGACTTTATGTATTTTTTGTGCCTATCTTTGTCAATACATCAATATAAACTGTACAACAGATGGCATTCAGAATTTGCTCTCAGGCATGGAGAGCCTCCAAAAGCTATAATAGAAGGTCACTTTTCTTCACACATTGATTTTTTTTAATTCTTTCTCTTTTTGTTGACAAATTGAGCACAATGACTCGTTGAGAGTGCAATTAGTTGCTTTCATTTATTCTTTCCCTGAACAATTCTTTAGGGCTGTAATGGCTAATCTATCCACTGCAGATGGTCAGCAATTGCATTTCCCTTGAAGTCCAGCCAGCACTTGCACTGTACATTTGGGATGGTCGTTGGTGGACACTGTTAGTGCCAAGGGATTGGGCATAATCTACTACTATAGTTTTATTGGAGATTACTGTTAATACTAGGGGTACTGGACAACCGCTTGGAGATGAGGTCACTTACTGTATCTAATTATCACACGGGCATGTTTTAAACAGGGGTTAAGGTGCAAATGCAGGGTTCTTCCATTATGTATTTCACCCTTTACTCTGCACAAGTGGCAAGGAAAATAGAGAGAGTTCACACTTTATCTAAAAGGGATCTGGATTATTGTAACCTTTTGTTATAGGAATAAGTGTGTAAGGTAACCACAGGGCTCACTTTTTTCAGAATATTAAGCAGTGGAGGTACTGCCATAATTTTAACTGGCCCCATACCCACCCAGCATCAGATTAACATAGCTATTGGAGTGGCTGCTCCCAGCCCATTCTTAGGAATACACCCACAAAAATACACAATGTAAATGTTCCCAGGAGAAGATCCCCTTAATTAAGTTTCAGGCCCCCTAGGGGGCCCTACAGGGGTAGATGTAGCGGACCACGGGTTACCCGATCAGTTACCACTGCTAAGTTCTTCCCTCCGCCACTCTGGAACCACTCAAAGTATCAAGAGACCCATTCCCCCAAGTAACTGGATGAGACACAGCTCTGGAGTACAACACAAAAAAAACGCAGAGTAATTGAATGCTCCTAGGTGGCCGCCATTTTGTGCATACGAACGCACGTGGTGAGAACAATGGATGGCGGTGATCTTGTCTCCCGAACTTTGTCGTCGAGTGCCTGGAACTGTTTTGGGCATGGCACTCGCACGAACCCCGGTCTTTATGGAAGTCCCATACGTACTACTTCCCGATACGGTAGACGAACAGCGTTTGGGAGTTTCAATCAGACGAACAAGGGGAGCATTCTACACGATTCAGCTTTACTCCATCCATGGCCACGCGAACGAAGACCTGCTCTTGCTACCAATTCTATAGAACTCTTTTTCGGATTCACCCTCGTGGCAGACCGGTCAAACTTCCACATGGTGCCGTTCGAAAACTACCAAACGGATTTGTCTGAATTTTTCATATGTTACTCCCATCAAGCTCAGCTTGTGAGGTTTTTATGTCTGTTTATGATATTTCTGGTAAATTTGAAATTGTAAATTTTTTCTGGCCAGCGGATAATTGAGTTTAGTATGTTTCCAAAACTCAATTATCTTGCTGGCTCAGAGGAGGAGTTTGATGCTGTATAAATTGAATGTCTTGGCCTGCCATTAAACCAGTCTTGTTCCAGCATTAAGCTTTGGCTCATGTGTGGATTATTATGCGATACCAGCGATATTTTACCCTGTGGATTATTAGTGATATTATTTTATTGGAATTTAGGGAATGACAGACGGTAACACATATACAGGCCGTCACACAGTGATTCTGCCACAGTAATCTCCTATGTCCCTTTGTTTTAGCCAAAATAAACCCTATAACACCTTTCCTAACCCAACATTCCCCTTGAAATAAATAACACAGACAAAATGCTGGGAGGTAAAGCCATTGCTAGCCACATTTATTGAATTCATCACAATGGCATCATGGCCGAAAAAAACATTCAAACAGAACGACCGTAAAATATAAATAATAACCAAATTTAGCTATGATGGCGGCACTGAGGGCTAAACTCCTCTCCCCACAAGAGGATGCGGCTCAACCTAATCCTGCAGCGGAGCACCCGTTGCATCCGCCTAAGCAGAGGCATAAGAACAGCAAGGAAGAATCTTCGGTATGGCCACCTTGAACGCAGACTGCAGGCAGGCACCCCAGCCGAGCCACTGCCCAAGAGGGGGAAAAGCCCAGCCTCCTTGCCGCCAACCAAACAACTTTATATATTTATTGTTTTTGCAGCCTGGGTTAAACCAGGGACACCAAAGACTCATGAAAGTCAGCAAGAAAAAGGTCCATACCAGTGGTGCTGAGGTGAACCCCATCAGGCCTAAAAAGCTCAACCCGGTCAGCAGAAATGCCCGGATGTCCTATGATGAACCCATGCAGCTCAGCAACAGCCCAACCTACCAGCCTGTTAAGTTTATTCCGAGCCCTGTAGAAGAAAACCTGCGCCACTGAAACCTGGGCAACACATTGGACCACTCGATCCTGGTAAGCAAGCAGAAAGTCAGCGAAGATCCGAGCAGTAGACATGTGCAATTCGTTTAATTCCGAACTTGAATTCGGATGAATTTCAGGCAATTTGGACATTTGGATGCTTCTGAATGTCCGAAGTATGAATTGCCAAACTTCCGAAGTGCAGAGTTTTGGAAGTGCAAAACCGAATTGCCGAAGTGTCAAATTGCTGAAGTGACGAATTTCAGAAGTGATTTATGAAAAGTGGCAAAACAAGAGAGGGAAGGAAAATTACGTGAATTATGACAGGGGTAGGGGTAGGGTTAGGGGTGGGGTTAGGGGTAGGGTTGGGGTGAGGGGTAGGGGTAGGGTTAGGGGTAGGGATTTGGTTAGTGGTAGGGGTAGGATTAGGGGTAGGGTTAGGGATAGGGGTAGGGTTAGGGATAGGGTTAGGGAGCCTTACAGATGTTCCGAATTCCGAAGTGCCGAAGTTCTGAATTGCCGAAGTCCCGAATTTTGGAAGTGCTGAACAGAACCGAGATGCTGAAGTGCCGAATTGCTGAAGTGCCAAATTTTTTTACTTACCTGAATTTCCGAACCTAAGCAAAGTTTTTGCCCATGCACATCCTTACCGAGCAGACAACCAATGCGAGATCTAGCACTGGAACAGACCCCAAATAGTTGCCACCAAGATGGAGCACCAGGATGTGCGGACACTCCCCCATCAAGCCCAAGCTACCTGAAGCAATGCTGGGAGAGCGGACACACACCCGAGAGGCTTGGCACTCGAGAGTCTCGCCCAGCGATGAGGTTAGTGGATGCAAGGAAGCCCAGTAGACGAAAGAGTGACCCACTAGCCAAACACGCTTATGGGGAGCAGCTACTAAAAAGAAACCAGAGTGAATAAATGAAAAACAAAACAGGTAACACAGCAACCTATACAGCAGATAGGGGCATTTAACGTATAACTTATGCCTCTACAACCTCCGTCGCCCCGAGCGACAAAGTACGTCCAGGGGATGGTCCAGCACACCTGAAAGAATGGGAAGTGATATGGCAGGATGACAGCCCCGCCTGATGCACCGCTAAGCTCAAAACCATGGTAAACTGAAAACGCGACAGTGCGGAACTGTCCGCGTGGACGAGAAACTGGGCACGGCTCAGGAGACGCAAGCGAGCTAAGTAACTAACCAGTTGCAGAGGTCAAAGAGCGCTATCTGTCGAGGCAGGCAAGGACACCCATGTACCTCACCCCTCCTGGTCAGACTTGGAACGGGGAATGAAAAGCAAAACTGCCTAAGGGGAAAGGGAGACATGAGCAGCTTGGATCCCTCGGCCGACCACCCTGGATGACGGAGCTACCAGCTCCCCCACCTGAAGCGCACCATGAAAGGCCAGGGCAAACGCTGCCTGAAAAAGATAGACCTCAAATGCAGAAGAGCAAACTAAAGGTAAAGCAAGCAGTAGCGATAGCACATGAGAAGGGGTTATTGGTTCACGAGTGTCCGGCAGACGAGACTCTGAACCTACTCCAACCCCTGAGAACCTGCCTAACCATGAAAAACCTAGAAGAATCTGTCTGACCTGCAAATCTCAGAAAGAAGGAAAGGGTAGCAAGTCTGGTCCCCACCATGACTCTAGAAAGGCCACGGGAACGCAATGTAGCCAGCCAACTCAAAAACGTCACCTGGGAGGCCTCCACGTCACGAACCCCATTACCCAGAGAGAAACTGACCCATTCGCCCCAACAGTGGATGTACGACCTTCACGTTTGTGGGGCCAGCTAAGCTCTCACTAAGGGGAAATGGAGCTTCCATTGTCCATCATCTGCCAGAGAAAAGGAAGACAAGCAATGCCCTGATCTGCAGCCGAGGGAGCAAGGGATCTAAAAAGATCCCACTGAAAATGTGACAAACCATCCGCCAGCATTTTATTGACCCCGGGAACACGGCGAGCTGCAAAGCGAATGTTATTTTGCAGGCAACGGAGAACTAGCAGACAGAGCAACCTAACCACAAGAGGAGAAGAGGCCGACAACCGATTGATGGTGTAAACCACCGACTGGTTATCAGTCCAAAAAACAATGGACCGGTCGTGGAAACGTGAGCACCACAACTCTACTGCCACCAGTATGAGCATAAACCTTGTCCTGCGGTAGTCTGCACTGCATTAAAGAGGTGTCTATTTAAATGCCCAAAAAGGAAAGCACTTGTGTAGACCCCTCGGACTTGTCCTCCGCCAGGGGAGCACCAAACTCAGCCATGATGAGCCATGATGGACATCAAATAGGATCAATGAGGCGAGCCAGCAGGACCATGACACGCCTTCATCCTTCCGAACCGGAGTCGTCAGATGAAATGGATAGATCTAAACTGGCAAGTGCAGGGTGAAAAGACTGACTGACTGGCGCAGCCACCTGCAATCCTGTGTCTGGAGGAACAGCAACTCCTGCCTGAGACGATCAAGTCACTGGAGGAATGGGGCAAGCTGTATCAGTCCTCTGTGGTAAAGTAACTTGACCTGCAGACCACCTGGATACAGTGCGAATGGAGGGATGTTTTATGTTTCTCAGTACCTCCTGCAAAACAGAAGATAAGATGGGATCACCGATCACTCATTGTTGCATAGTTTGTTGTCTATAACAATTCCCAAGTCCTTTTCGTGTGTTGTTATCCCTAATGATATGATATGTTTTACTGTTTTAAAACACTAATATTTGTATTCAACAAAGTCTTCCGAGTTAAAAAGATGTACAGGTTTTATGGTGTCTTGGAAAGTTACAGGCTTAAATATAGTGTTAGCAAATTAAATTCTCTGAACTTTCAGCCTGGGTTGTCAGGCAGTCCCCCTGCAGGCAGATACATGCGGCCATGTGACCGATATTTCAGAGTGATCACATGGCCCGCGGGGCCTAATTTACCGAGGGGGGCTGTCTGGGCTGCCAGGCAGTCCCCCCAAACCAGGAGCAACGCCGATCGACGACTAGTTGTGTGGACAACGGGGACGTTCAGTGCTCCCCGCCTGCTTTTAGGCTTGGCTCCTTAAAGACGGCATAGAACGTCCACCGTCCTTAAAGGGTTAAACAGGGCTCCAGCTGTCTTTGGTTAGGTTCAAACCCCCACTATGATGTAGGGATGCAGCTTGCAATTGTAGCTGTTTCCAATTTTAGCATTGGATATGAAGACTAACATTTTCATTTAATAATTATGTTTCTCAACTAGCAGCTGTTCAAAAGGCAGAGTAACTCAATCTTTAGCAATTAAAAAACATTTTATTTCACTAAAAGTAAAATCATGAAGCAAGTACTTTGTAACACTTAGAACTTACAAATAATACAATTAATGGTTTGAGGAGTAATCTGCCCAATATGCTAGACTTCAATATATTTCCACCAATTGGCAGTTTTTCTTTCCATTTCTTTTCTAATTTCACTTTGGCCAAAAAACTACAAAATAATACTGAAAGGGAGCAGCCATTATTTCCCAGATCTGATTGCCAAACTAAAAATTAAACTTTTAGAACAGATTGATATGTAATTCCTTGTCACATTTTTACATTTTTTATTAAATAGCCAATTATTTTTCAACTTGTTAAAATAACACAAATTATTTAGGTGATGTCCATTAATAAAAAATGGATTCTTACTACATATCCAGAAATCTGACACATTTTAAATCAGAAACTACAAAAACATTACGTTTTGGAGATGGTCTATATGACTATTCTGAATGTAATACCTCAAACTAAAGTGTATATCAGGAAAGGAGTTGATATAGTTCAATGAATATATTTATACGTTTTAGGCCATTGAGTCACCAATGATGCAAGCGATTTTATACTTAAGTAAGCTGCTTAATGGGACATTGTAAACGTGAGAATATTTTTTTAAAGAAAACTTTTACTTTGCTTGTGGAAATACAGAGGGATATAGAGTTGAGGTAGGCAACCTTCAGCACTCTAGATGTTGTGGACTTCATCTCCCCTAAAAAACAAATTTGTAAAGATAAAGAAAGTGCTAAATAACAGTGCAAACTACATAACTGCAGTTGTGTCACTCCACACAACAAACCTTAAACAATACAACCAGGGCCGGTGCAAGAATTTTTGCCGCCCTAGGCAAATAATTTTTTGCTGCACCCCCATATGTCCTGCCCACCATGTGACATCACAATGCCCCGCCCATCAGTGGCGGCTCTAGACTTTATGAGGCCTTAGGCGAAACTCAAACAAGAGGCCCCCACTAACACTCATAGTAAAAAACATATGCATCGTGTGTATAATGAGCTGTAGTTATATTGTATGACAGGCTTGCAGCGCTGGATACAGAGAGCTAGTCTCTGTATTCATTGTTGGGGTGAGTGTGGCACGGTTAAAGGAGAAAGTGTGACAGGGCGAGGGGAGGTGAGAGTGACAGGATGAGGGAGGGTTATGTGACAGGGTAGTGTGGCATGTCTAGGCAGGATGAGTGACAGGATAGGAGAAGTTAATGTGATAGGGTGAAGGGGGATGAGTTTGACAGGGTTATGGGTTATGTGTTGCACGGCTGGAGGAGGGAGTGTGACCAGGCGAGGGAAAGTGAGTCAGACAGGATTATGTGACAGGGTGAGTGTGGCATGGTTGGGCATGAGTAAAAGGGTTAATGTGAAAAATGATGAGTGTGACAGGGTTTGGGGTGAGTGTGACAGTATGAGAGAAGATGAGTGTGATAGGACTAGGGGGATTAATGTGATAGGGTGAGTGTGGAAGAGCGAGGGCTGGTAATTGTGATATGGATGGAGGGGGTGAGAGCGACAAGATTAGGAGAGGTTAATGTGAGCGAGGCTGGGTGAAGGGGGCATGACAGCATGTGGGGGGTTGGCTGTATGTGTGTGGAATTCTGATGGCGGGTAGGTGAGAGTGTGGGAGGCAGTATTGGAAAGGGTGACAGTGTGTGCAGTAGCAGTGTGTGGGAGGGGTGACTGTATGTATTGGTGACAGTGTTGGGGGCTGACAATACGGGGTGCAAGTGCGTGAAAGGGTAACAGGATGAGGGAGCAGTGTGAAGGAATGTGACCGTTTAGGGGGCAGGGTGTGAGTGGGTGACAGTGAGGAGGAAGATGACAGTGTGGGGTGGCAGTGTGGAGGATGGTGACAGTGTGGGGGGCAGTGTGTGACAGTGTGGGGGGGACAGGGTGTGTTACAGTGTGGGAGGGCATAGGTGTGTGGGACCCAGTGTAGAGAGGGCAGGGTGTGTATGACAGTGTAGGGGGGCAGGATGTGTGACAGTGTAGGGGGCAGTGTGTGGGAGAGAAGGGTTGGACACAGTGTGGGGGCAGTGTGTGTGAGAAACTGTGGGGGCAGAGTGTGTGAGAGACAGTGTAGAGGGGCAGAGTTTGTGGTGGTCATTGTGGGTGGCAGGGTATGTGGGAGGCAGGTTATGTGGTGGTCAGTGTGGAGGGCAGGTTATGTGGGGGTCATTGTGGGGATCAGGGTATGTGGTGGTCAATATGGGGGACAGTGTCTGTGTTGGTCAGTGTGATAGTGTGGGGCAGTGTATGTGGTGGTCAGTGTGGGGGTCAGGGTATGTGGGGTACAATGTCTGGTGGTTAGTGTGGGGGGCAGGGTATGTGGCTGGCAGGGCAACGTGGGTGCAGTGTATGTGGTGGGCAGGGCATGTGGGTGGAAGGGCAACGTGGGTGCAGTGTATGTGGTGGGCAGGACAGTGTGGGGGGCATGGTATTGGACTGACAGGGCAGTGTGGGGGGGCAGGGTTTGTGGGTGGCAGGGCAGTGTATGTTGGGGCAGGGCATGTGGGTGGCAGGGTAAATGTGGGGCAGGGTATATGTGAGGCAGGGTATGTGGGGGGAAGGGCAGTGTGGGTGGGAGGGTATATGGGAGGCAGGTCAGTGTGGGTGGTAGGTCAGTGTAGGTGGCAGGGCAGTGTTGGGGCAGGGTAGTGTGGGTGTGAGGGCAGAGCTGGGGCAGTGTGTGGGGGCAGGGCAGTGTGGATGGCAGGGTAGTGTTGGGGTCAGTGTGTAGGGGCAGGGCAGTGTTGGGGAAGAGGATGTGGGGGGCAGGGCAGTGTGGGGGGCAAGGCAGTGTGGGGGGCACGGCAGAGTGTGGGTGACAGGATAGTGTGGGGGGCATGGCAGTGTGGGTGACAGGGCTGTGTGGGGGGCATTGCAGTGTGGGTGACAGGGTAGTGTGGGGGGCATGGCAGTGTGGGTGACAGGATAGTATGGGGGGCATGGCAGTGTGGGGGACAGGGTAGTGTGGGGGGCATGGCAGTGTGGGTGACAGGGTAGTGTGGGGGGCATGGCAGTGTGGGTGACAGGGTAGTGTGGGGGGCATGGCAGTGTGGGTGACAGGGTAGTGTGGGGGGGCATGGCAGTGTGGGGGACAGTGTGTGTGGAGGCTGTGACAAGCCTCCACACACTGAAATACCTTTGTGTTGAAATTCCCTGGTGGTCCAGTGGCAGCAGTCACTGGACCAGGTGCCTACTCTGCTAAAACTTACCCGGCTGGGGAGGATGGCCAGGTAGAGAGCTCGGTGTTCCTGCTCCTCGCGTGCGCCCTCTGTAGTGAAGCCGGGTGCCGGAATATGACGTCATATTCCAGCACCCGGCATCACTAAACCCTGCGAGGAAGCAGTGAGGAGCAGATAGAAGATCCCCACTGGATCCCAGGGAGAGGCCCCACATCGGCTCCCAAAGGTAGGGAGCAATAAAGAAAAGTATGTATTAGCAAGAATGTGTAAGTGTGTGTGTGTGTGTCTGCCAGTGTGTGTGTCAGTGAGTATGTGTGTGTCTGTCAGTGTGTGTCAGTGTGTGCCAGTGAGTATGTGTGTGTCTGTCTGTGTGTGTCTGCCTGTGTGTGTCTGTCTGTGTGTGTCTGTCTGTGTGTGTCTGTCAGTGAGTGTGTGTGTCTGTCAGTGAGTGAGTGTCTGTGAGTGCCTGCCTGTGAGTATGTGTGTGTGTGTCTGTCTGTTTGTGTCTGTCTGTGAGTGTGTGTGTGTCTGTCTGTGAGTGTTTGTCTGTGAGTGTGTGTATCTGTCAGTGTCTGTTAGTGTGTCACGTAGTGTGTGTGTGTGTCAGTGAGTGTGTGTGTGTGTTGGTCAGTGTTGCATTGGCTGTGACTGAACAGTAGAGTAGCTGGAGGTGCATGAAGGCATGCAATGCCACATCACATTCCGACGTGACATCAACGTGCTTCACCTTCACAGGGTTTCAAGAAGTAGTGGGAGGATCCGATTTGGCATAGGGTGCGGACGGCACCATTTGGGGTATACCAGAGGCCGGACTCCGGAGTTGCATACTGGCAGCGGCAATGTGAGTTGAGTCTGCTTGTTGGCTAGAGGGGGGTGCTGGGATTTAGTAGAGGGGGAGGACTGGGATTAGTATATGGGGGGGGACTGGGATTTAGTAGAGGGGAGGACTGGGATTTAGTATAGGGGAGTGCTGTGGTTTAGTAAAGGGGGATGCAGGTTTTTTTTTTAATACAGTAATTTTCTAAATAAACGTACGTTTCTATGAAAATGTTAGGTTTATTTGGCCCGTGCTAGACTTTGAGTTTGACATGCTTGTCTTAGAGCCTCTAGGACAGATCTGTAGAATTCACAGGAAGCCACATTCTTTTGATTTGCTTTTTGCCCTACACAGAAAATTTTCTGAAGATGTATTTTTCCCAATTCTTATATCACTGTAGCTGATTTTACTGTAAAAGATTTGTAATGGAAAATGCAGCAAAAATGTTATTGCCTTTCTATCCAGTCTTACTGTGAGGTTTCATTATTTAGAACGAACAACTTCACGTTTATGGATAGGTATCCTTGAGATGACATTCTAGAGATCCTGACTCAGTGCTGACATGTCAATAATTGTGATAAAAGGGTGATTAAATATTTAGATAAAAGGATAATCTATTTAGTTATTTAATGAAAGGTGCACACCTAATACATTTAAAGATACAGACAGAGATAAGAAAGCAAAATTAAATACATTTTATATAGTGAAGCTCTGTCCTTAGATACATAATAATAATGCATAGCGATAAATCTGGTTGAGATATTTTCTTTTTCTGTCCAAATGGGGTTTTGATTTAATTAGTTGGTAAAACCCAAGAGAAAGTGGAAATAAACACAATAATGCATACTTAACAGTAGCATTTTATCACTCCCTGCTCTACTGGTGAAATATTGCAGTTGGGAGACATGAAACATGCTATATTGAAAACAAATGTTGTAAAATCACAGGCTCTATCAAAAACACATGCTCTACCAAACCAGACTATCTGCAAAATCTAAATTTACTATGGAGTCTTGGTGCCAGTTTGAACTTGGAGGTGTCCTGTTTGTTGGTTATGCTTTACTTATTCTGTGATTTCTTTACATCCCTTCAAACTAGCATCCTATCTTAGGTCCAAAAAGAGCATTTAATATACATCTCTGGAAAAAGAAACTGCAGAGGTTGCAAACAATTATAGGATTACCATCTAAATTGGCTTAAACCATGCTAATCCTTTTGTCAAAAATGCCAACTTTATTGACATTCCCGGAAGATGCACTCCTCAAACCCTACAACACAGCCCAACCCCATATGGTGTCCAACACATCTTTAACTGCCACTTCCTCATATATTGCCAATTCACCTAGATCAGTGATGGCGAACCTTTTTGAGCCGGAGTGCCCAAATCACAATAAATGACAACTTTTTTTCCCTCAAAGTGCCAAAACGGCAATTAAACCTGAATACTGAGGTTTAAGTTTAGAAAAGCAACTCGTACAGTTGTCCGGACTAATTAACATCTTTTGTTTTAAAAGAAGAACAAAACAGAGAGCTCAATGATAGAAATCTTAAATAATAGATACAATTAAGCTTATATTTATTAGTCTCCAACAAATGCAGTACATAAATACAATACATACACACAGACTGCTGAATACAGTCCCAGACTGCTGAACACATTCACAGACCAACTGCTGAATACATACACAGACTACTAAATACAGGTATATACACAGACAGACTGCTGAATACATACACAGTCCGCTGAATAAATACACACAGTCCAATGAATACATATACACAGTCCGCTGCATACATGCACACAGTCCGCTGAATACACACACACACACAAACATACACACAGACTGCTGAATACGTGCACACAGTCTGCTGAATATACACACACTGACTGCTGAATACACACAAACTACTGAATACACCCTGCTGTGTGTGTGAGGGGTGTTGTGTGGGGAGAGGAGTGCTGTGTGTGTGGGGGTGCTGTGTGTGTGTGGGGGGGGTGCAGTGTGTGGGGGGGTGGGGTGCTGTGTGGAGGGGAGGGGTTGCTTTGTGGGGGGAGGGATGATGTGTGGGGGAGGAGTGCTGTGATTGGGGGGTGCTGTGTGTTGGGGAGGAGTGTTGTGTGTTTTGGGGGTATAGGAGTGCTGTGGGGGGAGGAGTGCTGTGTGTATGGGGAGATGAGAGCTCTGTGTGTGGGGGGTGCTGTGTGTGTGGTGGCTTGCTGTGTGTATGGGTGGAGGGGTGCTGTGTGGGGGAGGAGTGATGTGTGTGTGGGGGGGTGCTGTGTGCAGGGGGTGCTGTGTGGGGAGGGGTGCTGTGTGCGGGGGGGGGGGTGCGCTGTGTGCGGGGGGGTGCTGTGTGTGTGGGGGAGGGTGCTGTGTGGGGGGAGGGTGCTGTGTGGGGGGAGGAGTGCTGTGTGTGTGTGGGAGGGTGCTGTGTGGGGGGGGGTGCTGTGTTGAGGAAGGAGTGCTGTGTGTGTGGGCGAAGGGGTGTTGTGTGTGTGTGGGGGGGATAGTGGTGCTGTGTGTGTGGGGGGGGGGGAGGGTCGTAAAGATACCTAAAAAAATAGATACATAAAATCTTTATCCCCCTTCCTTCTTCTTACCTTTGGTGAAGGAGGGGGGGACATAGCCAGCCCTGGTGGTCCGGTGGTGGTATGTGCCTGGCTGCAGCTCTCCTATCCTCCCGCGCAATTCTGTGTGGAGCGTTGCCATGGGAGCACTCCATACAGCCTGCTCGCGGGAGGACAGGAGAGCTCTTCCCAGATTCCTCCCCTGCCTCCAGGTACTCCTGACACGAAAGCAGAGTAGGCGCCTGCTCTACATTGCTGCTGACTGGCCCCAGCAGCCCCCTTCTGCGGCGACCTATGGCCGCGTGTCCACAGAAAGGGCTCGGTGTGCCACCTGTGACCTAGATCATCTGGACTAGATGAAAATGATTTTTATTTTCCACAATACCTCTTATTGCTTATGATGATGCTTTAGTTATTTACATCACACATAAATATTATAGCTACATACAAAATCCTTCACGTCTTTCAAATATGCAATTATTATGTATCAGTTAAAATTTTTATTATGTATTTGAATCATAGTGATATATAGTGCATAAATCTTTACGAATGTTAAATGATTACATTTCTTTACCATTAAAAGATAATATGACTGCTCATGAGCAGGGCCGGACTGGGAAAAATACTCTGCCCCTGTGTTTTGTCATCACCAGTGACAATCACGACCCCTTTCAAACTGAGCATGTTGGTTCTTCCAGGGCAGAGCTCAGCTGAAGAGCTCTGGCATGAGAAAAAAGTCCTGTATTTGTTCTGCGCAGCGCAAGTAAATGTATTATGCTTGTGCTATGTTTGCTTGTAACTTGTCTCTGGTGTCTCCATAAGTGGGATACCAGGAGACAAAAGGGCCAGGAAAGAGTATTGTGCATGTGTTTGGAGCCTGCTTGTGGGATTGCGTGTGTGTAGAGTGAGTTGATTGTGGTGTTGTGTAAATAGGTCGATTTCAGTTGTGTTGTGTTTGTGGTGTAATATGTGTGGCTAGGGGCTGAAGAGAGTGAGATAGTGTGTGTGTGTATAGGGAGCATGGTGTGTGTATAGGGGATGCAGCATGTGTGTGCATATGGGCTGTAGTGTGTGTGTGTTTGTATATAGGAGATGTAGTGTGTGAAGAGGTTGTCAAGATTGTGTGTTTAGGGAATGCAGTATGTGTTTGCTTACAAGGAATCTAGTGTGTGCATAGGGGATCCAGAGTGTGTATGTCAGGAATGTAGTGTGTGTGAAGGTGGTGCAGTGTGTGTGTAAGGGATCTAGTGTGTGTTTGAAGGACCCAGAGCGTGCATAGGAGCTCTAGTGTGTGTGTGTGTATAGAAGATTCAGAGTGTAACTAGGGATATAGTGTGTGTGTGTGAAGATGATCCAGAGTTGTGTAAGGGATCTAGTTTATGTCTGGAATATAATGTATGTAGGGGTGCAGTCTATTAAATTTATTAAATATAAGGTGTGCAGTGTGTTGGGGAGGATGCAGTGTGTGTGTGAGGGGTGTTGTGTGTGTCAGAAGTGCTGTCTGTGAGGGGAGTGTGTTGGTGCTATATGTGTGTGGGTTGCAGTGTGTGTGGGTGCTGTGTGTGTTTTAAGGGTGCTGTGTGTGTTTGAGGGTGCTGTGTGTGTTTTAAGGGTGCTGTGTGTGTGTGTGTTTGTGTGTGTGTGTGTGTGTGTGTGTGAGGGTCCTATGTGTGAAGGTGCTGTGTGCGAGGGGTACTGTGTGCGAGGTGATGTGTGTGAATATGTTTGGAGGTATTGTGCATGCGTGGGAGATAAATTCATGTTAATATATATACATATATATTTTTTTTTTTATTAAAAAAGCATTGTATACCCCCCAACATAACTAAACCTACTTCCATCCATGATGTATTCCTCTCACACTCCCTTAACTTACTTGCTCTAACAGAAACTTGTCTCTCTCCTTCTGACTCAGCTACCCCTGCCTTGTTATGCTATGGTGGTCTACAGTTTACACATAACCCAAGACAGTCAAGGTGGCGGTGTAGGGTTTCTCCTTCAAAACTCTACCCAAACCCCCTTCCCTCTCTCTCCCCTCCTTCTAAATCTACTCAATTCAATTATTCAAACTCTTCTCTACTAACATTGCCATTATTTATTGTCCCCTGGTTCCCGTCTTCTCTTCCTTGACCACTTCCCTGCCTGGCTATTCTACTTCCTCTCCTCTAACATACCATCCCTAATTCTCGGGGACTTTAATATTCCCATTAACCCACCCATGACCTCAGCAACCTCTAAACAATTACTTCCTCCCTTGGAGCTGGAAATACCCTCAACCTAATTTTCTCTTATGCATGTACAGTGTCTACTATCTCCAAAACTCCATTTCCTCTCTCTAACCATCACCTATTATCATTTGCTCTCGAGTACCCCCTCACCCAACAACCTAAGCCTAACCCCCCTCAACTCAGGAGGAACCATAATTCTATTGACCTCCAGCAGTTGTCAGCTGATATTGATTCGCAACTCCTATCCATCCCTTCCCTCTCCTGTCCCTCACTGGTCATGTCCACATATAACACTACCCTCATCTCTGCCTTGAATGCTGCAGCCCCGCTCCAAACATGCACCTTGAGGAGGACATACCGTGGCATAGTAAATCAACACGCTACCTGCAAAGATGCTCCCATTGTGCTGAATGCTCCTGGAGGAAGTCTTGCACCAAGTCAGACTTTCTCCATTATAGATTAATATTGTGTTCATACAGCGCAGCCCTTGCCCTCGCCAAACAGTTGTACTTTTCCTCTCTCATTAGTTCATGCTCCCACAAGCTGCCAGGCGTCTCTTTAACTCTCTTCTTCGCCCTGCTGTGGCCACCCCTCAAACTAACCTTACAGCCGAGAGCTTTGCATGCTACTCTACCGACAAGCTTGAACAGCCAAGGAAAGAAGTATCCTTGCTCCCTTTTTCCTCAAAGCTTCTGGAAAGACTTGTCTTTATCTGTATGTCTCACTTCCTCAATTCCTCAATTCCTCAATTTCAACTCTCTCCTTGATCCTCTTCAATCTGGCTTCCGCCCCCACTCTACTGAGACTGCTCTTATCAAAGTTACTAATGACCTAATCACAGCTAAATCCAAAGGCCACTAATCCATACTTCTTGACCTCTCTGCTGCCTTTGACAGCGCTGATCATGCTCTCCTTCAAACTCTTCAAGCACTCAGTCTCTGGGACACTGTCCTCTCTTGGTTTTCATCCTATCTCTCTCAACGCTCATTCAGCATTTCCTTTTCTAATAATACCTCCTCCATTTATCCTGTCTCTGTTGGAGTCCCCCAAGGCTCTGTCCTTGGTCCCCTTTTATTTTCTCTTTATACTGCCTCTCTTGGCAAACTTATTGCCTCATTTGGATTCCACTACCACCTGTACACTGATGACACCCAGCTATTTCTCTACTCCCCAGACCTCTCCCCTGCCATCCTGCAACATGTCATTGCTTGCCTTTCCTCCATCTCTGACTGAATGTCCTTCCGCTTTCTAAAACTAAATCTCTCTAAAACTGAACTCCTTGTCTTTCCTCCTCCTAATACTGATCATCTTCTTTCACTCTCCCTTCAAGTCAGTGGTATCCACATCAGTCCATCCTTGCAAGCACGCTGTATTGGTGTCATATTTGATTTTAGCCTCACCTTTGAGCCTCACATCCAGCATGTTACCAAATCCTGTAGATTTCATCTTAAAAACATAGCCCGCATTGGCCCCTTTCTTACACAAGAGCTTGTCCATGCTCTAGTAATTTCCCGTATTGGATTAATGTAACCCTCTCTTTATTGGTCTTCTCAAAAACCGCATTGTCCCGCTACGGTCTGTAATGAATGCTGTCGCCAGACTGGTTTTCCTCTTTAGTCGGTCCTCTCACACCTCACCCCTTTGTCAGTCCTTACATTGGCTACCTGTATCCTATTGGAGTCAATTCAAAATGCTAACCCATACCTATAAAGCATTGACCAATTCTAGCCCCTCTTATATCTCTTCACAGATCCATAGGTATGCCCCCTCTCGGTCTCTCCATTCTGCCCGTGACCTTCTCTTGTCTGCTACTCGCACCCGTACAGCCAACTCACACTTGCAGGACTTCTCGCAGGTGGCTCCCTTCCATGGGCGTAGGAACCCAAAAAAAAATCTGGGGGGGATAGCATTTTTACTCGCCGGGTATATTCTAAAACTAGGAGTTGTTTATCCCATTGTACAGCGCTACGGAATTTGCAGTCGCTATATAAATGATTAAATAATAACATTAAAGGGTCACTACAAGGAAGGGGTTTTACTTACCCAGATACAGCGCCGGGATCCTCCTGATTAGAACCACCCCTACCCTTCCCATGAATATTAGAACCACCCCTACCCCTTCCATGCACAAAAGAACCCCACCTACCCCTTCCACGCATATTAACCCCCTACCCCTTCCATGCATATTAGTACCCCCTAACCACTTCCATGCATATTAGTACCCCCTAACCCCTTCCATGCATATTAGAACCCACCCTACCTCTTCCATTCATATTAGTACTCCCCTAACCCCTTCCAATAATTTTTCTACCTCCCCCCTCCTCCCATCCATATTAGTAGCCCCCCTAAACCCTTCCAATTATTTTTCTACCTACCCCTCTCCCCCTATCCTTATTAGTAGCCCCCCTAACCCTTTCCAATTATTTTTCTGCCATGTTAACTAACGCCAGTGCTGGAGTGCCGCCGTGTTTACATTAAAAGGCCTGCAGGGACAGGCTATAGACACCAGAACCACTACATTAAGCTGCAGTGGTTCTGGGGACTATAGTGTTTCTTTAATGTGAGGTAAATTAGAGATTAGTGCCACAAATAATATACTAGATTGCCTACTTACAACCAGATGAGGATGGTGATGGTCTCTAGCTGCCGTCTGGCTCCACTGGTCTGGTGTAGAACAGGCTCTCTGGAGGCTGTTTGTAACTGGTCCCAAAAATCAATGTTCTGTGAGAACGGGAAGCAGCTCCATTTTTGGGGGGCCCTTTACACAGCTCAAGGTCTGGGTCCCAGGGTCCACCTTCACGTTCCACCAATGAGTTTGTTCACAGGGGGTGGAGTGTGTAGGGGATGTCCTGATATGTGTGTAAGGAATGCATTGTGTGAATCTGTGTTTGTATGTGTAAGGGCTGCAAGGTGTGATTCTGTGTATGTACGGGATGCAGTGTGTGCGTCTGTAAGGGGTGCATTGAGTGTGTGTACGGGGTGCATTGAGTGTGTGTAAGGAATGCATTGTGTGTTTCTGTGTGTGTAAGGATTGCATGATTGTGTGATTGTGTGTGTGTGTGTGCACGGGGTGCATTGAGTGTGTGTAAGGATGAATTGTGTGTTTCTGTGTGTGTAAGGGTGGCATGATTGTGTGTCAATCTCTCTCCCTCGTCACTCTCTTTCTCCCCCTCCCTCCCTCCCTCCCTCCCTCGTCACTCTTTCTCCCCCTCCCTTGTCACTCTTTCTCCCCCTCCCTTGTCACTCTTTCTCCCCCTCTCTCCCCCTCCCTGTTTCTTTCCCCCCTCCCTGTTTCTTCCCCCCTCCCTGTTTCTTTCCCCACCCCCTCCCTGTTTCTTCCCCCCTCCCTCCCTGTTTCTTTATCCCCCCTCCCTCCCTGTTTCTTTACCCCCTCCTCCCTCCCTGTTTCTTTACCCCCTCCTCCCTGTTTCTTTATCCCCCCTCCCTGTTTCTTTATCCCCCCTCCTCCCTGTTTCTTTCTTCCCCCCTCCCTCCCTGTTTCTTTATCCCCCTCCTCCCTCCCTTTTTCTTTATCCCCCCTCCTTGTTTCTTTATCCCCCTCCCTGTTTCTTTATCCCCTCTCCCTGTTTCTTTATCCCCTCTCCCTGTTTCTTTATCCCCCCTCCCTGTTTCTTTTTTTTTTTTTTTTATTCTTTATTTTTGTAGTGCGTATATTAGTCACATGCATACATATGGTACCCCAACGGCATTCCACATGCAGGTTTCAAGACATTAGTTACAGTAGGGGGTAAATAGACAATGCACTTTTTTTTGTTATTTGTAAAGACGAAATATGCATAAAAAACAGGCGTAGAAAACAGGCTTAAAAGACAGGCATATAAATCAGGCTGAGAAAACAGGCTCATAAATCCGGCATAGAAAACAGACGTTTAAATCAGGCGTTTAAATCAGGCTTTTAACGACATGAGGTATAGTAGGCCAGCGTCGGTAAGGAGCTCGGTTGCTATAACATAAGTCTGACACGGAGCCTATACATCTTTGAAAAACATACTGCACAGTTTTACGTATTATGCCATGAAGGCTGATTCAGTGTGCACGTATTTATACATTGGGGGACGATGATGCAAGAAAATACAAAAAAAAAAAAAAAAAAAAAAAAGGAAAAAAAAAATAAAAAAAATAAAAAATAGCTTTGCCATAGAATTATCAGTCGCTGCCAACATTAAATTAAGCAACACAATTTGTTTTTCCTTTCATAGAAAAAAAAACCACATGAAAACAACAACGTGTGTATCATTAACAAGTTACAGTAAGCTTGCTAGGCTAGTAGTGAATACGTCAGTTTTAGTTACACTTAAGTGTGTGATAAGTTGCATCAATAAGGCAAAAATAACTGTGCTAAGCTGACTAACAATGAGTAGGTCGGCATAATTAAGGCAGCTAACGTAATGAACAGTAAAGTCACTTAACCAACGCCAGCTGCTGGTATATGGTTGTCACCCCTTGTGTCGCCGTGTAGGCCTGCCTGCCCGCCACAGGGGGGGTCAGTCTCCCGGTGTGTGGAAGAGATCCATGTATAGGCCGTTGAGGGCTGTAGTGTTCTCCGTTTTCTCTTCTGGGTTTCCTCCCCAGTGGGCCGTGTGTGAGCTTCCCGACAGCTTGGTTTCTCTGGATTCAGCTTCGCTGCAGCTGGTTCCGCTTCACATTGGGCTTTGTGGTCGTCAACGTGGGGTTTCATGCTTTGCTTGTTGCCGGTTTCCGGGATCGCTGAGCGAGGAGTTGGCGCCCTCAGTGGCGCGGGGTCGCAAGATTCCGCAGGCGTTGCAGCATAAGTTTTAGTGGTTTCCCGCGTGGTGCTGCTTCGGGTCCTGCTTGGTGTAAAGGTTACTCTGAAGGTATGAGGGGGGCATAAAGATAGGGTGCGCCGAGTGGTCGGACGGATCCACGCCGCCACCGTTTTCATCGCCATCCGGTAAGTTTGTCTCCGGGCCTTATGTTTTGCCCAGAGATGGGTGCGCAGCAGGTCCACGAAGTCCCCTGTATGCTTGGGTGGTGTGAGGCATGGTCGCTTAATCGCAGGCCGCGGTTGCGCCGCCATCTTGGCTGATGCTCGTGAGCTCCTCGTGGCTGTTAATTTCGCCGCTTGTACAGATCTTAGTGTGGGGGTAACCGTCCCCTGCGGGGACCGGGATGACCCCCGCCGGTCCACAGGGGGGGGTAGCAGGGCTGCGGTAGGCTTCTGCTCAAGAGCGCGTCTCGAACCGGGGAATCGGCCGCCTCCCCCAGTCCGCGGGCTCAGCTCAGAGTTAGGCCTCATGATCGTTTGGAGGTTTTCCGTGGCGCATCGGTTGAGGAGTGGTACCGGTGTGTTCAACATGCTTTGCTACGCTTGATCCCGGTCTCCGTGTGCCGCTAATGCCCCTTTGTCAGTCGGTAACCTCATAAGTTTGTCCGTAGTCACAGGAGCACTGAACAAGTGCGACTGGCCATCTTTGCTGTCAGGCCCCGCCCCCCCTCCCTGTTTCTTTATCCCCCCCCCTCCCTGTTTCTTTATCCCCCCCTCCCTCCCTGTTTCTTTATCACCCCCCTCCCTGTTGCTTTTTCCCCCCTCTCCCTGTTTCTTTATCCCCCTCCCTCCCTGTTTCTTTATCTCCCCTCCCTCCCTGTTTCTTTATCCCCCCTCCCTGTTTCTTTACCCCCCTCCCTGTTTCTTTCTTCCCCCCCCCCTCCCTCCCTGTTTCTTTATCACCCCCCTCCCTGTTGCTTTTCCCCCCATCTCCCTGTTTCTTTCTCCCCCCCCTCCCTCCCTGTTTCTTTACCCCCCCCTCCCTCCCTGTTTCTTTATCTCCCCTCCCTCCCTGTTTCTTTATCCCCCCTCCCTGTTTCTTTACCCCCCTCCTCCCTGTTTCTTTCTTCCCCCCTCCATCCCTGTTTCTTTATCCCCCTCCCTGTTTCTTTCTTCCCCCCCTCCCTCCCTGTTTCTTTATCACCCCCCTCCCTCCCTGTTTCTTTATCACCCCCCTCCCTGTTGCTTTTTCCCCCCTCTCCCTGTTTCTTTCTCCCCCCCTCCCTCCCTGTTTCTTTACCCCCCCCTCCTTGTTTCTTTATCTCCCCTCCCTCCCTGTTTCTTTATCCCCCCTCCCTCCCTGTTTCTTTATCCCCCCCTCCCTCCCTGTTTCTTTATCCCCCCTCCCTCCCTGTTTCTTTATCCCCCCTCCCTGTTTCTTTATCCCCCCTCCCTGTTTCTTTCTTCCCCCCTCCCTCCCTGTTTCTTTATCCCCCCCCTCCCTGTTTCTTTATCCCCCCTCCCTCCCTGTTTCTTTACCCCCTCCTCCCTGTTTCTTTATCCCCCCTCCATGTTTCTTTATCCCCCCTCCCTCCCTGTTTCTTTATCCCCCCTCCCTCCCTGTTTCTTTATCCCCCCTCCCTGTTTCTTTATCCCCCCTCCCTCCCTCCCTGTTTCTTTATCCTCCCCCTCCTTCCCTGTTTCTTTATCCCCCCCCTCCCTGTTTCTTTCTCCCCCCCCCTCCCTGTTTCTTTCTTCCCCCCCTCCCTCCCTGTTTCTTTCTTTCCCCCCTCCCTGTTTCTTTATCCCCCCTCCCTGTTTCTTTATCCCCCCTCCCTCCCTGTTTCTTTATCCCCCCTCCCTCCCTGTTTCTTTATCCCCCCATGTTTCTTTAACCCCCCTCCTCCCTGTTTCTTTCTTCCCCCCTCCTCCCTGTTTCTTTCTTCCCCCCTCCCTCCCTGTTTCTTTATCCCCCTCCCTGTTTCTTTCTTTCCCCCCCTCCCTCCCTGTTTCTTTATCACCCCCCCTCCCTCCCTGTTTCTTTATCACCCCCCCTCCCTGTTGCTTTTTCCCCCCTCTCCCTGTTTCTTTCTCCCCCCCCTCCCTCCCTGTTTCTTTATCCCCCCCTCCCTCCCTGTTTCTTTATCTCCCCTCCCTCCCTGTTTCTTTATCCCCCCTCCCTGTTTCTTTACCCCCCCTCCTCCCTGTTTCTTTCTTCCCCCCTCCCTCCCTGTTTCTTTATCCCCCTCCCTGTTTCTTTCTTTCCCCCCCTCCCTCCCTGTTTCTTTATCACCCCCCCTCCCTCCCTGTTTCTTTATCACCCCCCTGTTGCTTTTTCCCCCCTCTCCCTGTTTCTTTCTCCCCCCTCCCTCCCTGTTTCTTTATCCCCCCCTCCCTCCCTGTTTCTTTATCTCCCCTCCCTCCCTGTTTCTTTATCCCCCCTCCCTCCCTGTTTCTTTATCCCCCCCTCCCTCCCTGTTTCTTTATCCCCCCTCCCTCCCTGTTTCTTTATCCCCCCCTCCCTCCCTGTTTCTTTATCCCCCCTCCCTCCCTGTTTCTTTATCCCCCCTCCCTGTTTCTTTCTTCCCCCCCTCCCTCCCTGTTTCTTTATCCCCCCTATAGATATATACACATAGAGTAGGGGAATATCTGAAATTCGTAGAATTAAAACAGCTTTAAGCAGTATCTTTTCTTTCAGTGTCCAATGTGGTGTTGTCCCTCCTCACACGTTCATCATAAAGTAGATGTATGTATCTCAAAAGAGAAAGATATATACAAAAATGTAGTGCACTTCCAGAGTAAAGTAAAAAAGTATTTAATGACTTACATTGAAATGCTATTTTTCATTGCACTTTACTGCACCAAGTCCCTGAGGAAGTCCAGATTCGGGACGAAACGCGTAGGACGTATGGTGACAAGCTGTTTGTTTTTATATTTCAATGTAAGTCATTAAATACTTTTTTACTTTACTCTGGAAGTGCACTACATTTTTGTATATATCTTTCTCTTTTGAGATACATACATCTACTTTATGATGAACGTGTGAGGAGGGACAACACCACATTGGACACTGAAAGAAAAGATACTGCTTAAAGCTGTTTTAATTCTACGAATTTCAGATATTCCCCTACTCTATGTGTATATATCTATTGAAGACAAGAGGAAGTCTTCGGGGATCTACCGGGAAAACTTCACCTAAAAAATATTAAGGGAAGTCCTGGTTTGTTTTGAACTATTCATTTTTTCACTGGGTTGTGTTCACATATATTGTTGTTTTTGTCTTTATCCTCCCTCCCTGTTTCTTTATCCCCCCTCCCTCCCTGTTTCTTTATCCCCCCTCCCTCCCTGTTTCTTTACCCCTCCTCCCTGTTTCTTTATCCCCCCTCCATGTTTCTTTATCCCCCCTCCCTCCCTGTTTCTTTATCCCCCCTCCCTCCCTGTTTCTTTATCCCCCTCCCTGTTTCTTTATCCCCCCTCCCTCCCTCCCTCCCTGTTTCTTTATCCTCCCCCTCCTTCCCTGTTTCTTTATCCCCCCTCCCTGTTTCTTTCTCCCCCCCTCCCTGTTTCTTTCTTCCCCCCCTCCCTCCCTGTTTCTTTCTTTCCCCCCTCCCTGTTTCTTTATCCCCCCTCCCTGTTTCTTTATCCCCCCTCCCTCCCTGTTTCTTTATCCCCCCTCCCTCCCTGTTTCTTTATCCCCCCCTGTTTCTTTACCCCCCCTCCCTCCCTCCCTGTTTCTTTCTTCCCCCCTCCCTGCTTCTTTATCCTCTCCCCCCTCCCTGTTTCTTTATCCCCCATCCCTGTTTCTTTATCCCCCCTCCCTGTTCTTTATCCCCCCTCCCTCCCTGTTTCTTTATCCCCTCCCTCCCTGTTTCTTTATCCCCCCTCCCTGTTTCTTTATCCCCCCTCCCTGTTTCTCTACCCCCCCCTCCCTCCCTGTTTCTTTACCCCCCCCCTCCCTGTTTCTTTCTTCCCCCCCTCCCTGCTTCTTTATCCTCTCCCCTCCCTCCCTGTTTCTTTATCTCCCCCCCTCCCTGTTTCTTTATCTCCCCCCCTCCCTGTTTCTTTATCTCCCCCCCCCTCCCTGTTTCTTTATCTCCCCCCCCCTCCCCTACCTGTGTTGTAGCGTGGCCGAGCTGTGTACTGTCCGCGGGTACAGGGAGCTTTTGTTTCCTGTATCCGGCGGACTAACAGGAAGTGCACACTCAGTGTTCACTTCCTTTTAGTCCGGCCGGGTACAGGAGACAGATGCTCCCTGTACCGGCGGACTATACCGCGCTCGGCCACGCTACATTGAGGGAGTGACAGGAGGGAGCGCTGAGCGCTTCCCTCCTGTCAGCCCCTCTCCTCTGGCTGCGCCCGGGCGGTGAGCCCTCATGGACGCACCAGCCCGGGCAGAGCTGCAGCCGCCTGAGGCTCTCTGCAGAGCGCTCGGGCGGCTGCAGCAAAAGGGGGGCCGGCGGAGCTGGGGGGGATTTCCCCATTACCTGTCCCCCCCGCATGATTTGCTGGGGGGGATACGTCCCCCCCATCCCCCCCGGTTCCTACGCCCATGCTCCCTTCCTATGGAACAGCCTGCCTACTGCCATCAGACTCTCCCCTAGTCTTCAATCCTTTAAGAAGTGCCTTAAAACCCATCTTTTTAGTAAAGCTTATGGCCTCCCAGAGTAACCTCTACCTCAAATACCTGTCTCTTGCTCTCTCCTAAAGGGCAGCACTCTAGTCTCTCCTCCAGCTCTGCTTTACTCCCACCTATTTTGACTCCTATTCCCTGTCCTATTGTGTTTTACACCCCACCTCCTATAGACTGCAAGCTTGTTTGAGCAGGGTCCTCTTCAACCTATCGTTCCTGTAAGTTTTCTTGTAATTTTCCTATTTATAGCTAAATCCTCCCTCTCATAATATTGTAAAACTCTATGGAATCTGTTGGCGCTATATAAATGGCAAAAATAATAATAATAATAAGGACTTTTCTAGACAAAAAAGAGAATCTCATGGGGTAAAGGGCAGTACATGACTCTGCACTGGTTTCACTTGATTTTCACATTCACAGTGCATTATCCCTGGTTCCACTAATGACAATGGTAAAACTAAGGATGTGTTGGGAAAATGAGTGGCCATGGCTTTACTGTCCAAAGTAGATTTTGTTTATGACAAAGTGGGCAGAAAGGAGAAGAACACTAGGCTCCTTCATAGAATTGAACCTCTGGTCCATGACTGAAATGCCCAACCATTCAATCTACTACTGCTCTGAACTGTATTATAACTACATAAAAAAAAATAAAACCAGAAAAAAAAAGTATAAAAATCTAACATATTAAAAGCATCCACTATACCAAAATATTCTATTCAACCCAATTAAATTAATTATGCTTGTTTTGGCTGTGAAGTAATTGCAATAATATAACTTAATTTCTATAAAAATGATAGTACAAAGTAATACATATTTTCGTTAAAACCTTCTTTCCCAAACGTCTAATAATCTATTGAAATGAGTTTTTTGCGTGTGTGCGCTGCAGCTAAAATATAATTCAAGCATAATTTAATTTGCATATAAATTACATGCAGTTGTATAACAAATTATCATTCACATCCCCGAAAAATCCCTTTTGGTCGAATATTAGACTTGAAACACAGTAGCAAACAATTCTGAAATTACTAATTAAAGTAGACTTTTTGTGTTGCAAATTGCTAGGTTTAGTCTTAGATCAGACAGTTTTCTTAGAAAAACCATTGTATCTTTGAAAGATATGGCACTACCTAATTTTCTACAAGTATCACTTGCTCCCTTATGCAGCTGCATCCTCAAATCACTTTAACAGGCTCAACATTTTTTTTTAAATGCACTTCACATACTAAACATAGAAGCTTAAATAATCTTGTCAATGTCACAATTACCAACAATAGCTAGACATTCAGAAAGGTTCTATAAGTGTGTTTTAATAAAGTTGATAGTTACCTGTATGAGTCAATTTTTTTTAATGTTTAGCTATTTTTACTGATATAACATGCTGCTAAACTTGGCATAGTATACTCAAAGCTATGCATCTCAAAATGATACGTACCTAAAACGCATTATCAAGGATATTCACTTAAGTTTGATGGCCTGACATTCATTAGTGTCCAGATCTTTATACGGAGGCAGTGTTATCCTCTGTGCAATGTTCTGCAGGGAAACCTTGGGTCCTGGCATTCATGTAGATGTTACTTTGACACATACCACCTATCTAGAGATTGTTGAAGACCACAAACACTCCTTCTTGGCAATGATGTTCCCTGATGGCATTGGCCTCTTTTAAAAGGATAATGCACCCTGCCACACTTTAAAAATTGTTCAGGAATAGTTTGAGAAACATATCAAAGAATTCAAGGTATTGTTTTGGCATCCAAATTCTAAATATCTCAATCCGATTAAGCATCTGTGAGAAGTTCTGGAACAAATCCGATCCATGGAGGCCCCACCTCACAACTTTTAAAACTTAAATCTGCTGCTAATGCCTTGATGCAAGATACCATACTACATGTTCTGAGGTCTTGTGGAGTCCATGCCTCAAAGCATAAGAGCTATTTTGGCAGATCGAGGGGGACCAACACAATATTAGGCAAGTGGTTTGTGGCAGTGTATGTATGTCATATAGATGTCTATTTATCACCATTTAAATGAATCTATGAGTACTGATCAGAAACTGATCAGTAGCATTGTAACATACCTCAACAAAATAATTCCAGGAATACATTGGTGGAATCTTAGACAGTCTCCTGCAGAGGTGGAGCTAACGCTGGTACAGCCAGTGTGCCTGCACTGTGGCTCGCATGCCTTGGGGGCCTATCGGGTTGCCCATGCACTTAGGGCCACCCAATTGGCATTGTTGCTAAACAGGGGCCCATTTGGTGCCGCAGCCCTTTAATGGTCTGACCAAGCCCCTGCAGTGTCAACAATGTCTAGAGGAATCAAGGCAGGCCCTCCGGCAGGCCTCATTTGGGTGGCGTGGACCTCTGGCAGCACAACTGGGACCCTTTAATGTTTACAGAGAAAGCGACTATCTGTCACTTCCTCCCAGCTTACAGCTAACTTTGTGTATATCTGTGTGTGTGCCAGTGTGTATGTGTAGGTATGTGTATCTGAATGTGTGCCAGTGTGTATGTGTATGCGTCACGGGAGGCAGTCCTGTGCCTGATGTACTTGATTAGGAGTCTTCAGCGTGGTATTTATTTATTTATTATTGCCATTTATATAGCGCCAACAGATTCCGTAGCGCTTTACAATATTATGAGAGGGGGATTTAACTATAAATAGGACAGTTACAAATAAACTTACAGGAACAATAGGTTGAAGAGGACCCTGCTCAAACGAGCTTACATTCTATATGGTAGTGGATGCGTAGGGCCTGGTGTAGGGCAACTGCACACCCCCTGGTGTTGAGCACCAGCGTTTGTGCGGCCACTTACCAAGACCCTGATGCAGCTATTCCGGAAGCCAGAGCAGATGAATGCTGATATGTATCCAGTACTAGAAACAAGGCAAGGCTAGGATAGGCACCAAAAAAGAAAACAAGACAAAACTATTAGAACCCAGAACCAGAGAAGGATAGAAAGCTAAACCCAGAACATGTACACAATACAAAAGGGAAACATTAACAGAACAGGGGCAGGACAGGGCAGGACAGGACTGTGCATGGACTGTGAATACAAAATAAAACAACACAAGATATAATAGGAAAAACAAGAGGAGACAAAACTAAGTACTATATATGTAAAAAAAATGGAGATTTAGACATACATAAATGGCCAAGATGTATGCTGCCCTCCATTGCGCCAAAGTACTCCAATGTACGGTGGGTTCTAACTGCTTAGATATGCATGACTAAATAAACAATAATAAAACACACACAGCACTTACCTGCAAGAAAGGGGCAGAGGACCTGGAGCAACTGCCTGCAGGAACCAACTGAAACAAAAGGATTAATGGAAAAGAAACGGGTGTGGCAACATAAAGCAAACATATAAAGGAATCCAAGAGACTGGGAATTCCAGGAACGGAATACAGGAATGAACCCAGAAAACCCAGCATAAAGAAAACCAGACATGGAATAGAAAACCCGAAAAACCAAGGAAAACTAAACAAGAATTATAAAAAAAAGTACCAGAAGTCAAGGTCAAACCTCTGAACAGGACAGAGCAGGTCCTGACAGTAGGAATGTGTATGTATCTGAGTGTGTGCCAGTGTATATAGGTATGTGTGTGTGCCTGTGTGTGTGTATGTGTGTGTGTGTAGGTATATGTTTGTATGTGTGCCAGTGTGTGTATGTGCCTGTGTAGGTACATTCTTTGTATCCGTGTGTATGTTATGAGAAAATCCCCTTCCCACGGGAATTTGCCACAAGCTCCTGGAGGTGTCTGGTTTCCAGCCTCCTTCCCACAGACTATGGGACCTGTAAAACTGGCTTGGTGCCAGTGGCGGATCCAGGGGTGGGGGGCAACAGGGCAATTGCCCCCCCCCCCCCGATTTTACAAGGCAGGCCGAGGCTCTCCCCTGCCGGCTAATGCAGTGCTGGCACTGACCAAGTGCCAGCCCTGCAATGTGCCTTCACGGACCGGAGGGGAGATCTCCCTCCCCGGTCCGCAGGCACAGTGCTGGCAGCCGGCAGAGGAGGGAGGGAGAGAGGACCTGGGAGCTCAGCCTGCAGCTCCTCCGGGTCCTTCTTTCGCGTGCACGGAGCGTTTCTGCGGTTACCACGGCAATGCTCCGGATCTCGCGAGAGTTAACTCTAGCCCTGGAGCTGCGGGCTAGAGTTCACTCTCACCACTGGGACCACCAGGGATTCCCCACGGACCACTAAGGATCGAGAAATGTCTCTCCTCCTCCCTCAGTAAAGGTAAGAAGGGAGGGAGTACATACATTTATTTATTTTATTGAATAAAAAAAACATTGTTAAAAGGCCTCCCTACCCTCCTTCCCCCCATACACACACTGCCCCACAAACACTGTCCCCCATACACACACTGCCTCACACACATACACTGCCCCACAAACACTGCCCCCATACACACACTTCCTCACCACATACACTGCCCCACAAGCACTGCCTCACACACTTACAGTGCCCCCCCACACACATACACTGCCCCCCATACACACACTGCCCCCAATACACACACTGCCCCTTATACACACACTGCCCTACACACATACACTGCCCCACAAACACTGCCCCCCATAAAGACACTGCCCTACACACATACACTGTCCACCCATACACACATTGCGCTACACACATTGCCCCACACACATACACTGCCCCCCACACACACACTGCACACCCATACACACATTGCCCCCCACACACTGCCCCCATACACATACACTGCACACCCATACACAGGACTGCCCCTGACAAAGCACAAAGTCTGCCCCCCCCTTCCTTCCTCCCCCCGGGCCCGCCCACGCCCTACCTAGTCCGCTGACAATGATGCAGGACTGAATGGGGTGTGTATAGTGGTAGTGAATTAGAATGTGTGTAATGGATGTAGTGTTTGTGTGTATTAGATACTGTTTGTGCAGTGAATGCAGAGTGTGTGTTTGTGTAGCGGATGCAGTGTGTATAGTGAACGCAGAGTGTGTTTGAGTAGTGGATATAGTGTGTGTTTGTGTAGTGGATGCAGTGTTTGTATTAGATGCAGTGTCTGTGTATAGTGAATGCAGAGTGTTTCAATTTGTGGTGGATGTGGTGTGTGTACTGTGAATACAGGATGTTTGTGTAGTGGATGCTGTATGTACAGTTAATGCAGAGTGTATGTTAGTGTAGTGAATGCAGAGTGTGTGTCAGCATAGTGAATGCAGAGTGTGTGCATAGTTTAGTGAATGCAGAGTGTGTGTCAGCATAGTGAATGCAGAGTGTGTGCATAGTTTAGTGAATGCAGAGTGTGTGTTAGTGTGTAATGAATGCAGAGTATGGGTTAGTGTGTAGTGAATGTAGTGTGTGTGTGTGTGTTAGTGCAGTGAATACAGAGTGTGTTAGTGTGTAGTGAATGCAGAGTGTGTGTTAATGTGTAGTGAATGCAGAGAGTGTGTTAGTGTGTAGCAGATGCAGAGTGTGTGTTAGTGTAGTGAATGCAGAGTGTGTTAATGTGTAGCAAACGCAGAGTGTGTGTCAGTGTAGTAGATGCAGTGAGTGTGTTAGTGTGTATGGAATGCAGAGTGTGTGTTAATGTGTAGTGAATGCAGAGTGTGTGTCAGTGTAGTGAATGCAGAGTGTGTGTCAGTGTAGTGCATGCAAAGTGTGTGTTAGTGTAGTGAACGCAGAGAGTGTGTTAATGTGTAGTGAATGCAGAGTGTGCAGAGAGGGAAAGTGGGGCCCGGGACTGCCAGAGCAGTCCGGGCCCCACAGGACCGCCGGGCTCGTGACAACCATCATGGTTGTCACCCCCTGATGGCGGCCCTGCCCATACACATTGCCCCACACACACATACACTGCCCCCGCATACACACATTGCCCCACAGACACATACAGTGCCCTACACACACTGCCCCCCTACACACATTGCCCCACAGACACATACAGTGCCCCACACACACTGCCCCCCAGACACACATTGCCCCACTCCCACACGGCCCTCCCATACACACATTGCCCCACAGACACATACAGTGCCCCACACACACTGCCCCCCACACACACATTGTCCCACACACAAACGGCCCCCCATACACACACTGCCCCACACACACATACAGTGCCCCACACACACATACAGTGCCCCCCATACACACGCTGCCCCACACACACATACAGTGCCCCCATACACACACTGCCCCCCATACACACAGTGCCACCCATACACACATTGCACCCCATACACACGTACACTGCCTCCATACACACTGTGGCGAAACCAGCTTCGCCACTGTGAACTGGAGAGGCCTGGTTGCTAGCCTCCTGCCCGCTGACTATGGCCCCTGGACATGCTGCACTTTAAAAACTTTATTTGGGCATGTAATAATTTATATTGCTGCTACTGGCCCTTTAAAATCAGCGATGGACATTTTGGGACTACTGTCCCTTTAAGACTGTGAAGCATATTCTATTGTACTGCCTGTATATTGTATATGTATTCATGTGTTAAGTTTAACCTGGGTGATATGTATGCAGCATTCATCTGATTGTTCGCTAGAATCACTCCATTCATTATATTGGGTGAAACTACCGAACAACCAGACCACCCAGGAATAAGTGTGCCTCCAATTACCGTTTGCAACAATGTTGCAAACAGGTAGTTGGCAATCCATGTAATGTATTCTTTGTCCTCTGGGTGGCCGCCATTCGGGAAACAAACACGTGGCGGCGGCCATCTTAAACTACCGAACAGCGGTGTTTTGCCGTCAAGTGTCTGGAACTGAAATCGGACACTTGACTAGGCAAACACCGCTGAGACCTCCATACTCCCAGAAATTCGTATAGAAACTACCGAATGACCCGCCGTTCGGTAGAAAGAAACATACGAACTAGGGGATTCATGCGAATCCCCCTTAGTCTCTATAACCCAAGTAATTCGTCTGTTTCATTCACTTGTTTGTGACCGACCGCAGGGCCAAAATGCATGGAACTGTTTTCGGATACTTTACCCATGCGGTCGGTCAAATCTTTGGAACCTCATATCTCCCGAACCATTCATCCGAATGACCTGATTCTTGAATATGTTGTCCCCCTGAATAAGGGCTATCAGGGGATACCTGTTTTGGAGGTGTAGCATATGTATTTGGGGTACATCCAGGAATTGGGGAAAAAGGTGTACTGTATAATTATGTTAAGTGCTAATCTAAGGGGAGGAAATGTGTGGGAGGTACATCCATGTGATTGGTTAAATTCATCCTCCCCCTGGGAGTGTCCTGTATGTACTTGGTTGTAATAAAAGCCAGACTGGGTGTCCCAGTCCAGAGTTCTTGCTTAACCCTCAAAGCGATGTGTCGTCTCGTTCTTTGGGGGAATGGGATTGTTTGCTGACTGCCAGGAGTGTAAGCCGATGTCTGCTTTTCTTGTTCAGCTGTCCCAGTGTTCGTGTGGTTCCAGTCGGGAGAATGGTGTTTGCCGTAGCTGCCT
The DNA here is from genome assembly GCF_036172605.1 of Pelobates fuscus. Classification (NCBI taxonomy): domain Eukaryota; kingdom Metazoa; phylum Chordata; class Amphibia; order Anura; family Pelobatidae; genus Pelobates; species Pelobates fuscus. The sequence goes on along the minus strand of NC_086318.1, from coordinate 343,248,052 downwards.
GTGCATCTAGAAAGGGGATTATCGCCTAAACTGGGTTTTATCCTCTTGTAAGTGAAACGGTCCGTTACACACACATTGTCCTTTCCCCCCCCCACACACACACACTGCCCCACACACACATACAGTGCCCCCATACACACACTGCCCCACACACACAGTCCCCCCATACACACACTGCCCCTCACACAGACACTGCCCATACACACACTGCCCACACATACACTGCCCCCATACACACACACTGCCCGCCCCCCACACACACACACACACTGGCCCACATACACATACATTGCCACACACACACATACACTGCCACCATACACACTACCCCAAACACACATACACTGCAAGCCTCACACACCCACTGCCCCCCTCACACACTGCACCCCTGACATACACTGCCACCCTCATGCACTCACACACACACTTCACTTTATGTCACACTGTCTATCACACACTACACCCCACACACCTTTCACACACATTGCACCCCTCACACATACCACTGCTCCTATGCCCTATATTCCATCCCTATATATTAAACGGTTTGACTACTTACTCTGGAATGGGGTCCTGTAACTACTGGCACCATAACCACTACACCGAGCTGTAGTGGTTATTGTGCCTGGATTATTTCTTTAAATAATCTACAAGTGCCCCTCCCGAGATCAGGCTCTGGATCTGCCACTACTTGGTTCATGCCCTTTCTCTCTTCTGTTCAGGAACTGTACAGGATACTGTATTTTATGTGTATTTTGGGGTGTTTTATAAATTGTATATTTTTCTGGCGGGATTATCCTGTTTTGTGTGGGAATGTCATGGGCGTGTTTGACTGTCTCGATGAATGTATAAAAGCAGGCCATCTGGCCAGATTAAAGCATTCCAGCTTGTACTCCCAGAACTATGTGTTGTCTAGTTACTGATAGGGGAAAGGGCTAATCACTACTCCAGCTTGTTCCAGTGTGGAGGATACGACAGGGAAAGTCCTTGTAAGGACTAGAGTTTCCAGTGCCTGGGAGTGGATAGAGTGAGTTCTCCATTCGGTTCCAGGACGGAGTAGTTCCAGGACCACAGTCAAGTCCTAGCAGCTAGGGGCAGGAGTGCTGAGATTTGTCCTCTGTTCCAGCTAGGAAGTAGTCCTTGGCGGAGGTACCCAGCGGGGATACAGGGAGCTCCATTACATATGTGTTTGTGTGTGTGCCAGTGTGTATGCATATGTCTATCTGTGTATCTGTGTGTGTGCCAGTGTATTTGTCTGTGAAGTTATATGCTTGTATCTGTGTGTGTCAGTGTGTCATTGTTTGCTGCCACATATATGAATAAGTGCATACATCCAGCATTCAAACATCAAAACTACAAACAAACACACTCCTACTATCCAATGCCAACACTACATACAAACACACTCCTGTATTAAAACAGCAGCATTATATACAAACACCAAAACTACACTAATAGACCCCCGCATTCAAACACCAACATTACATACAATCACACCTTTACATTCAAATGCACTATACCACTGCTTTTAAGTAGCAACAGTGCATATTAACACACAACTGTACTCAAATGCCAACACTATACACAAATAGACCCCTTAATTTCATACACAAATACTTAATACATAAATATGTTTACATCCCTGCAGAATATGTTGGTGCTTTATAAATGCAAGTAATACATAATAATTATAAATACATCAAAACACAAAAACTGCTCACAAGTAAAACCCTGCAAGGATGAAAAAATGGTAGATCCCCAGCTGGCAATGCATCATGGGCTATGTACAGCAGATGGGCATCTATCTTTTGGCCACTCTTGTGCTGGGGGGGAAATAATTCCTTGCACCAGGGCCCTCTCAGCATTAGTTCCGCCACTGGTCTCCTGTATGTTCTGCGAAAGTTCTGCTAAATATTTCCATTTTGTAGACTTTTAAATAGAGTTTAACCAGTGGCGGAACTACCGGGGTCACAGGGGTCGCAGCTGGGTCCCACTCCCAGGGGTCGTCACTCCCGGGGGCCCGGCCGCCCTGCGGACCCCTGCGACCGCGTGTATGTCTGTCTGTGTGAATGTATGTCTGTGTGTCTGTATGTATGTATGTATGTGTGTGTGTGTGTGTATGTATGTCTGTCTGTATGTATGTTTAGGTATGTCTGTGTGTTTGTACGTATGTGTGTGTGTGTGTATGTCTGTCTGTGTCTGTATGTATGTGTCTCTGTGTGTGTTTGCATTGTTTGTATGTATGTGTTTGTTTGTATGAATGTGTGTTTTTGTATGTATGTGTCTGTATGTATGTATGTGTGTGTGTACGTGTGTTTGTATGTATGTGTGTATCTGTGTGTGCCTGTATATGTGTGTCTCTGTGTGTGTATGTGTGTTTCTGCATGTGTATCTGTCTGCATGAGTGGGGGGAGGGGGAAATGTATGGGAGGGGGACGGTAGACGTATTGGGGGAGGGTGGCGGGGGGTAGACATACAGGGGGGTCCCAGGGCAATTTTTGCGCTGGGGCCCCGTGGTTTTCAGTTACGCATCTGAGTTTAACCCTTTATCAAGTGATATTGATATAAATCAAGAAAGGGTTAGGCGCTCACTATGAAACCAAAAGATATGTGAGGCAGCAGGGTTTCCCAATTCCTGCTAAAGTGAACAGAAATGTAGAATAGGAAGGATGGTAAATCGCGCCAAAAAGGATATTACAAGTGCAAATTGGATAAATCATACATACATGTTGATCTTGGTTAGTGATGTACTGAACTGTTCGTCGGCGAATAGTTCCCGGCAAACATAGTGTGTTCGCGTTCGCCACGGCGGGCGAACACATGCGCAGTTCGATCCGCCCCCTATTCGTCATCATTGAGTAAACTTTGACCCTGTGCCTCACGGTCAGCAGACACATTCCAGCAAATTAGCAGCAGACCCTCCCTTCCAGACCCTCCCACCTCCTGTACAGCATCCATTTTAGATTCATTCTGAAGCTGGATTCTTAGATAGAGGAGGGAAAGTGTAGCTGCTGCTCATTTGATAGGGAAATTGATAGCTAGGCTAGGGTATTCAGTGTCCACTACAGTCCTGAAGGACTCATCTGATCTCTGCTGTAAGGACAGCACCCCAAAAAGCCCTTTTTAGAGCTGCTTTTTCTTTTTTTCTTTTTTTTTCTGTGTCATGTAATTGCAGTTGCCTGCCTGCCAGCTTCTGTGTCAGGCTCACAGTGGATACTGTGCCCACTTGCCTAGTGCCACCACTCATATCTGGTGTCACAATAGCTTAAGCTTGCATTTAAAAACATTTTTTTTCACTGTAATAGATTGAATAGCAGTTAGTTGTCTGCCAGCTTCTGTGTCAGTCTCACAGTGGATACTGTGCCCACTTGCCCAGTGCCACCACTCATATCTGGTGTCACAATAGCTTAAGCTTGCATTTAAAAACTATTTTTTTTTTCACTGTAATAGATTGAAGAGCAGTTAGTTGTCTGCCAGCTTCTGTGTCAGGTTCACAGTGGATACTGTGCCCACTTGCCCAGTGCCACCACTCATATCTGGTGTCACAATAGCTTAAGCTTGCATTTAAAAACAAAACATTTTTTTTCACTGTAATAGATTGAATAGCAGTTAGTTGTCTGCCAGCTTCTGTGTCAGGCTCACAGTAGATACTGTGCCCACTTGCCCAGTGCCACCACTCATATCTGGTGTCACAATAGCTTAAGCTTACATAAAAAAAAAATAATAATTCACTGTAATAGATTGAATAGCAGTTAGTTGTCTGCAAGCATCTGGGTGTCAGGCCTTCAGCGTGTACTCTGCCAACCTCTGCAAGTGCACTTTGCCACTCATATCTGGTGTCACAATAGCGTGCCTTTAAAAAGCAAAAACGTTTTTCACTGTAAGCTAATAGCAGTCAGTGTACCTCAAGTGGGTGTCAGGCCTTCAGCGTGTACTCTGCCAACCTCTGCAAGTGCACTCTGCCACTCATATCTGGTGTCACTATAGCGTGCCTTTAAAAAGCAAAAAAGTTTTTCACTGTAAGCTAATAGCAGTCAGTGTACTTCAAGTGGGTGTCAGGCCTTCTGCGTGTACTCTGCCATCCTCTGCAAGTGCACTTTGCCACTCATATCTGGTGTCACTATAGCGTGCATTTAAAAAAACAAAAAAGTTTTTCCACTGTTATAGATTGAATAGCAGTTAGTTGTCTTCAAGTGGGTGTCAGGCCTACAGCGTGTACTCTGCCAACCTCTGCAAGTGCACTTTGCCACTCATACCTGGTGTCACTATAGCGTGCCTTTAAAAAGCAAAAAAGTTTTTCACTGTAAGCTAATAGCAGTCAGTGTCCTTCAAGCGGGTGTCAGGCCTTCAGCGTGCACTTTGCCACTCTTATCTGGTGTTACAATAGCGTGCCTTTAAAAAGCAAAAAAGTTTCTCACTGTAAGCTAATAGCAGTCAGTGTATTTCAAGTGGGTGTCAGGTCTTCAGCGTGTACTCTGCCAACCTCTGCAAGTGCACTTTGCCACTCATATCTGGTGTCACTATAGCGTGCCTTTAAAAAGAAAAAGTGTTTTTCACTGTTATAGATTGAATAGCAGTTAGTTGTCTTCAAGCGGGTGTCAGACCTACAGCGTGTATTCTGCCAACATCTGCCAGTGGACATTGCCACTCATATCTGGTCTCACAGTAGCTTGCACGCATAGTACCACTAATCCCCAAAAAAATGACAGGCAGAGGCAGGCCACCCCGCAGGGGCCATCGTGGTCGTGGTGCTGTGATTCCCTTTGGCCCTAGAATAATGCCCAGTTTTCAGAGGCCACGCACCCTGAACTTGAAAAGTTCTGAGGACATAGTTGACTGGCTAACACAGGACACCCAATCTTCAACAGCTTCCGCTCGGAACCTTGACGCACCATCCTCCTCCAGCTTAGCTTCGGGCACCTCTCAAGATACTACTCACCCGCCGTCCGCCACCACCAACACTAGCACCACAGCCGCTTCACTTGGTATGTCAGAGGAGTTATTTACACATCCGTTTGAAGAAATGAGTGATGCGCAACCATTATTGCCAGAGGATGTAGATAACAGGGATATGTCTCAGGCAGGCAGCATTACACACATAGACGTACGGTGTGATGATGATGATGTTGTACCCGCTGCTTCCTTTGCTGAGTTGTCAGATACAAGTGAAGCGGTTGATGATGAAGATGCGTCCATGGATGTCACGTGGGTGCCCGCTCGGCAAGAAGAAGAACAGGGCGAAAGTTCAGATGGGGAGACAGAGAGGAGGAGGAGACGAGTTGGAAGCAGGGGGAGGTCATCGCAAGGAGCTAGTGGCACAGTCAGACACCATGCATCGGCACCCGGGGTCAGCCCGACAGCAAGTCAATCAACGCATGCTGTGTCCACCACCAGAATGCCGTCATTGCAGAGCTCAGCAGTGTGGGATTTTTTTTGTGTGTCTGCCTCTGACAACAGCGATGCCATTTGCAACCTGTGCCAAACGAAACTGAGTCGTGGGAAGTCCAACACCCACCTAGGTACAACTGCTTTGCATAGGCACATGATCGCACATCACAAACGCCTATGGGATCAACACATGAGTACAAGCAGCACACAAACTCAGAGCCGCCATCCTCCTCCTGGTCCAGCATCTTCAGCCACGTCAACCACTGCTGTCCTCCTTGCCCCCTCTCAACCATCCGCCACTCCGTCTTTCGCCTTGAGCAGTTCCCGCTCATCTGCCCACAGTCAGGTGTCTGTCAAGGACATGTTTGAGCGTAAGAAGCCAATGTCAGAAAGTCACCCCCTTGCCCAGCGTCTGACAGCTGACTTGTCTGAACTATTAGCCCACCAGCTTTTACCATACAAGCTGGTGGAGTCTGAGGCGTTCAAAAAATTTGTGGCTATTGGGATACCGCAGTGGAAGGTACCCGGACAAAATTTCTTTGCACAAAAGGCAATCCCCAACCTGTACTCGATTGTGCAAAAGGAAGTAATGGCATGTCTGGCACACAGTGTTGGGGCAAGGGTCCATCTGACCACTGATACCTGGTCTGCAAAGCATGGTCATGGCAGGTATATCACCTACACTGCGCATTGGGTAAACCTGCTGACGGCTGCCAAGCATGGAATGCGTGGCTCTGCAGAGGAGTTGGTGACACCGCCACGACTTGCAGGCAGGCCTGCTGCCACCTCCTCTACTCCTCCTACTCCATCCTCTTCCATAACCTCCTCGGCTGAGTCCTCTTCTGCTGCTGTGTCTTGCTCCACATCAACGGCACCCCCCCCCAGCTCCCCAGGTACTATTCCACATCCCGGATACGGCAGTGTCACGCCGTCTTGGGTTTGACTTGCTTGAAAGCAGAGAGTCACACCGGACAAACACTCCTTTCCGCCCTGAACGCACACGTGGAAAAGTGGCTGACTCTGCAGCAACTGGATATCGGCAAAGTGGTTTGTGACAACGGAACAAATTTGTTGGTGGCATTGAAGTTGGGCAAGTTGACACATGTGCCGTGCATGGTACATGTGTGTAATCTGATCGTACAACGCTTTGTGCATAAGTATACAGGCTTAGAGGACGTCCTGAAGCAGGCCAGGAAGGTGTGTGGCCATTTCAGGCGTTCCTACACGGCCATGGCGCACTTTGCAGATATCCAGCCGCGAAACAACATGCCAGTGAGGCGCTTGATTTGCGACAGCCCGACACGTTGGAATTCAACACTGCTAATGTTCGACCGCCTGCTCCAACAAGAAAAAGCCGTTAATGAATATTTGTATGACCGGGGTGCTAGGACAGCCTCTGGGGAGCTGGGAATTTTTTTGCCACGTTACTGGACGCTCATGCGCAATGCCTGTAGGCTCATGCGTCCTTTTGAGGAGGTGACAAACCTAGTCAGTCGCACCGAAGGCACCATCAGCGACATCATACCATTTGTTTTCTTCCTGGAGCGTGCCCTGCGAAGAGTGCTGGATCAGGCCGTAGATGAGCGTGAAGAGGAAGAGTTGTGGTCACCATCACCACCAGAAAAAGCCTTATCAGCATCGCTTGCTGGACCTGCGGCAATGCTGGAAGAGGATTGTGAGGAAGAGGAGAAACGGGAAATGAGTAGCTCGGCATCCAACCTTGTGCAAATGGGGTCTTTCATGCTGTCGTGCCTGTTGAGGGACGCTCGTATAAAAAGGCTGAAGGAGAACGACCTGTACAGGGTGTCCACGCTACTAGACCCCCGGTATAAGCAGAAAGTGTCGGAAATGTAACCGAATTACAACAAGTCGGAAAGGATGCAGCATTTGCAAAATAAATTAAAAAGTATGCTTTACACAGCGTATAAGGGTGATGTCACAGCACAACGGGAATCTAACAGGGGAAGAGGTGAAAGTCATCCTCCTCCTCCCACGACCACGCCGTCAAGGACAGGACACTTTAAAGACGTGTTGTTGATGGAGGACATGCAGAGCTTTTTAAGTCCTGCGCATCGCCACAGCCCTTCGGGATCCACCCTCAGAGAACGACTCGACCGAAATATAGTAACATTTTACCTTCATTCCAGTCTGCTGCTGCTGGCTCTGCTCCTGATCTGCCTGCTTGGCTGGCATCATCAGAAGTGTTGGTCAAATACAATCACAATGCTTTCCCATAGGAAAGCATTGGATTGGCTGAGTTGTTAAGGAGGCAAATCAGGGGCAGAGCCCGCACAAGCCAAACACAGCCCTGGTCAATCAGCATCTCCTCATAGAGATGCATTGAATCATGCAGAGGGTGGAGACACTGAATGCCAGTGCTGCACAATATGCAGAACTGCCGCAGGAAGCACCTCAGCAGCCATCTGAGGAGTAGCCAGTGGAGGTATTCCTAGGCTGTAATGTAAACACTGCCTTTTCAAAAGACAGTGTTTACTGCAAAAAGCATGAAGGAACTGCTTTTACTCACCAGAACAAATACAATAAGCCGTAGTTATTCTTGTAAATATAGTGTCCTTTTAAGATAAAACAGCAGTAATTCCTTCTAAGGCTCACATTCCAGAATCCTAAACAGATCTCTAGTGTGGCTGGATGGCATCCCGAGATCCCTTGACATTATTTAGCTGTGTTGTTCTTGCAATGGATTGTTTTTACTGCCAGAGGTTATTGTATAGTATCTTATTTTTTATCACAAGGACTTTTTATTTCTATAGTACTGTGTGTATCAATAAACTAGGTAAATATTGATTCCTATAATTCTAATATTAATTTACGGTTGTTATGGTTCCCTGATTACTTTAAAATGACAATCTACAACAAAAAAAGTGTCACAATATTGAGGCAGATTTAAGAATGACCAGGGATCAACATAATTGTATTGCACTATAAGGAAAGTTTAAGTTTAGAGATATTTAAATATATCCTATCACTGGTGTACATCTTCTTAACCACCCTCTGCCTCCTCTTACACATTATTATCTTCCTCACTCTTAGGGGTAAATTATAACGCAGTGTCTGTGATAATGTTTTCTCACTTTCAACCCTTATCTAGTGCCTTTTTTTTCCCACAGTAATCACAACCCAAAAATCTTTTTCTGCCAGCAACATCTCTGAAGATAGGAATCATTATCAACTTAAAACCTTATTTAATTTCAGTCATCATCATTAACTATATGCTCTTTAAATCAATACTCTGAGATTGTGAATAAAAGGGACACTCCACTTCCCACATCCAAAAAAGAAAAAAAAACTTTAATAATTCTTTAATTATATATTTTTTATTAGGGGTATATATAAATGCAGATTGCAAAAGCTGGAGATCTCTTGTCTGCAGCATTTTCAAGTCCTCTCTTTCTTCCCCGGCCCAAACATTCTGTGGCTGTCCAATCAGAGAATTCCCAATGCAGCTCAGTGAGAAATCTTTGCAATGCAAAAGTTTAGCTCCACTGAGCTAACCAACCAGGAAGTAAAAGGATCAGTTGTCTGATTGACAGACTGTGAGGTGTTAAAATGTTACTTTAGAAAAGATCTAATTTCTACTGAAATCTGCACTTTCTGTAAAATGAAGTGGACACGCTCTTCTTACATAAAGCTCTTCTGCAGGCTTAATGGGTTTAGGTGTTTACAGTGTACTTCAACCATAAACAAATTGATACACTATTAATCTAATGTGTTCCAAATGAAAATTAATACAATTGTATTTTTCTTTAAAGGGATTCTCCAGTCCTCTAGGACTTCAACTTGCTTGCGTGAGATTAGCACTTTTATCAATGACCTTAGTAACTCTTCTCGGCTGTCCAGCCTCACCAATTTTGAACTGCTGTAAGTACTTCTAATAGTAAAAACAAAGAGAACGTTACCTGCGCTCTGGCCTAAATCCCCATGTACATTTAAACAAAATGGAGGCTCTTTTAAAGGGAAACTCCAGTGCCAGGAAAACGATCCGTTTTCCTGGCACTGGAGGGTCCCTCTACCTCCCACCCCCCAATCCCCAGTTACTGAAGGGGTGAAAACCCCTTCAGTGACTTACCAGAGGCAGCGACAGGTCCAACGTCGCTGCTTCCTCCTCCCCCGCCGCTCCTCCTTCTGCTTACGTCGGCCGGTGGGCGAGACTGATCTCGCCCGCCGGCCGAGGAGACCTAATGCGCATGCGTGGCAATGCGTGGCAATGAATTTCAATGCTTCCCTATGGGGAATAGAGCGACGCTGGAGGTCCTCACACAGCGTGCTGTGCTATGAAGCAGGAAGTTCCCTCTAGTGGCTGTCTAATAGACAGCCACTAGGGGAGGACTTAACCCTGCAAGGTAATTATAGCAGTTTAAAAAAAACTGCAATAATTACAGTTGCAGGGTTAAGGGTAGTGGGAGTTGGCACCCAGACCACTCCAATGGGAAGAAGTGGTCTGGGTGCCTGGAGTGTCCCTTTAATAGTAAAGCAATGATTGACAGATTGTGTTGATACTGACTCATGTCATGCACCATAGATCATCAATGCATCTCTAGGAGAAGCACTGTATTGAACAAAGATATCAGTATTGATGTTCTCAAAGTAGAACGAAAGGACTGGAGAGCAGAGATTGTCTCAGCATTAAAAACAAGTGTTAATAGCTTTTTTTTTTTAAAGTAAAAGGGTGTGTGGAAGGGTGGGGGCTAAAGTTAAATACACATTTTAGTTTCTGGACTATGGCCTATTGCTAAGGGCAGTGGGCTATGCTTGGGCATAGATTCATGCACATTCTCACAGGAACACCTTAAAAGTAAGTTGAAGATGCACACACCATACTTTTTCATTTAGGTGGCATTTGCTGTACATTTACTGGGATAACAGAAAGGGACTACATCTGCTGGAGTAAGAAGAACATAGATTTGGCTTCATGTAGATGGAAAAATAAAATGTGAAAATTGCTGAGGCAAGCTGTGATATTCTTACCTAAGGTTGAGTTTTTTTAGTTGTTGCCCAGAACTAAACCTCTGTGAACAATTTTTTCACTGACTAAACCAACAAATTGCATTTATTAGTTTTATTTCCATTATGTTTCCATGCTATATACAAATAATTAATTACTTTAACATTTCTTGTGCTTTATCTTATTCTGTCTGCAACTTGATGGGTTACTAAATAACTGCTCACGGAAACATGTTCCTATTTATATAGTGATAAAACTATTACAAATCATCTTACCTGTTGTGGAAGTTTAAACATTGAGCGACCCCATCACTGGATTGCTGATTCTGGAATTCTCCAGTAGAACATGCAACACAAAAGAGCATACCCGTCTCCTACATTTTCTCTGGTACTGTACCCAGGAGATATAACTCGGGATTAATGCTAAACAAAACAATCTCTGTAGCCGGAATTTGTATGTACTACAGTGTATACCATTTTTATTCACATTACATTTTTGTTATGAAATCATTTACTTTATTACATTATTGCACTACAAGTATTTCTTGAGGAACCATTTAATGGACATTAATTCTACATTTGAAAGTTATTTTTTATTTAAGATTTTAATTGTGGCTGATAGAAACACTATATGCTTTTTATTTGTTTATGTGTGATTGGTCCTGTATAATGGACTCATATCTATAGACCATAGAATCATGCTAAGCAACAGTTGGATCTAAGGGCTCCCATACATTTCCTGACAGCACCAGTAATCCTCTACCATGCTGAACAATTGACAAGAGACATTTTGGATTCAGACCATTCTTTTGCTTTCTACAAAACTACAAACTTAAACCTGTTTTGATGCAAAAAGGGTGAGAAGACTTAGACCATATAACAAACAATGTTGATCTGTTGGCAAACATTCAAGAAGGAAAAGACTTGGGAAATATTGATCACAATATGGTGTCTTTTGAAATAAACTCAAAAAAGCAAGTAAGTGTGCTAAAACATATTCTTTTTTTGTCAATGACCTAGACTATGTCAATGTAACACTGTACGGCTTGTGCAAAAGCCTTGTTGCAGTAAAGACAACATTGTATACATGGTATAGAAAGGAAAATTGAATGGTTAATAAATGCAGCATGTCATACAATAATGGGTGGTTTGTTCACAGTCCGTCAACAAAGTCCGTTTTTTTTTTTTATAACATACACTGTCATTCTGGCGTAACCATGGCCTTACAAATAATTACCGTTCCTTAATTAGTACATTGGACCCCTGGTCCCTGATCCCCGAAAGAACGATCTGTAGTGGAGTTGCAGGGTGCGAACTATCAGTCACAGGGTGTGCCTACGGCTTATAAGGATCACCGTAGTAGCAATTAGCAGTGTTAAGCTTCAACAGCGCCACTTTCACCTTCTGCCAGGTGTACATAACAAGAACTTGTGTGGGATAATAGAAGAGAAGAAGAAAGTAAGAGAGTTAAAGAGAAGATAGTAGAAGAAGAATAAAGTGGTCGATCTCTTTAAGGAGCTGAGCCCAGGATCTGCCAGATCGGAAGCAGGGGATCAACTGCCATTGCCATCCTGTATCTTAGCCTTGAACAGACCCCCTGCAGGTGGAGGTGCCGCTTCCTCTCCACAGGGTGCCAGTTATGGTTTAGAGGTGGCCCAGTGGTTGGCATTGCAGGGATTTAATTAAGTTGGTTTAGAAGTGGCCCAGTGGTTGGCATGGCAGGGATTTAATTAAGTTGGTTTAGAAGTGGCCCAGTGGTTGGCATGGCAGGGATTTAATTAAGTTGCCACCTTGCACCGCCAGAGTGTGCACCCCTCCGCCCCTCCCTCTGCTCCTCTCTTCATTTCCGCTGTCAATGATACTTTACGTGTCGTATTGTTTCCAAAGGTCCCATACCTTAGTGAAAGTAGCCAGTGTGTTCCTGACTTGCGCTGTTAGCTTGTCCATAAGGTAGTTGTCCCGTAGTATTGCTATAACCAGGGCTATCTGGGGAATTTCAGGGCAGGACCATTTTTGAGCCAGTGCTCTGCGGGCAGCTAGGTTAATCGTGTTTAGGAGTTTTTGTTCGTGTTTGGTCAGGCCCTCCGTGGGTCTAGACAGCAGGCATGCCCAAGGGTCTAAAGATAGTTTCCTCTGTAGGATTTGTGAGCTTAATTCCATAATCTTACACCAGTAGTTGGCCACCTCTGGGGAATTCCCACCACATGTGTATATATGAGCCCTTTCCGCCGCACACAGGTGCCAACATGCATCCGTGGGGTTCAGTTTCATCTGATATTGCTTTCAATAAAATAAGGGCAGCTTTACAACTCATTGGCTGCCATAAACTCTTTAGTAAAAAATACACTGAAGATAAATAGAATATCATCAAATAATAAAAATGTACATGTCTCAGTTTGTACAATAACAAATATAAAAGAAACAAACCTTGCCTTGCCAGGGGAAACCACATGAAGAATTAGTTGTGTTGAGCTATTTCAATTGCTTTTGTGTGTTCATTGCAAACAGCTGAAAGTCTGTACATTTTGACAAACCTGATTTTCAAGGGGGGTTGAATAATTTTGATTACAACTTGGGCACTCAAATGACAAATGGAATTTCATGTAAAGTGATGTACTTTAAATGGTAGGGAATTAGGGAAACAACACAGAAGAAGGATTTGGGAATAGCTAAACACAACAAGTAGGCAGCAATGTGCAATGTCAATCAGCAGCTGCTAAGGCATGTATAAAATGGGCCATTCATTCTTAGGATGAAAATATATTTTTGCATCTTTATAAATCGATTGTAAGAGCAGACCTTGAATATGCTGTGCAATATTGGGAATCTTTTCTAAAGAAGGATCTAATGACACTAGGAATTGTGCAGAGGCGGGCTTCAAAATTAATCAAAGGAATGGATTATTTTAATTATGAAGAAGGGTTAAAACATTTAAGTCTGTTTAGTTTCAAAAACCACACCTCAGAGGGGATATGATAGCATTATACGAATATATTCTGGGCCACCAGAAACCATTGCCTAGAAATCTATGCAAACAAGACTATTTGTAGGACACAAGGTCACGCATTTAGCTCAGAAAAAAGGAGATTTAGTCAAGGCAAAGGAAAGAGTGTTTTACAGTATGAACAATACAGAAGTTGAATTATCTGCCTAAAGAGGTGGTTTTATTCGGATATATCATTTTTAATATGTGGGATAACAGCTTCTTGATCCAGGGAGAGATCTGACTGTCATTGTGGGAATTTGTTGTTATTTGCTATTTGTAATAACAACGGGAATTTGTTGACATTGGAAAGCCCTTTAAACTGTGTTTTTTTGCCTTCGTTTGGATCAACAGCAAAAACAGATGTGAGAAAGGTTGAACAGCCTATGTAACTATTTAATATTACTTGATCTTGGTTTTGTTCTCCTTATAACTTGTTTTGTGTTTCTCTGGTGACCTTAAGTACATGCACATATTATATACATTCTATATTCTATCCTATCTTATTTTTAAGCTTTATAGTGTAATCGCTGCTGGTTCCCCTTATTTACCATTATAATGTCTTAAAGCATAGTATTTAGCATGGCTCACCGTACAGATATCTTAGCCATTCTATTATATAGTTAGTAAGACGTCTTCTATTTAAAATATATATAACTTAGAATGCAATATAAAATAGGGATTGACTTGGAATCAATAAAGTTTTGTATTTTTAAATATTTTATAAAAAAAAATGAATATAGACATATAAAATCTAAATAATCCATTACAATAATTTATAACAGAGTTTATACGATAAAACTATATGCTTGCAATGTCACTAAAATAGAATAACATACCCTCTTGAACAAGTCAACCTCTGTCGTGATAAAATGGAGCAGCGTCTCTGTCTCCAAAATCTCTCCTCTGTCCTAATATTAATAAGTACACATATTTATACCTAGATTTTTTTAATTACCGTATATACTCGAGTATAAGTCGAGTTTTTCAGCACATTTTTTCGACTTATACTTGAGTTAATGTCTGTATAATGGCAACTTACATTGCCATGATACAGACAGGGGGCTGTGGGGGCTGCAGAGAGCTGTAACTTACCTCTCCTGCAGCTCCTGTCAGCTCCCTTCTCCCCTGCGCCGGTCCGGTCAGCTCCCCTGTCAGCTCCCAGTGTAAGTCTTGCGAGAGCCGCGGGATCATAGTGCGGCTCTCGTGAGACTTACAGTGTGAGCTGGCAGAGGGAGCTGACCGGACCGGCGCGAAGGAGAAGGGAGCTGACAGGAGCTGCAGGTGAGGTAAGTGCTCTCTGCCAGCCCCCCTCCACTGAACTGCCAATGCCACTGGACCACCAGGGAGTGAGAGCCCCCCTCCCTGTCCAGCTAACAAGCAGGGAGGGGGGGATGAAAAAAATAATAATAATAAAATAAAATAAAATAATATTTAAAAAAAAAATAATAAAAATGCCCACCCCCCACCAAGGCTCTGCAACACACACACACTGCATTCATACACACACACACTTCACTCATTCATTATATACACACACTGTAAATAAATATTAAATTAATATAATTTTTTTAGGATCTAATTTTATTTAGAAATTTACCAGTAGCTGCTGCATTTCCCACCCTAGTCTTATACTCGAGTCAATACCGTATATACTCGAGTATAAGCCGAGTTTTTCAGCCCATTTTTTGGGCTGAAAAACCCCAACTCGGCTTATACTCGAGTCAAGGTCTGTATTATGGCAATTTGCATTGCCATAATACAGACTGGGGGGAGAGGGGGGCTGGCAGAGCTGTAACTTACCTGTTCTGCAGCTCCTGTCAGCTCTCTCCTCCTCCGCGCCGTCCGGTCAGCACCTCGGTCAGCTCCCAGTGTAAATCTCGCGAGAGCCGCGGCTCTCGCGAGACTTACAGTGTAAGCTGACAGAAGAGCAGAACGGACGGCGCAGAGGAGGAGAGAGCTGACAGGAGCTGCAGGACAGGTAAGTTACAGCTCTGCCAGCCCCCCTCTCCCCCCCACTGAACTACCACTGGACCACCAGGGAAGGAGAGCCCCCCTCCCTGCCATATATCAAGCAGGGAGGGGGGACGAAAAAAAAAAATATAAATAAAATAAGAAATAATAATATAAAAATAATAAGAATAAAAAAAAATTTATAATAACAAAAAAAAGGGGTATAAGGACCACTATGGGAGGGGGGGTATAAGGACCACTATGGGAGGGAGGGGGGTATAAGGACCGCTATGGGAGGGAGGGGGGGTATAAGGACCGCTATGGGAGGGAGGGGGGGTATAAGGACCACTATGGGAGGGAGGGGGGGGGATAAGGACCACTATGGGAGGGAGAGGGGGGAAAAAGGACCACTATGGGAGGGAGGGGGGTATAAGGACCACTATGGGAGGGAGGGGGGGATAAGGACCACTATGGGAGGGAGGGGGCTGATAAGGACCACTATTGGAGGGAGGGGGGTATAAGGACCACTATGGGAGGGAGGGGGGGTATAAGGACCACTATGGGAGGGAGGGGGTGGGATAAGGACCACTATGGGAGGGAGGGGGGGTATAAGGACCACTATGGGAGGGAGGGGGGGGTATATGGACCACTATGGGAGGGATGGGGGGGATAAGGAACACTATGGGAGGGAGAAGGGGGATAAGGACCACTATGAGAGGGAGGGGGTGGGATAAGGACCACTATGGGAGGGGAGGGGGAAGTAAGGACCACTAGGGGAGGGGAGGGTAAGGACCACTAGGGGAGGGGTGAGTCAGGACCACTGGGGGGGGGGGGGGTGAAGGAACACGGGGGTGGGGAGGTAAGGACCACTGAGGGAGGAGGAGGGGAAGTCAGGACATATGGGGGGGGGAGGGGGCGGCAAAAAATTGTTTGCCTACGGCGGCAAATATCCTTGCACCGGCCCTGCACACACTGCATTCACACACTGCATTCATACACACACACACTGCATTCATGCACACACACACTGCATTCATGCACACACACACTGCACTCATACACACACTGCACTCATACACACACGCTGCACTCATACACACACACATACGCACACACTGCATTCATTATACACACACTGTAAATAAATATTCAATTAATATATTTTTTTTAGGATCTAATTTTATTTAGAAATTTACCAGTAGCTGCTGCATTTCCCACCCTAGTCTTATACTCGAGTCAATAAGTTTTCCCAGTTTTTTGGGATAAAATTAGGGGCCTCGGCTTATATTCGGGTCGGCTTATACTCGAGTATATACGGTAAGTTTTCCCAGTTTTTTGGGGTAAAATTAGGGGCCTCGGCTTATATTCGGGTCGGCTTATACTCAAGTATATACGGTAGGTCATATTTAGGACCTACCTTAACTTGGCGAAAGATACAAGACGATGACCTGGTCATTTCAAATGGCACATCTTATATATGTTTAGACCAGGGGTTCCCAACCCAGTCCTCAAGTACACCCTACCAGTTTATGATTTAGGGAATACCCTGTTGTGTCTAAAGTAAAAACACCTTAGACCCAACTGGGTAATCCCCAAATCCTGGACTGGTAGGCAGGGGCGGGCTGGGCCGGGGGGCAGGGAGGCAATTGCCCCCCAGGCCACCCTAAATTCTTTTTGGACCGGCTGCTGCAGGGCCGGCCCTTTAAATGCTGCAGCCGCCTCAGCGCTCGGTTAAGAGCCGCTGGCGGCTGCAGCTGCTTCTCCCCTTCCCTGTAGCGTGGCCGAGCTCCTCTCCGGTCCGCGGTGCCCGGCCGGACTGATAGGAAGGTGCACGCTCAGTGTGCACTTCCTGTCAGTCTGGCCGGTTACAGGAAACAGAAACTCCGCGCGGAACAGGAGTTTCTGTTTCCTGTAACCGGCCAGACTGACAGGAAGTGTACACTGAGTGTGCACCTTCCTATCACTCCGGCCGGGCACCGCGGACCGGAGAGCAGCACGGTCACGCTACAGGGGAGGGGAGGTGAGGGGGGGGTGTAAGAAGAGGGAGAGGGGAGTAAGAAGGGGGGGAGTAAGAAGAGGGAGGGGGAGTAAGAAGGGGGAGGTGGGGTAAGAAGAGGGGGTGGGGGAGTAAGAAGGGGGAGGTGGGGTAAGAAGAGGGGGTGGGGGGAGTAAGAAGAGGGAGGGGGGGAGTAAGAAGAGGGAGGGGGAGTAAGAAGAGTGGGAGGGGAAAGTAAGAAGGATGGGAGAGTTAGAAAAAGAGAGGGGAGTAAGAAGAAGAAGGGGGAGTAAGAAGAAGGGGGGGAGTAAGAAGAAGGGGGATAAGAAGAACAGGTGGGAGAGTAAGAAGAACAAGAAGGGGAGTAAGAAGAACAAGGGGGGAAGTAAGAAGAACACAGGGAGGAGGGGGGTAAGAAGAACACAGGGGGGGTGAGGAGAGCACAGGGTGGGTGGGTGAGTGTGAGAAGAGACCGCTAGGGGAGGGTGGGGGAGAGGAGAGACCACTTAGGGGCAGGGGAGAGCTCTAAGGGACAGAAGGGACAGCTCTATAGGTCATGGGGCAAGACAGGGAGCTCTTTCACACTACGTGCACACACACACACAATGCATCCCTATACATACACAGAAACACACAATGCATCCCTACACAAACACAGAAACACAACATGCTTCCTTTACACACAGAGAGACACACAATGCATCCCTTACACACACATGCAAACACACACACTGCTTTTCTTACATACACACAGAAACACAATGCATCTCTTACACTCAATGCACACACATACAGACACACACCTTGCATCCCTTATGCATACAAACACAGATTCACACAATACATCCCTTACACACAACCAGAAATACACAAATACACACTGCTTCCACTACACACAAACACACTGCATCACCTACACAAACTGGTATCCCTATACACTACATATCATAAGCACACACATTAGATCCTCTACAATAACACATAACACATCCCCTACACACTCCACTCCCTGTGAGCGAACTCATGGGTGGGTGGAACATATAAGTGGACTTATGAGTGGGTCTTATGGGCATACTCACCGTCAGGCCCTGGGGCCCAGACCTTGAGCTGTGTAAGGGGCCCAAAAAAAATGGAGCTGCTTCCAATTCTCCCAGAACATTGAATTTTGTGACCACAGTTGCAAACAGCCTCCAGAGATCCTGTTCTACACCAGACCAGTGGAGCCAAACTGCAGCCCATCATCATCCTCATCTGGTTGTAAGTAGGCAATCTAGTATATTATTAGTGACACTAATCTATAATTTACCTCACATTTAAGGGACACTATAGCTAAATGAACTGGTTCTGGTGTCTATAGCCGGTCCCTGCAGGTTTTTTAATGTAAACACACACTGTGTGCAGCACTGGCGTTAGTTCATATGGCAGATCATATGGGTGGGGCATTGTGATGTCACATGGGGGGGGGGGGGGGGCGGCACATTTTTCTTTTGTCTACGGCGTCAAAAATCCTTGCACCGGCTCTGATCCTGGGCAGGTGCACCAGTCTACTGGTGACCCACAGGAGGGGAGTGCACTGATTGCACTGCACTCTCCTCCTGCCCAGACCCGTCTTTACCGCAGTGCAAGTGCCCTCTGCCCCTAATTTACAGTGGCTCACACTCACAACAAGCAGTGCCAAGGGCCCTTTGCAGAGACGGGAACAAAGAGGTTCTGTGGCAGCTGGCTGTCCTGCAAGCATTACATTAAACAGCTGGTCAACAGTGGCGCTGTGCTGGGAGAATGTGATTACTCTTCACTTCCTCCAGCCTACAGAGCAGTGCATAGGAGAGAGAGAAGAGGAGGAGGCATGATTTAATCTTACAACAAATCCACTAAGCAAATCTTTATAAATTTGGGGGGATCAGCTCTGTTTCCACTGTTTATTGTTGTTTATACTGATGTCTGTATTAATATTGAGGGATTTCTAAGTAGTAACATCAGTGTGTGTCAGCAGGGCCAGCCGTTGGGGTGTGCACGCTGTGCGGTCACGCAGGGTGCCATGACAACACAGCTCACAACCAGAATATTCAATTTAAACGATTCGCTGGTGGCTCACTGGTGCGCACCAGCAGTAGGTGCAGTCAGATCCTCTCCATCATGGTTCCGGGGCTCAGTTAGTGAGTCAGAGCACAGGCTCAGAGATTCTCAGCCTGCGCTCTGACAACATTGAAAGTGAGAGTCGTGAAGGAGTGGCAAAGAGCTACTGATTAGCATAACATCAATATCCGTTATAAAACCAGGAAAAGGTGGGCATGGATGGTGAACTGATTTGGTGGTGCAATAGGCCACTTGACTGGTTTTGCCCCCAGGCCTAAGGCTGCCAGCCCTCCCCTGCTGGCAGCCTTAGGCCTGGGGGGCAAAACCAGTCTACTTGAGGACTCGGTTGGGAACCACTGGTTTAGACTAAAGTTTAAGGGTATACATAACATGGGAAATTGCCTGACTTGTTGTAACCTAGGACAAAATGTCGTCCTAAAGACTGAACACCATAGTCACTGAATATGGGTAAGAGGTCATTTATTAAAGAAACATTGTATGAACAAACAATATTTTCCATTTCTAACAACTTGTCAGTTTGCAAAATATTTTAAGAAATACTTTTCATTCTTAAAACTTGTAATATTTGCATATGTTCATACATTTTTGTTGAGTCTTCATTACAGAATCTGTGTTTCCTTTTTAAGGATTTACTTTTGTGGCAATTACTAGGTCCTATGAAGTGTCCTGTGGTCCCTGTTACTGATTTTCATGTTGCAAACACTTAATTACATTTAGCAAAAGATGTGTGTTATCTTGTCAAGAGATTGTAAATAACTTTATGTGCAAATATGCTAATTAGATTTTCTTTATAATAATAGCAACAACAAAAACTAAATGTGTAATTCTCCCACAAACACACAATAACGTGACAAATTTATAAAAAAAAATAGCGGAGCACTATATATTTAGTGTCAGAAACATTCCATGCATATATATATTTACCATAAAAGCACTTAGCTCAACTTTCTCTTTTGAGCAACTTCAATCAAGCGTATATCCCTTTAAACAAAGACATAACGTGCAATCGTGTGAAATCTTTTAAAACAGTTAAAAGTGCATGAATTGCCAATTTAACACTCACAATTTCCAGAGCTATATAACCTAGCTCTGGTATGTATTGCTTGTTGGTCCGTTTTGGGCAACCACTCCCCTTGTTGGTGTAGTAGTTATGGTGGTGACTTTTATTTTCCCCCTTTTCCTCTGATTATCTCAGGGTAAAGAGATATAGAACATAGTGTAGATCCAATTTTACTTTAGTGAAATAAGTTGAGGGTAATTATCATACTCACAAGCATAGAGCCTGCATGCTGGTGCTTAGTGTTGTTAAGGGCCACAAACCTTTTTTTAGAAGTGCTAGAGTCCAAATGATTTTAAAAATACTTTATTTAAACATTAACATATGAAAACAAAAAATGGTAAAAGTTCGGTCAAATACCTTATGGTATGTTGGAGTCTATTATTAGTAGTCCAGAAGCGCGTTTTGCCATTTTGTGGCTTCCTCAGTCCGGTTGATGAGACTCCATTTTCTTCCATGCTTCCTTTTATACCTTGTTTATTGGTTGTAAAACTCATCCAGCTAATGCTCACTGTTTCCATTTCCTTCTTCCTGGTTGATGATGTATTTCAAGCCTCTCTTTTGGATTGTTGACAGGGTTTTTAAAGTGAAAACCCATTCAATTTCTGTTTTCCCTATAATCTTGTTAAACTCCCCTCATCTCCAATCTTTCTGTAACTTTTTTCCCCATGAATTTCATGTTTCTGGGGTTATTTCCATGATGAGTTTTGAAATGGTGTGATACGCTATGGTTTTCGCATCCTTTTTGGATGTTTCTTACATGTTCTTCAACACGTGTTTGTAGTGATCTTGTCGTCCTGCCTACATATTTTAATCCACATGGACATATTAATAAATAAATTACATTATTTGTATAACAAGTAATGAACGCTTTCATTTTAGAATTCTGGGTTTCTGAATTAAAATCTTTTATTATACGTCTGTGGTTATTTGTATTATTACATGCTGTGCATTGTCCACAGCCGTAGAACCCTATATTTGCATTAAAAGAGAACACATCTTTTTTTCTCTTTAAGGTGGCTCAACCACTTGACTTCTAATATTCCTTACTCCTCTATGAATAATATTAGATTGGTCAGTTAAGACTTCTTTTAGAATAGGATCTTGTTGTAATATATGCCAATTACATTTTGGATGCACTGAGCAGGCTAGATACTGAGCTATGGGGAGCAGAAAAGAACTATCAAAAGACCTGCGCAGCAAGGTAATGGAACCTAAAAAAAGATGTAAAAAGATCTAAAAATATATCCAAAGTCTTGCAAATGTCTGTCAGTACTGTTCAATCACTTATTAAGGAGTGGAAAATTTGGGGATACCAAGCCAAGGTCAGGTAGACCAAGAAAGATTTCAGCCATAACTTCCAGAAGAATTATCACAATTGCCAAAAGAATGCCATCCCCACCATGACGCATGATGGTGACTCACTGATGTTTTGTAGGTGTGCGAGCTCTAAAGGCATGGGAATTTTGTTAAAATTGATGGCAAGATGAATGCAACATGTTATCAGAAAATACTGGCAGACAATTTGCATTCTTATGCATGAAGGCTGCGCATGGGATGCTCTTGGACTTTTCAGCATGACAATGACCCTAAATACAAGGCCAAGTTGACCCTCTAGTGGCTACAGCAGAAAAAGGTGAAGGTTCTGGAGTGGCCATCACAGTCTCCTGACCTTAATATAATCGAGCCACTCTGGGGAGATCTCAAACGTGAGGTTCATGCAAGACGACCAAAGACTATGCATTACCTGGAGGTATTTTGCCAAGGCGAATGGGCTATCACCTGCAAGAATTAGGTGCCTCATGGACAACTTTTACAAAAGACTGCACGCTGCCATTGATGCTAAAGGGGGCAATACACAGTACTAAGAACTATGGGTATGCAGACTTTTAAACAGGGATCATTTAATTTTTATTTAATTTTTTGCCATGTTCGGTTTTTAACCGTGTCATTCTGTTAGAACCTACAGTTGAATATGAATCCTATAAGATAATAAGGAAATGTGTTTAGCCTGCTCACTCATGTTTTCTTTAAAATGATACATATATTACCATTTCTCCAAGGGTATGCAAACTTTTGAGCACAACTGTATATAAACGTCTTACACTCTCTTACCATGCCATCCTATGCACTTCTCTTGCCTAAGTAAGTGATGATGTTGTATCTGGTATCCATCCTTTGAGTTGCTTTAACTATTCTACCTTCTGACCTTGTCTCTCTTACTTATTATGTCTTTCCTCCGGCTTGTCTGACCTTGACTTCTTCTTGACTCTGCTCCACCTGCCTGCAGGTGTGTTTCACCAAAACACAGGCATCTACATTATTCCTGGCTATTGTACACTCTGCCCATTCTTCCATTGTAATGCCTCAGTTTTTGCGTGTTGAGAGTATGTATCCTGACAGTTAGAGTCAAGAATCCATCATCTGTGTTTTAAGTAAAAATTTATTTGCACAGATTCACGATCCTGATAAAGAAAAGCTTAAATGTAAATGTGTCAGGTTTGTAGCTAACCTTTTGTGCTAAGTATTTAAAGATATTCAAAGTAATAGTAAGCAGGGGCGGACTGAGAACCCTCAGGGCCCCCGGGCAAAATAAATCAAGGGCCCCCTTACAGGCCCCACCCATACTCCGCAGCAAGCGCCACCCATGTCCCGCCTCCATGCACCGCCTCCAGCCACACCCTACACAATCTTTAGACACAAGGAACAAAAGTGCAATAATCCCTTCAAGGTCCCAGTAGAGACTACAATTGAGGGCTAATGGGCCATGGAGGGGGGTCTTTCTAGCAGAGGCTATCTCAGTGTCCTTTAGAGAGTGTGTTAGAAAGAATCCCCTCCAGGCCCTATTAGAGACTACAATTGAGTCTAACAGGCTTGGAAGGGGGTCTTTCTAACAGAGGCCATCTCAGTGTCCCTGCTGGAAACAGTCGCCTCCAGGCCCCAGTAGAGACTACAATTGAGGGCTAATGGGCCATGGAGGGGGGGGAGCATTCTAGCAGAGGCTATCTCAGTGTCCTTTAGAGAGTGTGTTAGAAAGAATTTCCTCCAGGTCCCATTAGAGACTACAATGGAGTCTAATAGGGCCTGGAGGGGGGTCTCTCCAACACTCTGGTTCCTATTCACAATATAGCAACACAACATAGCTGATACCTAGGCCAAGTTGGCTCCTCTTACCTTAATTACTGTTGCTGGCTGGCAGTCTGTGGGCTTGCTGGAAGGCTGTGGGCTTACTGGCTGCGGCTGGCAGGCTGTGGGCTTGCTGGCAGGCTGTGGGCTTGCTGGCTACTGCCGGCAGGCTGTGGGCTTGCTGGCTGCGGCTGGCAGGCTGTGGGCTTGCTGGAAGGCTGTGGGCTTACTGGCTGCGGCTGGCAGGCTGTGGGCTTGCTGGCAGGCTGTGGGCTTACTGGCTACTGCCGGCAGGCTGTGGGCTTGCTGGCTGCGGCTGGCAGGCTGTGGGCTTGCTGGCTGCGGCTGGCAGGCTGTGGCTTGCTGGCTGGCAGGCTGTGGCTTGCTGGCTGCGGTTGGCAGGCTGTGGGGTTGCTGGCTTTAAGCCTAACTGGTGGCCTGTAGGCTGGCTGGCTGTCTACTGGCCAGCCTGTGGGCTGGCTGGCTTGCTGGCTACTGGGGCACTCGTAGATTATTTAAAGAAATAATCCATGCACAATAACCACTACTACTCTGTGTAGTCGTTATGGTGCCAGGAGGGCCGGGCCCCCCTCTCAGAGTAAGTAGTCAAACCGTTTAAGAACAGTTTGACAACTTACCTGGGGTCTGCTGGGATATGAGGCTGTAGTAGGGTATAGGAGCAGTGGTGCAATGTGTAAGGGGTGCAGTCTGTGTGAAAGGTTCAGTGTGTGTGAGGGGGTGTAGTGTGTGAATGTGTAGGGTGTGTGGGGGCAATGTGTGTACGAGGGGGCTGTGTATGTGTGTGGCAATGTTAGTATGGGGGGCTGTGTGTGTATGGGTGGGCAGTGTATGTGTGTGTGTGTGAGGCAATGTGTGTAAATGTGTATGGTGTGTGTGGGGGCAGTGTGTGTGTATGGTGTGTGTGGGGGCAGTGTGTGTGTATGGGTGGCAGTGTGTGAATGTGTATGGTGTGGGGGCAGTGTGTTTATGGGGCTAAAGTTCACTCTCACCACTGCGACCACCAGGAATACCTGGTGGTCACAGTGTTGAGAGTGAACTCTAGCCCGTAGCTCCAGGGCTAGAGTTTACTCTTGCAAGAGCCGTAACGTTGCCGTGGTAACCGCGGCAACGATCTGTGCTCGCGCAAGAAGGACCCAGAGGAGCTGCAGGCTGAGCTCCCGGGTCCTCTCTTCCTCCCTCCCCTGCCGGCTGCCCGCACGGTGCCTGCGGACAGGGGAGGGGGCAATTGCCCTCCTCTTACTCCCCCCTCCCCCTCTTCTTACCCCCTTCTTACTCCCTCTCTCTTCTTACCCCCATTCTTACTCTCCCCTCTTCTTACTCCCCCCTCCCCCTCTCCTTACTCCCCCTTCTTACTCTCCCCATCTTCTTACTCCCCCTCCCCCTCTTCTTACCCCCTCCCCCCTCTTCTTACCCCCTCCCCCCTCTTCTTACCCCCTCCCCCCTCTTCTTACCCCCTCCCCGCTCTTCTTACCCCCCTCCCCGCTCTTCTTACTCCCCCTTCCTCTTTTTACTCCCCCCTCCCCTCTTCTTACCCCATTTACTCCCCCCTCTCTTCTTAATCTCCCCTCTTCTTACCCCCTCCCCCCTCTTCTTACTCTCCCCTCCCCCCTCTTCTTACTCTCCCCTCCCCCTCTTCTTACTCCCCCCTTCCTCTTTTACTCCCCCTCCCTTCTTACTCCCCCCTCCCTTCTTACCCCCTCTCTCTCTTCTTACCCCCTCCCTCTTCTTACCCCCCTCCCTCTTCTTACCCCCCTCCCTCTTCTTACCCCCCCTCCCTCTTCTTACCCCCCTCCCTCTCTCTTTTTACCCCCCCTACTCCCCTCTCTCTTTTTACCCCCTCCCTCTCTCTTTTTACCCCCCTCCCTCTCTTAACCCCCTCTCTCTTTTAACCTCCACTCTCTCTTTTAACCTCCCCTCCCTCTCTCTTTTAACCCCCCTCCCTCTTTTAACCCCCCCTCCCTCTTTTAACCCCCTCCCTCTTTTAACCCCCCTCCCTCTTTTAAACCCCCCTCCCTCTTTTAAACCCCCCTCCCTCTCTCTTTTAACCCATCTCTTTTAACAACCCCCCCTCTCTTTTAACCCCCCCTCCCTCTTAACCCCCCCTCCCTCTCTCTTTTTACCCCCCCTCCCTCTCTCTTTTTACCCCCCTCCCTCTCTCTTTTAACCCCCCCTCCCTCTCTCTTTTAACCCCCCTCCCTCTCTCTTTTAACCCCCCCTCCCTCTCTCTTAACCCCCCCCCTCTCTCTCTTTTAACCCCCCCCCTCTCTCTTTTAACCCCCCCCTCCCTCTCTCTTTTAACCCCCCCTCCCTCTCTCTTTAACCCCCCCTCCCTCTCTCTTTAACCCCCCCTCCCTCTCTCTTTAACCCCCCCCCTCCCTCTCTCTTTAACCCCCCCCTCTCTCTTTAACCCCCCCCTCCCTCTCTCTTTAACCCCCCCTCCCTCTCTCTTTTATCTCCCCCTCCCTCTCTCTTTTAACCCCCCCTCCCTCTCTCTTAACCCCCCCCCTCTCTCTTTTAACCCCCCCCCTCCCTCTCTCTTTTAACCCCCCCTCCCTCTCTCTTTAACCCCCCCTCCCTCTCTCTTTAACCCCCCCTCCCTCTCTCTTTAACCCCCCCCTCCCTCTCTCTTTAACCCCCCCCTCCCTCTCTCTTTAACCCCCCCTCCCTCTCTCTTTTATCTCCCCCTCCCTCTCTCTTTTAACTCCCCCCCCTCTCTCTGTTAACCCCCCCCTCTCTCTTTTAACCCCCCCCTCTCTCTTTTAACTCCCCCCCCCCTCCCTCTCTTTTTTTACCCCCTCCCCGTAGCGTGGCCGAGAGGCTCTGCGTCCGCGGTGCCGACCGGATTGATAGGAAGGTGCACACACACTGAGTGTGCACCTTCCTGTCAGTCCGGCCGGGTACAGGAAACAGAAACTCCTGTTCCGCGCGGAACAGGAGTTTCTGTTTCCTGTACCCGGCCGGACTGACAGGAAGGTGCACACTCAGTGTGTGTGCACCTTCCTATAACTCCGGCCGGCACCGGGGACGCAGAGCAGCTCGGCCACGCTACGGAGAGGGGAGGTGAGAAGCTGCAGCCGCCTGAGCGCTCTTAAGAGAGCGCTCAGGCGGCTGCAGCATTTAAAGGGGCGGCCGGGCCCCCTGATGGCGGGCCCCCCTCCCGGCCGGGCCCTCGGACCATGTCCGAAGTGCCCGACCGGTCAGTCCGCCCCTGATAGTAAGTGCACATAGTCGAAATTTAATAAACATTTCAAAAATGAATTGGCTAGAGAAAGCATAATGGTGTAGTATGGAATAAACTTATAACAAATTAAACACAGTTTTAGGAACATAACTTTGTACTTTGTTACAAGGTAGATACTAAATAAAAGGTTGCATAATCATCTTTCAACATTGTTTAAACATAATAAGTAAATTGCAAATATAGTTTGAAGATTGAATTAATGGCTTTCTTGTTAGATTAGCTGAGCAGATACAGGCTGGTATAAAAATGAATAGCTACTAGTAATGAATACACGGTCATTTTTACATTTCTAAATACAATACAAAATGCACTAGACAAAACAAACCAATTTTCTTCCGACATGCCCCTAACAAGTAACAAAGATTTAAGATTTGAGAATATCTATAGCAACGTACAAATATTTCAGTAAAACATAGTAAGTCATCATTTACCTCACTTCTACTCAACTAGGGAGTAAATTCTGACTTGAATCATTGACTCCTCCTCTTTCTTTGCTGCTTCTGCTGCACATGTCAGAGTTTTTGCTCCCTCTGAGCACCCTATTGATTATATTTGATTAGATTTGATTAGATTTGATTAGATTTGTTTTATTGTGTTCTTATGTTTAAAATTTCTTATGTGTACTATACGTCCTGGTTTCTATCCTACCCTCTAATTACCTGGCCCCTACTGCTTCTGTAAACCTTTTTTTATTTTGACTTTGTCTGCCTCCTTCTGTATCCCTGTGCTACATTGTACTGCTGAAGATCTGCCCTGTGTCCTGATGTTTATCTGCTCATTTTCCTTCCATGTATTAGGCCGGGTCTGGGGTAGTTGGGTTTGCTGGGGCACCACACCTCGCTTTCCCGCTGCTTGGGCCTGCAGGAGTTGTTCTAACGGGTCCTCGCGCGAGGCAGTCATCTTTGATCTCGCTCCTTGCAAGATTTAAGGCAGCCTTTTTGTTTGTGTTTTGCAGAATACGGCCTGCTGACTGTCAGTTCCCTACTCAGGATCTTAGCCCTGTTACCTGCCAAACAGGCTGCCTGCCTCTGGACCCCTCCTGTTACAGTAGAACTTGCTACATCCTTTCATCTGCTATACAAACAAGGATTGCAATGTGCTTTCATATTACATTATGTGGATCACATACCACTATTTTTTGCCTATGTTATAAAGTGAGGATTATTATATGCATTTCAAATATCTACATTATATGCCTATTGCCTGATGTTGCAGACTGTCTGTTACAGCTGCACACGTGGGTGTAACCATACAATACTATTGGGGTGAGCTACACATCTACTCTCTGGCTGATCTACAACATACTAATTGCTAGGGTACACTCCAATTAAGGTATCCTTAACCCTATCCAAGAGATTGCCCAACAGTGCATGAGAAATAGTGGACCATTAACTGCTACTCATGGTACCTCCCTAGTTCTCCTGCGTGCATAGGGTCATCCCTTTGCTGCTGGTGGCTTTCAGTGCCCCCCCCCCCCATAACTTCATGGTGTCAGTCCCTGACATATCTGACCACTTTGGCAAAAATGTTATACTATACAGATTTGACTCTCTTTCAAAGTTCCCAACTGAATACACAGGCTATATGTGAATGGACTCAGCACAGTATCTGCCTACTTGGCAATACTAACGCTGCCCTGGGCACAAAAAGCACAGGGGTGCACTTCTATGGATCTATGCCAATGTAATGATATTGATGTTACAAAGTTTTGGAGTCCAGTAGCCAGATCAGCAATGTTTTCTGCCAGAGGTAGCCATTCGTTACCCAGGTGGTTGAGCCCCTGAGCCTTGAGTGGCCTTCTGGTCTTAAGCAGAGATGGGAGACTGGAACAGAGAAATGATAATCGTAGTGAGGCAAGCCGAGGTCAGTGGGAAGGAGAAGCAGCAAAGTCAAAACGGTCCAAAATCAGCAACAGGTAGGAGAAACAGGAACAAGCTTGATTAGAGAGTACAGGAACCACAATAATCTGGCAAAGGTACAGAGACAGGAAGTGGCTTTTATAGGCCAAGAACCAGACACATGACCAGACACAGCTGAAGAGACTTGTCACTGATACCAATGCTTATAGAGTCAAGGTTACCAGATCCAGGCCCGGACTGGCCATCGGGCACACCGGGCAAATGCCCGGTGGGCCGCGGTGGCCAGGGGCCGAGGCCGGCAGGGGAAGTCCCAGGATCTCCCCTGACGGTCTATGCAGGGCCGGCACTATCCTATCGCCGGCCCTGCAGTAGTCCATGGCGGGCCGGTGGGGAGATCAAAGATCTCCCTCACCGGCCCACCTACAGTCCAATGCGGCCACCGGCTGGGGAGAGAGGGAAGGAGCCAGCCTACCAGCAGAGGAGCCCGGCGGAGCTCTATCTTGCAGCTCCACCGGGTTCGTCTCGCGAGATCCGGAGCGTTGCCATGGCAACGACCGGATCTCGCGAGAGTGAACTCTAGCCCACAGGCTAGAGTTCACTCACCACTGGACCACCAGGGATGAAAGAGTGCCGGTCCCCCCCTCCCAGATACCACAATGCCGGTCCCCCCCTCCCAGGCTAAAAGGTAAGAAGGGAGGGGGGGACATAATGCCTGTTCTTTTATTTGTTTATTTACCCCCCCACACACACACACACACACAATCCATTCTAACATTTATACACAGCAGCATTCTCACACCCATCACACTCAGCACTCTCACACCCATCACACTCAGCACTGTCACACACAGCACTCTCACACACATCATACACAGCACTCTCACACACATCATACACAGCACTCTCACACACATCATACACAGCACTCTCACACACATTACACTCAGCACTCTCACACCCATCACACTCAGCACTGTCACACACAGCACACACAGCACTCTCACACACATCATACACAGCACTCTCACACACATCACACACCGCACCCTCACACACCGCACACATCACACACACACTCTCACACCCATCACCCACACACTCACACACATCACACACAGCACTCTCACACATACATCACACACAGCACTCTCACACCCATCACTGTCACACGCAGCACACACAGCACTCTCACACACATCATACACAGCACTCTCACACACATCACACACCGCACCCTCACACACCACACACATCACACACAGCACCCCTCACACACAGCATCCATCACACACACACTCTCACACCCATCACACACAGCACTCTCACACCCATCACACTCAGCACTATCACACACAGCACTCTCACACACATCATACACAGCACTCCCACACTCAGCACTCTCACACACATCATACACAGTACTCACACACATCATACAAAGCACTCTCACACACCGCACTGTCACACACAGCACTCTCACACATCATACACAGCACTGTCACACACATCATACACAGCACTCTCACACACATCATACACAGCACTCTCACACACAGCACTCTCACACACATCACTCACCGCACCCTCACACACATCACACACCGCACCCTCACACACATCACACACAGCACTCTCACACACATCACACACTGCACCCTCACACACCACACACATCACACACAGCACCCCTCACACACAGCATCCATCACACACACTCTCACACCCATCACACTCAGCACTGTCACGCACATCACACACACATCATACACAGCACTCCCACACTCAGCACTCTCACACACATCATACACAGCACTCTCACACACATCATACACAGAACTCTCACACACATCACTCTCACACACATCACACACCGCACCCTCACACACACAGCACCCCTCACACACACATACTGCACCCCTTACATACACACTACTTCCAAATATATCTATATATATATATCTATATATATATATATATATATATAGATATATATATATACACATATACATACATACATACGCACACAGATTCCTTGTAAGCAAACACATACTACACCCCTAAACACATACTTTCTACAAACACTACATCACCTATACACACACACACACACACACACTATAGCCTGTATGCACACACTTGCTATATCCCCTATACACACACATTCTCTACAGCCCCTGGCCACATATGCATCACATTACACTCCAAACACATGCACAATACTCTTTCCTGGCATTTTTGTCTCCTGGTATCCATTTATAGAGACACCAGACACAAATTGCAAGGAAACACAGTGAAAGCATGTTATTAAATTTGCTTGCGCTGTGCAGAACAAATACAGGGCTTTTTTCTCATGCTAGAGCACTTCAGCAGAGCTCTGTGCATGGTCTGCCCTGGAAGAGCATTGAACCAACATGCTCACTTTGAGAGGGGGCGTGTTTGTCATTGGTGATGACAAAACACACCTCCTCTGCCCCGCCCCCTTCTTAGTGGGCCGCTGTGATAAAAAATGCCCGGGCCGAATTTTTCTCCCAGTCCGGCCCTGACCAGATCTCAGGTACATTTGCAAAAGGCAGGCTGGTGTAGTGGTAAGGAAGAGGTTTAGCAGCATGTAAACCAGGGTTTGAAACCCAGCAGAGTCAGTTCCTCACAGCCAATTTGGTGAATATGGCCAACAAGGAACTCAGACCATCGACCAACAGACTCCTATTTGGTGACTTGTCCATTCATGATTTAAAGAAACACATTTTACTCTTCACCAACTTGAGTAAAGCCCAATCTTCCATGAGACAGGTGTACCGCACTACACCATCCAGATGTGTTTTTTTAGGATGGCTGGTTGGCAGAGAGACCGAGCCACCAGCCACCTTCTTCTAGACTTCCATGGACCTGGATACATCCTCCTAACGGGGAGCAGACAAGCCGAGAGGTTCCCATGGCAGGGGCCGTGGATGCTTTCCCTTGGGTTACTATCCAAGTTACAATTACAATATGTTCACTGCAGGCACACCAGCACATGCCAGCACATGCCAGCACATTCCAAGTTGGAGGGGAAAGTGCCACCTAGAACAAATTGCTTGACCACCTGGGTCATTTGGTGAAAATGTTATACTATACAGATTTGACTCTTTCGGAAAGTTCCCAACTAGATACACAGGCTACATATTAATGGACTCAGCGCAGTCTCTTCCTACGTGGCAATGCTAACTCTGCCCTGGGCATCGAAAAACAGGTCTATGGATTTATGCCATATTAATAAATATGGCCAACAAGGAACTCAGACCATAGACAAACAGATTCCTATCTGGTGACTTGTTCATTCATGATTTGAAGAAAAACATTTTACTCTTCATCAACATGAGTAAAGCCCAATCTTCCATGAGACAGGTATTCCGCACTACACCATGTGTTTTTTAGGAGCCACCAGTCACCTTCTTCCTGACTTCCACGTACCTGGATACATCCTCCTATAGACAAGCCGAGAGGTTCCTGTGGCAGGGGCCGTCCAAGTTACCATCCAAGTTACCATTGCAATATGTTCACTGCAATCAGACTGTCCCTTTTCTTGCAGAAGTGGGAAGAGATTTCCTCAGATACCTGCATTTTACAAAAGGTGCAGAGTTATGTAAATGAGTTCATTCAACTCCATGCCATCAACACCCACCACCGCCATTGCAAGCGTCCTAGGACTACAAAGCCTTAATCGGTGAGGAAATTCAGATGTTGTTGTCCAAAGGCGCTGAACAACAGAGGTTTCTTCAACAACATCTTTCTGGTTCAAAAGAAGACTGGAGATTCCTGCCCGATCATAAACTAAGCATTTGTGGTGTAACACCATTTCAAGATGGAAGGTATTCACCTGTAATGCAATCTACTCCTTCACGAAAATTGGTTCACACAACTCAACTTGAAGGACGCATACATATCTGGGTCGGTTGCCCCCCCTGTCCGAAATTGCTAAGCTATCTCTGGAAGTGACCCCTGTGTCAATTTGCCTACCTTCCCTTCGGACTCAGTTTTGTCCGGTGTGATTCATGAAACTCCTGAAGCCGGTCATGGCCTGATTACAATCTCTGGGCATATGGTGCCTAATATATCTGGATGATTTACTTCTCCTCTGCGACTCGGCTTCCCTTTTACCTCTCATACGAACTTTGTAGTATAATTTCTTCTATCTGATTCAATCATAACGATTTACCCCAGTCCTCCACACTATAGAGCCACGCAATGACTCAAAGCACACTATCTGCATGCAGGCTTCTCATATGAACAACTGGTACCTCTCAATCCTGAAGTGTGAATGGCGCTCTGATGGTGATTTCTGCACATGCAAGCCTGGAATGGGAAGGTCGTATTTGGTCCATCACTGGATTTCATGCCGTTAGTCAGATGCCAGCCTGTGGGGTTGGTGGGGGGACACTGCGCAGACTCGTCCACAGGTGGTCCAAAGTTAGACAAGGAAACAGGACTGCACATCAACTCACTGCATTCACCATTTGCAGTCTTGCAAGACGCATGTCCAACTGTTGCATACTGCTCTGCATGGATAACATTTCGGCTGTCCAATATATTAACTGACTGGGTGGAGCGCGCTCACAAGCACTATCTGACGCAACAAAGGATATCTACACCTTTTGTCTGTCCTGAAATATAACCTTGTGGGCAGGATACCTACCAGACACATCCAACCTAAAGGCAGATAAGTACTCCCATCACTGGCGAGACAGCAGCGACTAGAAGCTTCATGTCTTTCAGACACTATTCGAACACAGGAGACCCCAAATGATCGATCTATTCACATCACGGACCAACCATCAACTACCGAGGTTCTTCAGCTGGCTTCCAGTCCCGGAATGCGAAGTGGTGGACGCTTTTCTTCCAGTATGGCCACCCCTGGGGGCGTACGCTTTCCCTCCTTTCTCCATGATAGCAAGGATATTACATGTAGTGTATGTGAAAGAGATTTCTCTGCTTCTGATTGGCCCATTGTGGCCAAGCCAAGCATGGTTAGAATTGTCCTACGACCACTCTCTCCTTCTTTTGATGTTTCCCTTCCTAGTATGCGAGCCCAGAGTGGAATCACATCCCCTACTACTACAGGAGCGACTGGAACTCATGGCCTAGACCAGGGATAGGACACCTTCTGCACTCCAATTATATTGAACTACCTCTATCTCTACTATATGTTTCGGGCCGATCATTTCGTTCCATTAACGTTACACGTTAGAAACATTTAAATACATAAGGGGAATCAACACAGTAAAGGAGAAGACTTTATTTAAAGGAAGAAAAACTACCAGAACAAGAGGACATCATAGTCTTAAATTAGAGGGGCAAAGGCTTAAAAATAATATCAGGAAGTAGTGGATGCATGGAATAGCCTTCCAGCTGAAGTGGTAGAGTTTAACACAGTAAAGGAGTTTAAGCATGCATGGAATATGCATAAGGCTATCCTAACTATGATAAGATAAGGCCAGGGACCAATAAAAGTATTTAGAAAATTGGGCAGACTAGATGGGCTGTATGGTTTTCTTATCTTCTGTCACATTCTATGTTTCTATGTTTCTATGCTTCATTTCTTATCCTTTTTCATATGTTATTCATTGTATAATGGTTGTGCTATTCATGGATTATGCTGTCTCAGTTTCTTTGCTAATAGATTATTTTAATATTCTTCACGATGTTAGGATGTTGCCACATAAATGCTCAAGTTTATGTTGATAAGTCGCCATAACTCTTGCCTTTCACGTATTTCTGTTCTTTTTAGTGTGAAAACCTTTGGTATCTGGTCCGATTTGGCTGTTCCTTCTGCCTCAACTTCACTCTATTGGAAGGGTCAACTGACTTGGTTAAATTTTTTAGATTTTTTGCTTTTGTTCCTAGTTGTTGAACTGTTATCTCTCACATCAAAGAAAGAGGAGGAGTCAATGCTACAAGGCTTTATATAATGTAAAGTTATTTTGTTCTAATGGATTTGAATTTTGATTGACCTTTGCTGCTGGAGTTACAGTAAAGAAAGTTATGCAAAATATTCGCCTCCTGTTATTACTAAAATTAAGATTATTCGTACACTATGTTAGCATAATCTACAATAGTGTCTATCAACTGCCAGTGCCACTTACAACTTTGATAAACTGATGTAGACTTATTTTTCAGTCCAGTGTGCTGCAGCACTAATAGTACTGTTGCAGGCAGGGTACAGCAGCATTGAATATTAAAGTCTATTTATGGGGGTCAGCCTGTTAGTGAACAGACCATACGCAGGACACTGCATCAAATTAGTCTGCATGGCTGTCGTCCCAGAAGGAAACCTCTTCTAAAGATGATGCACAAGAAAGCCCGCAAACAGTTTGCTGAAGACAAGCAGACTAAGGACATGGATTACTGGAATCATGTCCTGTGGTCCGGTGAGACCAAGATAAAGTCATTTGGTTTAGATGGTGTCAAGCGTGTGGGGCAGCAACATGGTGAGGAGTACAAAGAAAGTGACCAAGATGACCACTGCCTTGCTGAAGAAGATGAAGGTAAAGGTGATGGACTGGCCAAGCATGTCTCCAGACCTAAAGCCTATTGAGCATCTGTGGGGCATCCTCAAACAGAAGGTGGGGGTGCGCAAGGTCTCTAACATCCACCAGCTCTGTGATGTCATCATGGAAGAGTGGAAGAGGACTCCAGTGGCAACCTGTGAAGCTCTGGTGAACTCAATGACCATGAGGGTTATGGCAGTGCTGGAAAATAATGGTGGCTACACAAAATATTGACACTTTGGGCCCAGTTTGGACATTTCTACTTAGGGGTGTACTCACTTTTATTGCCAACGGTTTAGACATTAATGGCTGTGTGTTAAGTTATTTTGAGGGGACAGCAAATTTACACTGTTATACAGGCTGTACACTTACTACTTTACATTGCAGAAGAGTGTCATTTCTTCAGTGTTGTCACAAGAAAAGATATACAATATTTACAAAAATGTGAGGGGTTTACTCACTTTTGTGAGATACTGTATATAATTATTTAATTTAATGCAGTCTAAACATAGACATAAATGGAATATATTCTAAATCGTTGTCTTAGGTAAGATTCCCAGATCACTTGACTTAGGATATATACCATTTATGTCTATGTTTAGACTGCATATAACTGAATGATTCTTTTATCTAGTAGTGTGTCATCTCACAAGTGCCTGTGGAGCTACATTTGAAAAGCCACTACAAGTGTGTATTACTGAGGGAAGAAGAAAAATAAAGTACTAGGGCAGGTTGCAGGCCCACTGATTCTGACATGTTCTCACCACCCACAAACAGGGGCACCTCCCTCAATACTACCACCATTAGGCAGAGCAAAGAAGATGCTGAGGATCAAAATCACCTGTCTGATTGCCCAACTGATCACTCTAGTGGATCATTTTTTTCATGATAGAAGAGAAGCCCTTTAAGCAGCTGATACATGCCTTTGCTCTGTAATATGCATTTACCACATAAAATAATTTTCAACAGAAATATAAACCCCATACCATTCATGCGTGGTAGTATTGAGGGAGCAGATAGATAGGCAGTAGGTCACGTTTTCCTTCAAAGTTGTTTAAAAATGTATAAAAGTGTTTCTAAAATTTGGCTGTGAATTTAAAAAAATCCTGCTGCATGACTAGCCTGCTACTTCTTCAGATGAAAATTGCCTTTGAATTCAACTCTTTTTTTTTCAAAATGTAAAACATTTTCTTAAATGTGGTAGTGATTGTAATATTTCAGATTGCCTTTAATGGTAGTGGTTTCACCTTGTGTTTTGGCCACATCTGCTGCATCCACACAGAGAAATTGTAATTTTTTAAAAACACAAATATAATAATTCAATTATGCCAATTCACAACTAACATTGCAAAAATGGCAGACTTTGCATAATTATTGGACAGTTGATATTTTAGCTGTTCTTGAATTGCAGTATCCTAAGGCAAATATTTTCATAGTTTTGGGTCATCCGATTTAATTTCCTGAAACAATTGCATGGAAAAATCTTTTTTTTTCATTTGCATGAGTATGTTATATATTAAAGGGACACTATAGGCACTATAGTCACCAGAACAACTACAGTTTATTCAATTTGTTCTGGTGAGTAGAATCATTACCTTCAGGATTTTTGCTTTAAACACTGTCTTTTCAGAGAAAATGCTGTGTTTACATTACAGCCTAGTGATAACTTCACTGGCCACTCCTCAGATGGCTGAGATTCTTCCTGGGTCATGGCTGCCTAAAATGCATCCAAACATTCAGTGTCTCCATCCTCTGCATGCAGACACTGAACTTTCCTCATAGAGATTCATTGATTCAATTCATCTCTATGAGGAGATGCTGATTGGCCAGGGCTGTGTTTGAATCATGCTGGCTCTGCCCCTGATCTGCCTCTTTGTCAGTATCACCCAATCCTATGGAGAAGCATTGTGATTGGATCAGGCTACCACTTCTGATGATGTCAGCAGGCAGTGGGCAGGTCAAAAGGAAACAGTGACAAAGCCAGCAGCTTCCGGCTTAAATACAAGTAAGATTTACTATATTAAAGGAGGCATGAGGGGACCAGGGTGGCTAGATGGGGGTTTTAACCTATAGGGTCAGGAATACATGTTTGTGTTCCTGATCATATAGTGCTCCTTTAATAAGCAATATATGCCTGGGTATATTTAATAAGCCTGGGTATGTCTGCCCCCAACACTTAGGCAATAAAATGTTTTTGTTATGTTAATGTAGTCTGTATCAGAGACCTGGGTAACTGCTTTGTATGTTCCAAAAATACATAGGACCAGAGCCTCCCCTCCATCAATTCTTCATCCTTTACCAGTTATGATCTGCAGCCACCAAAGTCTCATACATATGATGGACTACAAATGCAAAGAAGTACATATGAAGAAACAACACATCCTCAACTGTTTAATAGCAGATTACATTGATCAGTCACAGCATTATGCCTAATGTTGTGTATGTTCCCCTTGTGCTGCCAAAACAGCTCTGATGTGTTGAAGGGCTTCCATGGATTGGATTTGTTGTTCCAGCGTATCCCACATATGCTCAATCAGATTGAGATATGGGGAATTTGGAGGCCTCTTTGTCATGCTCCTCATACTATTCCTGAAATATTTTTGCAAAACTATTTGTCAGGGTGCATTATCTGACAGAGGCCACTGCCAACAGGGAACACCATTACCAAGAAAGGGTGTACATTGTGTTCAAAAATCTCTAGGTAGGTGGTAGTTGTTAAGGAAACATCCATGAATGCCAGGACCCAAGGTTTCCCAACAGAATATGTCCCTGCCTTCTTCCCATAGTGCTTCCTGATGCCAGCTCTTCCCCAGGTAAATAATGCACATAAACCCAGCCATCCTCTTGAATTCAAAGAAAATGTGATTCAACAGACCAGGCAACCTTCTTCCATTGCTACATGGTCCAGTTCTGAACTTCACTTCCCCATTGAATGTGCTTCAGGGGTTATCATGCAGGTCAGGCAGTGGACTGAGGTCACCATGGGCATTCATGACCGGTCTGTGGATATGCAGCCTCATATGCAGCAAACTGTGATGAACTGTGTGTTCTGACACCTTTCTATCGTGGCCAGCATTATGTTTTTTAGCAATTTGAGCTAAAGTGGTTGGACCAGATGTGGTTGTGTGGTTGGACCAGATGAGCTAGTGTTCGCTCCCCACGTACATCAATCAGCCCTAGGCGCACATGATCCTGATGCCATATCACTGGTTGTACTTCCTTACACCACGTTTGGTATATACTAACCATCGCATATCAGAATACCCCACAAGACTTGCCATTTTGGAGATGCTCTGTGCCAGTTGCCTAGCTATCACTCTGAGGCCCTTGTCAAAGTCACTTAGATCTTTTTGCTTGCCCATTTTCCCTGCTTCCAACACATGAAATTCAAGAACAGACTGTTCACTTGCTGCCTAATTTATCCCACCCCTTGACATTTGTTTGTGTAATGATATAATCAATTATATTCACTTCACCAGTCAGTGGTTTTAAAGTCGTGGCTGATCAGTGTGTATCTCAACATTTATAAAAAGGGAGTAATGGCATTTCCATTTTCTATGTAGGGATTGTTCTATTCTATTTATTTATTTTGCATTAATAAGTGGTAATAGCTTGTTAATACAAGGCCAAATTTTTCAAATCAGCTGCCAAACACACAGATCAGTATGTCTGTCTGTGTGTTTGGCAGTATGGCCGTGTGTGTGTCAGTATGTCTGTCTGTGGCATGTGTGTCAGTATGTCTGTCAGTGGTGTGTGTCAGTAAGTCTGTCAGTATTTCTGTCTGTGTGTGTGCAAGTATGCCTGTTAATGTATGTGTCTGGGTGTGTGTCAGCATGTCTGCCAGTGTGTGTGTCAGTATGTCTGTCAGTGGGCGTGTCTGTCAGTATGTCTGTCAGTGTATGTGTCTGTGTGTGTCAGTATGTCTGTCAGTGTGTCAGTATGTCTGTCAGTATATGTGTCTGTGTGTGTGTCGCTATGTCTGTCAGAATGTGTCTGTGTGTGTTCAGTATGTCTGTGTCAGGAATGGAATGGGATCCAACACGCAGAATGTAGACAAAAGGTAACGTATACCTTTTTGTGTCACTTTACCCCACTCCCTCTAGAATGTAAGCTCATTGAGCAGGGCACTTAACCCCTCTGTTCCTGTGTGTCAAACTTGTCTGGTTACAACTATATGTCTGTTCGTCCACCTATTGTAAAGCGCTGCGGAATTTTGATGGCGCTATATAAATAAAAACATAATAATAATAATAAAAGTATACCAGACCTTAGAATGGGCAGACTATCGTTAGAAGAAATTAAGTAGTCAGAGTCAAGTCGAGGTCAAGTCGAGTACAGAGATCAGGGTAAACGACAATACTAAAGCTGGGTTAAAGGAGCATAGAATGGAGATTAGTAAAAACGGAGCCGAAGTCAAAAAACAGAATACAGAATACAGATAAAGCACTATTGGGAACAATAATGAACCACAACAGGGCAATTAACCTTGCCCTCTCAGTCCTCTCAGTATATCCCTATCTGTTGTGCAACTAAAACAAAGCATTGTTGGAGTTGCACAACAGATAGGGATATAATACCTTTTGCCCACCCTTGCAATAGTGATACCGGAGAAACTGACGGAAGCCAAGCACAGAGAGATGGACACAGGTTTCTTCAGGAAGGAAGAGATTCTTTATTGGATCACCGATCTGGACTCAGAGGGACTAATGTCACCAAAATACAGCAAGTTCTGAGCCCCGGACAATAGTGCAGGCTCCTTATATAGGCACATAACTCCTCCCATATTAAGCTCCACCCGCACATTCTCTTGACCAATCAATACAAATAAGAATTAACTTCCTGCTTGACCGCATGGCCTGTCCAGCACAATGGAGGAGGGGAATACTATATCCTGTATTCTTGCACATGCTCCGTACACTACTGATCGTATCTTGCCTCGTGCAACCAACTGATCGATACGTCAGCATATGCACGTACACATGCCACGTGGTAATCTCGGCCTACTAAATTTATTCTTACCGAGATTCCACCACATTCCCCCCTTTGATGCCTCTTGATATTTCACAATTACTTGAGGCATCACTTAACCTTAGTTTGCATACACCGCAAGTTACCTTGAACCAGACCAGACTTATCTATGATGTGAATCTTCAACACTCATCTTCCTGCATTGGTTCTCCCTGATCTAGAGCCTTATATTTATAAATTGCCATTATCTGTGCAGCAGCCTTCCTCTCTGCTATATTTTCTATCAGGCTTTGCACAGACCTAACTACTAAGGGTATAAGACACGGCAGGAGTAGACACAACATTAAAATCAGTAGGACTCCACCTACCACTGCCTTAAGCCCTCCAAACCACTCATACCAGCTACCAAACCAACTGCTTGGATTGTACCCTTTCCATACCTGAGTAGGCACATGCGCTAGTTTAACCATATGGCTAGTAAGCTCAGCTATTGCTTGCCCTTCGTCATCTATTTGAAGACAGCAATTACTCAGGTTAAACTTCCCACATACACCTCCCTCTACTGCCAAAAGGTAATCCAAGGCTAATCTATTTTGGTATACTGCTGTCCTCATCCTGGTATTATGCTTCGCTAGAAGATTGAGCGCTTGTGATGTCTCGTTAGTAATAATCTCAACCACTGCCTGTAATCTTATAATACGGTTGAGCATATAAATTGGGGTTCTATAACCAAAGGTACCATCTTCTGCCCACGTGGCTGGCCCATAGTAATCTATAATACGCTGGGGAGGCCATTCATTATCTTCCCAGGCGCCTATCTCTATGGGTTCCCTTTTCTTCCTATGATTCACATCATACACTTTAACACCTAAAGTCTCACCTGTTTCAATAGGTAACAAGAAGAAGGATGGTTTGAGCATACCCAACACACATGCCCCTTCCCAGTCCTGTGGCAACTCCGAATAGGCTTTCTTACCACAGATCCAGTACAAATTTGCTGGGGCTCTCCAGTTAGATGTGATGGATAGGTCAAACCACACATCCTTTAAATTGGCGTATCTAGCAAACGGGTTAGATGGTTCTGAGACATTTGAAGCCGACCACCAAGTTGTATTCTTTGTATCATCATCATAAGCTTTTTGCCCTAGACAAGTTAATTCTCCTACAGAAGTATTATACATCATTCCTTTCCTCGCTATGCAAACATAACCTATGATGGAGGTCTTTAATCTCCACTCAGATTTACCTCTAACACTCATATGATAATCGGCGTGTGTAGATATTAATTGGTCAACTGCCTCAGAACCGGACATTACCTCCTTTGCTTCCCAAGGCCATTGGTCTCCCATGTTAGTACCTCCACACACATAGCAGTTGGTAACATTAAGACTACCGGCAATACTTTCGGCTAAATCAATGAACAGGTTTTTAGCATTATGGGGGATCTTATTATCTATGCTCATCTCTTCATAAAAGGAATGGTATACTTGATGAGTCTGGGAGGATACCGTATCAGTCTCTATCCCTATAAACAATACTGTCCCAGGATCTAAACCCGTCCCATATATTTGAAACCCAAATAAATTACCATATTTATCTAAGAACTTGTCAGGGTTATTTATAAGTATATGGACTGGATTGCATTCCATAGACTTACAATATGGGCTGGTAGGCAACTTAGTCACAATCATGTCCTTGTCTACTGTCTGTCCCCAAGTTGCCCACCCCACACAAGACCAATATGGGCAAAAGTTATAATCTCTATTTGGGCATCTAGGACTCACATATTTATTTTTACTACTGGGACAAATATATTTATCGTTAGACCCATACGTCCTCTCCCATCTAAGATCCCCACATACATTCCACGGCTTTCTACCACTTGATATCGCCTTACACGCATCAAATAGCAGAACACCCGAAGAATGTACGGATTCTAATACCGTCTTATTAATTAGGGTCCCCTGAGGATCTCCATTCCTGAGAGTCAACCAAATTGTACGGGGTTGATACTCTGGACTGAAGCACTTAGGTTCTCCTACTCCTAAATGGCACACACTATATTCTATATTTAGGTATCTACATCTTGATACATCTCCTTTACACTCGTATTGTGAATGCCAAATTAGGGTTTGGGAAATATGGTTACCTGTTCTTGTAGTCTTAATGCATACCTCACAGCTAGGAGTGTCAGTACCTCTACCTTCCTGAATATAAAAATACACATATAAAAACATTATCATGAACACATCTTTCGTCGTCATCCTCAGTCTTCGTCCGTGCGAAGGCACCTCAGCTTCCAGGATGTAAGGGCTGCAGGGAATGGAGTTCTGCTCGTATTCACAGGGGTCCCTTCGAGACTTTTCCTGGCTTATATACTATACGTCGGTGAGCGGACAGGCTTTATTATGGCCTTCTCACTCACTTACCAAATCCTTGAAACAATAAAATTTGTAATCCACAAAGTTCCTCGTCACTCTGACTGAGTCGTGCGCTTTAACCGGATCTTGCAGGGATTCTCTGGATCTGCTGTAGCTTGCCAAGAATCAACTGCTGCTGGTTTAACCCTGGAGTGATGTATCCACGGAGTCACTTCGGCTACTTTTATCGCTGTAGGGGTAGACAAAAGAACAACATAAGGACCTCTCCACTTGGGCCCTAACGGTACATTATTCCACTCTTTAATCCACACTTGGTCTCCTGGGTGGTAACTATGAACTGGGGGATAAATATTCACAGGTAATCTATCTTGTACCCATTTCTGTACCTCCTCCATAGTCTTACCCAACTCTACAACCTGCTGCCGGGTAATTCCTTCTCCCAACTGACTCAAGTCCCCCCTTAAGTTACCAAGTACGGGAGGTGGTCGCCCATACATGATTTCAAAAGGAGAGAGGCCCATCCTTCTGGTAGGTGTACTGCGGATTCGCAATAGAGCTATGGGCAAGAGAACGTTCCATTTAAGTTGGGTTTCCTGACACATTTTAGCCAACTGATTCTTAATAGTTCTATTCATTCTCTCTACCTTACCAGAACTCTGGGGTCTATATGCCGTATGAAGCCTCCACTTTATACCAAGCATATGAGTCAGTTGTTGTAGGCACTGATGAACAAAAGCTGGACCATTGTCCGATCCTATAGAGCAGGGTAGTCCATATCGGGGTATTATTTCTCGTAGCAGGAATCTCACAACTTCTCCTGCTTTCTCTGTACGAGTAGG
This sequence comes from Pelobates fuscus, assembly GCF_036172605.1. Lineage (NCBI taxonomy): Eukaryota > Metazoa > Chordata > Amphibia > Anura > Pelobatidae > Pelobates > Pelobates fuscus. The sequence continues at coordinate 343,204,657 of NC_086318.1, read as the reverse complement.
ACATGCTTCTACCCAGCCTGAATAGGTGCACACAACCACCAGCAGGTAGCGATGTCCACCCGATTTAGGCATTACTGTATAGTCAATTTGTAAATCGGACATGGGGAGTCCCCCCATAAACTGGACTCCTGGTGGCTTTACTGGTCTTTGCCTTGCATTATTTTTAGCACACGTTACACATCTTCGTACAATGGCCTGAGTCAAGTTGGACAATCTTGGTATGTAGAAATGTTTTCTGAGAGATTCTTCTGTGCTGTCTCTCCCAGAATGTGTCCCGTTGTGATAGTTTTGGATAATTTCTACCGCTAGTGATGCTGGAATGACTATTCTTCCATCTTCTAACTGATACCATTTGTTCTCCAAATACTTTCCAGGTTCAGTCTTTAACCACTCCTCTTCTTGAGCTGTATAAACTGGAGTCCATTGAGACAGTGGAGTTGGTATAAGAGTAGCTATATGCCCCACATACTCCTGTCTTCCCGATTCAGCGGCACGCTTAGCTGTACTGTCTGCCATCCGATTTCCTTTGGTTACATCACCATCTCCTCTCAGATGCGCTCGACAATGTATAATACCGACTTCTCTCGGCTCCCACACTGCTTCCAATAGTTGTAGGATTTCAGCTGCGTACTTGATTTCTTTGCCTTCTGAATTCAATAGTCCTCTTTCTTTATACAAAGCTCCGTGGGCATGAGTGGTTAAAAACGCATACTTGGAGTCCGTGTAGATGTTCACTCTTAAACCTTCAGCCAATTGTAACGCTCGTGTCAGTGCTATCAATTCTGCCTTTTGTGCTGATGTTCCTTTTGCTAGTGGCCGAGCTTCTATCACCTTGTCTATTGTTGTTACTGCATATCCTGCATAGCGGATCCCTTCTTTCACATAACTACTGCCGTCGGTGTAATATTGAACATCGGGGTTCTGGATGGGAAAATCACGAAGATCTGGTCTACTTGAAAATACTTCATCCATTACTTCCAAACAATCATGTTGACTTTCAGTAGGTTGTGGCAAAAGGGTAGCTGGATTTAAGGTGTTTACAGTCTCTAAATGCACTCTTGGGTTTTCACACAACATTGCTTGATACTTGGTCATACAGCTGTTACTAAACCAATGGTTTCCTTTGTAATCCAACAACGTCTGTACTGCATGTGGGACTCGTACATAAAGTTCTTGACCCAGAGTGAGTTTATCGGCTTCAGCTAATAGCAGGGCGGCTGCAGCTACGGCTCTTAGACAAGATGGAAGTCCGCTGGCCACTGCATCCAGTTGCTTAGACATGTAGGCAACAGGTCTTTGCCATGATCCCAAGTACTGTGTCAATACTCCCACAGCCATTCTTCTTTGCTCATGTACTTACAGGTAGAATGGTCGTGTGTGATCAGGTAGACCTAATGCTGGGGCACTCATCAAAGCCTTCTTCACATCTTCAAATGCCGTTTGCTGTTCTTGAGTCCATAAGAAGGGGTCGTGCTCTGTACCTTTGATAGCTGCATACAGAGGTTTTGCCAGTATCGCGTAGCTGGGAATCCATATCCTACAGAAGCCTGCTGCCCCCAAGAATTCTCGCACTTGTCTTCTATTCTTGGGTATCGGTATTTGGCACACAGCTTCTTTTCTCTCTGGCCCCATAATTCTTTGACCTTCAGAGATATGGAATCCCAGATATTTGACAGTTGGCAAACACAACTGAGCCTTCTTTCTAGACACCTTGTATCCTGCCTTCCAGAGAATGTGTAGTAGATCGTGCGTTGCTTGCTGAAATATTTCCTTTGTAACTGCTGCTATCAACAAGTCATCTACATATTGTAACAATACACACTCTCCTGGGATGGACTCGAAATCCAATAAATCTTGACTTAGAGCTGAACCAAATAGGGTAGGTGAATTTTTAAACCCTTGGGGCAGTCTTGTCCAGGTCATTTGGCGTTTTGAGCCCGTTACAGCGTTTTCCCATTGGAAAGCGAAGATACATTGACTTTCTGCGGCAATTCGGAGGCAAAAGAAGGCATCTTTGAGGTCTAAGACTGTAAAATAAGTAGCCCCGCCCGGAATTAAAGCAAGCAGGTTATATGGATTGGGCACAACTGGATGTATACTAACAACCACATCATTGACTGCTCTCAAGTCCTGCACAGGTCGATACTCATCTGTACCGGGCTTTTGAACAGGCAGCAATGGGGTGTTCCAGGGGGAAGTACAGAATTTTAGGATACCATACCGTATGAACTTATCCAGATAAGATTGGATGTTCTTCTTAGCCTTCTGCGGGATGTGATATTGTCTTAGGCTCACTGGATAAACCCCAAGTTTTAGTTCGATTTTAATAGGTGGAATATTGCGGGCCAGTCCTGGTGGGTTGTTCTCTGCCCAAACTCCTGGTATGTTGAATAAGGACTCATCACTCCTAGGGTTTTGGCTAGTCAACGCTGTATAAAGTCGCCACTCTTCTTCCTTTGGTACGGATAATGTCATAATACCTGAAGGTCCATTAAACTTTAAGGATGTTGTTCCATTTGGTAGGAACGTAATCTGCGCTTGTAACTTAGATAGCATATCACGTCCCAGCAATTGGACTGGACATTCAGGCATATAAAGGAATTGATGTTTTACTACGTGGCCTCCCAATGTACAGAGTCGACTTTTAAGAACCGGTTTTGCAGCACTTCTTCCAGTTGCTCCTATTACAGTAATAGTTCTTCCAGATGGAGGAGCAACTAGGTCAGTCACCACCGAATGTTCAGCACCAGTGTCGATCATGAACGCACTCCTTTTTCCCCCTATTGATACATCGACCATAGGCTCCGCTCGACCAAGGGGGATGGAGCCCGGTCGGTATCAATAGTCCTCCATGACCGTGTCAGCCAATCCTACAAAGTCCCTACCTTCTCTATCGCGGGACCTTTGCGCTGCTGGGTAGTACCTATCTTCCCTAACACTTCCTCTGTTCCCATTGCTCCCTCTATTACCATTACTCCCTCCGGGGCCTCCTCTACCTCTCGCTCTGCCTCTAAAGTTTCCGTAACCTGCCCTGGGTAGGTCTCTCTCGTACTGCTCTCTTTGCGGACACTCGTTTCTCCAATGCCCTTCTTCCTTGCAATACGCGCACTGATTCCTACTCAAAGGCTCCCTATTCCATCTACTATCGCCTCTATCTGGGCCCCGTCTATCTACGCCTGCGATCGCTACCGCTAGCATATCTGCCTTTTTACGCATCTTGCGCTCTTCCTCTTTCTTACTTTCTGTTTCCCTATTCATATACACTTTATTCGCTACCTCCATTAGTTGGGTGATAGACATACCTGCAAACCCTTCTAACTTTTGTAGCTTGCGCTTAATATCTCCGTAAGCTTGGCTGACAAAGGCGGAGTTCACCATTCGGGAATTATCTGCGTCTTCCGGATTAAAGGGGGTATACAAGCGGTATGCCTCCAATAATCGGTCATAAAAGACACTGGGCGCTTCATCACTTTTCTGAATCACCTCAACTGTCTTCGACATATTAATAGCTTTCTTTCCTCCGGCTTTCATGCCAGCAATTATAGCGTCTCTATAGGCTTTAAGTTGGACCATATCTGCGCCATTAACATTCCAGTCGGGATCGGTGTTAGGATAATGTGTTGCGGCCCATGCTGCCGGATTGGCTTGATTCAAAGCACGGGCTCTATCCTCTAGCGCTTTAATGGCCGCTTGATTAATCCTTGTCCTTTCCTCATTATTGAACAATGTCATTAATAACTGCTGGCAATCAGCCCATGTCGGGTTATGTGTCTGAACTATCGAGGTGAACAGATCAGTCATAGCTTGTGGTTTCTCAGTGTACGAGGAATTGTGGGTCTTCCAATTCAAGAGATCGGTAGTCGTGAACGGGACATATACGAAGACTGGGTCAGCATGTGCCATTTGACCTGCGGCATCGATATAAGCTGACCCAGGATTCAGACGAAGAGGCATCTGATAATGTCTAAGTTGTTGGGTACCAGTCAGTTGTCGGGTTAGTATAGGGCTACGTGGAGGGGCGTCAGTTAGAGGTTCCAGTCGGGGGGAAATAGGGCATGAGGATGTGGGAGCTTGATTTTGGGAAAAGTTAGTAAATAGAATACTCCCAGCCGAGCTAGAAGAAGCTTGACCGGAAGTTTGAAGTGGCGCCAAATCAGGATATTTAGATCGAACGGGGGTTGGTTCTGGTTCCGGAAGGGGAGGTTTAATACGAGGGGGGGTGGATTCTGTACTAGAGGAGGAAGCGGAAGTGGATGAGGGCAATGAGGGGAGGGGTATAGAACTTCCTGCATTCGCGTCATTTCCTCTTAAAGGGAAGTAAGGGGGCGGCAAAGGGATCTCGGACTCAGGGGGCGTGTCCAAAATGGGCCTAACCACAGTCCTAGTGGACAAACAAGTCCTGGCCACCATGAGGCGACATTGCTCCTCGTGGCATATCTGAATCCATTTTGGCGAGTCATTTACGGCCTGTCTCCAACAATCAATATATGGAAACTGCCCGTAAAGTTCAGGCCTACCTGACACAGCCACGTGTACGCGCTGTATCAGGGTTGGATCCAAACTACCACGTGGCGGCCATGCCGCAACCAAAGTAGGCCACTCCCTAGTGCACAGAGTGACCAAACGTACAGGAGACATTTTAACCCCATAATCACATGTTTTGAATCCCTTTTTAAAATTCTTTACCATACAACCTAAGGGATCCGGAATCGTTGACTCCGACGCGCCCATACTTATCAATGGAACGTCGTTGACAACGAATACTATGCACGCGTACTATTCAACAGTCACACCCGTTTCCTCTGGCAACAGCACCACGTGGTACGGTTACCAAGTGAAACGTACACAATAACACAATAAACACTCAGGGAATTCCCGTACACACACAGCTGTTACACCAGTCACTAGATAATCAATATTATGCCCTTTGGCGGAACTATACAGTCACCCACGCTATAATTCTCTATATATGAATTACCCGTCTATAACACACCCTAGTAACATCGTCTTTTACAAATAGCGGTTACAGTACGGTTAGCATAGGTCAAAGCACAATTTAAGGTCACAATACAATTATTAGTGGTTATGGTGTTAAACATGCAATGGACGACAGTGATTAGTACTTATATACAGTGTCAGTAAATATACAGGGTTATGGTACCGTGCACTATGATACAGCAACACACTATTAACACTCTCGCTAGACGGCTGAGCTTGCGCTATCTAACAAGATATACACTTTACTAAACAATCTTTAACACATTTACAATTCCCAACTAAACTATTGGCCAGTACCTTGAATGGACTACCTAAAACTATGTACACCCGTTTTGGTTAGCCACACTGCCCAAGCACCACATATAGCGAGCTAGAGGACCGAATTTACACAGGCGCCTCTTAGTCGATTACTATCAAAAATCTAGTGGGTTCCAAATTTACACGCCTTCCCACTTAGCCAAGATAGGTTGAGAGCTAGCGAACCGAATTTACACAGGCGCCGCTTAGTCTCCCGGTCCCTCCGACCTAGCGAACAAAATATACACCCTAGAACGCTAGTCTAGACAAGACACCGGTGTCCGGCTAGGGCTATTTACACAGGACCCCGCCTGACTAACCAAATCAAACGGTCTTACTAAAGAGCATTCGATTGAGCGGTGCGCCTTCGCTCCTTCCCTCCGACAGAGGGGGCAGATTCCATACACAGATTTAAACCCCTTTTGGGCCTACCGCACAATCGGTATACCCCTAGTGGGTCTGCCGTCTAAAACAGCAGTTGTCTTACCTCCTCGTTCCTGAACCTGAGTTCACACTCATCGACGGGGACACCCCAGCACTTCTTACGTAGAGGCCGATGATCTCCTGGACAACAGACCAGTGGCGCCGAGACAAAGGGAGGTCCACGCAGAAGTTCAGGGGTGCAGCCGTAGAGAACGTGGGCAAAGATAGACCGTCTCACGCCTCTGCCTCTCAGCTACCGTTGAACGATGAGCTTCCCGGCCAATGCACCAAATGATACCGGAGAAACTGACGGAAGCCAAGCACAGAGAGATGGACACAGGTTTCTTCAGGAAGGAAGAGATTCTTTATTGGATCACCGATCGGGACTCAGAGGGACTAATGTCACCAAAATACAGCAAGTTCTGAGCCCCGGACAATAGTGCAGGCTCCTTATATAGGCACATAACTCCTCCCATATTAAGCTCCACCCGCACATTCTCTTGACCAATCAATACAAATAAGAATTAACTTCCTGCTTGACCGCATGGCCTGTCCAGCACAATGGAGGAGGGGAATACTATATCCTGTATTCTTGCACATGCTCCGTACACTACTGATCGTATCTTGCCTCGTGCAACCAACTGATCGATACGTCAGCATATGCACGTACACATGCCACGTGGTAATCTCGGCCTACTAAATTTATTTTTACCGAGATTCCACCACAATAGGAGGGCCCAAAACAATTATTGCACCAGGGCTCTTTCTACTTTAGTTCAGCCACTGCGTTGGGGTGGAGGGCATGATTACATGCCAAGGAGTGGGGAGGGAGGGGTAGGTAGGGGGAGCAGGGTCCAGGGGGGTACAAGCAAATCCCAACTTGGGCAAAGAAACTTGAGAAATCACATTTCAACAACTATCCCATAGTTTCCAGCTTGACATGGAAATGAGTACAGATCGGCATCATGTTTCAGACTTCAACCTGCATTTCTGCAGGTACACTTATCAATGAGAGTTGCTATGTGTACAATAGTTTTTCGGTATTTGAATGTAGGACATGATCATCCTGCAACAGACCCCTGGAACTGTATTTCACATTTCGCATTGTCCAAGAGCCACAGTCCTCAGGTTATGTAGCTCCCAGAGAAAGGCACATAGTCAACGTCTGCCTAACAAATGGTTCCACCAGTCTATGAGAATCAGTTTATAATTGGTTGATAAGGACTTCCTCTTGTGACAGTCCAGCATGTCTCCTCAAACTCAATAGGTGCCACTGAATGGCCAGATACATGTGGAAGTATATGAATCTCTGACTGACTTTTAACTTTACTATGACAGTGATGTGAACAACATAAGAAATTGTGACTTTTCAGTTAGCTACCATTTGTAGTCTAACTTAAGTTACTTCACCACTTCACCCCAGATTGTTCATAACATTACAAGTCATTTTCCTGGAAACACATGTGCTCAAGCATTTTCCCAAAAATGCTGACATTAATATTACTCCTTCTTTTATATATATCCTTTACTTAATTGGAGATAGATAGATAGATAGAATAGACAGACGATAGATAGATAGATAGATAGATAGATAGATAGATAGATAGATATTAGATAGAACCTGCCATTATATCAAATAAATTACAGAATGTATGAACTCACAAATGTTAATTCAGATTTTGCAGATGTGTTTATTTATTTTCCTTTATAACAATAAAATATTGGACATTAAAATGTCAAGGTTTCGTATGCCGTCTATACTCCATTTTCCATTTAATAGATTATTTAACTTAATTTCATATTTTGTTATACTGTATTTGTTCTCTCAACTCATAGTCTCTATAGCAACTGTACATTACATAACCTACATGTCCATACAGTTAACTCAGAACTGAAGGACAGATGTATGTGTTGCTTTCTAATAACTATCTATTTTTTATTTGCAAAGTTATAGGCAAACATTAATTATTTCATAGTGAAAGATATAAAAGATATGGTATATGATATACATACAGTGAGGGGAAAACAGTATTTGATCCCCTGCTGATTTTGAACGTTTGTCCGTTGACAAAGAAATGATCAGTTAATGGTGTATTTTAACAGTGAGAGACAGAATAAGAAAATACAAATCCAGAAAAATGCATGTCAAAAAAGCTATAAATTGATTTGAATGTCAATGAGTGAAATAGTGAAATAAGTATATGATCCCCTATCAATCAGCAAGATTTCTGGCTCTCAGGTGTCTTTTTATACAGGTAACAAGCTGAGATTAGGAGCACTCTCTTGAAAGTCCACAGAATCAATCAATCAATCAGATTCCAAACTCTCCACCATGGCCAAGACCAAATAGCTGTCCAAGGATGTTAGGGACAAGATTGTAGACCTACACAAGGCTGGAAAGGGCTACAAGACCATCGCCAAGCAGCTTGGTGAGAAGGTGACAACAGCTGGTGTGATTATTCGCTAATGGAAGAAACCCAAAATAACAGTCAGTGTTCCTCGGTCTGGTACTCCATGCAAGATCTCACCTGGTGGAGTTTCAATGAGCATGAGAATGGTGAGGAATCAGCCCAGAACTACGTGGGAGGATCTTGTCAATGATCTTAAGGCAGCTGGGACCATAGCCACCAAGAAAACAATTGGTAACACACTACGCCGTGAAGGACTGAAATCCTGCAGCGCCCGCAAGGTCTCCCTGCTCAAGAAAGCACATGTACAAGCCCATCTGAAGTTTGCCAATGAACATCTGAATGATTCAGAGGAGAACTGGGTGAAAGTGTTGTGGTCAGATGAGACCAAAATCGAGCTCTTTGGCATCAACTCAACTTGCTGTGTTTGGAGGAGGAGGATGAACGCTATGACCCCAAGAACACCATCCCCACCATCAAACATGGAGGCAGAATCATTATGCTTTGGGGGTGTTTTTCTGCTAAGGGGAAAGGACAACTGCACCGCATCAAAGGGACAATGGACAGGGCTATGTACCGTCAAACCTTGGGTGAGAACCTCCTTCCCTCAGCCAGGGAATTGAAAATGGGTTGTGAATGGGTATTCCAGCATGAAAATGACCCAAAACACACAGCCAAGGCAACAAAGGAGTGGCTCAAGAAGAAGCACATTAAGGTCCTGGAGTGGCCTAGCCAGTGTCCAGACCTTAATCCCATAGAAAATCTGTGAAGGGAGCTGAAGGTTCAAGTTGCCAAATGTCAGCCTCAAAACCTTAATGACTTGGAGAGGATCTGCAAAGAGGAGTGGGACAAAATCCCTCCTCAGATGTGAGCAAACCTGTCTACCAACTACAAGACACGTCTGACCTCTGAGATTGCCAACAAGGGTTTTGCCACAAAGTACTAAGTAGAAGGGGTCAAATACTTATTTCACTAATTGACATTCAAATCAATCTATAACTTTTTGTGACGTGCATTTTTCTGGATTATTTTTTTTTTGTTATCCTGTCTCTCATTGTTAAAATGCACCTACGATTAAAATTATAGATTGATCATTTCTTTGACAGTGGGCAAACATTCAAAATCAGCAGGGGATCAAATACTTTTCCCCCTCGCTGTATATATATATATATATATATATATATATATATATATATATATAGGGCCGGTGCAAGGATTTTTTGCCGCCCTAGGCAAAAGTAAAGTTTGCCGCCCCCCCATGTGACATCACAATGCCCCACCCATATGCCATGTTAACTAACGCCAGTGCTGCAGTGCCGCCGTGTTTACATTAAAAGGCCTGCAGGGACAGGCTATAGACACCAGAACCACTGCATTAAGCTGCAGTGGTTCTGGGGACTATAGTGTTTCTTTAATTTGAGGTAAATTAGAGATTATTGCCACGAATAATATACTAGATTGCCTACTTACAACCAGATGTGGATGATGATGGGCTCTGGCTGCAGTCTGGCTCCACTGGTCTGGTGTAGAACAGGATCTCTGGAGGCTGTTTTTAACTGTGGTCACAAAAATCAATGTTCTGGGAGAATGGGAAACAGCTCCCTTTTTTTGGGGCCCTTTACACAGCTCAAGGTCTGGGTCCCAGGGTCCACCTTCATGTTCCACCAATGAGTTTGTTCACAGGGGGTGGAGTGTGTAGGGGTAGAGATGTCGCAAACATAAAACGTTCCGAATTTTCGCAAATGTTCGCGAACGGGTGAACGGGGCGAACCGCCATAGACTTCAAAAGGCAGGCGAATTTTAAAACCTACAGGGACTCTTTCTGTCCACAATAGTGATGGAAAAGTTGTTTCAAGGGGACTAACACCTGGACTGTGGCATGCCGGAGGGGGATCCATGGCAAAACTCCCATGGAAAATTACATAGTTAATGCAGAGTCTGGTTTAAATCCATAAAGGGCATAAATCACCTAACATTCCTAAATTGTTTGGAATAACGTGCTTTAAAACATCAGGTATGATGTTGTATCAATCAGGTAGTGTAAGGGTTACGCCCGCTTCACAGTGACAGACCAAACACCCCGTTTAACGCACTGCAAACAACCGCAAACAGTCCATTTGCACAACCGCAAACTCCCCATTTGCACAAGGTTAGATACCAAGCTAGCCATGTCCCGTTCCTTGTCCTCACTGATGTCATTGAAGGTCTCTTCCTCCACCCAGCCATGTACAACACCAAGGGTCCTGGAAAGGTGACAACAAGCCCCCTGGGACGCCTGCTGTGTTTGGTCTTCCACCTCCTCAAAGCCGCCTTCTTCCTCTGACTCCTCTTCTTCAGACTCCTCTCTCTGCGTTGCCTCTCTCTGCGTTATTATAAGGTGTGTTAAGTTCCTATCAGTTTAATCCCTGTTATGTCCCCTATCAGGGGACGTGTATATGGCATCGATTTTAGGAACCGGGAGATGGAAAAAGATGCTTGGTCGGTCCTCCTACTTCAAATTTGGGGCACTGCGCGTGCAATCTAATGTGCCACCAGATAGGAGTGGTGTGTTAAGTAGTACTATTCCTATAAGTTTAATCCCTGTTACGTCCCCTATCAGGGGACGTGTATATGGCATCGATTTTAGGAACCGGGAGATGGAAAAAGATGCTTGGTTGGTCCTCCTACTTCAAATTTGGGGCACTGCGCGTGTAATCTAATGTGCCACCAGATAGGAGTGGTGTGTTAAGTAGTACTATTCTTATCAGTTTAATCCCTGTTACGTCCCCTATCAGGGGACGTGTATATGGCATCAATTTTAGAAACCGGGAGATGGAAATAAGATGCTTGGTCAGTCCTCCTACTTAAAATTTGGGGCACTGTGCATGCAATCTAATGTGCCACCAGATAGGAGTGGTGTGTTAAGTAGTACTATTCTTATCAGTTTAATCCCTGTTACAACCCCCTCATCAGGCCTTTTTTTAGTCTAATGTATCGCCCACTGTCAGTCCCTTCGGGATCCATCCCTCATTCATCTTAATAAAGGTGAGGTAATCTAGACTTTTTTGACCTAGGCGATGTCTCTTCTCAGTGACAATACCTTCTGCTGCACTGAAGGTCCTTTCTGACAGGACACTTGAAGCGGGGCAGGCCAGAAGTTCTATCGCAAATTGGGATAGCTCAGGCCATAGGTCAAGCCTGCACACCCAGTAGTCAATGGATTCATCGCTCCTCAGAGTGTCGATATCTGCAGTTAAGGCGAGGTAGTCTGCTACCTGTCGGTCGAGTCGTTCTCTGTGGGTGGACCCCGAAGGGCTGTGGCGATGTGTAGGACTTAAAAAGCTCTGCATGTCCTCCATCAACAACACGTCTGTAAAGCGTCCTGTCCTTGCCGGCGTGGTCGTGGGAGAAGGAGGATTACTTTCACCTCTTCCCCTGTTAGATTCCCGTTGTGCTGTGACATCACCCTTATACGCTGTGTAAAGTATACTTTTTAATTGATTTTGGAACTGCTGCATCCTTACCGACTTGCGGTAATTCGGTAACATTTCAGGCACTTTCTGCTTATACCGGGGGTCTAGTAGCGTGGACACCCAGTACAGGTCGTTCTCCTTCAGCCTTTTTATACGAGGGTCCCTCAACAGGCACGACAGCATGAAAGACCCAATTTACACAAGGTTGGATGCCGAGCTACTCATGTCCCGTTCCTCGTCCTCAGTGATCTCACTGAAGGTATGTTCTTCCCCCCAGCCACGTAAAACACCACGGGTACCAGATAGGTGACAACGAGCACCCTGGGATGCCTGTTGTGGTTGGTCTTCCTCCTCCTCCTCAAAGCCACATTCCTCCTCGGACTCCTCTTCCTCACAATCCTCTTCCAGCGTTGCCGCAGGTCCAGCAAGCGATGCTGATAAGGCTGTTTCTGGTGGTGATGAAGACCACAACTCTTCCTCTTCCTCTTCACGCTCATCTACGGCCTGATCCAGCACTCTTCGCAGGGCTCCAGGAAGAAAACAAATGGTATGATGTCGCTGATGGTGCCTTCGGTGCGACTGACTAGGTTTGTCACCTCCTCAAAAGGACGCATGAGCCTACAGGCATTGCGCATGAGCATCCAGTAACGTGGCAAAAAAATTCCCAGCTCCGCAGAGGCTATCCTAGCACCCCGGTCATACAAATAGTCGTTAACGGCTTTTTCTTGTTGGAGCAGGCGGTCGAACATTCGGAGTGTTGAATTCCAACGTGTCGGGCTGTCGCAAATCAAGCGCCTCACTGGCATGTTGTTTCGCCGCTGGATATCTGACAAGTGCCCCAGGGCCGTGTAGGAACGCCTGAAATGGCCACACACCTTCCTGGCCTGCTTCAGGACGTCCTGTAAGCCTGGGTACTTATGCACAAAGCGTTGTACGATCAGATTACACACATGTGCCATGCACGGCACGTGTCAACTTGCCCAAATTCAATGCCGCCAACAAATTTCTTCCGTTGTCACAAACCACTTTGCCGATCTCTAGTTGGTGCGGAGTCAGCCACTGATCCACCTGTGCGTTCAGGGTGGACAGGAGTGCTGGTCCGGTGTGACTCTCTGCTTTCAGGCAGATGTGATGTGAGATCATGTGCCTTCGCAAAGCAGTTGTACCTAGGTGGGTGTTGTACTTCCCATGACTCAGTTTCTTTTGGCACAGGTTGCAAATGGCATCGCTGTTGTCAGAGGCAGACACACAAAAAAATGCCACACTGCTGAGCTCTGCAATGACGGCATTCTGGTGGTGGCAACAGCATGCGTTGCTTGGCGTGCTGTCTGGCTGACCCCGGGTGCCGATGCATGCTGTCTGACTGTGCCACTAGCTCCTTGCGATGACCTCCCCCTGCTTCCAACTCGTCTCCTCCTCCTCTCTGTCTCCCCATCTGAACTTTCCCCCTGTTCTTCTTCTCTTCTAGCGGGCACCCACGTGACATCCACGGACACATCGTCATCATCAACTGCTTCCCTTGTATCTGACAACTCAGCAAAGGAAGCAGCAGCGGGTACAACATCATCATCATCACACCGTACGTCCATGTGTGTAATGCTGCTTGACTGAGACATATCCCTGTTATCTACATTCTCTGGCAATAATGGTTGCGCAACACTCATTTCTTCCAACTGATGTGTAAATAACTCCTCTGACAGATCAAGTGAAGTGGCTGTGGTGCTAGAGTTGGTGGTGGCGGCAAGCGAGCGAGTGGTAACTTGAGAGGTGCCCGATGCTAAGCTGGAGGAGGATGGTGCGTCAAGGTTCCGAGCGGAAGCTGTAGAAGATTGGGTGTCCTGTGTTAGCCAGTCAACTATGTCCTCAGAACTTTTCGATGTCAGGGTTTGTGGCCTCTGAACACTGGGCATTATTCTAGGGCCAAAAGGAATCACAGCACCACGACCACGACGGCCCCTGCGGGGTGGCCTGCCTCTGCCTGTCATTTTGTTTTTCGATTAGTGGTACTATATGCGTGCAAGCTACTGTGACAACAGATATGAGTGGCACTGTGCACTGGCAGAAGTTGGCAGAGTAGATGCTGTAGGCCTGACACACACGCTTGCAGACAACTAACTGCTATTTTTTTTAAATGTACACTACTGTTACACCAGATATGAGTTGCACTGGTGTGACACTGTGCCCTGGCAGGCCCTGAAATGCACACGTGTGAAGGAAACTGACTGCTATTATTTCACAGTCAAATTTCTAGTTTTTTTTAATGTACACTACTGTTACACCAGATATGAGTTGCACTGGTGTGACACTGTGCCCTGGCAGGCCCTGAAACGCACACGTGTGAAGGAAACTGACTACTATTATTTCACAGTCAAGTTTCTAGGTTTTTTTTTTTAATGTACACTACTGTTACACCAGATATGAGTTGCACTGGTGTGACACTGTGCCCTGGCAGGCCCTGAAACGCACACGTGTGAAGGAAACTGACTGCTATTATATTACAGTCAAAAAAGTTTTTGTTTTTTTTAAATGCAAGCTATTGTGACACCAGATATGAGTGGTGGCACTGGGCAAGTGGGCACAGTATACGCTGTGAGCCTGACACACACGCTGGCAGGCAGGCAACTGCAATTAGATTACACAGGGGAAAAAAAAGCAGACTGATGTTCTAGCCCTAAAAAGGGCTTTTTGGGGTGCTGTCCTTACAGCAGTGATCAGATGAGTCCTTCAGGACTGTAGTGGACACTGAATACACTAGCCTAGCTATCGATTTCCCTATTAAATCAGCAGCAGCTACACTGTCCCTCCTCTCACTAAGAATGCAGCTTCCGAATGAATCTAAAATGGATGCTGTCCAGGAGGTGGGAGGGTCTGGGAGGGAGGGTCTGCTGCTGATTGGCTGGAATGTGTCTGCTGACTGTGAGGTACAGGGTCAAACTTTACTCAATGATGACGAATAGGGGCGGACCGAACATCGCATATGTTCGCCCGCCGTGGCGAACGCGAACAAGCTATGTTCACCAGGAACTATTCGCCAGCGAACTATTCGTGACATCTCTATGTAGGGGATTTCCTGATATGTGTGTAAGGAATGCATTGTGTGAATCTGTGTTTGTTTGTGTAAGAGCTGCAAGGTGTGTTTCTGTGTATGTACGGGATGCAGTGTGTGCGTCTGTAAGGGGTGTATTGAGTGTGTGTACGGGGTGCATTGAGTGTGTGTAAGAATGCATTGTGTGTTTCTGTGTGTGTAAGAGTTGCATGATTGTGTGTGTGAGTGTGATGGAAGTCACTCTTTCTCCCCCTCCCTCCCTCGTCACTCTCTTTCTCCCCCCCCTCACTTGTCACTCTCTTTCTCCCCCCCATTGTCACTCTCTTTCTCCACCCCCTTTGTCACTCTCCTTTTCCCCCCCTCCCTCCCTCGTCACTCTCTTTCTACCCCCTCCCTTGTCACTCTCTTTCTTCCCCCTTCCTCCCTCCCTTGTCACTCTCTTTCTCCCCTCCCTCGTCACTCTCTTTCTTCCCCCTTCCTCCCTCCCTTGTCACTCTCTTTCTCCCTTCCCTCCCTCCTCACTCTCTTTCTCCCTTCCCTCCCTCCTCTCTTTCTCCCCTCCCTCCCTCCCTCCTTCACTCCCTCCTCTCTTTCTCCCCTCCCTCCCTTCCTCCCCACTCTCCACTCTCTTTCTCCCCCTCCCTACTCTCTTTCTCCCCCTCCCTCCCTCCCCACTCTCTTTCTCCCCCCTCCTCCCCACTCTCTTTCTCCCCCCCTCCTCCCCACTCTCTTTCTCCCCCCCCCTCCCCACTCTCTTTCTCCCCCCACTCTCTTTCTCCCCCCCACCTCTATTGTAGCGTGGCCGAGCCCTGTATGGTCCGCGGGTACAGGGAGCTTTTGTTTCCTGTACCCGGCCGGACTAAAAGGAAGTGCACACTCAGTGTGCACTTCCTGTTAGTCCGGCTGGGTACAGGAGACAGATGCTCCCTGTACCCGCGGACCATACAGGGCTCGCCACGCTACAGTGAGGGAGTGACAGGAGGGAGCGCTGAGCGCTTCCCTTCTGTCAGACCCTCTCCTCTGGCTACGCCCGGGCTGCTGCAGCATGAGGGGGGCCGGCACTCCTGGCGGCGCACCTTCCCAAGGGGCGCCCTAGGTGGCTGCCTAGTCCACCTAACAGGTAGCACCGGCCCTGAATACATGAATCACAAATTTTGTGGGTGCACAACTTAAAGTGCAAGAAAAAGAATAACTATAGAGAAGGCAAACATGGGAGACAAAAGAAGAGAAACAAGTTATATTAGAGTGGACAATCAACACACAGTATATTAAAGAATAAGTGGAAAAGAAAAACAAGAACAAAATCAAGAAAAAAGAATTCTAACTGGAAAAAGTAAACAAGATAGAAAAGATAAAATCCGAAAATATATTCACACACAAAAAGTTCTAAAACATTATTTATTATATCGTGGTTGTAATCACTATAATAACTAAGTATTTATTTATTATAAGGAAGTATACTTACTGTCTACTTATATGTAAACTGTAATATAATAATAATACAAATTAAAATATTGTATGTTCAATGGCAGTTACAGATGTAACAACATAATAAAATAGTGATTACAAGAACATGGAGTATATGATTTGTTAATTTAGCTTGAAGCTATTCCGTTCCTTGGGCTAGTGTGGGTATGTGATCGATGTCTGTGAATCGCAAAGTTTGCAATCTATGTTGTGCCTGTAAAATATGTTTGGCTTCTAGTTTATCAGATTTTTTGACTCTCAATGCAATTTAGATTGTTGACGATGTTCCAGATGCGCTCTCGTAATGTCAGGTCTGTCTTTCCTATAAAAGACAAAGCCCATGTGCAGGTAATCAGATTATGTGGTCTGTAATACAGGTGCTGAATAGATATCGGAATACCACTGTGTAGATGGGAAAAGTAATTGACAGTCACTATGTGATTACATGTAGCACATTCAGAACATTTATAACAACCTTCATTTTGTATTCTGGATGGTTTAACATAATGTATCGGATGTATTGGATCTAGGCGTGCTAGAATGTCTTTACATTTTTGTTAGGCTTGTAGTAAAATTGTTATTCTGATCAGAATAATCTAAGATTGGAATCATCTAGACTTAATATTCCCCATAATTTTTTAATGGGGGATTGTATTTTCATGGTACCTGTGTGGTACATAAGTGGGACATATTGATGGTCTTTCTTCTTTGCAGATTGTACTTAAAAGAACAAAAACACAAAAGGAAGGGCTGCACCTCAGATAGATAAAAAAAAAAAACCAATATGTACGTCTATTAAATAGGTAAAAAAACAGAAAGGTAATAATAAAAGAAGTACCAAAAAGTCTTGAATAAAAAGTACCCTGATAAGTACCCTGATTGCAAAGTGCAATAATACATCAAGCGTAGAGTTCTTGCCAGTAGAGGTGTCCATGTATGAGCCGTGTTGGCCGCCCGCCACCCGAGCTGCCATGGTGAACTTTGTGACTGCAAAGCTCACACATCGCTAAGGCCAGCCCTGGTCATGGCTCCCCCATAGTGAGTTGCACCTGGGGTGGACTGCCCCCCCACCCCATCCTTAGTACGCCACTGGTGTAACATTAAACTATGGAATTACAGTGTGAATTAAAGGGTTTCTGAATCTTAATGCTTGGACTTGTGGTAATGTCCCTGACTACCTAAGACTGATAGGATTCACACTTCTTGGCTGCAGCCACTGATGTTTCATTTTCCTTAGTGGCTCACCCAGCATACCAGTAAGGAAGTACGCAGCAACAATATTTTCATATGACTGTACATTTACTGTACATCAGAGATACAACATACATAAATTCGTCATGTACAGTTTAAAAAGAAACAAAAAGCCTCTTGTAAGCTGCTATTTAAATGTTTGATTGCAGCTGACACATTGATAGCTATTAATAACAGTTTTCATCCGTGTGACACACGACTACATTAATGCTGACTTTCTTTTGATGGTTATTATCATATCCTGGGAATGTAAAATTTCATGAATCTGTCTTTGCTTCTGTATTATACGCTGTCAGGGCCGGACTGGGAGAAAAATTCGTCCCGGGCATTTTTTATCACAGCGGCCCACTAAGAAGGGGGCGGGGCAGAGGAGGTGTGTTTTGTCATCACCAATGACAAACACGCCCCCTCTCAAAGTGAGCATGTTGGTTCAATGCTCTTCCAGGGCAGACCATGCACAGAGCTCTGCTGAAGAGCTCTAGCATGAGAAAAAAGCCCTGTATTTGTTCTGCACAGCGCAAGCAAATTTAATAACATGCTTGCACTGTGTTTCCTTGCAATTTGTCTCTGGTGTCTCTATAAATGGATACCAGGAGACAAAAATGCCATTAAAGAGTACTGTGCATGTGTTTGGAGCCTGCTTGTGGTATTGCGTGTGGGTAGAGTGAGCTGATTGTGGTGTGGTATTGTGTAATAAGGTTGGTTTTAGTCATGTTGTGTTTGTGGTGTAATGTGATGCACATGTGGCTAGGGGCTGTAGAGAATGTGTGTGTATAGGGGATATAGCAAGTGTGTGCATACAGGCTATAGTGTGTGTGTGTATGTGTATAGGTGATGTAGTGTTTGTAGAAAGTATGTGTTTAGGGGTGTAGTATGTGTTTGCTTACAAGGAATCTAGTGTGTGTATAGGGGATCCAGAGTGTGTGTGTTAAGAGTGTAGTGTGTGAGTGTGTGTATGTATATATATATATATATATATATATATATATATATATATAGTCTAGTGTGTGTTTGAAGGACCCAGAATGTGTATAGGAGATCTAGTGAGTGTGTCTTTATAACGGATTCAGAGTGTATATAGGGATCTAGTGTGTGTATATGATCCAGAGTTGGGTAAGGGATCTAGTGTGTGTCTGGAATGTAATGTGTTTGGGGTGCAGTATGTGTGTGAGGGGTGCTGTGTGCATATGTATGTATGTATATGTATATATATATATATATATATATATATATATATATATATATATATATATATAGATATAGATAGATATATTTGGAAGTAGTGTGTATGTAAGGGGTGCAGTATGTGTGTGTGATGGATGCTGTGTGTGAGGGGTGCTGTGTGTGTGTGAGGGTGCGGTGTGTGATGTGTGTGAGAGTGATGTGTGTGAGAGTTCTGTGTGTGGTGTGTGTGAGAGTGCTGTGTATGATGTGTGTGAGAGTACTGTGTATGATGTGTGTGAGAGTGCTGAGTGTGGGAGTGCTGTGTATGATGTGTGTGAGAGTGCTGTGTGTGATGTGCGTGACAGTGCTGAGTGTGATGGGTGTGTCTGTGCTGTGTGTGATGGGTGTGAGAGTGTGTGTGATGGATGCTGTGTGTGAGGGATGATGTGTGTGGTGTGTGAGGGTGCGGTGTGTGATGTGTGTGAGAGTGCTGTGTGTGATGTGTGTGAGGGTGCGGTGTGTGATGTGTGTGAGAGTGCTGTGTGGGATGTGTGTGAGGGTGCGGTGTGTGATGTGTGTGAGAGTGCTGTGTATGATGTGTGTGAGAGTGCTGTGTATGATGTGTGTGAGAGTGCTGTGTATGATGTGTGTGACAGTGCTGTGTATGATGTGTGATAGTGCTGTGTGTGAGAGTGCTTTGTATGATGTGTGTGAGTACTGTGTATGATGTGTGTGGGAGTGCTGTGTATGATGTGTGTGAGAGTGCTGTGTGTGATGTGTGTGACAGTGCTGAGTGTGATGGGTGTGAGAGTGATGTGTGTGATGGGTGTGAGAGTGTGTGTGTGATGGGTGTGAGAGTGTGTGTGTGATGGATGCTGTGTGTGATGTGTGCGTTGTGTGAGGGTGCGGTGTGTGTGATGTGTGTGAGAGTGCTGTGTATGATGTGTGTGAGAGTGCTGTGTGTGCTGCGTGTGACAGTGCTGAGTGTGATGGGTGTGAGAGTGCTGTGTGTGAGAGTGCTGTGTGTGATGTGTGTGAGAGTACTGTGTATGATGTGTGTGAAAGTGCTGTGTATGCTGTGTGTGAGAGTGCTGTGTATGATGTGTGTGAGAGTGCTGTGTATGATGTGTATGATGTGTGTGAGAGTGCTGTGTGTGATGTGTGGGAGAGTGCTGTGTGTGACAGTGCTGTGTGTGATGGGTGTGAGAATGCTGCTGTGTATAAATGTTAGAATGGATTGTGTGTGTGTGGGGGGGGGGTAAATAAACAAATAAAATAACGGGCATTATGTCCCCCCCTCCCTTCTTACCTTTTAGCCTGGGAGGGGGGGACCGGCATTGTGGTATCTGGGAGGGGGGGACCAGCACTCTTTCATCCCTGGTGGTCCAGTGGTGAGTGAACTCTAGCCTGCGGGCTAGAGTTCACTCTCGCGAGATCCGGTCGTTGCCACGGCAACACTCCGGATCTCGCGAGAGGAACCCGGCGGAGCTGCAAGATAGAGCTCCGCCGGGTTCCTCTGCTGGTAGGCTGGCTCCTTCCCTCTCTCCCCAGCCGGTGGCCGCGTTGGACTGCAGGTGGGCCGGTGAGGGAGATCTTTGATCTCCCCACCGGCCCGCCATGGACTACTGCAGGGCCGGCGATAGGATAGTGCCGGCCCTGCATAGACCGGCAGGGGAGATCCTGTGATCTCCCTGCCGGCCTCGGACCCTGGCCACCGCGGCCCACCGGGCATTTGCCCGGTGTGCCCGATGGCCAGTCCGGGCCTGTACCCTGTAATATGTAAAACCCAATACAATTAAGCATTCATGTGTGTGCATCTGTATCGTTTTCTATTTGTAAATAATTTTACTTTTGTTTGTCCCTGTTTTGTGCTAGATCTCAATATCTGGGTGCAGCCATTTTGTTCTCCTCTGACCATAGCAAACTCTCTGCTGCTTGCCTTTCCGCAGGATTGATGTATTGTGGGTAAATTTGATTGGCAACTTAAAGAGAATCTCGCTTTTAGCTCCACCCAGTGTCAAATTTTGTCAAGTTGACTGTTATACATACGAAAAGGAGTAAATTTCATGTATTTTATAAACACTCGAGGGCTCAGGAATAATAAAACTAAAAAAAGATATTCACACATATGGAGCTA
Organism: Pelobates fuscus; assembly: GCF_036172605.1. Lineage (NCBI taxonomy): Eukaryota > Metazoa > Chordata > Amphibia > Anura > Pelobatidae > Pelobates > Pelobates fuscus. The sequence continues at coordinate 343,184,014 of NC_086318.1, read as the reverse complement.
TAAAGAAGCTGATTAGACAAAGTTATATTTTTGGTGACAGATCTATTTTAATCTGAGCATTTATGCACTTAATGATTTAGATTGATTTGTGTATGATTGTATGCTGATGTTAATGATTCCAGTGACACTGCGTGTAGGCCCTGATCAAGATAAAGGATACAAATTCTTTAATTCTGAAGGCTCATGTCATTTTCAGAACCACAAATTATCAACCACACCAGCCTTTAGCCAAAAAGAAAAAGAAGGTTCAAATAAGGTTATGTGTTTATTTATAACATAAGTCTCACCTGCCATTTCAAACAAAATAAGTAATTGTAATCATCCCTTTTACTTTACATTGGCGTGATTGCTATTCTTCAGAAAAATAATGTAAATGTAACAATCTAAAAAGATTTTATTGAAATGTAAAGTGAGGTTCTGCCTGAGTCAAAATTATCTCATTAACAACTTTTAAAGTTTCAATCCTACTATCTAGTCCAGAAAGTTTTCCCAGTTGAAAATGTGTTTTGGAAGGATGGCATTTTCCATTTTCTGCCCCATTAAATTCTGCACATGCAGCTGTGCTGAGTCAGACGAAGACATAGATAGGGAGTCTGACAGGTGATTTCATAGGACTGCATTTATAAACAGTCTCCAAAATTGTAAGCATGGATGACAAGTGACAAAAATACATCGCACCCCTGTTCAGTGTTTTGATTAGTTGCAAACACTAAAATGCCAGGATATTTCTTGCCATTTTTATATTTCCACTCTCCAGTCAAACTGAACAGCTTCTAAAACCCTTTAAGGAATACACAATATATATTAAGTTAATTCTATAATATTGAAACGTATAGTATAGCAATTAATTTTTATTAGACGTCCTTTGTCATTCTATTTAAAGGAACACTTTAGTCACCTAAATTACTTTAGCTAAATAAAGCAGTTTTAGTGTATAGATCATTCCCCTGCAATTTCACTGCTCAATTCACTGTCATTTAGGAGTTAAATCACTTTGTTTCGGTTTATTCAGCCCTAGCCACACCTCTCCTGGCTATGATTGACAGAGCCTGCATGAAAAAAAACTGGTTTCACTTTCAAACAGATGTAATTTTACCCTAAATAATTGTATCTCAATCTCTAAATTGAACTTTAATCACATACAGGAGGCTCTTGCAGGGTCTAGCAAGCTATTAACAAAGCAGGGGATAAGAAAATCTTAATTAAACAGAACTTGCAATACAGAAAGCCTAAATAGGGCTCTCTTTACAGGAAGTGTTTATGGAAGGCTGTGCAAGTCACATGCAGGGAGGTGTGACTAGGGTTCATAAACAAAGGGATTTAACTCCTAAATGGCAGAGGATTGAGCAGTGAGGCTGCAGGGGCATGTTCTATACACCAAAACTGCTTCATTAAGCTAAAGTTGTTCAGGTGACTATAGTGTCCCTTTTATAATTATACCATCATCATAGGGTATTCAAATTCCTTGATTTTATTATGTAGCCCATGGATCAGTGCAGCTAAGAGGAATAGGCCTTGACAGAGCCAGGAGGTAGGCATAGCAGCCACAGGAAGTTAGTGACAGCTAGCATGCTGGGTAGGGCGAAGCCATAAGGGCAGTATTTATACCAGCCATTATATGAAGTGGCCATTTTAACTGAACCTAAGCTTACCTGTCAGTTGACCCTCCCTGTATTTGGTTAGGTTAGTTGATTTACCGTTTTTTCACAGTGGCAGGGAATGGCCTGGTTAAATCGGAGGGTAGATGGAGGAGAATATGGTCATCCTGAGGTTTAGTGTGGATTGGGCAGTGTTGCACGTGGTTGGTAGGTTCAAGCCCGTCTGTGGTTTCGAACCTGGGGGTGTGGTGGTGTCTTGGTACACTCTACACTGGAACTGGTGGGTAGCGGTGTCTTGGTACACCCCTACAATGGATATGGTGGGTAGCGGTGTCTTGGTACACCCCTACAATCGATATGGTGGGTAGCGGTGTCTCGATACACCCCTACAATTTAACCTGGTGGAAATGTGGTCATATTATGGGGCGGCCAGTTTCTGTATTAATATGTTATTTAGATTGCTATCTATTGTTATTATTGTGGGGTCATTGCTAGGGGTATGTTGTGTATGGGGGATGTTAACTTTAATAAGATTTGTTGGCAATGACCCCATTTGTTATTCCTTAATTATTTTATTAATAATTTAATAAAGCTGTGGACTAATTATTTCCAACAGTATTACCTGTGTCCGTGTTTTAATGGGGGTTTGGGTAAGGTTAGCGCATATGCCGGCAAATCCGACTGTGCGTCTGTCATGTAACTTCACCAGCAACCTTTTGACAGATATAGCATAACGAGTAGATACGTTTTTACAGAAATAAAAACAGATTCGTATTGTTTTTTCCTGGTTAGGCAAAGCCAAAAACACACAGAGGCATACATATTCTACAACATATATGAGCTTGTTGGTCTCTGGAATGTTGTTGGGTACATTAGTAGATAGTCAGGGCCGGATTAACATAGGGGCTGATGGAGCTGCAGCTCCAGGCCCAGGCCCATGGAATAGGCCCATTGATTTAAAAAAAAACAAAAAAAAAACATTTCTTTTTTTTTTTTTTTTTTACACACTACTCTTAGGGATTCCACCTGGCTTTTATTTTATTGGCACAGCCAGTATTTGAGGCTGCCTGGCTGGTTCCAATATTACAGTGATACTGGCAATACAAATGCTGGTATTTTTCTCAGTATAAACAAGAGATTACTATGCAAAACCAGCACTGGCCAGTAGGGGTCGCTGTTTATGGAGAGAGGCAGGGATAGGAAGTTCCAGCATATCCCTCCCTGCCTATCTCTAATCACTGATCCGCAGGGGAGCAGCTACAGAGAGTCCAGACAGCAGCTCCCACCCTGCAGAGACAGCCTACAGCTCAGGGAAGTAAGGGATGGGGGGAAAGGCTGCAAGGAGACATACACTGAGACACTAAGGGACATTGGGAGACATTATGACACAGAGACACATGGGGACACAGAGTCCCCAGGTCTCTCAGTGTCCCCATGTCTCCCAGCCAGTGTCCCTGGCGTCTCAGTGACCCCTAGTCTCCCAGTGCCCCCAGTCTGCCAGTGTCTCACTGTCCCCATGTCTCCTAGTGCCTCCATGTCTCCCAGTGCCTCAAGTGTCTCAATGTCCCCATGTCTCCAAGCTAGTGTCCCTAGTGTCTGTGGCCCTGGTGTCTCAGTGTCCCCATGTCTCCCAGTGCCCCCATGTCTCAATGTCCCCATGTCCCCCAGCCAGTGTCTCTAGTGTCTGTGTCCCTGGTGTCTGTGTCCCCATGTCTTCAAGTATCCCCTATTTTCCCAGTGTCCCCATGTGTCCCAGCCAGAGTCCCCTAGTCTCCCAGTGTCACTGGTGTCTCCGTGTCCCTTGGTCCCCCCGTGTCCCCAGGTCTCCCCGTCTTCCTAGTGTCCTAGTGACATGGGGACCCTGGGATACATGGGGACACAGGGAGACATGGGGCATTGAGACACTGTGATACATAGGATCACTGGGAGACCTGGGGACACGACACTAGGGACACTGGGAGACATGGGGCACTGAGACACTGATACATAGGAACACTGAGACCTGGAGTAATCGACACATGGGGGCACTGGGAGACATAGGGGCACTGGGAGGTATCCATCTAAACAGCAGAATCAAACTAAGTAGTTTTTTTGGTGATTTTACAGCATTTTCTCTTATGTCACTCCTTGTGATTTACATCATGTGATGTCACCCATACATATTTAATTATGCAAATTAGCAAGGCCGGTATGTTTTTCCAAGAAAGGTGGCAACCCTAACTACTTTTCACATACTCTTACTTAAGTATGGAAACTTAAGAGGGATGCATGGGAACAAAACTTGTGTGGACTGGCTGACAATGAATATAGTTAAAGGGGCACTATAGTCACCAGAACAACTATAATTTATTGAATTTGTTCTGTTGAGTAGAATCATTACCGTCAGGCTTTTTGCTGTAAACACTGTATTTTTAGAGAAAATGCAGTGTTTACATTACAGCCTAGTGATAACTTCACTGGCCACTCCTTAGATGGCTGTTAGAGATCCTTCCTGGGTCATGGCTGCCTAAAATGTATCCAAACATTCAGTATCTCCTCCCTCTGCATGCAGACACTGAACTTTCCTCATAGAGATTCATTGATTCAATTAATCTCTATGAGAAGATACTGATTGGCCAGGGCTGTGTTTGAATCATGCTGGCTCTGCCCCGGATCTGCCTCTTTGTCAGTCTCAGACAATCCTATGGTGAAGCACTGTGATTGGATCAGGCCACCACTTCTAATGATGTCAGCAGACTGCTTGTTTTTCTGAGTCTAACAGCATGCAGAGTTACAGCTTCAGGCTTGAATACAGTAAGATTTTGCTATATTAATGGAGGCATGAGGGGCTCAGGGGGGCTAGATGGTGGTGTTAACACTATAGGGTCATGAATTCATGTTTGTGTTCCTGACCCTATAGTGATCCTTTAAGGTAATGCAGACGTTGGTCTCTCTAACACTGTGGCATGTTCCCTTTCACTACATACAGCTTTTCTCTGTCCCAGACTATATACCAGGAGCTTCTACCTGCTAGTAAGAAGGTAAGGAGACAAGTGGACCAGCGAGTGCTAGGGGACAGTCTCTAGAAAGCGTTGAGCGAGCGCATCATTAGATGCATTTATGCCAAGCTCGGGTGCTGTCTGCAGAGTATGCCCTTAGTTGGCCAGCTGCATGATTGTCAGGCAGCCTGACATGCATTCATGCCAGGCTGGCCTAATTCTTTGGGCAGACATGTCCTCTTTTTGGGCATGTTCGCCCCTTTTGGCAGGTTACGTGATTTGTGTCAGTGGCACACCCTTTTACCGTGCCCATTGACTTCCTGCTTGACTGGACACTGCTGTTAGGGGTTATGGATTTGCTTGAAAGATGAAAACATAAATTAGTGAGAGATTAGCCTAGGGTATGTGTTTTTTTATAGCTGCTGTTTTCTTTCTCTCCAGCACCATCTCCATCAGATACATGACGCTTGGGAGTGTTTTACTGTTTTTGGTCGATATGATCCTGTAATTAGGCCCATCATAATTGTCAGCACCAGGCCCACTGGGCTCTTAATCTGGCTCTGTATCCACTACAAGCATACTCTCTGGTGGTGGTTTTCCAGTGATCTTTAGTAGTCTTGTCTGGTGGTGAAGATGTGCTAGCTTTTCTAGAATCATCCTTCTTATATCTACAGCTATCCCATCTAGGGACATAGCTGCAGGTTGGTAACCCTCTTGAGGTATAGGTGTGAGTATTTGAGCTTGTTCCTCCAAATACTCATGTATTATCTTTCGAGTAGTCCATCTTAATCCATTTGTGTCACTAGTCTTCTCTTGACTATGTTCAAACTTTGAATAACTAGCTATATTGGTGTTAGTATAGATGGCGTTTCAAGTAGCCACTCTCATTGTAGCAGTAAAGCAGGTGTATTTTCTCACTTTATGTCCATGAATGTGTCCATTGAGAGACACACTTTTAGAGATTAAAAATCCATCTCCAACCCCATCATTTATCTTCTGGCCTAGATCTCTTTCACAATGCCTAGATACTTCTAAAACAGGAAAAGGTATACAAAATGCATTTGACTTGTTTTCACATAAGGACATACATTTTATTCTGTCATTCTGGTAGAATGCAAATGCATTTAATTGAAAAGAGAACATAAGACACAGCACAAAACAGAGCATACTTGTGTAGTATCACAAATACAGAGGGAAGAGAATGCAAACCAGCAAAGTTAGAAAAGGCCAAAAAAAAAAAGAAAACAGCCATTGTACGTATAGATATAGTACAGCATTACACAGTTACATATACATTATTATTATTATTATGTTATTTATATAGCGCCATTAAATTCCGCAGCTCTTTACAGTGGGATACAAGTAAGTAAAACAAAATCTAGACCTGGCTCTGTATATCAGAAAAAAAAGCAAAGGCAGTTGAGTAGCTAAATCTCAGCTTATCAAATACATCTAAACAGCCTGTATAAGAACAAAGGGCATATAAAATACATCTCCCACCAGTTGGAATCAGGACTTCAGAGAAGGAGGTGTGACTTTATTCCAAAAGAGAGGGATTACCACTTTAGCTATATTCAGGTGCTCTAATATCACTGTATTTTATAAGCATTGCAGCAAAGACTAGTTTGGTGATGTAGCATAAACCTGGAGTGAAAGAGGTAAGGTCATCATACAATTTAGAAAGCACTGTGTGGATTTTCTTCCAAAAGCTCTGAATGCAGGAGCACTCCACCATAGATGTTTCCAGTGTTTCCGAACAAAAGAAGGAAGGTACGTAGAAGAGGATAAAGGTCTTGCTGACTGCCTCAATTAATATTTTTGTTCGGTATTTACAGATGAAAATGAAAGAGAGGGGCCTCAGTTAAGAAAAGATAAATGAGTTATTTATTACACGTGAGTTTACAGAGGAAGAGGTTCTATTTCAACTGTCAAAAGTAAAGACAAATAAGTCAATGGGACCTGATGGAATGCACCCAAAGCTATTTAAAGAGCTTAGTGGTGTACTAGCAAAACCATTAACAGATTTATTTAACCAATCATTGATAACAGGAGTAGTCCCAGAAGATTGGAAGCTGGCGAATGTTGTGCCCATTCACAAGAAAGGTAATAGGGAGGAGACTTACTTTAGTAGTGGGGAAAGTGATGGAAACCATGTTAAAGGATAGGATTGTTGAACATCTAAAAACACATGGATTTCAAGATCAGAGACAACATGGGTTTACTTCAGGGAGATCATGCCAAACTAATCTTATTGATTTTTTTGATTGGGTAACTAAAATTATAGATCAGGGTGGTGCAGTAGACATTGCTTACCTAGATTTCAGTAAGGCTTTTGACACTGTTGCACATAGAAGGCTTATCAATACATTGAAATATTTAAGTTTGGATTCCAATGTTGTTGAATGGGTGAGGCAGTGGCTGAGTGACAGGCAACAGAGGGTTGTAGTCAATGGAGTATATTCGAAGCTTGGGCTTGTCACCAGTGGGTTACCTCAGGGATCTGTACTTGGACCCATTCTCTTTTATATTTTTATTAGTGATATTGCAGAAGGTCTTGATGGTAAAGTAAAGTCTTTTTGCTGATGATACTAAGGTATGTAACAGGGTTGAGGTTCCAGGAGGGATAAGCCAAATGGCTAATGATTTAGGTAAACTAGAAAAATGGTCAGAGTTGTGGCAACTGACATTTAATGTGGATAAGTGCAAGATAATGCATCTGGGACGTAAAAACCCAAGGGCAGAGTACAGAATATTTGATAGAGCCCTAACCTCAACATCTGAGGAAAGGGATTTAGGGGTGATTATTTCTGATGACTTAAAGGTAGGCAGACAATGTAATAGAGCAGCAGGAAATGCTAGCAGAATGCTTGGTTGTATAGGGAGAGGTATTAGCAGTAGAAAGAGGGAAGTGCTCATGCCATTGTACAGAACACTGGTGAGACCTCACTTGGAGTATTGTACGCAGTACAGGAGACCGTATCTTCAGAAGGATATTGATACCTTAGAGAGAGTTCAGAGAAGGGCTACTAAACTGGTTAATGGATTGCAGGATAAAACTTACCAGGAAAGGTTAAAGGATCTTAACATGTATAGCTTGGAGGAAAGACGAGACACGGGGGATATGATAGAAACATTTAAATACATAAAGGGAATCAACACAGTAAAGGAGGAGACTATATTTAAAAGAAGAAAAACTACCACAACAAGAGGAAATAGTCTTAAATTAGAGGGACAAAGGTTTAAAAATAATATCAGGAAGTATTACTTTACTGAGAGGGTAGTGGATGCATGGAATAGCCTTCCAGCTGAAGTGGTAGAGGTTAACACAGTAAAGGAGTTTAAGCATGCGTGGGAAAGGCATAAGGCTATCCTAACTATAAGATAAGGCCAGAGACTAATGAAAGTATTTAGAAAATTGGGCAGACTAGATGGGCCGAATGGTTCTTATCTGCTGTCACATTCTATGTTTCTATGTTTCTGTCTGTGTGTTGCCATAGCAACGAGTGGCAAGGCTCTTGTGGGTCGCAAAGGACAGAGGTCCTGCGGAAGGTGGAAAGAATGTGTAGACTCCAGGGCCCCCAATTATATATATATATATATATATATATATATATATATATATATATATATATAGGTACTTTACGCCTCCCTATTTGTATATATACAAATACACATTATATATATATATATATATATATATATATATATATATACACACACAAATAGGGGGCCGTAAGTTGGGCCCCTTACAACAGATACAGGGGTGGCAAAATGACTAATGAGTGGAACCCAAGGCGGATGGGATCTTTTTTTCTGGAATAATCAGCCCCTTTGAATTATTCAAGGTAATGGTAAAATTCAAGGGTAGAAAACCTCCTACAACAAAGCCAAACCATCTCCCACAAACTGTCCAGCCAATGCAGAGATGAGGAAGGGAGGGGCTACTGAAAAGGAAAAAGGGGGAGGGGGAAGGAGAAAAAAGAAACAAACGGAGCAAGAGCAAATAAAAGGAGGTTCAGAAGAGTCACTCCTAAAAGGGCAGAGTAGATAGTGAATGAGCTACAAGCGTGCTGCAAAGCTCAAAAGAAACAGTAAAGGAAAAGGAACAGGATACAGAAAGGGAACAGAAAAGAAGTGGGTTGTACGAATGGCATAACATTTTACATATAACCCAGTGGTTCCCAAACCAGTCCTCAAGGCACCCAGTCCAATTATCCTTAACATAGTTTGTTGTGTGTGCATGAACTTATTCAGGAGCATTGGTAGTAATTAATGCATATTCTTAATAGTATCCCCTTTCCTTTTTGTAAGGACAGATTCCACCATGTAGCAAACTGCTCTTTCACGTGACAAGACAACCTATTTAAAGATTTCTACAATGTACATACCAGTAGTTGTACTCAGTGACAGAAGAAGAAAGCCTGAAGACCAATTAGAATGCTGTTACAATGACTAATGGATTTTTAATGTTGATCATAATTCTGCATTTATATTTATAGCGTTGCCCCTATTAAAGCCATAAATCAGACACCAATCACATTACGATCATTCAGAAACCACAGGAAATTAATTATTGCTATAACGCTTAAAGTGAATTCTGTTTTTCTTTAAGTTTGTTTTATAATTGATTTGCATCTTCCCTAGAGTACTCTCTGTAGCTTGCTGAAAGTGAGTCCCAGTACTACCCACTGTTGACTTTTAATATATATCCCTACACATAGCATATAACTGATAATCTATGGTGAATGAATTCCCTAAGCAAGGATTCATGCTAAGACAACAACATTCTTCAGATTCCCATTATTGTTACCAAAAGAAAGCGCCATTCAAAAGCTAAACCAACTTCATTGAAGGGTGGCCATATTCCTTTTTTCCATGAAACCCATAGATAGAATAACCGGGCACCAGAGAGGTCCAATATCACAGCTTTATTGGAGCACAATTTTTTTGTCTTTTCACAAGAGCCATTTTCAAGCCTGGAGGTCTGGAAACCTTTTTCAAGCATATGAAGAGCCAAACTTCTGTAATTGAACTGCCTTTCTAACTAGAGGCATTATTGCGACATACCGTATTTTTCGCTCCATAAGACGCACCTCACCATAAGACGCACCTAGTTTTTAGAGGAAGAAACCCAGAAAACAATATATTCTGAACAAACTGTCCCATAGTGTTTCTTACTATGGGACAGTTTGTTCAGAATATTTTTTTTCTCCCCTGTCCCATAGTGCCCCCCCTCCCATAGTCTTCTCCCACCCCCTACCCATAGTCTTCATCCCCCTCCCCTCCCCATAGTCTTCATCCCCCCTCCCCTCCCCTCCCCTCCCCATAGTCTTCATCCCCCCTCCCCTCCCCTCCCCTCCCCATAGTCTTCATCCCCCCTCCCCTCCCCTCCCCATAGTCTTCATCCCCCCTCCCCTCCCCTCCCCATAGTCTTCATCCCCCCTCCCCTCCCCTCCCCATAGTCTTCATCCCCCTCCCCTCCCCTCCCCATAGTCATCATCCCCCCTCCCCTCCCCATAGTCATCATCCCCCCTCCCCTCCCCATAGTCATCATCCCCCCTCCCCTCCCCATAGTCTTCATCCCCCCTCCCCTCCCCATAGTCTTCTCTTCTCTCCCATACTGTCCCCCTCCCCTTGTCCCATAATTACTTACCTGTCTTTTAGCGTTTCTCGGCAGCACAGGGCGCACCGCGGTACTGGAACTTGAATTTCATGTTCCGGTTTCCGGCGGGACTGAAAGGAAGTGCGCACACTGAGCTGAGTGCGCACTTCCTTTCAGTCCCGCCGGAAACCGGAACATGAAATTCAAGTTCCAGTACCGCGGTGCACCCTGTGCTGCCGAGAAACGCTACAAGACAGGTAAGTAAAACTTCATATTCGCTCCATAAGACGCACAGACATTTTCCCTCACTTTTGAGGGGAAAAAAGTGCGTCTTATGGAGCGAAAAATACGGTACTTTATGAATTTCCTCATTATATTTTTGATGATCACACTCCACGATACATTCTCTTATAATCATATTATCCATATTTTGCTATTCTTTAATCCCAATTCTTTAACTACAATCTTATTTAGCTCTCGTATTATTATTATTATTATTGCCATTTATATAGCGCCAACAGATTCCGTAGTATTCATACACGCTCTTTTTCTTATATATGTAATTTATTTCTTTATTTTTTTACTTTTTGCTGTTGTTGTTTGTTAAGGTTTTTGAAATCTGTACTTTACCATGTTTAAGAAAATAAATCCAGTATGAATTCTATATCTCCATCTCCAAAAGTTGCTTCCCTTTATCCTCGCATTTGCTTTCTTGTGAAAGTTAATATCTTCACATACCTTTATGTTGGATGTTCCATATTGGTACTTGACTGATCATTTTTGTAGTGGGTACAATAAAAATCCTGGTTCCCTGCTTATTCGTATAATACAATTAAGGATACCTCCATTCTATACGTAACTAAAAATATTATAAGAATTGCTATAAATAATGTCATTCTGCATTCGGAATATTGAGGATTCCACTTTGTTTCTGCATTTAACGTAAACAATTAGGAGTAAATGAGATCCAGTGGGGAATCATTTAAGCACCAATTAAGCAGAAGGTTCCACTCTTTTTTCTAATAGTGATTTTGTTAGTTCTACATATTCCAATTAAAAAAATCAATCTAAAACAGGATAAAAACAAGGAACAAAAAAAAAAGTCCAGTAATAGAATAGTTCATGGGTGACTGAACAAACAAAATATAAGAAAAAGAGTGGGACACACACAGGCCTGATATGGTAACACGACTTGACATAAACATAGATTAAAGATAAGGACAAAAACTATCACGTACAATAGTAAAATATTAAAGATTAATTGCTGGATTCTCTTAGCAGAGTAAGAGTTCAATCTGCAATTTTCCCATAATCTTCAGTGAAAGAATTGGAGGAACTCAGCCGTAGGTACAATCAAAAGGCATACTGGGCAGTTGCCCAGGGGCCCCAAACCATAGGGGTTCCATAGGATGGCCAACTTTTCCATATATTAATTCTGGTGATTTATTCAGAACCTTCAAACCCTCTTTCTTAAAATGTTTAGGTGCACTAATCCCCTCAGTATCAGCTGTATCAGTATCAGCTGTTATCTGTACATGCGACCTTGCTGTTGCAAAATCTTGACCTTGATGATAACAGCATATATGTACTAATTGTACATAAGCAAGACAAAATCAACACACATAAAGCCGTAAAACTATAATAAAGTTCTTCTAGTATTTTTAACAGTCCACGTCGGTTGGCTCCCCCTGCTCCATAGAAAACGTTTGTGTGGATTCCTTTCTGCTACACGGCATGTTTTTAAATGTTTAAACACTGATTTTGTTGGAGGTACCAATAAATATAAGCTTCATTTAATTTACAGTTTTATTCCTGTGAGTGGTTGTGTAGGCAGGGCCCCAGTGCACTGCCTTGCCTGGGGGCCTAAGATGCTGTTAAAGACAGCCCTGCAAGCAAGTACTTTATAAGGGTACAACATGATCATCTACTAAATACTGTAAATCATAAAGAATCCAGTTTGAAGCATGGTAGCAATAATCTCCTATATCAAGAATACCCATTAACACACTGACACTTTTTGCCATTGAGTGCTTTAACTTGTTATAAATATAAATATATATAAAGTGTATATCTATACTTATAAACATTTTAAAGAATATATTTTTTCAGAACTATCCTGTAATTCTTCTTCTAATATAACTATATGATATAAAGCAAAGGACTGCGGTATCATATCTGTCAACTCAAATTCAGCAATATATCAGCTGATGCCACTGGTGACAGCTTGCAAAATATGGGTCATGTAATGTCTACTTTAATGGCTAAGGTTCTCTTTTATTATCAATGACTCGTACATGATAATGCATTTTCTTCTTCGATGTATCTACATTCTTGTGCACCATAGACTTTAATAGGCATCTATCAATGTCATCTTCTATTTGATGGAACAAAATGGAATCTACAAAATTGGCTTCATAAATATTTTGAGGTTAAAGAGTGTTTTACCTACTGTACCATTCTGCTCAATACATTGATGAGTTATAAATAAAAAAGAACAGCTAAGGAAAACAGCTACAAAATGTTTATACCAAATAAAATCTTTAGATCGGGGCGGTCCAAAAGGTTGATCCGCAGATGTTGTAGATAAAGCACCGTGGAAGCTGCCGTTTTAAAATACCTAGGGATCTATTTTTGGGCACCCCTGTTTTAAATGATCAAGTAAAAATAATCATAACATTTTGCAAATTCCGTTTTAATATTTCTGAAAATTGAGGAAGATATGAAATATGAGAGTATTTCATAATATCGTAAAAATGTATTTTTCTCACACTTCAAGGAAGTACTTTTTGTAGCATGTGTAACACATTAAAATTACAAAATAAATGCAGATAGAAATGTTTAAAATATATGTCAGCATCCATTGTGATTTTGTAGGTTTTTTTTTAAACAATATCTCAGAAAAACAACAAGCTCTCCAAAACAAGACAATGATTTTTTTTTTCTGCAATGTGTTAATGTACTTCCACACAGACTTCATCCTTATCAGCCAGCATTCACTTGCCTTCATTAGCCTTCATTCCTTGAAATGATTACAATAGGGGACTCTCTAATTTTCAGAGGCCCAAATTAAACAGGCTTGCAGATTGTTATGGGAAATAGCTCATTGTGTATAGCCTTACTTACAACGCCTGCTGGCACATTAGCAGTGTGTTTCTTGGGCTGATTAAAAATTAAGGTCCAATCATGTCTAAACAGTGTTTTCAAACTATAAATTGGTACAGTGATTACCAGACACACTAAGAATTCATTCACATGCAGGTAGTGTAAAATATTTACATACATGGTGGTGTCTCGCCCCCCCCCCCCACCCATATTTTTGAATAGAGTGCCCTCTTGTGGCCTAGTTCTTGAATTTATAGAATACAATTTAAGCATAATAATCCCATTTAAGCATAATGACATAATAATCGCTATTCATTAAATACAAACTGAGATCACGTTAATTATAACATTTAATATTTAATGTTTTTAAAGTGTAAAAGTGTTTTTGGCCTTGATATATAGACATTCAGTAGACCATGGAATGACACATATCTAAAATATCTAGAAACCGTAATTAGAAAATGTACAGATTTACTAATGTGGATCCTGTCAAGGTTGCACCAATATACCACTATACATCTGCTGCAATGTGGTAAACTACATGTATAAATTGATAAGTCATAAACTGTCAGTTAACAATTTTACGGTGGATCGAAGGTATTTCTAGCAAATGTTTGAAACTATTCTTTAATACATTGGAAGCACATTTAGCTGCCTTTTTAATGACTAATACTGTTAATTAATAATACATTTTAAAAAAAGTTTATGGGGGATAATATGACACCGATATGTAATAGACATGCCCTCACTCAGTATGCCAAGGAAACTACTAAACAATGAGCAGCCAGTGGTTTTCACACTAATAAGAAGCTAATAACGGTGATTTGTATATAGATTTACTAGGGGCTTAATGCACCCACCAGTGGGCATCAAATGGGGTTCACTTTAAATAGTGGGGGAAGACAGATCCCTAGCAAATAGGCTCTATTAAATAGAACATTGGGGACTTCCTGCAGCTCCACCAGCCCCAACGTATAAGCGACAAGTGGGCTGTATGATAAAATAAATGGGGGAACATAGTGTTCCTCAGCCCCTACTGATTAACTAAAGACAGGAACATAGTGTCCCACCATCCCCAAACATAGGCGGGGGGCTAATAATTTAATAAATGGGGAGCTGTTTTGCCTGCACCCATGGGTGGTGGCTAATATTTGAATAAAGGGGTGGACCTAATGTCTCCCCAGCCCGCACCTATGGATGGTGGGGGGTTATTAATAAAATTAAAAGGGGTGGAAACCCCCACCCCCCCACATATTGGCAATGATTCCTTTCCCTAGGGAATTAATGATTTTTATTTAACCTTTTGAGGGGCTGAAGAAAAGATTTCAGAAGAAAGAAGTATATGGTATAGTCTTGTAAAAAGTATAAAGTATTTTAGAATTATAAGCCCCCTCACTATTATAAGGGTGAAGGGGGTGGGCAGTTATTTTTAGTTTGGGGTGGCTAAGGGCCTGGAGACACCTAGCTACCATGGGTGGGAGCCTGGTCAAAAGTATTTTGGGGGGGCAATGGTAAAGTACCCCCACTTCGATATTTAACTAATTTCCTCAGCCACCACCCATGGGTGGGGCGACACTAGTACACTTTATTCAATAATTAACTTCCACCTGTCACCCATGGGTGAGGTCTAGTATGACAATAGGTCCTCCCATTTATTATATTATTAGACAATACACAGTGCCTATGAGTGGTTTGGGAAGACCCTAAGTTTCCCCCTTTTATTTTATAGGTAAACCTAACTTGCCGCTCATGTACTTTATTAGTGACTGGTCAGTGATATATTAAACTGTTAGTAGATATACCCCCAACCGTGTAACTCACTTCCCTCCTCCGTTATATGCTCTCCCAGTCTTCACTCCTACAAAAAAAACATTAAAAACCCACTTCTTCATAAACGTGTATCAATTAAACTGTCAATAGCTCCCGACTAATTCCTCTCTTGCAACTGTCATTAGTCTAATTAATCTAATACTATCCTTACCTTTTGTGTCACTTTACCCCACTCCCTCTAGCATGTAAGCTCATTGAGCAGGGCCCTCAACCCCTCTGTCCCTGTGTGTCCAACTTGTCTGGTTACAACTACATGTCTGTTCGTCCACCCATTGTAAAGCGCTGCGGAATTTGTTGGCGCCATATAAATAATAACATAATAACATAATAATAGCTGGGGCACAAAGTGAGGATTAAAACTTTCCTTATAGTAATATAGGGGTCTTATTGACTCTCCCTAGATTGATTTGTTTATTTGTTATTAATGTGATGGCCACATAATGAACCCTCGCACTGATTAGAGTTTTTAACTATTTTCCCGCTGCCTGCTATGCTAGCTTTGCCATCAGGCAAATAGTGCTTAAAATAATCATTCTCTTCCAAAAAAGCAAATGAACGTTAATTTGCAAATGTGAATCCTGCTGGATGCATTTCATCCCGAATATTAGTTAAACCAGTGCTTTGTGAATCCTCCTTTGTGTAGGATTCAGAAGTGAAAGCACTGATTTTAATGCGGACATTAAATGCATCCAGCTGATTGCTGTAGATCGGGCCGAATGAATTCCAACCTTATCACTTTAGTAAATATTAAAATTGCCAATACAGTCAGAATTCGGTAATTTTCGCCAGATCCAAAATCTGATGTTTAGTGAATAACTTGGTATATCTCTCTCTCTCTCCGTCTGGTTTTACATTGCACATTCTTTTCTGTTTAGCAAGATGTACTGCAGTGTGATTGAGCTATATTCATTACTGAATAATCACATTTCTCTTAAGGAATGCAGTCAAACATCAAGTTAATCAATCTAGACATAATTAGTTTTTATCTAATAAATGGCATATATATGGCAGAATAAGCAAAATGAACATTTTTTTCTTGCTATGGACAGATGGCACAACCTGTATCCAATCCAGCATCCAATTATTATTTTCACACATGCATATGAATCCTTATCCTGTATAAATATAACAGTAATGAACTTTCATGTTATTAAAGCTAATAGCTCATCTGATGGAGACATTTGCTTTAATTAAAAGTGTCAGAGATGTCAAAGAGTACATCAGACCAACCTTTCTTTTCATAACATCACGCTTTTCTCAGAGACAATAACCAAACATAAATGTATGCTATCGCTTTATAGCACATAATGTGACTTGACAATCCCTGGTATTCTTCAGGAATAATCAAATATAATATATCCATTACAATTCACAATGAAGCTGCTTAGAACATGAAACATACAAGAAAAGGTTTGTGGAGCTATAGGAAAGCTCCAAGATATAAAAAACTTAAAGATTAAGACCCAAAATATTAGACATGTGCAATTTGTTTAATTCCAAATAGGAATTCGGACTAATTTCGAGCAATTCGGACATTCGGATACATCCGAATGTCCGAATAGCTGAATTGCCGAATAGCCGAAGTTCCGAAATTGCCGAATTTCCGAAGTGTCGAAGTTCCGAAGTGCCAAAGTTCCGAAGTTTCCAAAGTTGCTGAAGTTCCGAAGTGTCAAAGTGCCGAAGTTCCAAAGCACAGTATTGCCTAAGTACTAATATACTTACCCAGTGGAAGAATGAAGAATGTTACACTGTATACAAGTTTAAATAAAAAGTATACACCCTGTTCCAAATTATTATACAAATTCTATTTAAGTGTCACAAAGATTAAATATTTGGTTTTTCAGTTTAACTCATGGATGGCATTGTGTCTCAGGGCTCTTTTTTTTTTTTTTTAATTCTTTATTTTTGGTTTGACAAAGCAGATGATAAATATGTAGGCCGTTACATTTATGTATGTGACAGTTCAGTGTTATACAATGGTTTACAGAATGCAGCTGACAGTTGTTAGTTTACGCATATTATATACATCATATTTTCTGTGGGTGCCTCCGTCTGAATTTTTTATTTTGGTGGTAAGCCATATTAACTATGTACACTAGCTTTAATGTGGAGGGTTAGGCTTAGGGAGTAGAGTGCCAGTCCCCCACCTCTTGGTGCGTGCGACTGCCCACCCGCTCTTAGCTATGTTCTTCAGAAATTGCGATCTGCCTCCCTCTTCTGCCGATTTGCAGGTCTGAGGTGCTTACCGTTAACAGATAGGTTGAAAGGAAAAGTAGAGAGTTGACAAGTACATGCGTGTAAGTATTAGTGTGGTATGTTGTCCGGATGAACTAATGATAGGGGTTGCTAGTCCCCTCCAGCTGTGCGTTACATTCCGGGTTTGATCCCACCCCCGTCCGGTAGTGGTGCCGCTGCCACCCGTCCGAGTGTTGGTGTGGTTTTTGGTGTTGGGTGAGTCCCAATCCTGCCATTTTTGGATTGCGTGGATGCCGCCCCAAGTCCTCCCCCTAAGTATCGTACTGCTCCCATAGGTCCCAGACTTTGTGGAACTTAGTCATGGTGTTTCGCACCTGGGAGGTTAATTTATCCATTATATAATTGTCTCGCATTTTTGTCATAACCAAGGATATCTGTGGGAGGTCCGGACATGACCACTGTTGTGCCAGGGACTTACGGGCCACCAAATAGAGCATGTTGAGGAGCCTTTGCTCGTGTCTGGGGAGGACCTCTGTGGGTCTTGAGAGTAGGCACGCCCATGGGTCTAACCCCAGTCGCTGATGTAGGATTTGAGAGCCGAGCTCCACTATGCTGCGCCAGTATTCTGTGACATTCAGGCATCCCCACCACATATGTACATACGCTCCTCTCTCCCCACACCCATGCCAGCAATCGTCAGTGGGGCTCAGTCCCATGTGTTTCTGTTTCACTGGGGTCATGTACCATCTAAATAATGTTTTATAAGATTGTTCTTGGAGTGTTACACATATTGTGGTTTTGCTGCATGCTTCCCAGATATCCTGCCACTCTGTTCCCTCCAGCACCTCCCCCAGGTCGGCTTCCCACTGGTCGGCATATCGTAGTGCGCCCTCCCTGTCCGGAGTCTCGTTGAGGTGGCTGTACAGTAGTGTAATGAGTTTAGTTTGTGTTGTCTCATTGTAGCACAATTTTTCGAAGAAGGTTAGTGGTGTCAGGGCCGCCTTACGTATTTCGGGTTTTTGTGCGAAATCTCGGATCTGCATGTACCTAAAGTAATCTCTCGTTTGTAAGGTGGCTTTGGTGGTTAGGTGTTCGTATGTGGTCTCAGGGCTCTTTTGATCACTGAAAACAATCTCGAACAATCTCTGCGATAATTAGATTGCCAGGTGAGCCCAATTTAAGGAAAAACTACTAAAGGAGGGTGTTCCACATTTTAAAGCAGAGCACCATTTTCATGCAATATGGGGAAGAAAAAGGATCTCTCTGCTGCCGAAGTTCAAGTCCAAGTTCAATGCCTTGGACGAGGTATGAAAACATTAGATATTTCACGAAAAGCGTGATCATCGCACTATTAAGAGATTTGTGAGAACAAAAAGCAACAAATACAGGGTGCGATGGAGAAAATAAACGAAATGACAACATGAAAAGGAAAGTCTCTATAGGTACAATGTAGACCTTGAGTAACTGTTCTTCTATTCTTGCTTTGGAATCTCAGTAGTCGGATATGGAATACAAAAGCAGAGGAGGGGGAAACCAATAGTGCAAAACCATAATGCTGAAAGGATCACGAACAACACAGACGTGGAGAAGTGCCAACTTACAATTTTTAGAGCTAAGCCCAGCTCTAGGTAAAACAGCATACAGTGGTATTTGATACTCCCCACATGTAGGATATTACTGGGCAATTGGAGGTGTCTCCACACGATTCTTTAAAACTTCTGAGACAGGCGTCAGCATATAAAATATATAAAAGAGGGAAGAACCCAATGGTGCAATAACTTAAGTAATACTGCAACAACAGACAACACTGAGGTCCTAAGAGTGCCAACTTACAATTTAAAGAGCTAGGACCAGCTCTGAGTAAAACAGCATACAGTGGTATTTAAACTCCCCACGTGTAGGATATTCCTCTAGTGATGCTTGCAGTGCCGGTCTTATGAAAATAAAATCACAAGAGAGGGCCCATAGTGTTTTCCATATATAAAATGACAAAGAGATAAAAAGAAACGTACTTACAGTGTTCAGAGCAGTCACACTGCTATATGAACCAAGCGTAGGTGGAATAATCCCCACCAGGGATTTCTTTTGCAGTACTGGATCTTGTTAAAAATGATGATAAAAATCAGCCAGGATAAAACAGCAACATATAAAGTAAATGAACTAACCCAAAGTAAAAGGTAGTTACAAAAATACTTTTTGTTGCTTTTTGTTCTCTCCATCCTCTGAAGGGTTTGAGGGTTCCCCTTCCTCTCAGGTGTGCAGCTTTATCCCCCTTGTGATCAGTACTGTAGCGATGTTCCCTCCCCACTTTTTCTCATTAAGAGATTTGTAGCTGATTCAGAGCACAGGCGGGTTTGTTCAGATAAAGGCACATTGAGGAAGATTTCTGCCAGGTCCATGCATCGGATCAAGAGAGCAGCTGCTAAAATACCATTACTTAGCAGCAAACAGATATTTGAAGCTGCTGGTGCCTCTGGAGTCCCAAGGACATCAAGGTGTAGAGTCCTCCAGAGTCTTGCAACTGTGCATAAACCTTCTATTCGGCCACTTCTAATCAATGCTCACAAGCAGAAACGGCTGCATTGGGCAGAAAAATACATGAAGACTAATTTTCAAACAGTCCTGTTCACTGATGAGTGCCGTGCATCTCTGGATGGTCCAGATGGATGGAGTAGTGGATGGTTGGTGGACGGCCACCCTGTTCCAACAAGGCTGGAGTCATGTTTTGGGCTGGAATCATGGGAAGAGAGCTGGTCAGCCCCTTTAGGATCCCTGAAGGTGTAAAGATGACCTCTGCAAAGTATGTGGAGTTTCTGACTGACCACTTTCTTCCCTGGTACAGAAGGAAGAACTATGCTTTCCGTAATAAAATCATCTTCATTCATGACAATGCACCATCTCATGCTGCAAAGAATACCTCTGCATCAATGGCTGCTATGGAGATAAAAGGATAGAAAGTCATGGTGTGGCCTCCATCCTCCCCTGACCTCAATCCTATTGAGAACCTTTGGTGCATCCTCAAACAAAAGATCTATGAGGGTGGGAGACAGTTTACATCCAAACATCAGCTCTAGGAGGCTATTCTGACATCTTGCAAACAAATTCAAGCAGAAACTGTCCAAAAACTCACAAGTTCAATTGATACAAGACTTGTGAAGCTGCTATCAAATAAGGGGTCCTATGTTAAAAAGTAACGTGACCTGTTAAAATGTTTAAAAAGTTAAAATGTGATAAGAGAACACTGCTAGACGATTAAAAAATACATTAATCGGGGGGCGTGGCCGAGCGGCGGAACGGAATGGCCGCATAATCACATCGCTCCTCCGAGCACACCCGTGAAGCCCGAGAAAGCTGACCATGCTCCCCGAAATGGGGAAACATTCAAAGACCGGGAGCACCCCTAAACCCTCTGGGACCCGCCAGGCGCTGGTAAATTCCTCCATGCAGCAATACTTAGCCGCGACACCGGACCCAAATTCCCAGGCGGCGTCTGAGGCCTACTCACAATAGGAAGCCTCCACTCCTACCTCCCACTCCCCAGACCGGGGTGAAACCATGGCGACCCCACCGGCAGACTGGCTTAACCTGCTGAAGGCTCTACCCACCCGAGCTGATCTGACCAACGCCACCACGGCCCTTCAGACCTCTATCAGGGCGGACATTCAAATGATGAGAGCGGATATACAGGGCATAGCCGACCTCATGGCCCAAATTGAGGCTGACCACGACAACCTAACCGCGGCACAAGCGGCCCATTCAACGGCCCAGTCACATCAACTGACCCAAATGCAGGCCATGGCACGCCACGTCGAAGATTTGGACAACAGGGGCCGCAGAAACAACCTGCGGATACGCGGCCTAAGAGAAGGAGAAGAAACGCCCGCACAACTGATAACCCTCATCTCTAACATATTCAATGGCCTCTTGGGACGCCCGGGTGAGTCTCCCATTGCGTTCGTCCGGGCTCACAGAGCAATGAGACCCAGAGGTCCGCCAGACGCCCCTCCACGAGACGTGATCTGCTGCCTAGAAAACTATGCTCTGAAAGAAGAGATCTTACATGAGGCCCACAGCAGAGGTGAGCTCGACCACGACGGTCACCAGCTTCAACTATACCCAGACCTCTGTCCAGCCACCCTTGGGTACCGCAGGGCTCTGAAACCGCTTACTAGAACATTGACCGCCCAGAAAATAAGATACAGGTGGACCTTCCCGACAGGCCTGATCGCACACACGACGAGCGGCCCTAGACCAATACGCACAGCGCAAGACCTACAGGACCTTACAACTGAACTCCACCTACCACCACTTCATCTGAGATGGCCAGACCCACTGGACTTCTATAATGGCCCACCACCGCCACCACAAGACCAGCCACAGCCGCAGCGACGATCCAGGACCCGGTTGGAAACTGTGAGACCGGCCGGGGCAACCCGCTAGCTATGCCAGGCGACCCCGAGGCTGCGAAAGGACACAAGACACGTAACTATAATCACACACACAGGGGCAGACAACCCCACACACAGACGAGCCATGCACACAGATCTTACAATCCACGATCTACTGAGATCCTTGGGGTGGGTATCGGGAAATGAGGGAAAGGGGAGAGGCCTGCACCGCCACAACAGAATTTCTGACTCTTTCCAAGCCTCCTGCTATGGGGTTTTTGGTGGCCACGGACTGGCATGTGACTGCACTGACATTTTGGGGAGGGGGGTGAGGCGGGAGGCAACGGCTAAATGGCTGAATAGGTTATGGAAGGGGGACATCACCACCGTACTTGAATGGTCTAGTGAAATCGAGAATATTGGGAAAGTAACTTACCACCCCACTGGCCCCTACTGACCCACTATAGTTAACTCTCAGGTAACAAGTGACGACAGGGAACCAGGGTCCCACAGAGACGACACCGGCCGGGAACGGAACTAGTCCTCCCCCCTCCCCCCCCGCAACCATGACAGCTCAAATGGCCTAGAGGGAGGGACAACAGGGACATCACGCCAACGCCTACAGGCAGACTGGGCCACATTGACCCCACAAGACAGGCCTCACGCCCAGGGTACGCTAAGGTGCTCGAGATTAGGGTCTCCCGACTGCTGACACTACAGGGGCCAATTGTATCCACTGTTATACGGGTAGTGACGGAGGACACAGGTGACCCCAGACAAGAAAAGTTTCCCTACACACCGCCCACGAAAGGGGCGCTCTTTAGTGGTACGCCACCCTCTAAACCAAGGCAGAATGGAAGAGATTAACCCTAGGGAGAGACGGGGTGATAGGCCACACTCCCACCGGACAGGGGTGCACAGTTCACGGCAGGGGGACTCGGCTGGACCGACAGGTGCGGTCGAGCCGACTCCTACCTTGCCCACAACTTTACCTTTGCTTTTGCACACTTGGTTACTGAGTTTGTATTATTGTTTACTGTTATTGTTGAAATTGTTATTTATAGCCTTGCGTGCTCCTCGCCCGACGCGCCCCCGGGGGGAGGGGCGAAGCCCCGCCTTACACCTACTGACCGGCTCCCACAGCTTTCTCACCCCCCCTCACTCAATCACTACTCCTACCACACCCGCCCCTACAGGCCACCGACGCAGCTGTGCCCTTACTATGCCGCCCCAGACCACACACAGGCGAGCGGAGATCAACCTCCTGACCATAAACGCTAAAGGGCTAAACATCCCCGAGAAGCGCTCAAACGCGTTACGTCATTTCCATAGCCAAAGGGCACACGTAGTGCTAATCCAGGAAACCCACTTTAAAGAGGGTCAAGCCCCTAAGCTTGCAGACGGACGATACACCCAGGGCTTCTTTAGTAACAACCCAGAGGGGAAAACCAAAGGCACTGCGATACTGATCCAAAAATCGCTGCACTTCGCCCCCACTGACACCCTCAGTGACAAGCTAGGCCGATACATTTGTGTCAAGGGACTAATAGCTGACAAACCCTACACGTTTGCATGCCTCTACACCCCTAACCAACGCCAACACCTTTTCCTGCGATCCACAATCAAGGCAATAGAGAGGTTTGCTGAAGGCTGCCTTATCATAGGGGGAGACTTGAATGTAGCCCTAAGACCGACAGTTGACACGCCCACTGGCACCTCTTCGCTGCCTCGCCACATCCTCACAGCCATAGACAAGACCTTACACGACGCCCGCCTGGTAGACTGCTGGAGGGCGACACACCCAACGGACCGTGACTATACATTTTACTCGACCCCCAACAAAACCTACTCGAGAATTGACTATTTCCTAATGCCACATTACTTTCTGACAGACATCAGACGGACGGCCATAGACACGGCAACCTGGTCTGACCATGCCCCAGTCCTAATGACGGTGACGTCCCCACTATATAGACCTACGTGTAACAGCTGGAGGCTCAACGACTCCCTCCTTAACGACCTGGTGGTGCTGACAGAAGCCAAAACGCAACTTATGCAATATTTCACAGACAATGACACGCCGGACGTCACGCCCTTCTGCCTCTGGGAGGCTCACAAATGTGTGATGAGGGGACACTTCATAGCGAAAGGTGCAGCTCTTAAACGGGCGAAAGCCGCCAGACTACAGACCCTATTAACCGAAATTCGCACACTAGAGGACAGGCACAAACAGACCCATCTCCCGACCGACGGGGCACAACTAACGACACTCCGGAGGGAACTCTCTACCATCCTCAATGCCAACTATCACAGAGCATGCATACACACCAAAGCGTTTTTCTATAATAACGCTAATAAATGCGGCACCCTCCTTGCACGCATGATAGCCAAAAAGAGGGCGACAGCATATATCCCCAAGATCAGGGACAAACAGGGGAGGATCCAGGGCATGCCACGGGACATGGCAGACGCTATACGAACTTACTATGCAGACCTATACACACGACAGACAACGCACTAGCGGACAAGAAAGCACGAATCACCAGATACCTAGAGCCCCGCATAGGCAAACGTCTCACTCAAGAAGCAAGCGCGGAGCTGGACGAACCAATCACCGCCCAGGAAATAGCATGGGCCCTCAAAACGGCCAAACCCAGCAAAAGCCCGAGACCTGACGGTCTACCTATCAGGTACTACAAAGCGTACGCGGAGCTCCTCCTCCCCCGCCTCCTGGTAGCGCTCAATGCGCTTAGAGACGGGATACAGATCCCGCCTCAAACCCTGGAAGCAAACATCGGCCTTATCCCCAAAGAGGGGAAAGACCCTGAACAATGCGCCAACTACCGGCCAATATCCCTGCTCATCTGCGATCTAAAACTTTTCACAAAAGTGCTCTCGCAGAGAATGCAAACCTTTCTCCCGAACCTAATACACAGGGACCAAGTGGGATTTACCCCACAATGTAAAGCTAGGGATAACACGATCAGGGCGCTAGCCCTGATCCACACCGCAAACACCAGCAAAGAGGGCCTTCTCCTGCTCTCTACGGACGCGGAGAAGGCCTTCGACAGGATATCTTGGGACTTTATGTTCCAGGTACTGGAGGAGCTAGGGACGGGTCCATTCATGATGACCTGGATCAAAGCATTATATTCGAGACCGACAGCCCGCGTATGTGTGAACGGGGCCTTCACAGACCCCTTCCCGATCAGGAATGGAACCAGACAGGGCTGCCCACTCTCACCCCTTTTGTTCGTACTCGCACTGGAACCATTCCTGAACTCGATCCGGAACAACCCACTCATCCCGGGACTGAAGATAGGGAACAAGAGGCATTCCGTAGCAGCGTATGTGGACGATCTATTGTTCTTCGTCACCGAACCTGAAACGGCTATGCCGACTCTAATGAGGGAATTCGAGACATATGGAGAACTATCGAATTTCAAAATAAACTTCTCCAAATCCACGATACTGAACATTTCCATCCCGAAATGCACAGAAACGGCACTGAGAAGGGACCTCCCCTTTGGGTGGTCGGATTCCTCCCTGAGATACCTAGGGGCAATGATCACCAAGGACCTTCGCCCAGCTATACGAGGCAAATTTTCAACCGCTGCTGCGCACCATCCAGAACGACCTCACTGAATGGGAACGGGTACGGCTCTCGTGGTTCGGCAGGGTGGGAGTTCTCAAAATGAACGTCTTGCAGCGGGTGCTGTACCTGTTTCAGGCCATCCCCTGTACCATCCCAGAGGCTTTCTTTGCCTCGCTCAGATCCATGACCCTCAGATTCACCTGGCAGAAGCTGAAAGCTAGAATAAAACATGATGTGCTCACGCTGCCCAAAGAAAAGGGAGGGCTGGCCCTCCCTGACTTCAAGGGGTATTACAGAGCCACACACATCCAACGGATCATGGAATGGACTAAATCAGAGGTAGTTAAACTGTGGAAAGACGTGGAGACCGCACAGGTAGGCAGACCTATCGCAGTCCTCCCCTGGCTGGACGACCAACAAGGTAGGCAGTTAGCAGCCCCACACCCCCTCATCAAAGCGACCATACAGGTGTGGCATAAACTAGCCACACGACTGTCATTCACCACCAAACCCTCCCCATTGCTTCCACTGACCCACAACGAGACCTTCCCCCCAGGAAAAGAGCCGAAAACACTAGTCCGCCTCCTGAATCAAGAGGTCCCGAGGCTGTGCCACGCAACCACCGGTGGCCGCCTCAAGACATTAGAGGCCATGACCGGGAACTCAAACCACCCATTCATGATACAATTCAGATACAGACAACTGAAACTGTTCATGCAACCACTGCTTCAGATCCACAACACCACTAGAACACTGACACAATTCGAGGAGCTCTGTATAGACCCACTACCCCTACCTAAGGGCCTCTCCACACTCTATGGCATACTCCTATGACAGGGAAGACAACCACCCCCAAGCTTTATGGAGAAATGGGAACAAGCACTAGGCACATCCTTCACACCACCTCAATGGGACAAGATTTGTACCCTCACGCTCCACTGCGCGCTGTCTAGCGGAACGCAGGAAACGGCCTATAAAATTTTAGCCCTCTGGTACCGCACCCCACACCAGACCCACATATACGACCCCACTACAGACGAAACCTGCTGGAGATGCACTAGACACACAGGCACATACCTCCACATCTGGTGGGAATGCCCACTCATCCAACCCTACTGGGAATCCATATACCAAATCATTAAGAGATTCACTGACACCCCCCACCGAAGGAACCTGCAACATTCCTCATACACCACACCAAGACAAAGTCATCTATCTACAAAAAATCCCTCACAATCCGAATACTCAATGTGGCTAAAAGCCTCATCCCCATCTACTGGAAAAAACTAACTGCACCGCCCATAGACACTTGGTACCGACGCATGGAGGAACTCAGAACACTGGAGGAGCTATCCCTGATGGCAGAAGGGAAATCACAGACTTATTTGACGATCTGGACACACTGGCTACTGACTACTGCACGCCCGGACTTCCAAGCTATACTCCACTGACCTAGATGAACAGACCCAGCCTATTCGCGGACTAGACCCCCACCCCTGCCAGTCTCCCCTCCCCCCCCCCCCCCCCCCCCCTGTGGACCAGGAGGCGAGGGCGCGCGACTGCTGGGAGAACGACCCACGGCAATATAGCTAGGCAGAGTCCAGCATAGCACGTAAAGATGTATCACACGCGAGGTTGGAGAGAGGAGACTTAGAACAGGAACACCTCACTCAGGCTTCCGAGCCCGACACAGACACACCTTGACAGTTTCAAGGTACTTAGTACTGCTGCATACACACACGATATGGCTCACAGCGTAGAATGACCAAAGAAGGGTATACAGAGCGGAGACCCCCAGCAACGGAGGGGCAAGCACACCTACTAGGAGTAAGCAGACACACACCCAGGGCACAGGAAACGGAATCCCTTCCCACGGGGAAGAACACACTCCAACCCCAGCACCCACCCTAGTAGATTCCCTAGACTCTGGGTGCCACTACCACCAATATGGCAGCAACCTTCCTATAAGAAACACACAAGCCACACTAGCCCGTTATTGCTTAGGCGTAAGGGGGACTCCAACGAACGCTTTGGGCCACCACCTAAGGCACACATACTGCGGGACCTGCGAGTCCCACCAATATATACCCAATACGTAATGGAGTGACCTGCGAGTCACCAATGCTTGCATTTGAGACAGACGTTCTAAATGTTATGTTATCTTAGAAGACCTGACCAACTGTTGGGACCTGCGAGTCCACGCTGATGAGTTTGCTACACTGTCATGACGTTGAAAATTACTCAATAAAAATATATTTACAAAAAAAAAGTTAAAATGTTGTTATAAGTTTGATTGAAATAGCTTTTGATTTCAGTAAATATGCTGCAAACACAACAAATGACAATTTTCAGTTCTTTACAACCTATAAAGTGTTTTGAAACTTACTGTGCGTTATAATTTGGAACAGTGCATTGTAAGTTTTTTATGTTTTAAAAAAATACTGTTATCATTAGGAGGTTTGTTCAATAAAATTTGAATTGTACTCTTAATAGTTGATAACATGAGAATTATGCTGATTGTTATTTACATCAATTATTTAGGTAAATGAGAAAAATATCATTTGCATAATAATTTAGAACAGGGTGTACAAACATAGCCAGGATTCAGCTGTAAGCATTTGTAACACTTACAACAATCAAGTAACACACATTCATATAAAATGTAAGTTACTTAGCCTGTCAATAGAATGACAGGAATGAATAAGTAGATAACTCCCTAATTCCCACGGTATTAGGGAGCTATCTACTAAAAGGCTGAAAGACCTAAATTGATCTTTCAGACAAATTTACTAATACTAATAAAGATTACTTAGTGTTAGTAAATTATGCCCCTACTCGCTATACCGCGAGTAGGGGCATGTCTGCTCACTGTTAAAACAAAAAGACAAAACAAAAAAAAAGTTTCCCCACCTCCCCCGCCTCCACCCCTGAACGGCGTGTGGGGGCCCTAAAGAAGAATAAGGGGGGGGGAGCCTATTGTCCTCCCCCCGGCCCCCACCCCTGAGCAGTGGGTGGGGGCCCTAAATACCAATAAGGGGGGGACCTAGTGTCCTCCCCCTGGCCCCCACCCATGAGCGGTGGGTGGGGGCCCTAAATACCCATAAGGGGGGGACCTATTGTCCTCCCCCTGGCCCCCACCCCTGAGCGGTGGGTAGGGGTCCCAGACTAGAATAAGGGGGGACCTATTGTCCTCCTCCTAGCCCCCACCCCTGAGCAGCGGGTGGGGGCCCTAAATATCTATAAGGGGGGGACCTATTGTCCTCCCCCCTGGCCCCCACCCCTGAGCAGTTGGTGGGGGCCCTAAATTAGAATAAGGGGGGACCTATTGTCCTCCCCACTGGCCCCCACCCCTGGGTGGCGGGTGGGAGCCCTAAATATCGATAAGGGGGGACCTATTGTCCTCCTCCTGGCCCCCACCCCTGAGCGGTGAGTGGGGGCCCTAAATTAGAATATGGGTGGGGACCTATTGTCCTCCTCCTTGGCCCCCACCCCTGAGCAGCAGGTGGGGGCCCTAAGTTAGAATAAGGGGATAGGACAAATTGTCCTATAGACTGTTTAATAGACATGCCCCTACTCGCAGTATAGCAAGTAGGGGCAAAATTTACTAAAAAAAATGTACTAATACCGTGGGAATTAGGGAGTTATCTACTAAGCGGCTGCAAGATAAGTCCCAAAGTGCAGAAGTCCAGAAGTTCCGAAATTGCGAAGTGCTGAAGTGCTGAAGTGCTGAAGTTCCGAAGTTGCCGAAGTTCCGAAGTGTTGAAGTGCCGAAGTGCCGAAGTGTTGAAGTGCTGAAGTGCCGAACCGCCAAAGTTACGAATGCCGAACCGAACCGAAAATTTTCCCCATGGACGTCCCTACAAAATATTAAAGGGACCCTTTACTCACCAGTGCCACTACAAGCTTAATGTAATGGTTCTGAAGTCTATAGCATGCCCCTGCAGTGTTAATAGCATTGTAAACACTGCCTTTTAATGGAAAAGGCAGTGTTTACATTGCTGCATAGGAACACCTCTAGTGGCAGTCACTCAGCTGGCCACTAGAGGTGCTTCCTAGTCTAGTGCTGCACAGTACAACACTGCATGCTTCCCATAGAGATACACTCATTCAATGCATCTTTATTAGGAAGTGCTGACTGGTGCAGCGTAGCATTTTGACGCGCATGGGCAATAGCTCTTCAATGCTTTCCTATGGGAAAACATTGGATTGAATGAGATTGATGATATCAGCCATGCAGAGGCGGCTCTCTAATTAGGCGGTTTAGGCGGCCGCCTAAGGCCTCGCGCTGGCTGGGGCCTCGCGGCCACCTAAACCGCCTGTTGGCAGTGTGTGTCAGGTCCTCGGTCAGTGACCGAGGACCTGACACCAGGAGGGGGCCCGGCGGCTTGCCCAGTATGCCGCCGGGTGCGAGGCCCCTCCTTGCTGCCAGGCCGGCCACCGCAGACACTGGTCTGCAGCTCCGCAGTGTGCAGAGCTGCAGACCATGTGACTCGCGAGAATTGGCCAATCAGAGCGTTGCCGCGGGTTACCACGGCAACGCTCTGAATCTCGCGAGATTACACGGTCTGCAGCTCTGTGGAGCTGCAGACCGGGAGCAGGGGCCACCGGACCACCAGGGAGCCCACTGGACCACCAGGGAAAGGTAGGCTCACCCACCACCATCACCCCCACCACCCTTAGCTTCACCCCCCACCACCATCACCCCCAACACCCTCAGCCTCACCCCCACCACCCTCAGCTTCACCACCCCACCACCACCATCACCCCCACCACCCTCAGCTTCACCCCCCACCACCACCATCACCCCCAACACCCTCAGCCTCACCCCCACCACCATCACCCCCACCACCCTCAGCTTCACCCCCCACCCCCCACCACCCTCAGCTTCACCCCCCACCACCACCATCACCATCACCCCCCACCAACCTCAGCTTCAACCCCCACCACCATCACCCCCACCACCCCACCCTCAGCCTCACCACCACCATCACCCTCACCACCCTCACCCCCACCACCATCACCCCCACCACCCTCAGCTTCACCCCCCACCACCATCAGCCTCACCCCCCACCACCATCACCCCCACCACCCTCAGCTTCACCCCCCACCACCATCAGCCTCACCCCCACCCTCACCATCACCCCCCACCACCCTCAGCCTCACCCCCCACCACCATCACCCCCCACCACCCTCAGCTTCACCCCCCACCACCATCAAACCTGCCACCCTCAGCCTCACCCCCACCACCATCACCCCCACCACCCTCAGGTACACCCACCACCACCATCAGCTTCACCCCCCCCCACCACCATCACCCCCACCAACCTCAGCCTCATTCCCCACCACCATCACCCACCATCACCACCCTCAGCCTCACCCCCCACCACCCTCAGCCTCACCCACCACCATCACCCCACCCTCAGCCTCACCCCCACCACCATCTCCCCACCCTCAGCCTCACCCCCACCACCCTCAGCCTCACCACCCACCACCATCACCCCCACCACCCTCACCATCACCCCTCCCTACCATCACCCCCACCACCCTCAGCCTCACCCCCACCACCCTCAGCTACACCCACCACCATCAGCTTCACCCCCCCACCACCCTCCGCCTCACCCCCACCACCCTCAGCTACACCCACCACCACCATCAGCTTCACCCCCCCACCACCGTCACCATCACCCCCCACCAACCTCAGCCTCATTCCCCACCACCATCATCCACCATCACCACCCTCAGCCTCACCCCCACCACCCTCAGCTTAACCCCCACCACCATCACCCCCCACCACCATCACCCCTCACCACCCTCACCATCACCCCTCCCCACCATCACCCCCACCACCCTCAGCCTCACCCCCACCACCCTCAGCTACACCCACCACCACCGTCCCCATCACCCCACCACCATCACCCCCCACCACCCTCAGCTTCACCCCCCACCACCCTCAGCTTCACCCCCCACCACCCTCAGCTTCACCCCTGCCCACCCTCAGCCTCACCCCCACCACCCTCACCATTACCCCTTCACCCTCAGCCTCACCCCCCACCACCCTCAGCCTCACCCCACCCTCAGCTTCACCACCCCTCAGCATCACTCCCCCCACCACCTTCAGCATCACCCCCCTCAGCATCACCCCCCACCACCCTCAGCATCACCACCCTCAGCATCACCCCTCACCACCCTCAGCATCACCACCCTCAGCATAACCCTCCGTCACCACCCTCAGCTTCCCCCCACTCACCATCACCCCCTCCTTCTCACATCACCCCCTTCTCACTCTCACATTACCCCCTCTCACTCTCACATTACCCCCCCCCACTCTCACATTACCCCCCCCACTCTCACATTACGCGCCCCACTCTCACATTACCCCCCTCTCACTCTCACATTACCCCCCTCTCACTCTCACATTACCCCCTCTCACTCTCACATTACCCCCTCTCACTCTCACATTAACCCCCTCACTCTCACATTAACCCCCTCACTCTCACATTAACCCCTCTCACTCTCACATTACTATCACCCCCTGCTCCCTCTCACATTACCATCAACCCCCCGCTCCCTTTCACCATCACCGTCCACTCCCTCTCACCATCACACCCCCCGCTCCCTCTCACCATCAGCTACCCCATACACATAGGGTCTCAGACAAAAACACAAACATGCTCACAGAGACATACATTCGCACACACAAGGATACTCTCTGTCAGACACACTCTCAGGCACATACACAGGTAGACAGTGCGTCAATGTGTATATGTGACACTTTTTTGTTAGTGGGGCCTCATGTTTGCGTTTCGCCTAAGGCCTCATAAAGTCTAGAGCCGCCTCTGCAGCCATGGAGACAGGATGAGGTGGGGCCAGCAGCAGTGATAACAGCACAGCATGTGAGAAATGGCATGCCTTAAATCCTGATCTCCACTAAGAGGAGAGCCATGGATCTAAACAGCAATTCCTGCACTATAGTGTCAGGAATCCAAAATGTATTCCTGAGACTATAGTGCAGGAATTGCTGTTTAGATGTTTTTAGGGAGTCTGATTTCACTCAGCTTAAAGGGGAACTAATATTTCTAATATTATGTTTACTGATGCATGTAGTTAATCTTTTAAAGGGACTCTCTGCGCACAATCACCACTTTAAAATGCATTTGCTTTTTTGCATGTCAAATCTTTATAGTTTTTGCATAAAATTAATAAATGGTTTGATAAATGCTGCACCATAAGCTTAAATCTTTAGCTACAGCCCTTCACTCCAGAAAGATATTTCCTTATCAAAGGTATGCACACAACTCAATAGACATACCAAGTCTCCCGAAGGTTCGAGGAGTCTCCCACATTTTGAATGAGGCTCCAGCACACCAGCAAATCATATACAATATCCCTGAAATCACACACACAATCTGACATATTGTGTATATCAGAATGAGTGTGCATGATTTCCACGATATTGTATATGATTTACAGCCACCCAATGCTATCGTGAACAGGGGATCAGTCAGGTGCCACAACTCTTTAAAAGCCGACTGGCAGGGAGGAAGTGATGACAACCTAAAATTCTCCTTGAGAAAGGTCAAGGATCGAAACGTTGGGGTAATTTTGGTCTCCAGCTCTGCTTCAGTATACCTTGTATGTGTATGGGTTCACGGTGATAGCACTTTATGTTTTAAGCAGTTTATTGCTATGCATGCATTTTTACATTTGATGGTATTTCTTTGTACTTTTGTTTTGCACATTTGCACTTTGTTATTCAGCATATGCAGGCCCGGACTGGCCATCGGGCACACCGGGCAAATGCCCGGTGGGCCGCGGTGGCCAGGGGCCGGCAGGGGAAAGGTCCCAGGATCTCCCCTGCCGGTCTATGCAGGGCCGGCACTATCCGAGCGCCGGCCCCGCTGTTTTCAATGAAGGGCCGGTGAGGAGATCAGAGATCTCCCTCACCGGCCCCCTTGGAGAGACATGCGGGTGGGGAGGGAGGTAGAGGACCCGGCGGAGCTCTATCTTGCAGCTCCGCCGGGTTCCTCTCGCGAGATCCGGCGCGTTGCCATGGCAACGACCGGATCTCGCGAGAGTGAACTCTAGCCCTCAGGCAGGCTAGAGTTCACTCACCACTGGACCACCAGGGATGGTGTCGGAGTGCTGTTCCCCCCCCCCACTCACCAGCATGCCGGTCCCCCCTCCCAGGCTAAAGGTAAGAAGGGAGGGGGGGACATAATGCCTGCTCTTTTTTTTCTTTTACCCCCCCAACACTCAATCCCTTCTAACATTCACACACAGCACTCTCACTCCCATCACACACAGCACTCTCACTCCCATCACACACAGCACTCTCACTCCCATCACACACAGCACTCTCACACCCATCACACACAGCACTCTCACACCCATCACTTTCACACCCATCACAGCACTTTCACACACAGCACTCTCACACCCATCACTCTCACTCCCATCACACACAGCACTCTCACACCCATCACAGCACTTTCACAAACAGCACTCTCACACCCATCACACACAGAACTATCACACACAGAACTCTCACACACATCACACTCAGCACTCACACACATCATCCACAGCACTATCACACTCGGCACTCTCACACACATCACATTTAGGACTCACACACACATCACACTCAGCACTATCACAAAACACATCATACACAGCACTCTCACACACATCACACTCAGCACTCACGCACATCATCCACAGCACTATCACACTCGGCACTTTCACACACAGCACTCTCACACACATCACATTTAGGACTCACACACACATCACACTCAGCACTATCACAAAACACATCATACACAGCACTCTCACACATCATCCACAGCACTATCACACTCGGCACTCTCACACACAGCACCCTCACACACATCACCCTCAGCACTCACACACATCATCCACAGCACTATCACACTCAGCACTCTCACACACATCACACTCAGGACTCACACACATCACACTCAGCACTATCACAAAACACATCATACACAGCACTCTCACACACATCACACACAGCACTCTCACACATCATCCACAGCACTATCACACTCGGCACTCTCACACACATCACCCTCATACATCCCCTATACACACATTCATTACAGACCCTAGCCACATATGCATTACATTACACCACAAACACAACACGACTAAAACCGACCTTATTATACAATACCATACCACAATCAGCTCACTCTATACACACACACACACACAATCCCACAAGCAGGCTCCAAACACAGCACAATACTCTTTCCTGGCATTTTTGTCTCCTGGTATCCATTTATAGAGACACCAGAGACAAGTTGCAAGGAAACACAGTGCAAGCATGTTATTAAATTTGCTTGCACTGTGCAGAACAAATACAGGGCTTTTTTTTCTCATGCTAGAGCTCTTTAGCAGAGCTCTGCGCATGGTCTGCCCTGGCCTGCACTTTGAGAAGGGGGCGTGTTTGTCGTTAGTGACGACAAAACACACCCTCTCTGCACCGCCCCTTCTTAGTGGGCCGCTGTGATAAAAAAAATGCCCGGGCCGAATTTTTATCCCAGTCCGGCCCTGAGCATATGTTAAAAGAAATAAAAACTATCTTGGTACTATAACCATTGGTGTGCTTGGGAATTATTTGTATTCTACTTCCTCCCTACTTCACAGAGAGCTGCATGGGAGAAATGGGGGGAGGAGGCTGGAGCACACAGCAGCATGGAGGCAGAGGAGAGGCTGAAGTGAGCTGCAGCATGTTCACTCCAATCAGCCTCGGCCACCATCACCAGGACCCCAAGTAAGCCACCCTCCTGGACACACAAATGTTGTTAAATAAATAGCTGTGTTCTGTCATTATAAAATTCCATGTCCTTGTTCATACTGTGGCTGTGTGTATGTGAGTGTGGTGGTGCAATGGGGGGGAGGGGCGGGAAGGAGGTTAGGAGCCCATGGGACAAGGGAAACACAGAAACATAGAATGTGACGGCAGATAAGAACCATTCGGCCCATCTAGTCTGCCCAATTTTCTAAATACTTTCATTAGTCCCTGGCCCTATCTTATAGTTAGGATAGCCTTATGCCTATCCTAGGAATGCTTAAACTCCTTAACTGTGTTAACCTCTACCACTTCAGATGGAAGGCTATTCCATACATCCACTACCCTCTCAGTAAAGTAATACTTCCCGATATTATTTTTAAACCTTTGCCCCTCTAATTTTATGTATTTAAATGTTTCTATCATATCCCCCCTGTCTCGTCTTCTCTCCAAGCTATACATGTTAAGATCCTTTAACCTTTCTTGGTAAGTTTTATCCTGCAATCCATGAACCAGTTTAGTAGCCCTTAACTGAACTCTCTCTAAAGTATCAATGTCCTTCTGAAGATACGGTCTCCAGTACTGCGTACAATACTCCAAGTGAGGTCTCACCAGTGTTCTGTACAATGGCATGAGCACTTCCCTCTTTCTACTGCTAATACCTCTCCCTATACAACCAAGCATTCTGCTAGCATTTCCTGCTGCTCTATTACATTGTCTGCCTACCTTTAAGTCATCAGAAATAATCACCCCTAAATCCATTTCCTAAGATGTTGAGGTTAGGACTCTATCAAGTATTCTGTACTCTGCCCTTGGGTTTTTACGTCCAAGATGCATTATCTTGCACTTATCCACATTAAATGTCAGTTACCACAACTCTGACCATTTTTCTAGTTTACCTAAATCATTTGCAATTTGGCTTATCCCTCCTGGAACATCAACCCTTTTACTTATCATCAGCAAAAAGACATGCCTTACCATGAAGACCTTCTGCAATATCACTAATAAAAATATTAAAGAGAATGGGTCCAAGTACAGAGGTACCCCACTGGTGACAAGCCCAAGCTTCGAATATACTCCATTGACTACAACCCTGTCACTCAACCACTGCCTTACCCATTCAACAACATTGGAATCCAAACTTAAAGATTTGAATTTATTGATAAGCCTTCTATGTGCAACAGTGTCAAAAGCCTTACTGAAATCTAGGTAAGCAATGTCTACTGCACAACCCTGATCAATTATTTTAGTTACCCAATCAAAAAAATCAATAAGATTAGTTTGACATGATCTCCCTGAAGTAAACCCATGTTGTCGCTGATCTTGAAATCCATGTGTTTTTAGATGTTCAAATATCCTATACTTTTACATGGTTTCCATTACTTTCCCCACTACTGAAGTAAGGCTTACTGGCCTATAGTTGCCTGACTCCTCCCTACTACCTTTCTTGTGAATGTGCACAACATTCGCTAACTTCCAATCTTCTGGGACTACTCCTGTTAACAATGATTGGTTAAATAAATCTGTTAATGGTTTTGCTAGTACACCACTAAGCTCTTTTAATAACTTTGGGTGTATTCCATCAGGTCCCATTGACTTATTTGTCTTTACTTTTGACAGTTGAAATAGAACCTCTTCCTCTGTAAACTCACATGTAATAACTCATTTGTCCTTTTTCCTAACTAAGGTCCCTTTCCTTCATTTTCATCGGTAAATACTGAACAAAAATATTTATTGAGGCAATCAGCTAGACCTTTATTCTCTTCTACATACCTTCCTTCTCTTGTTTTTAATCTATCCAATCCTTGTTTTTCTTTTCTTTGCTCATTTATGTATCTAAAAAATGTGTTGTCCCATTTTTTTTTCTGACTGTGCTATTTTCTCTTCTGTGTGTGATTTGGAAGCTCTTATAACTTGCTTAGCCTCTTTCTGCCTAATCTTATAGATCATTCTGTCTTCCTCACTCTGGGTTTTTTATAAAGACTAAATGCTAACTTTTTGTTTTTTACTATTTTGCGGAGTACCACAGTGGTTTCTTGAATTTTTTGCTTTTACTGACAAGCCTAATGCAATTTTCTGTTGCCTTCAGCAGTGCAACTTTTAAATAATCCCATTTCTCTTGGACTCCATTTAAATTGCTCCAGTGTGATAATGACTCCTTTACACATATTCTAATTTTAGAAAAATCAGGTTTTTTTTAAAGTCTAAAACTTTTGTTTTTGTGTGGTTCTTATATTAAACCACACTGACTGATGATCACTGGATCCTAAACTTTCACCTACAGTTATATCTGATACCAAATCTCCATTTGTTGACACAAAATCTAGTATGGCCTCTTTACATGGGGGAGGAGAAGCAGTAGCTGGTGAAGACACATCCTTGAAATTCGTTTTTGCTGGTTGGGATGTCTGAGCTACTGACCGAAGAAGAGGACACTTGGGAGGGAGACATATAGTAAAGATATTACTGCCTGTTTGTATTTTCTCTCTGTTTGTAGCATACCTTTGATAAGGATGTCTTTCTGGCATAAGGACTATGGCTAAGGATGCAGCTAATGGTTCCGAATTCTGCAAAATATCTATTTTTTGTGTGCAAAAACTATAAAGATTTAGGCTTGCAAGAAACATAGCATATTAAGGGGGGTGTCTATCAAATGTGTAAAGCTGTAGTTGTGTCCAGAGTGTCCCTTCAAGAACATTGTTCAACTTCTGAATCAAAACAAAATCTTGATTTTGTGCTATATGTTTGCTCTACCACAATGTAAGTGTTTCTCTATAAGTTCACATATCCATATATATTATATATTGTTTTTTTTGTTGTTTTTGTTTTGCGTTGTGCTTAAGTTTACAAACATGTGTACTCTGCCACAACAGCAGGAGTCAGAATTTTCAAGTGGTTCAGTTAATATAACATTATGGCATTTGAGGTTTTCACACATTTTCATTTTTAGGTGTCAGCAGGAGTGGTGTAAAGTGGTAACAGTTTTAGTTGTCAAGGTTGCGGTATTACAGGTGTTCGTGTGGTGTTGTGCCAGGATGTCAACTATAGTGAATAGTCAAGAGAGCTGTGTGGTGATCGTGTTCAGGCGTATATGTCTCCGGGTTCGTAGCGGTTTGTGGTGCTGGGTGGCCCAGCTCACTGTTGAGGTTGAATATGATAGAATTGCTCAGCATGTCTTATGTGAGCGGGTCCTATGTCAAGCTGTCTCGGTCAGGCTGTAGGTGAACTTGTGTTCGGTTTTTGGTGGGCTGGGAACCTGTGTGTCTAGCGTCTAGGGTTTCCCGGAGGGTGGTGTACCCCTGACCTAAGGGGTGGCGGGGGGGGTTGAGAGGGAGCTTGTGGAGTTCCTGCCTCCCCGACCGTTGTGTGAAGCTATCGGTGAGTATCGGTCATCTGTGGGTTAACGTTTCCGTGTGTGCTGTCAGGTGTATGAAGCGCAGTGACATACGTCAAACAGGGTAATAACAATACAGTAATTATAAACATAAGAACATTGTTAAGAAGAAACATTCTAAAAGAAAACCATAAGTCTTCCGTGGCTGTAGCAATCATTCACACCGTCCCTTCTCCAGGAACTTTGTGTGGTGGTTTGTGAGAGTTCTTTCTAGCCTTTGTCATTCAGGTGGCCCGGTTTGTCGGTACCATGTTTCTCGGGGTGAATGGTACAGTGTTGTCTGGGTCCCATCTCTGTGCAGGGGTCCCTGTTGTGTCATTTCTGTCTGGTAGTCCCAGCTTGGTGAGCACTGTAGGCACTTCTGTGGGTGCGGAAACCCTGTGCGTGGTCCCATTGTGGGTGATTAGCAGGGATCGAGGTGCACCCCAGCGGTATGGCACCCGTGCGGAGTGCAATTGGCTTGTAAAGTGGGTTAGTGTTCGGCGCCACTGAAGAGTGGCTCTAGTTAGGTCCTGGAAAAGGCCAAGGGGGTTTTGTCCTGTACTGCCGACATGATGTTGGATTTGTCCTGTGTGGTGGCACAGCGTAAGATAACCTCCCTGGGAGTTGTGTAGTGGCTGAGGGTGGGAGCCTGTAGAGCCCGTCAAGGAGCGTCTTCCTGGCTATCGCTGGCGGTAGGATGGTGGCCAGGAGCCATCTCACATAGTGAGGCAGTTCATCAGGTGTGATGTCAGAGGGTACCCCACGTATTTTAACACGGTTGCGACGAGCTCGGTCTTCGTGGGTTGACAGTTGTAGGGAGAGTCCCTGTTGGATGGTCTGCAATTGTTGTATCACTTCTTTTACTTGTTATGTCAGTTTGGATGTTCATGATGCTCTCCTCTGTCACCCTTACTCTTTCAGTTACTTTTTGTACTTCCCCTTTAAGCACGCCCACATCTGCGGCCAGTGTCTTCTTGATGTCTTGCACCCAATTATGGCGGTCCTGTTTGATGGCCAGTGTGTTGTCAGGTGGTGCCTGTGGTGATGTCAGGGTGTACACACTGTCATCCTCCGTTTGTGCGGGTGTGTAAGATGCCGCATGGGTCGTTGTCGGAGTTTGTTGAGCCTCCGCGGCCATCTTGGATTGTGCCTGTCTCGGTAGTAGAGCCCCAATGTTGGTCTGCTCTGCTGGGCTGGAAATGTTTTATTTTAATATCCCATATGTATATCAAGTATCAAAACACAAACTAGATTCATGTATCAGTGCTGATTGTTAAATACATTATGTGTTTAGGATTTAAATACATTTTTGGCAGTTAATGCTAACCCTGCAAACACCCTACCTTTAACCTTACACCAACCCTATTCCTAACTCTATGCTTACACTAAATGTAACACTTACTCTGACCTTACCATGACACTATCTCTAACCCTAACCCACCCTACACAAACACTAACACACTAAATCTAACTCAACACCAAACCTAACCCTACCCTAACATTATCCCTAATACGAACCCTGATTGTAACTTGACACTAACTCTGAGAGGGATTTCCACTGCTGATGTCAGAACTAACATCAGCAGAATCGGCAGAGGGATTTCCCAGCTCACACAGTACAGAGTGCTGTGTGAGCTGGGAAATCTACTGCGTGATTAAAGCATGAGAGGGAAATCTACCTCTCGTGCTTCAGTTCCTGCTTGCTACTCACAGTGATCAGTTCTGGTCAGCTGGTCACCTGAAATTTCACAACACAGCCACGCTCAAAGGGGGCTCAGTCATTAAACTGTGTAAGTCTGTGCTTTACACTGAGACAATTTTTTCTCTTTCTAACTTCATTTTGATGTTGTGAATAGTTTTTTGTTTGATTTGGTTTTATCACAGAAACTAGAGAAGTAACTACTTCGGAAGAGATTTCTAATCTGCTCCTCCTCTCCTCTGGCATATTTCCATCACCCTTCAAACATGCAACTGTAACCCGATTCTAAAAAAGCCCAATCTTAACCCTAACTCCCCGTCCAACTACGCCCTATCTTGCTACTGCCTTTTGCATCCAAGATCCTTGAAAGACTTGTGCATGTGAGACTGACAAACTTACTTGAGTCCAACTCTGCTCGACCCACTTCAGTCTTGTTTCCGCACTTAGCACTCTGTGGAAACAGCTCTGACCAAAGTATTAAACGATCTACTCGCTGCTAAATCTTATGGTCACTACTCCTAATCCTAATTCTCCTTGACCTTCTTGCTGCTTTTGATACTGTTGATCATCAAAAGCTTCTTCTCATCCTCTGTAATCTCGGTCTACGAGTTATTGCTCTCTCCTGGTGCTTCTCATACCTCACTCAGCGCTCTTTAAGTGTTTCTTTCCCTGGCTCTGCCTCTTCCTTTGGCTTCCAATATCACTTCTATGCGGATGACACCCATAGCTATCTGTCCTTCCCTGATCTCTCCCCGCCCCTCTTGACTAGTGTCTGTGACTGCCTCTCTGCTATTTCTAACTGGATGGCTGCCCACTTCCTTAAGCTCAACTTGTCCAAAACAGAACTTCTGGTCTTTACTCCCTCAAGTATTGCTACTCCTGTTTCTGTCTCCCTCCACATTACTGGTGCTACCATCAGCTCCACCACGCAGGCTTGCTGCCTAGATATTCTCTTTGACTCCGACCTCTCCTTCACCCCCATGACCAGTCGATCTCCAAATCCTGCCACTTCCATCTCAAAAACATTGCGTACATCCGCCCCTACTTAACACCAGATGCAGCTAAGGTGCTGGTCCATGCCACTGTCCTCTCTCGCCTTGACTACTGCAATCCACTTCTTAGTGGTCTTACGTGCTCCCAACTTGTCCCATTGCAGTCTATTATGAACGCGGCAGCAAGGCTCAACTTACTGTCCACCCTCATCTCCCATGCATCACCATTCTGTCAGTCCCTGCATTGGCTTCCCCTAAGATATAGGGCTCAATATAAAGTTCTGGTTCTTGCTCTCGAATCTCTACATAATTATTCTCCCACCTATCTATCCTCCCTAATACACAAGTATGTCCCATCTAGGCCCCTACGCTCTGCCGAAGACCTGCGTCTATGCTCTGTTTGTACTCCCACCTCTGATGCTCGCATTCAAGACTTCTCTAGGACTGCATTGTTCCTGTGGATCTCCATTCCCTTTTCCATTAGATGCTCACCCAGTCTCCACTCCTTCAAAAAATCTTAAAAAACTAACTTTTTCACAAAAGCGTATTAATTAAACTGTTAATGGCTCCCACGTGATTCATCTCCTGCAAAGGTCATTTAAAAAAAAAAAAATCCCTCACTAAGTCTTCATTGAATACTATTCTACCAATCTACATGCATACACTGTACATAGAGAGACACAGTACAAAGTCCACATCACACACTGACCCACCAAAACCAGAAGCAGGAATATGAAGACAGCTTATGGAGGTAGAAGAGGTCTACAATTGGGGCAGCAGGAAGATGAATAGGACAGACTGTTGGACTACAATAAACCATATTTTATTTTTAAATCTGGCACCATGATTACTACAGTGCACTTTTGTGATTAAGGTGCCAGGAGTACCCTTGCATTCAAACAATGTTAGTAGTTTGTAGTTAGCAACGGAAAGGAAGAAGAAGAAAAAATTCCTCTTATTTGCATTACAAAAAGTGATTAAAAAGCATTGGTACGTCCTTAAAGAAGACCCAGACGTACTTCCTTTTTTGCATTCTAAACCTATTTTTAGAGGAGCGAATAATTTTAAACAAATTTTAACAAGGAGCTTTTTACATAAAGAAAAAGTGGAAAAGGAAGGTAATATTGTGGTACGTGTAGAGGATGTTCACTTAGGTTTAATAAGTCCTCTGTTACTAAAAGGGAGTATCAGATTAAGTCCTTTATGACTTGCTCCAGTAAAGATGTTATTTATATGATAATTTGCCAATGTGAATTAGGGAGCATATATATATAATATTCAACGTAAATTTGTTAATCATAGTGTATCAAAACATTTTTCAGAGGTCCATAATGGGGACCCAAAAGGTATAGAATTCATGGGC
This sequence comes from Pelobates fuscus, assembly GCF_036172605.1. Taxonomy (NCBI): domain Eukaryota; kingdom Metazoa; phylum Chordata; class Amphibia; order Anura; family Pelobatidae; genus Pelobates; species Pelobates fuscus. The sequence continues at coordinate 343,141,478 of NC_086318.1, read as the reverse complement.
ATAGATCAGATTAAAGTCCATTGGAGAGGAGGTAATAAGGATCATATTTAGGTTTAGCAGAGATGAAGTGGATGTTTGAATGCTTTTATTTAATAATTTTCTGCTTTCTTCTTTCCTTTTATTTTTATATATAGTTTTATTTTTTATTAAATTTCCTATAGATTTTATAATATATATATTTTAATTGCTATCAATTTTAATTTTATTTGAATATCTATTGTCCATTTTTGTGATTTTTATACCTCTTCTGCAATTAATCAAGTCTTCTTTTTAATATATGTACCAATACTTTTTAAGGATTATATTTATTTTGTCTTCTCTTCTAATAATCCTTTTTTTTTTTTAAGATTTGCCTCTTAAAACTACATTAATTTTGTCTATTATAAAAAATTGTTAATTATTGTAAATTAATTTTAAATTAGGAATGTATCCACTTTTTTAACAGTCTTTTAATGTTATCATAGACTCATTTGCATTACTGTTGATTTAAGCAGTAAGTTTTTGTGCTTTCTTAATTTTTATCTGCACGGACTTTTTTATGATGACGTTCCGACACGTCCTAATGTAAATTTGAACCTGAATTAAGAATAGATGTCGGTACGTGATGACGCAGGACGCGTCCCGACGCCGAACCTGGAAGTGAAGAGCCACGAATGCGGAGAAAAGGACGCGAAGAACGGGTTTAAAAGACAGCATGCCAGGATCACAAGCATCACCTCCGATGAAAGCAGATTGCCGAAACGCGTCAGGTGCTTTTGGACTTTCTATTTAAGGGACTTTCTTTTATACTTTGTATCATTTTAATGTATTTCCTGTGATTGGATCAATAAAAAGTGTTGTAACCCCCTGAACCTGCGTTATCTGGCGGTACACTGGATACAAGTTTGGAAAAGGACCCAGCTGAAGTCCAATGGTGATTTATTCAAGGCATGCAGTTTGAGCCAGCTTTATAAGTGGCTCCATTTATGTGAGTGAGACCAGTATTGAGTCTTAAGTTTTTATCTCAAACGTTATTACCCTATGTTTTTTCCATTTGTATTTATTTTCAGAATTTGATTCTGTTTGGGTAATATTATTTTTATTTATTTGAGTGCTCTCACCATTTCCTGTTTAACTTGACACTTGTATCTATTTAGTGGCTATTGTGGCTCCACTAAGGTGATTGTAGCACCACCACTCTCTTTTAGGAATTTCTCACTGTTGTATTGTATTTTATCAGTTAGTAGTTATCAATTTGCAAAGGGTTTGACAATGTACAGAAGAGCAATGGCCACTTTTCTACGTGTATAGTATTAGTCATGCACTAAAATAAGTGATTGGTATCCTTCATGAGCCCTGGTGGAAAGTACAGGCGGAGAAGAACTCCTGCATGGAGCTTCCATTTACTCTTCAGAGCCAAGCCCTGGTATGCAGGGCCAGGTCATTGGCTGAGAGCATCAGATGATCACTCAAAAAATTAACTAAGCCCTGCACCACCAAGATTCGCTCAATAAAGAGATAGAGGGGGTGATTATGATCAGAGGCCAGTGCTGAGCAGAGCTCACCAAACACACCATATAACATTGACAAAGCTAGGCTACCATTAGGAAATTGTTTAACAAAGACTCCAACTTTAGCTCTACTACTTAGGGGTGCGTCAGGGAATACACTGCACTTCTTCTTGCGTCATAGCTGCTATAGATCGTCACACTGTTGTGGTTATGGTACTTGAATTAGTGTATTCATTAAATATGTTTACCACTGGCATATATAATTTTGGAAAATATATCCGCTAGACAGCTACCCAATTTGATACACGGGTGTGGGATTTCCATATAGGATACCAAAGAGATCGGTTTAGTAGATAGCTCCCTAATTTGGTATTCTTAAATATTGGTTATCCCACATGAGGATAGAAAATTAAGGAGCTCAGTTGTTCAATATATGAAATAAAGCAAAGGAGAGGTATGTGCTGCTACCCTAAATAAGGGAAAAAAATAAAGAAATATATTGAATTTGTTGATAAAAATGTATGAAAATATAATGAGGTATACAAAAAGCAACAAAAACAGCAGGAAACAAATTACTCACTCCACCATTGCAGTAAATGTGCACCAAGTTCTCAATGATGGCAGCAATGCTCCTCCAATTCTGAAAATCCTCAAAAAAATATAGCAATACCTCACTCAAAAGAACGTAATGGAATGAAAAAAATAGATATCTGGAGAATGAGTATCCTTGTAGCACATATTTTTTACAATATTATTAAAGTGGCATGCCCACGATAATAAGTAGCAGTGATAGAAGTTGTAGCTAACGCATCTTTGCTCTGTGCATCAAAAAAGGGTGTGAGGCAAAAAAACAACAACCCCAAACTAAATGGAACTGAACGAGTTTCACGTCGCTACTGAACACTTTCTCAACCTCATGTTGTAATGTTACCCCTTAAAGCGACACTGTCATGCCGAATCCCGTTTTTTTTTTAACCCCCCTCCCGCCTCCACTACATCCAATCGACCCCCTAGTCACCCCCAAATGCCCCTAAGCCCCCCAGATTACCTGTTTTTAAATCTGTATCTTCTGCCCCGATCTTTATTCAGGGCGCCGCCATCTTTGTGTGGGTAGGTGAAGTCCCTGTGGGACACGTCATCTACCCACACTACACAGACTGTGAGATTCCCGCACATGCCCAGTGAAACACCTGGACATGCGAACGGGAATTTCATCTATTCATTCATTCATCAGACAGACGAATGAATGAATAGAAAAAATCAGACGAACAAACTAACACTGAGTATCAGTGTTCGTTTGTTCGATCAGTTTATTACAAGGAGGGAGCTACCGACGTGCAGCTCCCTCCTTGTAATATGTAAAGACAGAAGCGGTGGGGAGCTGTGCTCCCCACCACTTCATAAGCCCCCCAGGTCCCCCCCTCACTCTATGGGGGTCAATATGACCCCCATAATAGCACAAGGGAGATTAAAATCTCCCCAATGCCCCTACTCGCTATACCGCGAGTAGGGGCATGTCCACTAAACAGTGAGCAGCCTGTGGCTGCTCACTGTAAAAACATAAATGGTAATAAAGAGGGGGGGGGACCTACTGTCCTCCCCCCTGGCCCCCACCCCTGCGCGGTGGGTGGGGGCACTAATAAAATACCTACTGTCCTCCCCCCGGCCCCCACTCCTGCGTGGTGGGTGGGGGCCCTAATAAAACAATAAGGGGGGGGACCTACTGTCCTCCCCCCCCCGGCCCCCACCCCTGCGCGGTGGGTGGGGGCCCTAATAAAACAATAAGGGGGGGGACCTACTGTCCTCCCCCCCGGCCCCCACCCCTGCGCAGTGGGTGGGGGCCCTAATAAAATAATAAGGGGGGGGGACCTACTGTCCTCCCCCCCAGCCCCCACCCCTGCGCGGTGGGTGGGGGCCCTAATAAAATAATAAGGGGGGGGACCTACTGTCCTCCCCCCCCTGCGCGGTGGGTGGGGGCCCTAATAAAATAATAAGGGGGGGGGACCTACTGTCCTCCCCCTGGCCCCCACCCCTGAGCGCTGGGTGGGGGCCCTAAATAAAGATAGGGGGGGGACCTACTGTCCTCCCCCCTGGCCCCCACACCTGCGCGGTGGGTGGGGGCCCTAAATAAAGATAGGGGGGGGACCTATTGTCCTCCCCCCTGGCCCCCACCCCGGCGCGGTGGGTGGGGGCCCTAATAAAATAATAAGGGGGGGGACCTACTGTCCTCCCCCCTGGCCCCCACCCCTGAGCGGTGGGTGGGGGCCCTAAATAAAGATAGGGGGGGGACCTACTGTCCTCCCCCCTGGCCCCCACCCCTGCGCGGTGGGTGGGGGCCCTAATAAAACAATAAGGGGGGGGACCTACTGTCCTCCCCCCTGGCCCCCACCCCTGAGCGGTGGGTGGGGGCCCTAAATGAACCCCCCCCCCATCAAGGTGACTAGGGGTCCCAAGCCCCTAGTCACCCCCCCCCACCCCAAAACATTCTAACCCCTACCTACCCCCCCTCACCCTAAAAATAGTGAGGGGGGAATAAAATAACTAACCTGTATAAAAAATAATTAAACTTACCATTTGACGTCTTCTTTTTTCTAAATTCTTCTTTCTTCAGCCCCCAAAAAGGGCAAATAAAAATCCATCATACCCGTCGCACTTTAAAAAAAAAAAAAAAAAAAAAAAACGAGCGCAAAAAAAAAATTAATCCATGTTCACCCATGGAGGGCACGCCGCGTACTGAGCTCCGCAGGGCGGGTCAAGGCTTATATAGCCTTGCCCCGCCCTGCAATTAGGCTTAGAACACACTGATTGGTTTGTTTAAGCCAATCAGAGTGCTCTGTGTCATTTTACAAGCGTGGGAAAATTCCAAAGAACTTTCCCACGCTTGTAAAATGACACAGAGCACTGTGATAGGATGGTTTTCAAGCCATCCAATCACAGTGCTCTGTGTAATTTTACCACAGGCTGCTCACTGCTTACTAGACATGCCCCTACTCGCGGTATAGCGAGTAGGGGCATATTATTTACTAATACTAAGTAATCTTTACTTAGTATTAGTACATTTGGCTTCAAGACCAATTCAGGTCTTTCAGCCTTTTAGTAGATAGCTCCCTGATACCGTGGGAATTAGGGAGTTATCTACTAAGCGGCTGCAAGATGCAGCCACAGCAATGAATAGGATCGGAGTTTCATTCATTAGAATGAAATTCCGATACGAACAAAGTACCGAATTGCATCCTAACACCAATGGAGAAACTCTTCTCATTCTGTTAGGATGCAATTCGGCAGTTTTGCCGGCGTTCTGTCTAAGTGACAGGACTTTCGGCAATACTGACAGGAAGTATTGTGGGAACTGGGAGGAAAGCTAGGGATCATGGGAAAATTGCTCTGACCAGCGGAAATGAAGCACACTTTGCTCCTCCGCTGGTCAGAGCTGGTCAAGCGGAGGAATCCTCCATAAGGCAAAGAGTCCCTACTTTGTCTCATAATTTTAAAGAAAACTAAAGAAGAATGGAAGAAAAGAATAACAGATCCTGAGAGAGGCGGAGAAGAGGAAGAGATTGAGGAAAGGTAAGTTCGGCATGACAGTGCCGCTTTAAATGTGGCAAGCCATATAAAGGTACCACCCGAATTAAGGAACTATCTACAAACAGTGAACGGCACACAGCTGAAACAAAAAAAAAACTAAATTAAGGAAAGACTAAAATTAAGAAAAAGGGCTTTATCTTAAAATTTGTATCTTTCAGTAGTTAGTAGATAACTCCCTAATTTGGTATCCTTATTTTGGACTGCCATTTGCCTATGCCATATAGGATTGATTGTGGAACCCTTCTATTACCTATACTACCAACGTTGTGTTATTGTTTCGTAGATATAACACCTTTATTTAGTGTCAATCAATTTGATTGATTTGATACCAGATTAGGGAGAAATCTACTAACAACTCCCTCACATTGGTATTGGTACAATAATATGGCTATTGGTATCCTAAGAAGACTTTAATACTATAGCTAAGATGTGCTGTCTGTATGCATGGAATTCGATTTTCAGACAAAATTATTTTCCAAAGAAAGTCATTTTTTTTGGCTGAATGTATTCGTGGAAACTAACATTTTTACTAAGTATATACACCTAAATCTGTGTGCTGAATAAAGGCCACAGTCATTTAGTACATATGTGTCATAAACTCATTGATCAACAATAACCTCAATATAACAATACAGTGACATCCATGCCATTATCATTATAATCATAACTGCAAACTCGAGTAGTCTCCTTCCATCTTGTTCATTACATCACACAATTCACCTTTCTACTTCCTACATCTTATCATTAGCTGATGCTGCTGACTCTCAATGGGAACGTCAATTTATTAATGTGGCAACACTTTTCTAGACTGAACAGGTCCAACACATTTCCATTAAACCACAGCCCCCGTTAAATAGCTTGCCAATATTCCTTGCAAAAAAACTGTGTGATGCTAAACAATAACTTTAAGTAAAATATAAATGTCAATAAATTGCTTGGAGAAACTATAACTTCACTGTTAAGTGTTGGACACCAAATACAGGTATATTACGAGTACATGATCCTGCGTTACTACAGAGGAGACAGAGACTACATTTGGCAAGGGTGCAACCATAATTATCCAATGCAATTTGAGATCAAGTTCACTCCCTTTGACAGTGGTCCTAGTCAATAACTGACAACATCTTCCAACTTCCATAGCCTATATTAAAAAAGTAAACCAATGAATCATTAGAATTCAGGGGGAACTTAAATAATCAAACATAAGTAGTTTATTTAATAAGAGTATGTGAAGTTTCAAACTTTCTTTGGTAAACAGTTAAACGCATTAGAGAAAAATAGTTTGTTTTCAATAGGACAGGTAAAATGAAAGTATATTGTGAAAGTTAATGTTTTATCAATTTGACATTATTCAGATAATGGCACGTGTGTTTCTCTCACAATGAACACTGATTAATTGGTCTCTATTTTGCTTTCCCAGAGCTCTTTGCACTCTTCCTTTTAGGTGACGGACTTTTCTTTTGTTCAATATGATGAGAAGTTTCTTGAACTGCTACTGCATCTTGGTTTTTTTTCTCGGCTTCAAGCAATTTATTTCTGTATGACTCTCGAGCACCGAGAATTTGTTGACGAGCATTGTCTAATGATATCTGCAACAAGAAATAGATTGTATTCACATCTCAATTTATTTATACATGGCTCACAACCATCCTGATTTCCCATTCCTGACTTTGTTCCCTGGTGTCCCACTTTTGAAGACACCAAGGAAATGCATCCAAAAAGAATAGTGCATTATTAGACTCAGACCTAATGCAATATTGCATGGTGTGCCCTTAGTGGGATGGCCTGTTTGATTGGCAGTCATGCCAAACTAACATGCTATTAAAGGGATTCTCCAGTGCCAGGAAAACAAGCCAGTTTTCCTGGCACTGCAGGATGCTAGATATATACACACACACTCACTCACTCACTCACTCACAGACTGACACAGACAGATATAAACACTCACTCACTGACTCACACAGACCGATATAAACACTCACTCACTGACACACACTGACAAACACACAGACTGACAGACACAAACATTCACTAACAGACACACTGACAGATATATACACACACACATTGAATGTGCGAGGGAGCTGAGTAGGGAGAGCTCACAGTTCAGTGCTCCCTTGCCGCTGCCTGGGACCGAAGTGGTTGCCTGTCCCAGGGGGCCCAACGGTGGGCCCCCATAAAACAAGGCTGACAAGGTATCTGGAAATTGCTGCCTAAGGTAAATGCCTTGTCAGCCCTGTGGTAAATACAGCCCTGGTCGCTACTCTGAACAGGATTCTAATGTTATTTGCTAAATCTTTAAAATAAATTTTAAAGAAAATGAAGCATCTCAAAGTTTGACACAAGTTATATGCGATTTTCTCAGTGTTTTAATTGGTGCTGTGTATTCCAGAGAATGGTCACTTTCCCTTTCATATGCTTTCTAATATGCAGTTGCTTTTTATAGATCACTTTGTAAAGATAAAAGAAAAAAAAAAAACTAGAAATGCTGGTCCCCAGTGCCTATCCTTAACTTTCTCTCTAGTGTTTTCCATAAGTCATGTTATCTTCTAAATTGTTGTAATTTACTTTCAACTGTTCCCCCAACCTTTCCTCCTATTTCCCCATTCACCACCTTTTTTTTTCTCTGTTTGCCTCTGTCTTTTTTATTCCACTCTCTAATATTCTTTTCCCTTTATCTTGATCCCTCTCCCCCTCCCCTGCTAGGCCTTAGATCCTTTTCATGCTCCATCTTTAGGTCCCTAGCAGACAGGTAAGCAATACATTATGCATTATTCTAGCACAAGTAAAGTGATGTCGTTCATTTGTATCTTACTTGACAGATTCACTAATCAAAACACACCTACGTAAAAGGTATTGTTGACCAGATGACTCTTACATTAAAATAATTAGAAAATATGAAATTAGAAGAGACAACTGGCCATACTAAAGTAAGAAGCAGCTGGCATATAGAAGACTGATTCCCACACACTAGTTCTCCTGCCAACTGATATGTTCTGTTACAATTTTGGAAATTAATTGACATGCATAAGATTCAGAGATGAGGCAGATACAAGGGGACACATTATTTGCATGCTGGCATAGTTCTGCTGGGCCGGCTTACATTACCAGATGGCAGCTGGTCATGTGTAGATTAAAATTTTCATGTCATAGTGACCAACAAAAGGTACGACTTTATTAGTCATTACACTACTGTAAAGTGTTGGTTTGGGAGCGAACTTAAAGATACATTCTGGTTAGGCTATAACCTATGCTGATTGAGTAGAGGGATTCTTTTCTGTCCGAAGAGGGGGCATGTGGGATGGCTTGGAGATATGGAGATTTGTCTCTAAAGTCTTCTTCCTTCACTCACAAGCTTTCAGGAGATCCTTTCTCAAGTCTAAATAAAAATTCTCAAATTTTGATTGATCTTTCTCCATTGATGTCCACTTCAACTAGGAATTGGTTTCTATATATCAAAAAGCCTCTGTTCTCCAATGAAGAATAACATGAGAATGACTGGACATGCCTGAGAGACATCACAAAATAGGAACCAATCTGAACTGTTCATGCTTGCACAACATAGTTCATTCATGGTTAATTTCACTTTAAATGAACAAAAGTTAATCATTTGCAACTGTTTAGTAGAATTGGTACCATTCATCATGCTAAACTTCAGACTTGCCGTTTTTATTGCAAGATCATAGGTGTAAGAATGCTAGATTAAATGTATGCAAGGTACTTTCAGAGTGCTAAGCATGCACTCACAGGAGCTGAAGGTGGAGAGTAGATCAGTAGGTGACATAGATGACAAAGTTACATTAAAGATGTCACTATCTATTAATACATTTTTTTTATACTTTTTGATAGTGTTACTTTAAGAAACTGTACTTATTGACTGGTGTGTGTGAACGCTTTTGAAAAGCAAATGGCAAACACATTTAAAAGGTTTATTATTTATCCATTTAATTGCTTAAAGATAAATGGTGATAGTATTTTGACTTTTATTCAGATTGACTTATTGAAACCCATTCGATAATAATTCCAAGATCCTACAGCAAGAATTTTCTATCTTATATCAATTTAAATTTGTCCGTAGAGCATAAAAGGGCTCATTAATTTTAAGCAAGGCTATATAGTATTCAAATAATCACTTGCCAAACACTAGGTAGCCAGGGCCGGATTAACATAGGGGCCCAGGCCCATGGAATAGGCCTATTTAAAAAAAAAAAAAAAAAGTTTTTATTTTTAACACTACTCTTAGGTTTGCCACCTGACTGGTATTTTAAGGCACAGCCGATATTTGAGGCTGCCTGGCCGTGACGGTATTGCAGTAATACCGGCAATACAAATGCAAATATTTTTCTCAGTATAAATGGAGATTACTCTGCAATACCAGCACCGGCCAGTAGGGGTCTCTGTGTATGGAGAGAGGCAGGGATAGGAAAGGGATAGGAAACTGATCCGTGGGGTAGCAGCTACACAGCACAGAGAGTCCAGACAGCAGCTCTCAGCCTACAGAGACAGCCTACAGTTTAGGTAAGTGAAGGATGGGGGGATAGGGGGACACTGAGACACTAGGGGACACATGGGGACACTGAGACACTAGGGGGCACTGGGAGACGTGGGGACACTGAGACACTTGGGGACACATGTTTATGTCCACAAGTGCCCCCATGTTTCCCAGTGTCCCCAAGTGTCTGTGTCCCCATGCCTCCTAGCCAGTGTCCCTAGTGTCTCAGTGTCCCCATGTCTCCCAGTGTCCACAAGTCTCCTAGTGTCTGTGTTCCCATGTCTCTCAGTGTCCCTAATGTCTTAGTTTCCCCAAATGTCTGTGTCCCCATGTCCCCCAGTGTCTGTGTTCCCATGTCTCTGCGTCCTAGTGTCTGTGACCCCATTTCGCCAGGGGCCCCAAATGTCTCAGTGTCACCATGTCTCCCAGTGTCCCCATGTCTGTATCCACAAGCCTTCCATAAACACTTCCTGTAAAGAGAGCCCTATTTAGGCTTTCTTTATTGCAAGTTCTGTTTAATTAAGATTTTCTTATCCCCTGCTATGTTAATAGCTTGCTAGACCCTGCAAGAGCCTCCTGTATGTGATTAAAGTTCAATTTAGAGATTGAGATACAATTATTTAAGGTAAATTACATCTGTTTGAAAGTGAAACCAGTTTTTTTTTCATGCAGGCTCTGTCAATCATAGCCAGGGGAGGTGTGGCTAGGGCTGCATAAACAGAAACAATGTGATTTAACTCCTAAATGACAGTGAATTGAGCAGTGAAATTGCAGGGGAATGATCTATACACTAAAACTGCTTTATTTAGCTAAAATAATTTAGGTGACTATAGTGTTCCTTTAAGCTGGTCCTTACTGCTTTTAATGTTCCACATGATGCAACACTAAAAGCAGTAAGGACCAGCTTAAAACAAATAATAATTAAAAAATAATAATAATAATTTCAGAGCTTTCTCAGTCTTTATTTTAAGGTGCAGTTCCACTTATTCTGCAGTTAATAAGACTATTATAATAAAATGTAGCAGAAGGACCATTTACACATTTGGCCAGAATTCCTTCTTTACCCAGAAGTTGTTTTATACAGGAATTGATTTTTACAGATAATTTCCCCATTACTTGTTTGTTAAACTCTGTAGTGATAGATCAAAAGATCACAGCAGCATTATATAGAATATATATTTTTTATTATATGTATATATAAATTTAAATTTGCTAATATAATAAGTAAACAGATATGCTTAACTGTAGCATTGTAAAATACTAGAGCATTCCTTTTGTGCTGCTACAATATTGACAAAGGAACACTCCACTGAATTAAAAAATATATATATTTTTAAGTAGAAACGAAAACATGCATGTATTTTTTGTTTTTTTAAGTAGATATACCCCCAAAGAAAACATGCATGTATTTTTTTCTGCACGTTTTCTATTGGGGTATATTAAAAAAAACAGGCTGCAAAATCTACCGATCTGGTGTCTACAGCCTTTGCAAGCCCTCCTCTCTTTTTTCCACAACAGACTTTGAGTCTGGGCTATGGAATTCACCAATCAGAAGATTCTCATTGAGAAAGATATCTGCTGAAAAGCTTGTGGCTTTCCGTAGCGTTTCAGTAAACGGTAGTACAGATCAGTGAGAAGGGGGAAGGCATGTGCAAGCTAGCCATCTCTGTTAGCTCTGTGGAGCTAATGGAAACAGAAACCATTAGCATCCAGTTAGAACAGTGCTAATTTCCATTGAAATCTGCAGATTTATAAACTGTAGAAAAAGTAATAGACTCCAGAGAGACTGTTCTTCAGAAAGCTGAAGTTCTTTATCTATCTGGAGTGTTTGTGTAACTCATGCTGATCGTAATATTACCTGTAGATCTTCATATGTCTGTAGCACTTTCTTCTTCAGCAAATTTCGTGCAGTCTGTTCCTGCTCCCTTTGCTGTATGACTTCCTCTCGACGCTGTCTATACTGTTGAATCTCTTCTGCCTTTTGCAAGGCCTGCTGTTGAATGACATATTCGTCTCGTAGCAACGGTTGTGGCCTTGTTTTTCTAGGTAGAACATCAACAAATGCATTCAATTAGCATGTGAAACATAGCATCTACTATGGTGCATTGTATTTCTTTCTCCTTCTTTTTCTTACCTAAGAAAGGGTGTCAAATCCAATGTGGTAAATTCTTTGGTGTCTGGATCCATTGATTGACTTCCCAAGATCTTAGCTGGATCTACTGCAACTCCAACAAGACAACATTGTTAATTCTACAACAGTTTCATTCATGTAACGCTATATTGGAAGCTTGTGGTCAGAAGCCTCTTTGATGTACCTAGCAGCCTCGCTACCAAGCAGAGTTTATCCTTTACTAACTACATGACAGATGTTTATATAGCAGGTGTTTTATTAACTAATGTTACAATAATAACACCACGTTTAGGTACAGGTAAAGATTACATCAAATCTCTTTTAACCCCTTAAGGACCAAACCTCTGGAATAAAAGGGAATAATGACATGTCACACATGTCATGTGTCCTTAAGGGGTTAAACTCTGTAAATGTATTAAAAGAGATGCAAAACAGTAAAGTATTGCAGTATTGTTTTAATATGGCAACTCAATTTATCATATCTACCGTGTATTTGAAAATATTTCTAAATAATCAAGCAGTGTACATGTTATACATACAAAATATATGATTCTGGCTATTTATATGATTTTATTGTTTCAATCCATTTGGTCGCTCTATTGAACAGTTAAAATGGTAAAGAGTAGCAGGAATATATTTACTACATTATTAATTTACTATAACCATGTTACTATTTGTACCTGTAGTGTACTACTGTATGTTGCAGTTACATGTAATTATTAATAATCTAACTGATCATATTTTGTTTGGTGCCCAATAGGGTAGTTTAAACTGGAAAGATTCCCCCCCTCAAAAGGAATAGAGCAACTCTTTAAAGGGACACTATAGTCACCTGAACAACTTCAGCTTAATGAGGTTGTTCAGGTGAGAACTATAGCTCCCTGCAGCCTTTCTCATGTAAACACTGTATTTTCTGAGAAAATACAGTGTTTACATTGAAAGCTAGGAACACCTCCAATTGCAGTCACTCAGAGTGAACCAGAGGGACTTCGGAGTTGGTGGAGGCATAATATGCCTCCATCCACTCAGATTTGCTGTCAGCAGAGCACAGGGCAGCACTGTGCACAGCATCCTGTAATTCAGTATCTCCTCCCTCTGCATGCAGACACTGAACTTTCCTCATAGGTTCAATTAATGTCTATGAGGAGATGCTGATTGGCCAGGGCTGTGTTTGAATCATGCTGGCTCTGCCCCTGATCTGCCTCTTTGTCAGTCTCAGCCAATCCTATGGGGAAGCATTGTGATTGGATCAGGCCACCACTTCTGATGATGTCAGCAGACTGCTAGTTTTTTTTTGAGGCAAACAGCATGCAGAGTTACAGCTTCTGGCTTCAATACAGTAAGATTTTTACTATATTTATGGAGGCATGAGGAGTCCATGGGGGGGTAGATGGTGGTGTTAACACTATAGGGTTTGTGTTCCTGACCCTATAGTGATCCTTTAAGTCCTGACATTGTGCCCTAGTTACAATGTATTTTGTTTTACACCTGTTTTTAAAATATCCAGTAGTGTTAGTTTGGCAGATATCCCTAAAAACAAAACCTCTCACTGCAATTTGTGGTTACTTATGGATTCCTGAGATCCAAAAATGTTTTTCTCTGCAGCATAAGAGGTTCCTGTGGGCATTACAACCCATGAACAACTTAAATTCTAGCTAATTAGATTTATGTTTTTAAACATAGCTGTACAGATTGTTATTCTATGTAAGCACCTGGTTTTCAGCACACAGCAATGAATTAATATGTGGATTAATAGGCGGGTTAAGAAGTAAATGCATATTTACAAACACCCTGTGATTTCAAATCAAATTTGATTTGTTTCATTTGAATTGTTCTAACCATTACTCAGCCTCTTTAAATCTGTAGGCTATAAGTCCTCTTACCCTGTGCTGAATCCTATTGATTTCCTCGTAGCCTTCAAAGCTCAAAGCTGCTTTGCCAGCAGGGCAGTTTACACCATGAAAATGTGTGTTTTTTTTCATGTCAAAGAAAATAGAATTTTCCCATTTTACTCAATCTTTTTATTTATCTTTTTACAGAAAGTTGCCAGGCGTTTCAAGTTTAAAACTGTTACTTTCTTCTACTGTCTTTGTAAACCCAGTTTCTGCCATAGCTTTAAATCTATACATTGTTCTGGTGGGAAATGTAAATATGCAACTTTAAATGAAGTGAACCAAAAAGATAACCATCTAAATAGTATGCTGAGGTGAAAGCATAAAAGAGCGATGCTACATTTTACAGCAGTTTCAACCAGTAGAGGGCGCTCTAAGTTAATAAATTACTAATGTGTACAGTAGACACAGAAATAATACAGAACGTCATATTGTATAGTGTAGAAACACATCTTACATTGAAACATGATCAATGTCTGTAAAAGTGATAACATTATCGGAAAAACTGATGCCATATAGGGTACAGTCACCAGTAGCACTTTTAGGGTGACCCATTAAAATAATTATCAAGACCTTTTCCTATAGTCAATTAGTTCTAAGTATCTGTTGTGCATCACCTGCACAGCCCAAGTTGGATTTTGGCAAGTTCCCCTTGGGCATAGAAACTCGGAGAAAGCATGTTTTCACAACGATCGTAAAATTCCCAGCTTAACACATGCAGGTGTTTCAGAAACCCCCCTGTATTTTTGCAGGTACTCTAAGTAATGGACGATGTATACACATGTGCGTTGATTTATAAAAAGCTGTGTTCAGAACTGCACTGTGGATGTTGTATCATGTTTCGACTCACGACAAATTATTTGGAAATCCACGAAATGTATATGGCACACATTCACATTTATTCAAGTGTTTAGGTTTATAAATGTGTTTTTGATACATCGATTTCTCGAATCCTCAGTAAAATATGGCCTAATTAAGAGAAATAAGAGTTCAGGCAGGTATATAGTAAAAAAAAAAAAAAAAAAAAAAAAAAAAAATGTAGTGTTGCTACCTTAATCGCTGTTTTTGGAAATACTATTACAAAACCATATTGTTTAGTCAGTGATTGTGTAAATATGTTGCTATAACATTGTAATTGCTTTGTGCCTTGTAACTGGTTCTAACACGAGTGGAATTCAATCTAATCCAATAAAATCTAATAAAACATAATTCAAACTCTCTTACTTCCGTCTCCATTTAATACTTGAGTGTCTTGTGGAATTTTCATTTCAGTCGTGTCCGCATTGATTTTTTGCACATATTTGTTGATATACTGCAACCGTGACTGCAATGCCTAAAAATAAGAAAGTACCGGGTAAGTTTATTTTAAAATGCTAATAATAACAAACATTTTCTTTTTCTCATATCTGTGTTATCTTATGTCACTATAAAGCAACTACCAAAAATCAAAACCAATGAATTTTACAGTTGTTGACATAAATTCAAAATTTCTCGATATTGTTTGTATTACCTTGACAGCTCGTCCAGGTTCTGCCAACTCCCATGCCTGCTTCATAGCTCTGATCTCATCTAGACGTTCTGTGTCTTTTTTAACTTCCAGTGTGTCTACTTCGCTTGTTTGGCTGACTAGCCTTAGAATCCAACTCGGCTTATTCAAATCTGTCTGCAGTTGAGCCTAGCATTGTGGAGAAAGCAGTTTCAAATCAAATTATGTAGAAACATAGAATGTGACGGCAGATAAGAACCGTTTTACCCATCTAGTCTGACCAATTTTCAAAAAATACTTTTATTAGTCCCCCATCTTATCTTAAGACTAGGATAGTCTTATGCCTATCCCACACATGCTTAAACTACCACTTCAACTGGAAGGCTATTCCATGCATCCACTACCCTCTCTGTAAACTAATACTTCCTAAAATTATTTCTTAAATCCTTGCCCCTCTAATGTAAGACTATGTCCTCTTGTTGTGGTAGTTTTTCTTTAAATATAGTCTCCTCCTTTGCTGGGTTATTTACCTTTATGTATTTAAATGTTTCATAAAATAATAATTTATGAATATTGCACAATACACACGGTTTATATTCTGTTTGGAAATGAAATGAATCACCCTATGTGATATACTGCACTTAAAGGGACACTCCAGACACCTAAAGCACTTTAGCTTGCTGAATAGCTTGATTTTTTCATTTTGGAAATAGTGCAGATTTCAATAGAAATTGACACTTTTATAAATTATACTGGTTACAACCCCTGCCTTTTCAAGCAGACAACGAGTCCTGTTACTTCTGGGTTGGTTAGTTTAGTTGTACAGAACTCAAGAGGCAGCAATTGCCCAGAGCACCAGCCTTGTAAAGATTTCTCATTGAGCTGTATGGGGAAGTCTGTGATTGGATAGCCACAGAAAGTCTGGGTGGGGTTAGAAGGGTAGGACTTCCAAAGACAGCAGACAAGAGATCTGCAGGTTTTGTGTGCTGTTTTTAGATATAACACCAATAAAAAATGCATAGGTATTTTAGGTATATCTACTAAACATTGATTTGAATTTAGTTTGTATTTGAGCAGTGGAGTGTCCCTTTAATTAAAATAATGGTAATAATAGAAAAACCCGGGATTACCAAAACAGCACAAAACATAAACCAAAATCAACTTTTGCCGTAACCTGCTTAAATTTAATCCAGATTTAATATATTTTGTTCATCAAGCACCACTTTCACATTCCACGATCTAACAGAGGATCGTTTGCCAACAAAACAAAACATATTCACACCTCTCATTACCTCATATCAAGATGTAAAAAAGCGGAGTGTAATTTTGGCCTAAAAGTTCTCACTAAAAAGCAGGTTGACGTAGCCACAAAGACTACATTGAAAATAATATGGGTGGTCTTGTGACTAGTTGTCAAATCAATAATAAAATCACAGCTGAATGAGATTAAAGGACCACTATAGTGCCAGGAAAACATACTCGTTTTCCTGGCACTATAGTGCCCTGCAGGGCCGGACTGGGGATACAAAGCAGCCCTGGGAAAAAAAATCTATGCCAGCCCCATAAGTCATTGCGCCATATATTGTGGCATGTAATATGTAAGGCTATGTCTTGCCACCCCAGATGATTGAGTAATTATATATATATATATATATATATATATATATATATATATATTGCTTTTTCTAGTATAATATATTGGTCCTTTCAGAGTAAAACATTTAATTATACAGTAAGCATACTCACATGCAGACACAGACAATCTCACTGACACACACAAGCTCATTGATACACAGCATCATAGACAAACAATTTCACTAATATACACTAATATACATAAGCTCATTGACATAAAAACACAAGCTCACTCACTAGCAGACACACACACACATGCAAGCAAGCAAACTCACTAGCAGGCGCACATACACACAGCTTAATGTAGTGGTTCTGGTGTCTATAATAGCCTGTCCCTGCAGGCTTTTGAATGTAAACACTGACTTTTCAGAGAAAAGGCAGTGTTTACATTGCTTCCTAGTGACACCTCTAGTGACAGACACTCAGACGGTCACTAGAGGCGCTTCCTGTGTCAGTGCGGATTGGCTGAGATCATCAAGCTTGATGATCTCAGTCATAGAGGCAGAGACCAGCATGACGTTGGAAAAAAAAAAGTGAGTAAAACACTATTTTTACAAACACACACAGACACTACGACTGACACACACACACCATGACAGACATACACACACCATGACACAGACAGACACACACACACCATGATACAGACACACAGTGACACAGAGACACACACACGACACAGACACACACACCATGACACAGACAGACACACACACACACACACAGCATGACAGAGACACACACACAGCATGACACACACAAACACACAGCATGACACAGAAACACACACAGCGTGACGCAGACAGACACACTCCCACTGACATACATACTTGTTGTTACCTGTGTGGGTGGGTGGGCAGACTGATAGGTGCCCCTCCCCTTCTGTGCCCTATTTTGCCCCCTGTCCTCCTGTGTGCTTTTTAGCCCCTTCCCCTCCTGTGCCCTTATGTAGCACCCTCCCTTCCTGTGCCCTCTTTAGCCCCCTCCCGTGCCCTCTTTAGCCACCTCCCCTTCCTGTGACCTCTTAGCCCCCTCCCCTCCTGTGCCCTTTGTTACCCCCCTCCCCTTCCTGTGACCTCTTAGCCCCCTCCCCTCCTGTGCCCTTTGTTACCCCCCTCCCCTTCCTGTGACCTCTTAGCCCCCTCCCCTCCTGTGCCCTTTGTTACCCCCCCTCCCCTCCTGTGCCCTTTGTTACCCCCCACCCTCCCCTTCCTGTGACCTTTGTTACCCCCCCACCCCCTCCCCTCCTCTCCTGTGCCCTTTGTTACCCCCTCCCCTCCTGTGCCCTTTGTTACCCCCCCTCCCCTCCTGTGCCCTTTGTTACCCCCCACCCTCCCCTTCCTGTGACCTTTGTTACACCCCACCCCCTCCCCTCCCTCTCCCTTCCCCTTCTGTGCCCTTTGTTACCCCCCTCCCCTCCTGTGCCCTTTGTTACCCCCCACCCTCCCCTTCCTGTGACCTTTGTTACCCCCCCACCCCCTCCCCTCCCCTCCCCTGCTCACCTTCCAGCCCAGCCAGCCTTCCTGAAGCTCTTCTTGCGGCCGCAGGGGAAGCTCTTCTGGCGGCCGCTGGGGGAGCAGGCTGTTCTGTCTCTGCTCCCCCTCCCTCACGCGCAGCTTAATGAGACCGGGGCCGGAATATGACGTCATATTCTAGCGCGAGGGAGGGGGAGCAGAGACAGAACAGCCTGCTCCCCCAGCGGCCGCCAGAAGAGCTTCCCCTGCGGCCGCAAGAAGAGCTTCCCCTGCGGCCGCAAGGAGAGCTTCCCCTGCGGCCGCCATCCAAGCTCTCCATGCGGCCGCAGGACACCCACATTTCTCCCCGGCCCCAGGTGCCGACGGCCCACCGGGAAATTTCCCGGTATCCCGGTGGGCCAGTCCGGCCCTGGTGCCCTGAAGGTGCCCCCACCCTCAGGGTCCCCCTCCCGCCCGGCTCTGGAAAGGGGAAAAGGGGTAAAACTTACCTTTTTCCAGCACTGGGCGGGGCGCTCTCTAACTCCGATCCTCCTCCGTTCCGCCCCGTCGGCTGAATGCGCACGCGCGGCAAGAGCTGCGCGCGCATTCAACCGGTCGCATAGGAAAGCATTATCAATGCTTTCCTATGGACGCTTGCGTGCTCTCACTGTGATTTTCACAGTGAGAATCACGCAACCGCCTCTAGCGGCTGTCAATGAGACAGCCACTAGATGATTTGGGGGAAGGCTTAACCTTTCTCTGAAACTGCTATGTTTATAAAAAAAATGGGTTAACCCTAGCTGGACCTGGCACCCAGACCACTTCATTAAGCTGAAGTGGTCTGGGTGCCTAGAGTGGTCCTTTAACATATTTTATGACAAACCTGTCATATGTTAGACTAAAATACGGATTAATGACCTGGGTGTTATATATCATGGTAAAGGGCAATCTTACACAGTTATTCATTTAACTAAGATTTTGTTTGCAAATTAAATCCAAATGTCAAAACTGAGATAAATATAGCCACATTATGACTATAGCTGAGTTGGAGAATTTTTCCAGATGAGCTATTTTTTTGTCTACATTTTTCCATTGGGATTTACATCTTGAAAATCCATTGTTTAGTGAATAACCCTGTTAGTGTTCCGTTTAGACTTATTCACAGATGTGGGACTTGTTGAGAATTCAAAGTGAATTTCAAAGATTATGCCAAATAACTGTATGGACACATTTTCTGTTGCATTTTGAATCTACTTTGGATTTTCGATAATTCTGTGAATAATACAGGAAGATTTTATTTTTGTAACTGGACCTGAGGTTATCTCATATGGCAGGTAGTAGGAATTAGGCAGATGCAGATTTCTGCTGGCAGTGACTATATGCATACAAAAAAACAGGATTAAATAGAATTCCCCAACCTCATTTATAATTTGATACTTGTTTTATTTAGTAACTCAATTATAACTTGATAAATAATCTACAAACATAACTGTTTGAGCATTTATTTAATATAGTGCATTAATGTTAATAACCACTTGATGGCAGCAAAGACTTAAAAAACTGCTTAGTAAACATCTGCACAATCCAATTATGAAGTCTATTTAGTCATTTTAATTATCTGATGGTTTTGCACAGTTTATGCAGGTTTTTTTTTCACAAAACACAATTCACACTCCAAAGCAATAGAATCTAAAAAACTGTATTTTCAGCCTGCCAAGCAGAGTTCTAGGCCATCTGAAAAATACATATGTTTGTAAATCTTGTAATATAAAAATAAACTACTCTTGTCAGTAGGATACTGATTGCATTTTCTGGGTTCTGTTATTTTGTGGTCCGGGAACAGTTTACTTCCTTGTGCAGTGGACAGTTGGAGGTTAGGATTTACCATGGAAACAACCAGTGGCAAAATGATTTTCTAAACTAAGGGTGCACAAAAGGTAGATACCCAGATGATGTAGAACTACAACTATCATGATGGTTTGCATGCCTTGAGAATGTTTTAGAACGACAAAGCATAATGGAAGTTGTAGTTTACAAACATTTGGGGATCTACCTTTTGGGGACCACTGTTCTAAACCTTTCAGTATGTTCATTTAGGTGGTCCACGTGCTGGCTGTAAGACAGCGCAAGTAGTATTTGTACTCTTTGTACAAAAAAATACAATCCTTATCTTCAAATATGAGACTGATGGAATGTTTTAAAAACGATACTTAAAATAAGATTTATAGTGCTCAAGCCTGAAGCTACTATTATTATAGGTTAGTAAAATGAATAAGAATCTCCATCAAGGATCTAGCTAATACCTGAAGGTGTTATTTACCTAAACTCCAACCATTGGCAGGTGCTATTTGCAAGAGTCCCAGTGATGTTATTAGTGAATACAAAGCTTGACACTGGTATAATAATAAAAAATCCACTCACTAATTCACTAGTCCACAAACCTGCTTTGCTGATGATTAAGAAGCTCAGGTTAGTCAGGTCAATCTATTGCTGTGTTATATCATAATTATTACCTGGGATTCAGGTCTGGAAGTTGGAGTTGACATACGTTGTTCTCTGTCTTTTCCAGACTTCTCCTTTTCAGGTTTTTCTGTCTTCCCTTTCCTGATAGTCTTCGGAGTGCTCACTGGTTTTTGGACATCACCGCTATGGTGAACTTCTGAATGTACCTCTTCATAAACTAGAATTGTGGAAGGATTTAAAAAAAAAAACCAAAAAAAAACAGTACTACAAGAACAGGAGAAAACAGTGTGGCCATCACTACCTGAGATATCTGTACAACACAAACTTTGATACATAGGACTGTGCAAACAGTACTCCAATTAGATAAATAAGGTTCTCTTACCAAAAACATACAGGCCATCCTAGCATCATATAAAAATATATATATTTTGTAACTGAAACATGCTTAAAGTTATGACTTTGGCACTGTGCCAAATTATCCCTCTGTAGGGCCCTATGTGTACGCTATTCTGACATTTGATCGGACTACACGAGCACTCCTCACACCACCTTGATTACTGACCTTTGCTAGATGGTGATATACTCCTATTTCCCCTGCTGGGGATGACCCCCCCACCCCCCACCCAATATTCATTGACCTCCCAAGACCCCCACCCCTTCCTCCTTAATACGGCTGATTCCCATCCCCACCTCTTTATCAGTATATCACCAAACCCAATGAAGACTCAAACCTCATGAAGTCAACTTATATGCCTAGTGAGACCAATATGGTTGACCGATATGCCTTACAAGAGGTTCTAAATTTACTCAAGCTAAATAACCAGATGGTTATATTTAAAAAAAATCAACAACAAAAAAATACTATTTTATACGTCTTTTCTGCTTATGACACTATCATTTTAATTGTAAATAGTTTGGATTATTTTATTTTTGTTATGTGTATATTGTATTTTTTCCTCTTTGTTCTTGGCTGCCCCAGATGGAATGAAATGTACACGACACTCACCCCCTACCCATACTGACCATGGCTAATTTAAACTTAGTCTCGCTTAATGCGAGAGGATTGATTACCCCCGAAAAAAGACAATTAGCATTGACCGAATTCCACAGACTAAAAAGCGGAAATAGTCTATGTACAGGAAACGCATTTTCGAAAAGACAATGCCCCTACCCTCAAAAACAAAATATACCCAGTCTGTTTTTTCAGTAACTATACTGATTCTAAGTCTAGAGGAGTGGCCATCTTAATAGGGGCAAACCTTCCCTTCACATACAAAGCCATGTCACAGATGACAATGGTATATACCTATTCCTTTGCGGCATGATAGCCATTATAGTGGTAATATTTGCTAATGTATATCTCTCCAACAAAAAAACAATGCAATACACTACGCAAGAACCTTCAAAAACTGGATCAATACACTAAATGCCTGCTTCTATTGGGAGATGACTTTAATATGTCTCTAGACAGCCACTTAGACACTTCATCCACTACAAACTTGTAAGCATCTGAAATCCTACTAGACTAGACACAACTCTTTGACTGTTGGGGTACTACCCACACTAAACAACCAGAGACTAGTCTTTCTATTACCGTATATACTCGAGTATAAGTCGACCCGAATATAAGTCGAGACCCCTAATTTTACCCCCCAAAAATGGGAAAACGTATTGACTCGAGTGGGAAATGCAGCAGCTACTGGTAAATTTCTAAATAAAATTAGATCCCCAAAAAATGACATTAATTGAATATTTATTTACAGTGTGTATGTAATGAATGCAGTGTGTGTATGTAATGAATGCAGTGTGTGTAATGAGTGCAGTGTGTGTGTGTGTGTGTAATGAGTGCAGTGTGTATATAATATTATTATTATATTTTTTATATTATTATTTTAACATTTTTTTTAGATTATTATTTTTTTATATATATTATTTAAATTTTTATTTATTTATTTTCGTCCCCCCTCCCTGCTTGATACATGGCAGGGAGGGGGGCTCTCACTCCCTGGTGGTCCAGTGACATTGGCATTTCAGTGGAGGGGGGCTGGCAGAGAGCATTTACTTACCTTTCCTGCAGCTCCTGTCAGCTCCCTTCTCTCTCCTGCGTTCCAGTCAGCTTCCTCTGCAAGTCTCGCGAGAGCCGCAAGGTCAGTGCCGCACGGAGCTCTGACCCCGTGGCTCTCGCGAGACTTGCAGAGGGAGCTGACCGGAACGCAGGAGAGAGTAGGGAGCTGACAGGAGCTGCAGAAAAGGTAAGTAAACGCTTCCTGCCAGCCCCCCTCCTACACAGCCCCTTGTCTGTATTATGGCAATGTAAGTTGCCATAATACAGACACTCACTCAAGTATAAGACGAGTTGGGGTTTTTCAGCACAAAAAATGTGGTATTATTCAGCAGGCACTTACTCAAGACTTGATATGTTCTTTTTGCAATACTGATTCCTACATCTTATTCACTCATGTACAGGGGTGCTGACCACGTAATGGGAGTACGTGGTCAGCACCCCTGTCTCTTGTTATTATTATCTTCTCTTTTCACCGACTCAGCACCCAATGGAAACTAAATTACATGTTACTAAATTCCCTAGACGCCGTACAACACATAAGGGACGCCATACACCAATTCTTCAGGCTCAATACATTCCCTGACTCTTACCACACCAATATTTGGGAAGCACTTAGGTGTACTTTACGAGGTATCATCATTAAAATAGCATTCACACAAAAACGTAAAAGAGAAGAGAGACTTGCACAACTCATGACCGAACGTAATGACCTTGAAACCAAACATACAACAGATGCCACTCTGTCCAACTATAAATCATTAATTGACAAGCGGTCTGAACTAAACATTTTACTAGGACTACAAACTAAGAAAAAAGATCCTAATCACCAAAAGCCTATATTACGCTCATAGAGGCAAGAGTGGCAGACTACTGGCACATGCCCTCCAAAAACAAAGTCAGAATACATTCATACTTACTATCAGACTACAGAAAGATTTTTACGACAAAGTTTACAACCACAGAGACAAAATTCCATCCAAATTGGAGATCCACAACTACCTCCAACCCAGCATCAAACAAACTATTCCTAACAACATATCCCACTCACTGGAACAACCTTTTTCTAGTGAAGAATTCCATCTAGTGGTCAAAATGCTCCCCATGTGTAAAATGCTTAGGCCCAGGCCTAACTAACCATTTTCTCGAGATGTTATATTCTCTACTTAAAAAGCCTCATCTCCCCACTTCAGCTTTATTTTTTATTTTTTTCATTTTTATTTTTTTATTTTTCAAAAAAATGTATCACAATAGACAGTACAGGACAGTACAGGACTTATTTAAAAAAAAAAAAATATAGACAATAAAACAATAAAACAATAAATACGTTTCGACAGTACTAGCCCTCTAAGATACTGAATCTTTTAGTTTATTACCCTTAATTATCCTCTTAATTATAAATTGGACGACATACCAAATTTAGTATCTTTACTTCAACTTGAGAGAACCTTAAATAGCTATTTACTGTCTATGATAAACCATGTAAACATAAAAACAAAACAAACATAAAGTCACACTGTGCCGAGATCTATATATCCTGATAAATAATACCTTACTACGGGGCTTGATATTTTCCCCTTTACTTTTTCCCTTTCTTCTACTTTCTCTTTTTTTTTTCTTTTAAAAAAAAAAAAAAATGTACATTATTAATAGCCAAGAAAACGGCTTTATATAGAGATGCAAAATATATAAACATTACAGCCCCAAGACGTATCAACAATGTTAGCTCTGTAAGATGAAAAATTATTAAAAAAATTCTGATCTGTCTATATTCATAAGTCACAGAAAGTTTATCATCTTTTATTCTTCTCAAAATATTTTTTTTTTTTTTTTAATGGTTCGCTACGTAGTTTTTTAACAGTAGTGTCCAATACTCATACTGTGCTAAAATCAAATAATGGATACCACTATTTTCCTTATGTAGGGCTTAACTTTTTTACCCATTCCTCCCATTGTTCTATTCTAGGATTAGTATAGTTGTCTTGTCTCAGGATTCCAATCTCCATTTTGCAATGGTTCAGGACCTGAAATTGTATCATGTCCCAAGAGGGGGAATCAGATAATTTCCAATATCTCGCCAATGTTGCTTTAGTCTCCGTTAGAATGTGGATCACTATATCTTTTTTGCTTCTTGAAATTCTAGGCCAGCCTAGATGTAATACGAAGGACTTACAGGTAAAGTCAAGATCTACTTTTATCACCTCTTGACAAAATGTTGCTACTTTATTCCATAGTTGCCTTAGGTTTGGGCATGACCACCAGATGTGGACATAGTCTGCTCTAGATGAGCCACATCTCCAACACTTATATTGAGAGGATGGGTACATTTTTGCCAGTTTAGTGGGGACATAATGCCATCTATTAATGATCTTATAATGACTTTCAGATGAATTTAAACAATGGATAGCCTTAGTTACGGCATTATTTGCATATATCCACTCATTTCTTGTAATAGTAACCTGTAGGTCTTTTTCCCAAGATACAAGGGCTGGAAATGTTGGGCTTGATTTATATAATTTATATAGTTTAGCACAATGTGATACTAAATTTTTATTACTTTTAGAGTTAATTAAATTCATGAATGTATGTAATCCTTCAGATGACTCTATGGCCCTATGTTTATGTAAAAAATTTTTATCCTTAAATATGTAAATTTCTCTCTATAGGGAAGGGAAAATAGCTGCCTAATGTCCTCAAAGGACATAATTTGATTCTGTTGCATTATTTGATCTATATTATTAATACCATTAGCCGTCCAGTTTTTTATATTTAAATCTTCTATATTGACTGTCAAAATGCTGAAGGGTATATCCGTGATAATTTTATCCAGTATCTTAAGTCTCTTTTTCCAGTTTTTCCACTGCCATAATAAATTATCCGTAATTAGGCCTATGTTTGTATTATTTCTCTTTTGTAGACTCCAAAATATAGCTAATAAGTCTGGAGATCCCAGTCTTGTGGCTTCTATTTTTGCCCAAGCTTCCTCTGCGGAGCTCTCTTTTAGTGATATAATTAAATGAGCCAACGCGCATGTCTCATATGTCTCTAAAATATCTGGGACCCCCAACCCACCCTTTTTGGAACTCATATTTAGTATTTTTTTATTCACCCTCGGTTTTTTTTTTCAGCCATATAAACTTCTCAAAAGCTGTCTGTATCATTGTAAGCCATGGTTTTGGAATTTTGAGAGGTATCATGCGGAATATATAGCTCCATTTGGGCATTAAATATGATTTTACAACATTTATTCTCCCAATCCATGATATCTCTGCAGTTCTTAGGTCTTTAAGTTGTTTATTTATTTGTTTCATCATAGGGAGAATATTGTTCTCTATGATTTTATTTGGGTTACTTGTAATTTTGATACCTAAATATTGCACATGTTTCTTAGCCCAAGCGAAGTCATATTTATTCCCAATCTTCCCTCTATCTTCCTTACTTAGATTTTTTGCTAATATAGTTGTTTTATCTACATTCAGCTTGAGATTGGAATAATTTCCAAATTCAATTATGACTTTCATCAATTCATCCAATGATGGTACAGGATCTGTAATGGAGATTAGGACATCGTCCGCATATAGAGATAATTTATAATCTTCCTGACCGATTCTGACACCTTTAATCTTTAAGTTTTCCCTAATTTCACAGGCTAGAGGTTCGATATATAACAAGTAGAGCAGCGGCGAGAGAGGGCACCCCTGTCTCGTCCCGTTGCTTATTTTAAACCAGTCGGATGTTATACCTCTCCCTATAGTTCTAGCCCTTGGGAAAGAATATAAAGCCATTACAGCGTCCATTAGCCATCCACCAAAACCAAAAGCCCTCATAGCTGCTATCAGGAAGTCCCACCTGACCCTATCAAAGGCCTTCTCTGCATCCAATGATAGGGCCAGAAATGGGACTCCCGAATCGTTAGTGCTGTCTAGGATATCAATTATTTTTCTCACACTATTACTGGATAGTCTACCTTTTATGAAACCGACCTGATCTTTATGAATCATAAAAGGTAAGACGGTTTGCAACCTGTTCGCTAGAATGCTAGCATATATCTTTATATCTGAATTTAGCAGGGAAATAGGCCTATAGCTTCTTACTTGATCTGGTGGTTTTTCTGGCTTATGTATAGGGATAATATTTGCGTATAGCATTTCCTCCGGGATGACCTTTTCCTCCACAATTTTATTAAATACATTTTTCAAATGGAGCGCCAATTCTTCCTTAAATTGCTTAAAAAATATGTTAGGATAGCCATCCGGGCCTGGAGTTTTATTCTTTTTTAACGTATCTATTGCCTCCTTAATCTCTAATTCAGTGAAAGGTTTGTTGATACTATTAACCTGTTCTGCTGATAGCTGTTTCATCTTTTTATTTTTAAAATATGTTTCTGGATTGTTGGGTTGGTTAGGCAAGTTATATAACTCTTGATAAAAAGAGTTAAATGCTTTACCAACTTTTTCAGGGGTTAGTTGTGGCCCTTCCTCAGTTGTAATTTTCTGTATCCTCGTGGCCATTCTAAATCCTTTAACTTTATTTGTAAGCATTTTATTTGCCCGGTTGCCTCTGTAATACCATTTTATTCTTAAGCGTTCCAATTTTTTGGCGGTTTGCTGCCATAGAATTTCATTAATATTTTCTTTAATTTTATCTATATTCTCACTCATTTGTTTGGAGGGGTTATCTTTATTAAGCCTTGTTAGAGCATTTAGCGAAATATATAGGTCTGTCAAGGAGGAACTTCTACTCTTATTTCTTATTGAACCCATTTTGATAAAGTGCCCTCTCAGGACTGCCTTATAGGTGCACCAAACTACTACATCTGATGTACCTTTGTTTTGGTTATCTTCAAAGAAACATTTAGTTAATTCTTTCACTTTCTCTATTTCTTGAGAATTTTTTAATAAAAGATCATTTAGTCTCCAATTGTTCCTTGTTTTATTATCTGGGCTTATATTAAGGTCTAATATAACCGGGTTATGGTCTGACCAAGTAACTTCCTGAATTATGACCTTCTTTATCTTAAGTGATGTCTCTACTGTACCCAAGAATAGATCTAACCTTGAATATGTATAATGAACTTTTGAAAAGCACGTAAAGTCCCTTTCTTGGGGGTGGTAGATTCTCCATATATCTAACAAACATGTCTACCTACTGAAAGTTTAAGCTGGTTTGATGTTTTTTTGCTTTTTTTGTTTTGGATAACCCCTTTAAGTGAGTTTCTATCTAGCGTTTCATCCATAATGCAATTAAAGTCTCCCCCTATAAGGACTTTTCCCTTTTTAATATTATCTATTTTGTTTAGTACCGTTTGTATAAAGCCAATAGGTTTAACATTAGGTGCATATAAATTCGCTATTGTATATATTTCATTTTGTATTTTACATATTACTATAGTGTATCTTCCGTTTTTATCTATTTCCTGGTACATAATCTGTATATCTATGTCACTGGTTACAAGGAAGGCAACCCCACATTTTCTTTTATCCTCTAGTGAAGAACATATTTTGATATTAAAAGTATTAGGAATAAATCTTTTTGTATCTTTCCTTAACCAATGAGTTTCTTGCAACAAAACTATTTTTGCACCTTATTTTTTAATATATTCAAATACCATGGATCTTTTATGTGGATTATTTAAAAAGCCTCATCTCCCCACTTCAGCTTTAGAGACCAATATTGCCTAAATTCCGAAACTGGGGAAAGATCCACTTCAATGTGGGAGTTATAGACCGATCTCCCTCATTAATATAGATCTTAAACTATTCCTGAAAATCCTAGCTAATTGACTCAGACCCCTCCTCTCAGGACTAATCCACCCTGATCAATCAGGATTTGTACTAGGCAGGAAAGAAAAAAATAATACCACCAAATTGCTAAATCTCGTACATTGGGCAAAGTCTTCTCAGAGACACACCTTTTAACCATAGACGCTGAAAAAGCATTTGACAGGGTAGATTGGTCCATAATGAGACTATGAGAGCCATGGGCTTTGGCCCTCACTGGCTTTTGTGGTTGAAAGTGATTTACTCTACTCCAGCAGCCAAGGTTTGGGTTCATGTGCAATGATCAGAATCCGTCCCTATCTCAAAGGGCACGATACAGGGGTGCCAAGTTTCCCCCTTCTTTTTATCCTGATCCTTGAACCATTCCTGCACCTTCCCTGAACACTTCAGACCTACCTACAAAACTCTTTCGATTTCACTTGGACAGACTCCTCCATAAAATATTAGGTACACATATCCCTAACTCTCTCTCTAAACTTTATGACTTTAACTTCCCTCAATTATTACATACTGTCACCAAAGACCTAGCGACATGAAACCTCCCACACTTCGGCTGGTTCTAAATGCTGCCAATTACTCTAGTGTTGCCAATTACTCTACCCAAATACTTCTTTACCATGTTACGTAAAACCTTTACCAACTATATCTGGGCCCCAAAAAAACCTTGACTAGCATACACGCTCTAGACTCACTCAAAGCCACAGGTAGGATATTACTACCATGCTGTACCACTTTCCAGACTCTATGATTGTACAATTCTACACACTGAGAAACAATGGACAAAGCTTGAAAGCTATTTCATCCGAGCACCTATCCACACTATACCATGGCACAAATCAGGAAAAGCCTTTTTGAACCAAATCCCACCCTGAGACTCTGGGCGCACAGAAGACACCACAAAGACATCTCACCATACCCATCACCACTATATCCCCTCACCCAAAATCCACAATTCAAACCTGGTGAAATGGGTCAAACCTATACAAACGATTGCACAACACCTTACCTGACTCTGTCCACATTACTCAACATATCAGTTATCAAGCCCTACAATCCCTACTAGGCACGGAGTCCACCTCTGAACTGCAGAAATGTCATTACATACAACTAACCCACTTCCTTCGTTGAGCACAACTAGATAAGGTGATGATTCCCATACCCTATCTGTATTTGAGAACATTTACTCATCCCACTCCTTGACAAAAAAACACATATCAACCGTATACTCTCTCCTACAAAACACACAACAGCAGAACCTCTCATTCGTCACTTAACTCTGTGAAAAAGAACTAAACATATCGTTAACCCAGGAGAATTGGAAAAAGGTTTTTATGTTTATACATAAGTCCTCTTTTAATACTCCCACACAAGACAGTAACTACAGACGTATAGTCCGATGGCACAACACACCTGACAAACTCCACACTTTTTCCCTATGTCCCCCGATACAAGCTGGAGATGTCACCAACCAGGCGGTAACACCTCACACATCTGGTGGAATTGCCCAACTATGCACACGTTTTGGCAACAAATCTCTGCACTCATCCATGCCATCACTGACACAAAACTTCAATTTACCCCAGAAGTGTACATACTACTCCAAATCCCCACCTCCCTAACCAAATACAAAACACCTACTGAGAGCAGCGAACCAGCTCATCCCAACTTTTTGGAAAAAAATTACGTGCCTACCAATCGAGACTGGATCCAAAAAGTGGACATCAGGGTAATAGAGATGTGCCACTAATTCTCAAAAACATATAAACATTACACATTGACCTGGGAGCCCTGGAACATGTCCATGCATGAATACCCATGACACACCTGAATTCACCTAACAAATCAAGTAAAGACATTCCCATAAGTTTAGGCAAGTGCATCATTGATGCATTTTGTATTTAGCCGATTTATGAATAACTGAAAAAAAACTGTCTTTTTTAATATCTACATATTCTGATTGGTCTTTGCTGCCCTCAAAAGCTAGAATTCAAAATATGGAATATGATCACTTCATATTATAATCTCTTTGGTGAAATATGCATTAATACTTCCTGGGATTGTTTTCCCCAATATTTTGGGAGCTTTAATTCTTAATTCATTGACTGCAGTTCACAAAGATACAAATGTTTCACATGTACTTAATTTTGTTAAATATTCTGTTATTTACACTAACCTTGAATTGATGCATTAATGTTTCTTTAAGACAAAATAGTACCCACTTTAAGTAAAACTTTTGAAATAAAAATAATTTAGAAAGTGCCTCAAAGAATATATTAAGATGACGATGTGACAAGACTGTGATTACATCAGTTTTATTGAGCAGAATTTGAGTCTTTTCATTTATTCAGTTCAAAAATTGTGAAGTGGCTAAGTTATTGTATTCAGTCACTACGAGCAGTTAATAAAGTACTCTAAGTACATAAAAGCATTTAATGCAACATCATGATAAGACAGAAATTGGCAGAAAAGGACTGTGCAAAAGAATAATAACAAAATGTCAGGATTCAAAAGATATATCACAGATCACTGACTGCACAATGTACTTTTCTTAAAATACATTTACCATAATACCATTATTTTACGTAATATTTCCTGTGGAGTTCCAACAGAAATACTAATATATATGTTTTAAACATTAAATTATGGTGAGAAGGTATGGATATAGTATTTGACAAAATGGGCTAAGACTTTAATGTCTACTAAATCGTAGCTCTTTTTTTTTTTTTAAAGTTACTGATGAGTTTGCATTTCTCCCAACTGTCCAGGATTCAGTGGGACTATCCCAAGTTCAGGTTTGTGTCCTGCCATCCTGGATCTATCCCTAGATTTGACATCAGTAATTCCTGTGCACTACTAAATGACCTTGTGCTATACAGAAAAACTCTAGGAATTCAATCCATGCTCAGAATAGGCCATAGAAGCGGTCAGTCTGGCGTGCAGATAGGCTGTCAATCAGTCTGGGGTACATGTAAGACAGAAACGCCCCCTTTGTGCTATCATATATTGTAGGCCAATTTGAGGGCCCTACTGGCATACACTACAAGATATGAACAAATATATAAAATCACAGAAACATATACACACTCCCAGACATACGCATACATGAATGTACACTCACAGATACACATTCCCAGCTACACATACACATTCCAAAACAAATACAGAGACATGCATTCTCAGGCACATACAAATAAACACTGCCAGACACACACAGATATACAACACTAGAGGCACACAGATATACACTGCCACAAATACAAACACACAAATATATATATACCGTATATACTCAAGTATAAGCCGAGTTTTTCGGCACATTTTTTGTGCTGAAAAATCCCCCGTCGGCTTATACTCGAGTCTGTGTCTGTATTATGGCAACTTACATTGCCATAATACAGACCAGAACTGCTGGGCTCATTACAAGCCCGGCGGTCCTGTTGGGGGCTGGCCGCGAACTCTTACTTACCTTTGTAGCAGCTCCGGTCAGCAACAACCGCAAGTCTTACAACAACCGCAGCCGTCAGAGCGTTGCCACGGGTTACCGTGGCAATGCTCCGCGCGGCACGCAGACAGCGAGACTTACACTGTGTGCTGACCGGGGGAGCTGCACGGAGCTGACAGGGAGCTGACTTTTTAAGTGCAAGAGGATGGTTCTCTGGGGTCTAGTGGAAGCATGATGATGCAGATAGGGACATGCAAGGATTTATGTTAAGCTCTTTTTTACCCCTTCGTATGAGCACTATGAGAAAGTGATATGTTAGGGGTCTAGGAGCTTGAGGTTAGGAAATGTATCTGATTTGTGAACATATTTAAGTCTTCAACTGTATATCATTGCGTTAAATTGCCACAAGCAGGATGTGGCATTAAACTGAGCCCCTGATAAGAGTATGGGCCCTGACCTCAGCAACATTTCATGCCATGCCATCCCTAACACTTGATTATGAAAATGTGTAAATTCTGTCTTTTTCAGTCATTGGTGTTTGGTCAATTGAACAGAGTCCAAGTGCTCTAAGTAACAGATCTTTTAGTAGTTGCTGTTCCTCTTCACAGTGTTGTAGTGAAGTGAACTGCCAGCAACTGTTGTGGCATACCTACCACAGTCGCAGGGGTCCTCACTGTGACCTGGCCAGTCACTCCACTCGATGGAAGAACTCCAGCTGCCTTTTGCTTTAGTTCAGTGCCCTATTGTGATTCACTTGCTGTTCCCTCTAGTGCTATATAGTTTTCTGATAGTGTTCTCTGGTATATATTTACTTGCCTTGTATTTTGGACTGTTCTGCTTTCTGGTATCCTGACTCAGCTAGTTTTTTCCCATTTCTCCTGATTTCTGGTTTCCCAGCTCGGCTATTCCTTATCGTTATCCTGATCTCTGGTTTTCCTAGACTTTGGCTTTTCCTTGACTATTTTCTCACTATCCACGTTAAACCTGGCCATTCTAAGGTCCGGTAATAAGTTTACTCTTTTTGCGTGTTGTGGTGACTTTGTCGTGACACTGTGGGCCCCAGCATATTTTTAGGGCCGGTGCACTGCCGACAGGAGGGGCGTCCTCAGGAAATTATCCAGGGGGTGCATAATTGTAATGACATTCATGCTCTGTCCCTTTTTGATAGTGTCATGAAGGGGAGGGGCATATCATTATCCCATAAAGCGCAGGCATACAAAAGATTTGAGAAACCTGATGCAAAAGATTAATAAAATAATCAAGTTGCCATTGTCTGTTTTGAGTTTTGCAATTTCTAATCTGTTTTAATGTTAACACTATACAATGCACCGCATTAGTCATACACACTTGATCAAGGCACTATAACTGAATTATAAAAATAAAAACGACTGCACACAAAGCTACTGCCACAGCACTAGGTAGCGTGCACAGCAGTTGCCACAGTACTTGGAGACACTCACAGCACTAGCTACAGCATCAGAATGTAACAAGTGTACAGATCTGTGTTTAGTGCAATATGTCAACAAGTTACTTAACTGGCTTTGATGAAAATTTGTGGTAAACCAGCAAGTATACCTTGAACAAAAAAATAGTAGACAATAGTGCTAAACCTTATTATTTATTTTAAGGTGCAAAATCTTATATTGAACACTCACATGACCCAGAGCTAATCCCCCTAGCTCTGGTGTGTATAGCTTTTAAGCCCGTTTAGGCGACCTCTCCCCTGTCCCGTATTAGTTCTCTTAATGGATCCCTTTATCCAGTGATGTATCTCAGAGTGAAAGGAAAATTTGGAAATAGTGTATTTTTCCTTTCACTCTGAGATACATCACTGGATAAAGGGATCCATTGTACTAAACACAGATCTGTACACTTGTTGCACTTTAAAGGTATATAGCCTCCACTGTTTTTTATTGAAATTTAAATTTTTGTGTGTTTTTGGAGGTTTGCACATTCAGTGTGGTAGCAGCTACTAATTGAAGAATATTTGATTAATTAATAAAAGTTTTTAACACACAACACTTTTTTGTACAGCATCAGAATGTGCTCACAGAACCAGATTGCACCCACAACACTTCCTGCACCTTATAAATGCCAGTAATAATAATAATAATGATAATAATAATAACAATGATGATAATAAAGAGCCCTGGATGGGGCCTTCTAACAGAGGCCCTCTCAGCATCTAGAAAAAAAAATAAAAAAAATTCACCTGTGTGTCTCTTAACCCATGTTTTGTGTTTCTTATCCCATCTTTTAAATTTCTTACCCCTCATAGTGTATTTACTCCCCTTAGTTTACTTTATCCTCCATTTTTCCATCTGTCACGGCTGCAGTCTAGGAGCAAGACAACAGGTTTCTGATCTGTAGGCTGCCCCCCTATGCCTCACTTACCAGATCTGTAGGCTGCCCCGCCATGCCTCACTTACCTGATCTGTAGGCTGTCTCTGCAGTCTAGGAGTTGCTGGCTGCACTGCCTATAGCTGCTCCCATGCGGATTCATTCAGGAGAGAGAAGCAGGGATTAGATCAGTGGCGTACCTACCATGGTCGCAGGGGTCGCAGCTTGCGACCGGGCCCCTCACTGCAGGGCGCCCGGCCGCAGCCACGACCCCTGCGACCGTGGGCCACCTAGATGCCGCCCCCTCCGTGTTCCCCCTGTCATAGGGGGGGCCAAAGAGGTGACCCGCTGGCACCTAATGGACCCCCCCCGGCGGGCAGCAGAGTTCCTGTCAAATGCAGCGAGGGAGCTGTGTTCTCTCTGCTCTGTTCCCTTGCGCGCCGTTTGCTAATGCCAGTCATATTCGTCAATATGACATCATATTCCGGATCCTGGCATCAGTAGACAGCCCGCGAGGGAGCAGAGCAGAGAAAACACAGCTCCCTCGCCGCATCTGACAGGAACTCTGCCGCCCGCCGCACTGAAGCCCCACTGGACCCCAGGAACAGATCCACACTAGCTCTCTAGGTAGGGAGGCTGGGTGGACATTTAATATTAATAATTTGTGTGTGTCTTTAAGTGTATGTGTGTGTCTGAATGTATATGTGTCTGTAAGTGTATGTGTGTGTCTGAATGTATATGTGTCTGTAAGTGTATGTGTGTGTGTCTGTAAGTGTATGTGTGTCTGAAGGGTGTGTGTGTGTGTCTGTAACTGTACGTGTGTCTGTGTGTGTGAATGTGTGTCTGAGTGTGTCTGTGTGTGTCTGTAAGTGTATGTGTGTCTCAGTGTGTGTATGTCTGTAAGTGTATGTGTGTCAGTGTGTGTGTGTGTGTGTATGTGAGTGTATGTGTCTGAGTGTGTGTATATGAGTGTATGTGTGTGTGTCTCTACATGTGTCTGTATGTATGTCTGTATGTATGGGTCTCTGTGTGTATGTGTGTGTGTGTGTCTGTATGTATCTGCACGTGTATCTGTTTGTCTGCATGTGTGGGGGGCGGGGACGTGTGGGGTAGGAGGCAATTTCTCACCAGGGCCCCGTGGTTTCTAGTTACGCCTCTTGATAAGATGTAGCTTCCTATCCCTGCCTCTTATCATACACAGCACTATGGCAGTGTATTCTCAATCTCAAGAAGAAAAGAGAGCATGGCGGTGAGCCAGTACAGGAGAGGAGGAGGAGAGACACATGTGGGGGATGGGGGTGGGGAAAGGAACGGGACACATGGAGGGATTGGGGAGGAGGAGAGAATAGGACACATGGAGGGGCTTCTTCTGCATGTAGTCAATGAGGCTGCAGCACACAATCGACTGCATATTAGGGATCCAGGGCAATTACACCATTCCAACTGCCCCATGACCACATCCTGAATGTGTTATAACAGGGCCATGCAACTGACATCAATATCTATGAATGCCAGAGATACAAGAATGAATACTAAACCTTTAAGTAAAGATAATTATAAGGGTATTCTAATTTTCCAAATACTAGCACAGCAATTGATAATCACTGATTTACTTATCAGTAGAGGACAGAACTGAAATATTATATACCTAAGTAAATAAAGCAGAACATATGTATAAAAACTCATGTATAAAAAACTGACATAACATGCATATAAAACATACAGAAATACATATATGACTTATACAAGATATAAACCTATAAACCAGTGTAATTTGTGTACTATTATGTGTATCAGGAGTTCACCATGTAAATAGAATTATTGGTTTTATTTTTACAAAAGTGTAACAATAAAATAGTCATATATAAAATAAAATAAATATAATAAACTTGAAACAGAAACGCTAATAATAGTCACACGATAGAAAAATACATGGCAATAACCTTTCTTTTTCACTAGAGGGAGACAATGTACTGACTATGATAGACATCCACAACATACTGAAATACAGCAGAAGTTGATACAGATATTGTATTTGGCTATGCCCATAAAATTATGTATACATGCTAAAAATCAATTCATGTGAACTACGTAACTTGGCCAATGACAAGAGATCAAGCAAGGATGTAAGCTCATTGAGCAGGGCCCTTAAGCCCTCTGTTCCTGTGACTCCAACTTGTTTGGTTACGATAACATGTTTGTTAGTCCACCCATTGTAAAGCGTTGCGTAATTTGTTGGCGCTATATAAAGAATAATAATAATAATTTGGGTGCATCTCATCACCTACTGAGACATTTGGAAATGAGAAGAAATGGAGCACATGCAAGGGTGGCAATGTTAAGGGTAAGCATGTTTTGGTATGGAGCATGTGTGAGTGCATGTAGGGATGTGTTTGTATGTAGTGTTGACATTTAAATGCTGTGTGTAGTTTTATGTTTTGAATGCAGGAGTGCTCAGTAAGAGAGCACTTCCTGTCAGATGGGTACAGAAGGAGAAAGGGGGAGAGACAAATGGAGAGGGTGGGGGGAGGGAATGGGACACATGGAGAGAATGGGGGGAATTGAATGGGACACATGGAGCGGCTGGTGGGGAGAGAGTGGGACACATTGAGGGGCTGGGGGGAGGGAACAAGACACATAAGGGGGCTGAGGGGAGCGGGCGACCAAGACACATGTGGGTAGGGTGGGGGGGGTAGTGAAATTTGTGCACTGGGGCCTAGTGGTTTCTAGTTACGCATCTGTACACACACACATATATGCACACACTGCCACAAATGCAGATACACACATGCAGACACACAGATTCACAGGTACACACACTGACACACATGCAGATTCACTAGGGTTGCCACCTGGCTGGTATTTTACTGGCACAGTCGGTATATAAGACTGCCTGGTCGGTGCCGGTATTGCTAAAATACCGGCAATACAAATACAATACAGATGGGGGGTACTACTAGTAGTACCCCCCATCTAGAACTGGGGGACTCTAGTAGTGAGAAATGGGGGGGGGGGGGCACACTAGATGGATGGACTCTAGTAGTAAGGGATGGGGGGACACTAGATGGGGTGAACTTTAGTAGTGAGGGATGGGGGCACTAGTAGTGAGGAATGCGGGGACACTAGATGGTGGGACACTAGTAGTGAGGGATGAGGGGACACTAGATGGGGGGACACTAGATGGGGGGACTCTAGTAGTGAGGGATGGGGGGCACTAGTAGTGAGGAATGCGGGGACACTAGATGGTGGGACACTAGTAGTGAGGGATGAGGGGACACTAGATGGGGGGACACTAGATGGGGGGACTCTAGTAGTGAGGGATGGAGGGACACTAGGAGGGGGGACTCTAGTAGTGAGGGGTGGGGGGCACTAGATGGGAGGACTCTAGTAGTGAGGGATGGGGGGACTCGAGTAGTGAGGGGCACTAAATGGGAGGACTCTAGTAGTGAGGGATGGGGGGACTCTAGTAGTGAAGGATGGGGGGACACTAGATGGGGAGACTCTAGTAGTGAAGGATGGGGGGACACTAGGTGGGGGGACTCTAGTAGTTAGGGGGCACTAGATGGGAGGACTCTAGTAGTGAGGGATGGGGGGACTCGAGTAGTGAGGGGTGGGGGGCACTAGATGGGAGGACTCCAGTAGTGAGGGATCGGGGGACTCTAGTAGTGAAGGATGGGGGGGCACTAAATGGGGAGACTCTAGTAGTGAAGTATGGGGGGACACTAGATGGGGGGGACTCTAGTAGTGAGGGATGGGGGGACTCTCGTAGTGAAGGATGGGGGAGCACTAGATGGGGGGACTAGAACTGAGGGATGGGGGGGACACTAGTAGAAGGAGAGCTAGCTGTGCCTTGTGTTGGGATATCTGTAACCACTACACATGCAGGTTTTTTTTCCTGAATGGTGAGATTTGCTATGTGCTCCCTTTCTATAAAGACATATGTGAGGGATGGAGGGACACTAGGAGGGGGGACTCTAGTAGTGAGGGGTGGGGGGCACTAGATGGGAGGACTCTAGTAGTGAGGGATGGGGGGACTCGAGTAGTGAGGGGCACTAAATGGGAGGACTCTAGTAGTGAGGGATGGGGGGACTCTAGTAGTGAAGGATGGGGGGACACTAGATGGGGAGACTCTAGTAGTGAAGGATGGGGGGACACTTGGTGGGGGGACTCTAGTAGTGAGGGGGCACTAGATGGGAGGACTCTAGTAGTGAGGGATGGGGGGACTCGAGTAGTGAGGGGTGGGGGGCACTAGATGGGAGGACTCCAGTAGTGAGGGATCGGGGGACTTTAGTAGTGAAGGATGGGGGGGCACTGAATGGGGAGACTCTAGTAGTGAAGTATGGGGGGACACTAGATGGGGGGGACTCTAGTAGTGAGGGATGGGGGGACTCTCGTAGTGAAGGATGGGGGAGCACTAGATGGGGGGACTAGAACTGAGGGATGGGGGGGACACTAGTAGAAGGAGAGCTAGCTGTGCCTTGTGTTGGGATATCTGTAACCACTACACATGCAGGTTTTTTTTCCTGAATGGTGAGATTTGCTATGTGCTCCCTTTCTATAAAGACATATATTTTTGTTTGAATTAACAACGGAAGAGTTTATAACTCATATACATCAACCTTAAATTGAAAATAATTTTTTGTTTTATATTGCTATTATTTATTTTTCTAAGTTTATTTAACACACCAGAAGTGGGAAATGTGCTGTACTACAGCCAGTGCTGTGCTGAGGCTGGTGAGAGTAGGTGCTGTTTTAACTCTGTATTAATGCTTCTTTGTGGTCCATAGAAATCACTTAAGACATAGGACACAGTTTCACAAAGGCACATGGATCAAGGCAGGGCTCAACAAATCCCAGGTGCCATGGCGATTCAGAATTTTGTCCTGGCGCCTCCATTTCTGTGCAGCTCTCTGCATGCAGGGAGGAAGTGAAGGGAATTGTAATTTCTTCCTTCAAGTGCTGAGGCTGTGCAGGGGAATTGTCATCAGGTAACCCACCCACCTCCCGCCCCCATTCCACAGAGTGGAACTCCTGCCCGCACCCATTCCTCAGACCTATTCCCCGGTGCTACCTCAGTGCCGGGATGAAGTTATTACAGTTCCCTTTACTTCCTCCCGGCACGCAGAGAGCTGCACTCCCTTAAGCTGCTGCAAGTCCCACTGGACCCCAAGAAAGCCACTCTCCAGTGCCAAAAAGTTAGAAAACAGGAGGGTGGCTAAACATATGTATGTTTTTTATTCCTGTGTGTGTATCTGTGATAGTGTGTGGATATCTGTAATGTGTGTATTTGTGCGTGTGTATCTATTTGATTTTATAAAATTATACACGTTTTTAGCCACTCTCCTATTCACTACCTTTTGGGTACAGGAGGGTGGCTTCCCTGGGGTACAGTGTGCTGGCTGTGGCTTTTAGTAGTTCAGTGCTGGCTCTTGAAATCTTTGACCCCTCTTTCTTCACCTTATTTCATGCACGTCTCAGTGTTTATCTGTGAGGAAGTGATCGTCTCTCATTTCCTCCCATCAGAGCCATTATTAAAGATGCCCAGTCGCGCTATTAAAGGGCCACAGTGCATGACTGGGCCCTTAAAGGGATCGTATAGTGCCAGGAAAACAAAGCCGTTTTCCTGGCACAACAGGTCCCTACAGTGCCCCCCTTACCTTGCGCCCACTCTCCCGCGGCGCTGAAAAGGTTAAAACCCCTTCGGTCACTTAACTGAATACAGTGCTGATGTCCCTCTGCGCCTGGTCAGGCACCGCCCATGATCTTCCTCCGACGACATCAGCCGCAATGACCCCGCTCGCATTAGGATTTCCCCATGGGAAAGCATTAATCAATGTTTTCCTATGGGGAAGAATCTTATGCTGGAGGTCCTCATGCAGAGCGTGAGGACGTCCAGCACCAGATAATGGACCAAAGGTCCGCTTCGATAATGGAAGCCCTCTAGTGGCTGTCTAGTAGACAGCCACAGAGGGCAGACTTAGAGCTGCAATATAAACATTGCAGTTTCTCTGGAACTGCAATGTTTTACATAGCAGCACTAAGTGCAAAAGGGACACAGCACCCACACCACTTCAATGAGCTGAAGTGGTCTGGGGGCTTACAGTGTCCCTTTAAGGACACATTGCTGTTGCAATTCTGATCATGTTTACCAAGTTTTAAGGGCTAACTGAGCATGGAAGGCACTGCAGTTTACAGCATTTTAAATGCCATGCCATGCCATGCACATGTTTGTAAAGTGCAATTGTATTTATAAAAGACAAGAGGACCCTATTCCCACGGTTCTCTAGTGTTTGTTGTTAGATATGGATACAAACTTTCTAAAATTATATAATGACAAAAAATTATGTTTCTTATAACAAGGGCATTCCAAATACAGTTTCAATAAAAATAAAATAAAGCTTTTTTTTTTAAATTATAATAACTTTCAGAAAAAAAGAATTAACATCACTATTTAATATCATATAAAAATCACATTGAATACCTTTAATAATAATTTACATTAAACGGAATGTCTAGTTCATGTTAGTAAAAAAGGAGATGCATATATATTCACAATAACAAATATAAACAAATAGATACATTATAATTATAAAGAATAAACATGATAGGAAT
The DNA here is from genome assembly GCF_036172605.1 of Pelobates fuscus. Lineage (NCBI taxonomy): Eukaryota > Metazoa > Chordata > Amphibia > Anura > Pelobatidae > Pelobates > Pelobates fuscus. The sequence goes on along the minus strand of NC_086318.1, from coordinate 343,100,614 downwards.
TATAAAAAAATATTATTAAAAAAAATCTGCAAGCGAAACAACTCAAAGGGAATTTTTAGAAATAAAAAAAATAGGTAAAAACATTAATCCATAAATGCTGACATATCTAAATCTGTATGTAAGCCACAAAAGTTATTAAAATTAAAATCTAGACAATTACAACTGTCTAGGAACACAGTGTTTGTCACTGTTCTTGTTAATCCCGTAGAAGTGTTATAATACCCTATTGAGGAGTAGTTACCAAAGCAGTAGTGAGAGACAAGAACACATTATTGAATATGCAAGAAAGCACAGCAACGTTATGCAGTCAGGCAAATTAGGGCAATATATGGCTTCCATCACTTGTCGACTGTTCTTCATGCCCAGAACATGTCTTTGCTGGTAGTGGAAAGAAACCATGGAACCTGTGTCTTCATTTTGAAACATAGATCGCTTGTAATAAATGGGCACCGTATGGCAGCATTCAGCAACAAAACTGATGCCAAAATGTACTGTTAACCTCCCCTCCCAAGTTATCTCATAGGCCAGTTATCTTATCCTGGCCCACCCCAAGTTTTCACTCCCTAGCTTAGTCTCCCAATAATCTTCCCCTAGTTTGAAATAGTACCAAAATTAAGTAAATAAATACAGATGCCCATTTTACTAACAAGTAATTTAACAATCATTTGAAAATGGCAGATTTTTCGTTTTATTAAAAATAATTTCGCAATTACTTTTACTGATAAAAAGTACATGAAAAAAAAAAAACATTTATTTTACATAAAGAAAACTATGGGTTTATATTAAGAAACTAAGGCAATGAAGATCATTTAGCAATGGGAATTCTATAAAGATGATAAGCAATTATGAATGTAGGTTAACGACTTATCTAGTAAGTACAGAACTTGAACCACAAAGGAGTAAATGTTGCAGTCTTTGGACCTACACTTCATGGTGATTAGCAATAAAGTATGTCAAATGTGAAGAAATAGTCTTCAGCTTTTTGTTTTCCCGCATTACATTGACCTAAAATGGGACGTGCTCTTTATCTAAGTCATATTGACAAAGTGAAACAAATTTAAAAATACACACAATATAATACAACATACTTCTTGTTATATTATGTGAATATTAAACACATTGATCTAACAGTTATAGGGATATTACAATAACATATCAACAATAATAACAATATTAGCTATATGTCTGTTCAACCGTAATTCACATATTTTATATTAAATGCACCAACACTTATTATAAATCACGTTGTTCAGGAGAAACAGGGCTTTCATGTCACATCAAATATTTATATATTAAACATAGTTACCGTATATACTCGAGTATAAGCCGACCCGAATATATATTTTACCCCAAAAAACTGGGAAAACTTATTGACTCGAGTATAAGACTAGGGTGAGAAATGCAGCAGCTACTGGTAAATTTCTAAATAAAATTAGATCCTAAAAAAAATATATTAATTGAATATTTATTTACAGTGTGTGTATATAATGAATGCAGTGTGTGTATATAATGAATGCAGTGTGTGTGTATGAGTGCACCGTGTGTGTATGAGTGCAGCGTGCGTATGAGTGCAGTGTGTGTGTATGAATGCAGTGTGAATGTATGAATGCAGTGTGAGTGTATGAATGCAGTGTGAGTGTATGAGTGCAGCGTGTGTGTATGAGTGCAGCGTGTGTGTATGAGTGCAGCGTGTGTGTATGAGTGCAGCGTGTGTGTATGAGTGCAGCGTGTGTGTGAGTGCAGCGTGTGTATATGAATGCAGTGTGAGTGTATGAGTGCAGTGTGTGAGCGTATGAGTGCAGTGTGTGAGCGTATGAGTGCAGTGTGTGTGTGTATGAGTGCAGTGTGTGAGCGTATGAGTGCAGTGTGTGTGTGTGTATGAATGCAGTGTGTGTGTATGAGTGCAGTGTGTGTGTGTGTGTGTGTGTGTGTTGTAGAGCCTTGGTGGGGGATGGGCAAATTTTTTTATTATTATTTTATTTTTATTAATTATTTTTATTTATTTAATTTAATTTTGTATTATTTTTGTATTATTATTAAATTTTTTTTTTTTTATTACTACTAATTTTTTTTTTTCGTCCCCCCTCCCTGCTTGATACATGGCAGGGAGGGGGGCTCTCCTTCCCTGGTGGTCCAGCATTGGCAGTTCAGTGGGGGGCTGTGGGGGCTGTAAGAGAGTTTACTTACCTCTCCTGCAGCTCCTGTCAGCTCTCTCCTCCTCCGCGCCGTCCGTGCAGCTCCCTCTGTCAGCTCCCAGTGTAAGTCTCGCGAGAGCCGCGGCTCTCGCGAGACTTACACTGGGAGCTGACCGAGGTGCTGAACGGACGGCGCGGAGGAGGAGAGAGCTGACAGGAGCTGCAGGAGAGGTAAGTAAACTCTCTTACAGCCCCCACAGCCCCTGTCTGTATTATGGCAATGCAAATTGCCATAATACAGACTATTGACTCGAGTATAAGCCGAGTTGGGGTTTTTTAGCACAAAAAATGTGCTAAAAAACTCGGCTTATACTCGAGTATATACGGTAATATTGACATAGTTAATATTAAAAATATTGAGAAATAAAGAAATGTTATTTTATTAGTTCTGCATGGCATTTTAACTGTGAATGTTAACCCCTACCCATGGCTCCTCTCCTGCAACTGTCAAAAATAATCAAAGTGAATATTTTTCTAGCAACCTATTTCATTACCCCTACTTATACCTTTTGTGTCACTATACCCCATTCCCTCCAGCATGTAAGCTCATTGGGCAGGGCCCATAGAACGCCCGCCGTCCTTAATGGGTTAATATTAACAATATCAATAATCATAATAATAATATTTATCAACAATGGTTGTCAATGCGCCATTAACAATTTTCATGCAATCGCAGTTCCACCTTTCCAATGCTCTTCAACCACTTTTATCATTATCCGATCAGTCACAAAGAACCTTATGTTAAGCTCTTCTCCCGATATCTGTTTGTTAACATTGCAAGACTAACAATGATATCATGAGCTAGACCTGGTTTTACAAGGATAATGTTTTCTGACTTTGGTAACTTTGGTGTTACTGGCTGAACAACACCATAAATGTTTGATTTGGGATATCTTTGAAAACTGCTACACAATGGCCTTATCACATTTATTGGCAGTTGACCAGTTCCTAATAAGCAATTAACCCCTTAAGGACCAAACTTCTGGAATAAAAGGGAATCATGACGTGTCAGACACGTCATGTGTCCTTAAGGGGTTAAACAGTTCAGGTCAATTAAATTATCGATATTAAAGACTTATAGAGCACCAATAAGTATTGGTTCATACTTTGAAATGGATTGCTAAACTTTATATTGAAAATATCAGATGGGGTCTTTTAATTCTAATTATCAGGCACACAATGCTTTATAAATACCTTTATCGGATTGGCCAACCAATAGTTTTTTTAAATGCTTTTTTTTGTTTTTTGCCAATAGTTAAAAACAAGCCAATGTTGTCAATATGACCCCCGCATATATAGTATATAGTACAATGTTTTTAGCCAAACTGGTTAAAAATGGTTAGACAAAAAACTTGAGATTGTGTCCACTGCTCCCTAGCACCATAACCACTAAAATAGCCTTGCAGTGTCTATCTAACCCTACTCAGTTAATGAAACAAAGTGCCAACAATATGTTAGAAGAAACCATGTTTCCATTATAGCATGTTACTTTAGTCGCATAAAATATACCGAATCACTGCTTTTAAGTAAAAAAGCTCCGCAGGGAAAAAATCCGCACAGGGGAATGATTTTGTTAGCAATGGTCTTCGTGTCCATTAGTTTAATGCATCAATCAATTTTACTTCTTAGGACAACTACCGGTATCTACATAGTGATTTTGTAAGCATTATTTGTGCAGTGTGCAATTCTAAACACAGATATGGGAGAAGAAAAACTGTTACCCTTGATTTTACTCTAAGGTTTACTTTAGTATTACATAACTTTTGTTATATAATGTTCCATGAAATATTTCTATTTTAATATAGCACCCAGTGGTGTATTCTGGTTCTGTGCTGCCCTAGGCATGACAAAACTCGGGACCCCCCTTTACAGATTTTTCTTCCTGACAGACACACGCCCTCACTGATGCATGCACTGACATACACTCACTCATACACAGTCATTGTCACACACACTGTTTAAGCAATACACACTTTCACTGAAACATACACATTCACAGACATACACACTCACTTATAAAAGAAAATACAGTATTACCAGTGGAACACACAAAAAACAAGAGATGCTCAAAAACACCTTAGTGAGTACCCTTTACCCTCACATCAAACATAATTTACATACAATATAAGGTGGAGTATCTTCTTATTTGAAACAAATGGTAGTATTGCCTAGAGATAAAGCAGAGAAAACACATAATAGTGCAATATTGTCTGGGTCATATGGAAGGTGCAGAAAATGGGTGAAATATCACTCACAAGACAGGAGCCTATAGAAAAAGGCTCAATCTTCCAGCGTTTCCAGGGATTTAGGTTCCCACTCCCTTCTTTATACTGCCAGGAGGTTGTAAGTAGTTCAATGTCCTCTCAAAGGTAAGTATAAATATATAAAGTGCTTTATTGAAATAAGTGCACAGATGGTATAAATAAAATACTACTTACAACCTCCTAGCAGTATAAAGAAGGGAGTGGGAACCTAATTCCCACAACGCTGAAAGATTGAGCCTTTTTCTATAGGCTCCTGTCTTGTGAGTGATATTTCACCCATTTTCTGCACCTTCCATATGACCCATACACACTCACTTGTTCACAGATACACATACACACACATTTACCAACAGACAGACATATACCCTAACTGACAACCACGCATTCACTGACAGACACATACACACTCACTGACAAGACACACATGCACACTTAGTGTCAGACACACATACTGGGACACACATATACTCACTGACAGATACATACTGACAAACACACACATACAACACTCACTGACAGACATATATTCAATCAGTGTCAGACACACACATTGACTGACAGACACACATACACTAGCTGACAGACACACACTGACAGACATACCCATTCACTGACAGACAAACACAGATACACACTGACAGACACGTATACACACACTGTCACATGCTGAAACACGCATAGATACACTGACAGACACACATACACATACACACACTGACAGATACACATATAAACTTACTGACAAACATATATACACTCTTAGTGACAGACACATACACACTATCACTAACAGACACACACACACACACACTCTAACAGACACACACTAACTCACTAACAGACACACACACACACACACTCACTCACTAACAGATACACACTCTAACAGACACACATTAACATTCACTAACAAACACACACTAACATACTCACTGACAGACACACACTAACAGACAAACACACTTACATACTCACTAACAGACACACACACTAACAAACTCACAATTTTTAAAAACATTTTGGGAGTGCTGGAGTGGATTCTTCCCTGGGGTCCAGTGGGGCTGCTGCTGGCTGGGCTGGCAGGCACAGGTCCGGGTATGTGGTCGGGGAGACAGGCGCACAGTTTAGGCTGGCGGGCGAGGGAGCTCTGATCCTCCTCTGCAGCTCCCTCGTGCTCCACTTAGTGATGCCGGAGTCACGTCATAATCCGGCTCCGGCATCATTGTGGTGCTCGCGAGGTAGCTGAGCAGCAAGAGCTCAGGAGAGAGTGCTCCCTCGCCGCCCGGCTACAACATCAGCAGATGCCTGCCTCGGGGGGGGCCAGCTGGCCAGCTCTTGGGCCCCCCAGGACAGGAGGTTGGCAAGGTATCTGGCAGGTTGATTGGGTTTGGCTTTTTTTGCCGCCCCTCCCCGAAAGTGCCTCCGAAGGCAAATGCCTTGTCAGCCTTGCGCTAGATACCTCGCTGATAGCACCTGTTGCTATATGATGTGTAATACTAAAACTAGGTTCCTTTCAGAATAAAATAATATTATATATATTGTGACGAGGTGCCCTTCGCCACTTTGTCCTGGAGAGGCCTGCTTGCCCGCCTCCTCCCCTGCGACTATGGTCCTGGACTATATTGCACTGCAAACCCTGTATTCAGGCATATGGACTTGTATTAGACGGTCTTTTTCCCTTTATCTATGCTGTAGGTTTGGACTACTAATATAACCTAACAGCCAGGAGATTTAGGCGAATATATTGCATAAGAATCACATTACTGGAGAATACAGCCGTTCGCATGATTTCATGCGAATTCTTTGTGCTCTGAATAGGTGGCCGCCATTTCGGGACTTTTCCACGTGTTCGCGGCCATCTTGCGTGCGAACAGCGGTGTTTGCCTGTGAACGCATGGAACTGAAATCGGAAGCGCAAACAGGCGAATACCGCTAAGACCTCCAGACATCCAGAATTACGCACGGAAACTACCGAACGACCGGCCGTTCGGTAGTTATACTTAACTTAGTATGGGGATTCTAGCGACCACAAAGATGCGAATGGATGGCAAGAATTTCGTCTATTTTACCGTGCGAACGGAGACCGACCGCAAGGCCAAAACTCATGGAACTATTTTCGGCTAGTTGGTCTGTGCGGTCGGTCAAAACTTTGGAGCCCTGTATCTCCCGAACCATCCATCCGAATGGGCTGATTTTTGGACAGACTGTTCCCCTGAACAAGGGCTATTTGGGGATACCAGATTTAAAGCTGTACCCCCTGTTTTTGGGGTACATCCAGAACTTGGGTAAAATAATGTATGTTTTAATTGGGTTATGTGTTTATCTGAGGGGAGGAGACGTGGGGGTGTTACCATGCATGTGATTGGTCAATTTCATCCTCCCCCTGGGAGTGTCCTGTATGTACCTGATCCTAATAAAAAGCAGGCTGGGTGTTCCAGTCCTCAGACCTCTTCTGACCCTCAATACGTAGCCGTGTCTCGTTATTGGAGGGAACTGCTATATCACACTGGGGATTGCTATGCGCTGCATATTCCCCTGAGCTCTTAATCACTTAGCTCTTGTAAGAGCTTGTTCCGGATACGCTCTCCTGGAGGAGAGGTCTTCCCCACACGTTCCTGAATGCTGAAGGTTCATTCCAGGGTGGACGGAAGACGGCGCGGCTCCAGTTAAGCTACGGCGGTTGTGGAGCCTGCGGTGGTTGTGGTGTCGTCTGCAGTGCTTGGAGTCCTCTGAGAGCGCTAGGAGCATCCATCAACGGAGGGTACTCGGTCGGGGTACACGGAGCTCCGTTACAGTGGTGGCAGCGGTGGGATGGCATCCTAGTGCGAGGAGAAGCAGCTCAGAGACACGGGTAACGTTTGGAGTTACAATTGAGGGCAACGCTAGCCATTGGGCAGCGCCCCTGGCTACAACAGGATGGCTTCCCTAGGGCGAGGAACAGCATCCTGGGAACACCCAGCAAAACTGGACTATTGGTATAGTCACGTACAGTTTGACGCTATGCTGAAGCGGCGGTTGGATATCTACGGGTCCCTTCTAACCGAGGAAATGGTACCAAGAATAAGGAGAGAACTGGCGGAGTATCTGCAGATGGAAGCCGAATATCGGGCAGTGAGGGCAAAGTATTCCGTCCCTGCGCCCCAACAACAGCGTGAGTTACAGGGGGCCGAAGGGGCCGTCCTTTCCCCCCAGCAGCCGTGTGTCCTACAGAGAGCAGAGACAGTTGGTCCCTCTCTACAGCAACAGGACCATGGTAAGGGAGTGGAGACAGGCAGTCTCCCTCTCCAGCGGCAGTGTGTACCCCAGGGGGCCGAAGGTGCCGTCCTTCCCCCCCCAGCAGCAGTGTGTCCTACAGAGAGCAGAGACAGTTGGTCCCTCTCTACAGCAACAGGACAATGGTAAGGGAGTGGAGACAGGCGGTCTCCCTCTCCAGCGGCAGTGTGTACCCCAGGGGGCCGAAGGTGCCGTTCTTCCCCCCCAGCAGCAGTGTGTCCTACAGAGAGCAGAGACAGTTGGTCCCTCTCTACAGCAACAGGACCATGGTAAGGGAGTGGAGACAGGCGGTCTCCCTCTCCAGCGGCAGCCTGTGTTTCCAGGAGAGGAGCACAGCACCCCCTCTCCCCAGCGGCAGCTTCCCCCAACAAGGGGAGACACCAATCCTCCAGACGGCGCAGATGGGACCGTGGTCTCTGTGCCTGACCTACAGGGATGCTGGACAGCCCTTCCAGATCCCCAACTACCCTCACCGGGACACCCAGAGGAGGGGGTAAGTACAAATTCCCCTCCCCAGCTAACCCCTAGCGTGGCACCAGGGTTAACGGAGGCGATGCTAACCCCTCCTGACGTCCATGTTCCCTTGACTACTGAGCCGGACTATGGTCTCAGTACCCCAGCGGAAGAGCTGGCAGCTGGACAGAGCGCAGTCGGCCTCTGCCCTACCCTTGTCCCTGGTCCAGAGCCTGATGTCCTGCAGGCTACCCCAGCGGAAGAGCTGGCAGCTGGACAGAGCGCAGTCGGCCTCTGCCCTACCTTTGTCCCTGATCCAGAGCCTGATGTCCTGCAGGCTACCCCAGTGGAAGAGCTGGCATCTGGGCAGAGTACAGTCGGCCTCTGCCCTACCTTTTTCCCTGGTCCCGAGCCTGATGTCTTGCAGGCTACCCCAGCAGAAGAGCTGGCAGCTGGGCAGAGTGCAGTCGGCCTCTGCCCTACCTTTGTCCCTGGTCCAGAGCCTGATGTCCTGCAGGCTACCCCAGCAGAAGAGCTGGCAGCTGGGCAGAGTGCAGTTGGCCTCTGCCCTTCAAGTACCCTCGGCATGTGGCCTCATTACCACAGCCAAATACCCAGGTGCAGTAACTGTGTGTTGTGGGTAGGCTGTTCCTGTACTTTGATGTTGTGGGGGGGCCACTCGGACATCTGTTTATTGTGGGTTGGTGGATCGACTAACGGAGGCACTGACCGACAGAAGGTCAGGTGCCTGGTTAGTCTTCCCCCCAAAGGGGAGATGTGTGACGAGGTGCCCTTCGCCACTTTGTCCTGGAGAGGCCTGCTTGCCCGCCTCCTCCCCTGCGACTATGGTCCTGGACTATATTGCACTGCAAACCCTGTATTCAGGCATATGGACTTGTATTAGACGGTCTTTTTCCCTTTATCTATGCTGTAGGTTTGGACTACTAATATAACCTAACAGCCAGGAGATTTAGGCGAATATATTGCATAAGAATCACATTACTGGAGAATACAGCCGTTCGCATGATTTCATGCGAATTCTTTGTGCTCTGAATAGGTGGCCGCCATTTCGGGACTTTTCCACGTGTTCGCGGCCATCTTGCGTGCGAACAGCGGTGTTTGCCTGTGAACGCATGGAACTGAAATCGGAAGCGCAAACAGGCGAATACCGCTAAGACCTCCAGACATCCAGAATTACGCACGGAAACTACCGAACGACCGGCCGTTCGGTAGTTATACTTAACTTAGTATGGGGATTCTAGCGACCACAAAGATGCGAATGGATGGCAAGAATTTCGTCTATTTTACCGTGCGAACGGAGACCGACCGCAAGGCCAAAACTCATGGAACTATTTTCGGCTAGTTGGTCTGTGCGGTCGGTCAAAACTTTGGAGCCCTGTATCTCCCGAACCATCCATCCGAATGGGCTGATTTTTGGACAGACTGTTCCCCTGAACAAGGGCTATTTGGGGATACCAGATTTAAAGCTGTACCCCCTGTTTTTGGGGTACATCCAGAACTTGGGTAAAATAATGTATGTTTTAATTGGGTTATGTGTTTATCTGAGGGGAGGAGACGTGGGGGTGTTACCATGCATGTGATTGGTCAATTTCATCCTCCCCCTGGGAGTGTCCTGTATGTACCTGATCCTAATAAAAAGCAGGCTGGGTGTTCCAGTCCTCAGACCTCTTCTGACCCTCAATACGTAGCCGTGTCTCGTTATTGGAGGGAACTGCTATATCACACTGGGGATTGCTATGCGCTGCATATTCCCCTGAGCTCTTAATCACTTAGCTCTTGTAAGAGCTTGTTCCGGATACGCTCTCCTGGAGGAGAGGTCTTCCCCACACGTTCCTGAATGCTGAAGGTTCATTCCAGGGTGGACGGAAGACGGCGCGGCTCCAGTTAAGCTACGGCGGTTGTGGAGCCTGCGGTGGTTGTGGTGTCGTCTGCAGTGCTTGGAGTCCTCTGAGAGCGCTAGGAGCATCCATCAACGGAGGGTACTCGGTCGGGGTACACGGAGCTCCGTTACATATATATATATCTCTTTATGGAGAGATCCCAGGTTAAAGAAAGATTTCTCGAGATTTCCATATTTTTGGTAGATATCTGCAATGCATCGTACTGTTTCTTATTCAAGATCTCCGGATACCGACTGATATCATTAATAATAATCTTAAAGGCATATATTTTTTGAAGTCTTAGTCGTTTTTTCAAAGAGTGGCAAACTTGCCACATGGAAAGGAAAAAAGAACACATTTGAAACATATTGTATTAAAAGCAAATCCCTCTTGTGCCAAAAAACATGGCTTGCTGAGATAAAAGCCAAAGTTACATTTTCTGCCACTTGAAATATCATTTGTACATAGGCTAACTGTAAAGTCTCTCACCTCTTAATTCCATTATCACCCAAGTCATTATTTTTACTATTTAATTTAGACTTCAAATAGACTACATGTCCATACAGGTTGAAATAAAGAATAAGGGAAATATTACTAATTAAAGGACAACACTGTTCATGACTCTGAAGTTAGCAGGGTGTCTCTTCATTACATTTTGCTCCACTATCAAATGATTAGTTTATTTTTGACCTTAACCCCTTAAGGACACATGACGTATGTGACATGTCATGATTCCCTTTTATTCCAGAAGTTTGGTCCTTAAAGGGTTAAAGGGACACTATAGTCACCTGAACAACTTTAGCTTAACCCCTTAAGGACCGCTGACGGTTCAGGACCGTCAGCGGTAAAACGTGCGTTTGGACCGCTGACGGTCCTGAACCGTCATAACGGTTTTGGGCAACTTACCTGATCGCCGTCGGTCCCACGGCGGCGATCAGCTCTCCTCCCGGTCCAGGGGGACTGCCTGTCTGCCCGGGCAGTCCCCCCTCGGCAGATCAGGACCCCACGGCCATGTGATCACTCGATCACATGACCGCAATAGGGGTCCATGTGTCTGCCTGCAGGGGGACTGTCTGTGCTGACAGGCAGTCTCGCTGCAAGTGAAAAATCATAAAATAAAGTGTAAAACAAAAAAATCAGTGTAAAAAAAATTATAATATGTGTATATATATATGATATATATACATGTATTATATCTATATATACCTATATATAATATATGTATATATATATATCATATATATAATGTCACACTAAGTGTATTTTTATATTTATATATACGTATATTAATATAAAAATACACTTATATTTAAATTACACACGAATATATACAATATATATAATAAATATATATATGGTATATATATATTATTATAAAATACAAATAATATGTTAATAAAAATAAATAACAAAAAATAAAAATAATTTTTAATAATTAAAAAAAAATTATATATATATATTCAATTTTATTCTAACAGTATTTTGATATTGATATATATATATTTATAGCAAAATACACTTAGAATGTAATGATATATATATCTATGTATAAATAAATAAATACAAATAATACGAAATATACATATGTCCACATACAAAATTACATTAATAATTTCATAAATATACACGTAGACGTCAAATATATAAATATGTATATATATTAAAATTCTACGTGCATATTTATGTAATATTTTTACCTAATTAAGTAATTTTAATGATTGCAATTTGAGGGACCTGCCTGCCAACCCAGGCCAAAAGTCCAGATAATTTAATTTGCTAGCACTGTGCTTAACCCTGTAACTTTCTATGACACCCTAAATCCTGTACATGGGGGTACTGTTTTACTCGGGAGACTTCGCTGAACACAAATATTAGTGTTTCAAAACAGTAAAACATATCACAGCGATGATATTGTCAGTGAAAGTGAAGTTTTTTGCATTTTTCACACACAAACAGCTCTTTCACTGAGGATATTATTGCTGTGATATATTTTACTGTTCTGATACACTAATATTTGTGTTCAGCGAAGTCTCCTGAGTATAACAGTACCCCACATGTAGAGGTTTTATAGTGTTTGTGAAAGTTACAGGGTCAAATATAAGGCTTGATTTTACTTTTTTTTTTTTATTGAAATTTGTCAGATTGGTTAGGTTGCCTTTGAGAGCGTATGGTAGCCAAGGAATGAGAATTAGCCCCATGATGGCATACCATTTGCAAAAGAAGACAACCCAAGGTATTGCAAATGGGGTATGTTCAGCCTTTTTTAGTAGCCACTTAGTCACAAACACCGGCCAAAGTTAGCGTTTTTTGCATTTTTAACACACAAACAAATATAAATGCTAACTTTGGCCAGTGTTTGTGACTAGGTGGCTACTAAAAAAGACTGGACATACCCCATTTTAAATACCCTGGGTTGTCTACTTTAAAAAATATGTACATGTTAGGTGTGTTTCGGGGATTTATGACAGATAACGGTGTAACAATGTCACTATTGATACATTTAAAATATATATATATTGAAACAGCAATTTCCTACTTGTATTTATAGGCCTATAACTTGCAAAAAAAAGCAATAAAGCACGTAAACACTGGGTGTTTTTAAACTCGGGACAAAATTTTGAATCTATTTAGCAGTTTTTTTCATTAGCTTTTGTAGATAAGTAAAAGATTTTTCAAGTAAAAGTCCAAAAACATGTTTGTTTGTTTGTTTTTTCACCATATTTTATTATTTTTTTTAAATACAATATATGACATAATATAAATACTGGTATGTAAAGAAAGCCCTTCTTGTCGTGAAAAAAACAATATATAACTTGTATGGGAACCGTAAATGAGAGAGCGGAAAATTACAGCTAAACACAAACACCACAAAAGTGTTAAAACTGCTATGGTCCTTAACGTACAAACATCGCAAAAACAGGCCGGTCCTGAAGGGGTTAATGAAGCAGTGTTGGTGTATAGAACATGCCCCTGCAGCCTCACTGCTCAATCCTCTGCTATTTAGGAGTTAAATCCCTTTGTTTATGAACCTTAGTCACACCTCCCTGCACGTGACTTGCACAGCCTTCCATAAACACTTCCTGTAAAGAGAGACCTATTTAGGCTTTCTTTATTGCAAGTTATGTTTAATTAAGATTTTCTTATCCCCTGCTATGTTAATAGCTTGCTAGACCCTGCAAGAGCCTCCTGTATGTGATTAAAGTTCAATTTAGAGATTGAGATACAATTATTTAAGGTAAATTACATCTGTTTGAAAGTGAAACCAGTTTGTTTTTTCATGCAGGCTCTGTCAATCATAGCCAGGGGAGGTGTGGCTAGGGCTGCATAAACAGAAACAAAGTGATTTAACTCCTAAATGACAGTGAATTGAGCAGTGAAATTGCAGGGGAAGGATCTATACACTAAAACTGCTTTATTTAGCTAAAGTAATTTAGGTGACTATAGTGTTCCTTTAACAAAAACGGATTTTCTTTCATTATTTCTGTCTTTCTGCTGAGCGATTTAGAGGCAAAAGAAAGCTGGATTTCTATTTATGAAACTTTAACATTCGGCATTATACCAAATGTCATCAATACAAATGTAAAAATAGAAAATAAATATTAATAATCTAGAGCAGTAGAGGCTAACCTTGGAAGCCTCTACCTTTTAGAAGTTCACTTTCCAAGGTTCATCCAGCCTCAAGGTTATCATCATGGCAAACCATTATCACACATATCTAGGACGGCAAGGTTATCATCGTGGCAAACCATTATCACACATATCTAGGACGGCAAGGTTATCATCGTGGCAAACCATTATCACACATATCTAGGACGGCAAGGTTATCATCATGGCAAACCATTATCACACATATCTAGGACGGCAAGGTTATCATCATGGCAAACCATTATCACACATATCTAGGACGGCAAGGTTATCATCATGGCAAACCATTATCACACATATCTAGGACGGCAAGGTTATCATCATGGCAAACCATTATCACACATATCTAGGACGGCAAGGTTATCATCATGGCAAACCATTATCACACATATCTAGGACGGCAAGGTTATCATCATGGCAAACCATTATCACACATATCTAGGACGGCAAGGTTATCATCATGGCAAACCATTATCACACATATCTAGGACGGCAAGGTTATCATCATGGCAAACCATTATCACACATATCTAGGACGGCAAGGTTATCATCATGGCAAACCATTATCACACATATCTAGGACGGCAAGGTTATCATCATGGCAAACCATTATCACACATATCTAGGACGGCAAGGTTATCATCATGGCAAACCATTATCACACATATCTAGGACGGCAAGGTTATCATCATGGCAAACCATTATCACACATATCTAGGACGGCAAGGTTATCATCATGGCAAACCATTATCACACATATCTAGGACGGCAAGGTTATCATCATGGCAAACCATTATCACACATATCTAGGACGGCAAGGTTATCATCATGGCGAACCATTATCACACATATCTAGGACGGCAAGGTTATCATCATGGCAAACCATTATCACACATATCTAGGACGGCAAGGTTATCATCATGGCAAACCATTATCACACATATCTAGGACGGCAAGGTTATCATCATGGCGAACCATTATCACACATATCTAGGACGGCAAGGTTATCATCATGGCAAACCATTATCACACATATCTAGGACGGCACGGTTATCATCATGGCAAACCATTATCACACATATCTAGGACGGCAAGGTTATCATCATGGCAAACCATTATCACACATATCTAGGACGGCAAGGTTATCATCATGGCAAACCATTATCACACATATCTAGGACGGCAAGGTTATCATCATGGCGAACCATTATCACACATATCTAGGACGGCAAGGTTATCATCATGGCAAACCATTATCACACATATCTAGGACGGCAAGGTTATCATCATGGCAAACCATTATCACACATATCTAGGACGGCAAGGTTATCATCATGGCAAACCATTATCACACATATCTAGGACGGCAAGGTTATCATCATGGCAAACCATTATCACACATATCTAGGACGGCAAGGTTATCATCATGGCAAACCATTATCACACATATCTAGGACGGCAAGGTTATCATCATGGCAAACCATTATCACACATATCTAGGACGGCAAGGTGCTTCCTGGTGTCATCATCCACCAGGAGCAGAAGCATGGAAAATGGAAAGAATGCTAATGGAGAGTTTTGGGTAAGTATATCACCTTTCTAAAAGTTCATTGTTGACATGTAAGCAGATCATCACACGAGTGACAGTGCTGCTTGAATAACGGACCACATATAGAGTGCAATAATAAGATTTTCAGCTGCTTTCTTTTTTTTTTTTTTACAAACTGGCTATTTTGGCTTACATATTGCAAATTGGTTGGCAATTCACTTCATAACATGGCTTAGTGAACCAACCTTATTGATTGATGAATGCATACAGACTGATTTGTGAAATATATTGTTTAGTAACCCTAACAACGAAGATATACTTAAAATATATCAAGATTAGATATGGGTTGGTGGGGTACCCAAGAACCGTGGAAAAGACACACAAAAGTGGGCCATGAGGTGGCACTCTTGCTCTATAAATGCAATCTATTATAGAATATATCATCTTTATTGATGATTTATATAGAAAAACTGAACACATGCCACACAAATAGTGACAAAATACATAAACCAAAAAGAAGAAAAGAAAAATATAAAAGCCTCAAAAAGATCCAATATTACAAAAGATCTAGTGAATGAATAGCACGCTAAATTAAGTAATATAATAGTGAAACAGATCTAGATAGATTGATCGATCGATAGATAGATAGTTGGATAGCTACAGAAGCACTCTGTAAAAAATATAGAGACATATGAGTTATTGTGGTATGAAAGTGCTTCACGTTCTAATTTTTCCGCCCTATTGGTAAATATGATACAGGTAAATACATAATTTTACCATTTTAACTATTTCCTAAGCTAATGCCAAGTGTTGTCGATAAATATAAATATAATCATGAACACCTACCTCTCGCCTCCTGTTTCTCTAACTCCTTTAGTGTTTGAACAAAGGCAGCTTGACTCTCCGTGAGGGTCCAGCTGTTATTTAGCACAATTGCTTGTATAATGTACTTGTGTGCCTGCATAGATATAAAACCATTCTTAATATTTTGGATTGTACACAACAGGCATAAAAAGGAATATGATTTACACATAAACGTGGACTTCTACGCACCTACCTTTTCCTTCAGAGCTGGAATAAGATATCAAGGCAATGCTCTCGTTTTTGTTACATACAAACAAATATGTAAAGTTAATAGGTATTCGGCAAACACAATGCAGGTTTTAAATCAATTGCAAACTGAAACGGGACTCTCATTTTGCATAGCACAGCTGTTTATTTATCAAACAGCCAGGCAATTGTTGTGAATACAAAGTGAAATTAATATTTCAAGAAATTAAACCATATTTTGGCTATTATGACCTAAAATGTGAAATTTACTTTGAATTCACACATTAGTGAATAAGGTTATCGAAGTTGTTTATTGCAAGTTCTAGAAATTATCGTGACCTCTCCTTTCTCATCTGTCTAATCTGCTTGTTACACTGTATGAGTGAACATACTTGCACATAAAATTATACCTCATATACCAAGTTGAGCTACCCATTGGTACAGGTTATCAAGACTTTCATAACTGTACAAAAGAGCTGAATTGGATAAAACGAATAAAACATTTAAAAAAACACAGCTCTCGGCTGGATTCTCTTAAATGGATACTAGTCACCAAAACAACTTTAGCTTAATAAAGCAGTTTTGGTGTATAGATCATGCTCCTGCAGCCTCATTGCTCAATTCTCTGCCATTTAGGAGTTAAATCACTTTGTTTATGCACCCTAGTCACACCTACCTGCATGTGACTTGCACAGCCCTCCTACTCACTTCCTGTAAAGAGCCATCTAATGTTTATATTTCTTCTATTGCAGATTCTGTCAAATTAAGAATTTCTTATCTCCGACTGTTAATAGCTTGGTAAACACTGCAGAAACCTCCAGTGTATGATTAAAGTAAAATTTACAGATCAGGAGATAAAAACGTTTAAAGTAAATTACACTTGATTGAAAGTGAAACCATTTTTTCATGCAGGCTGTGTAACTAACAGCCAGGAGGTGTGGCTAGGGCTGCATAAACATAAACAAAAGTGATTTAACTCCTAAATGACAGTGAATTGAACAGTGAATCTTCAGAGGCATGATCTATACACTAAACCTCATTAAGCTTAAGTTGTATTGGTGAATATAGTGTCCCTTTAAGGATAATGGTATACCCTGTTCAGTGAGAACAATTACTCAGTAGACATCTATGGGATAATTGCTGTTCAGTAAGAGAATACAGCCCTACAACGGGATCAATTTTCTGACACAGCAAATAATTTTAACCCTTGCATATTGGTTCTTATGTCACTGCAACACTTTTTATTGAATATATCCCAGAGTCCCTGTACTGTTTTACTAGCTGACTACATACCAGTAATATATATGTGTATATAACAGGTGGTGGCGGATAAGTTTATTACCATTTCCATCATATTATTGAAGGTGTAAAGCAACACCCACGATTGTAAATGAGAACTATAGAGATGCTGTCAATTGTGTACATTAGCAATCAATGGAATGACTGTGAAAACACATTTTGCAATAGCTTTGCAGTCATTAGAGGGAAGAATAATTCAATTCTTCAATTCCATCATGCATGTTCTGAAGTCTGAATTACATTATGCCAATTCATTTCAAGGTTCATATTAAATTTCATAAACTATTACTGTGTCAAGCCAGTTACTTCAGCAGTGTGGTGACAAATCAATAAAAAGCAGGAAATACCATTAACTTTAATTAACTCCCTATTATGGTTTCCTTTGAAAATAAAAAGCTCTAAATGCTCTTAAAATTGTTTAAAATGTCAGACAAACCACTACCAAGCAGATCATCTTCGAGGTTCTTGCAGTAATTAAAATGTTATGAACCTACAGATGTTATTTCAGAAATCGTTTACTTAGGTACAATTCCTGAAAGCATTCTGAATTATTTTTTTACTGTGTGAGCTAGGTAAAATATATATGTTTTTCTTATTTTTACATTACTTAAAAGGCAAACACTGTAAAACCAAAAATAAACAGTGATCGAATGAAGCAAACTAATCTGGATCTTGAATATGCAATTGAGGCTATAAATCAGAAACTCTGTTATAACTTTATTAAATAGATATTACTTTATAACTTTCTTGTAACAATATATCAATATATTACAGTGCATGGCATTTTTTGTTTTTGTCAATTAGTTGGATAAAAGGTTTGGATTTAAGCTTCCGCTTTCTTCTACTTTCACTGTCAGTGTCTCTTTCTCCCTAGACCAGGGGTATAGGGAGAAAAAAAAAACTTTAGATTCGATGATGCTTTGTCATTCTACAGGCATGCAAAGCATCATGGGAGTTGTAGTTCTACAACACCTGGGAATCTACCTTTTGGGCACCCCTGCCCTAGACTCTTCCTAGACCCTACCTTGCCTTACCTGAGAGTAACTGATTTAAAGGGGTTAAAACAGAGGAGAGCATTAAGGGATAGAAGGGCATCGGAGAGCACTAAAGGGCAGAAGAGACCACTAAGGGATAGGGGAGGGGGGCAGGGGAGAGCACTAAGTGACAGGAGGGGAGGGGAGAGCACCAAGGGACAGGGGGATCACTGAGGGACAGGGGGCAGGGGGGAACACTAAGGGACAGGTGGGGAGGGGAGATCACTAAGGGATGGGAGAGCACTAAAGGATAGGGCCGGATTGGCCCACCGGGAAATTTCCCGGTATCCCGTGGCACCTGGGACTGGGCTAACAGCCCTAATCATCACTGATCAGGCACATGTCATTTAAATGATTCTCCCCTTGGACTGTGCCAGCCTGTGTCAGTCTGAGGGGAGTAATGAGGGAGGAGCTAGGGGCTGGTGCAGCCACAATTACTGCTGCAGGCGCTCAGGGCCGGCCTTAGGGGTGTGCGAGCTGTGTGGCCGCAAAGGGCGCCATGGACCAGGGGGTGCCCTGTGGCTGACACAGCTCACACATGGCCGGGTGACAGGGGAGCAAAAAATAATAATAAAAAAACGCTGGGGAAGGGCTTACCGTGAGGTGGAGGCGGGGCTTATAGCGATGCAGAGGTAGGGCTTATACCTACCCAAAGTCCCTGGTAACTGCTGCACAGGAAGAGGGAAGCCATAATGGAAAGCGGTAAGTCTGTGTGTGTGTGTGTGTGTGTCTGCCTGCCTGTTTGTGTGACTGTCTGCCTTTGTGTCTGCCTGCCTGCCTGTGTGTGACTGTCTGTGTGTGTGAATGTCTGACTGCCTGCTTGTGTGTGTGTGTGACTGCCTGCGTGTGTGTGTGTGTGTGACTGTCTGTCTGTCTGTGTGTGTGTGTTTGACTGTCTGACTGCCTGCTTGTGTGTGACTGCCTATGTGTGAATGTTTGCCTGTGTGTGTGTGTGTGTGTGTGACTGTCTGTGTGTGTGACTGTATGTCTGTGTGTGTGTGACTGCCTATGTGTGACTGCCTGTGTGTGTGTGTGAGACTGTCTGCCTGTGTGTGTGAGACTGTCTGTCTGTGTGTGTGACTGTCTGACTGCCTGCTTGTGTGTGACTGCCTGCCTGCCTGTGTGACTGTTTGCCTGTGTGTGTGTGTGTGTGTGTGAGACTGTCTGCCTAACTGTGTGACTGCCTTTCTGTGTGTGTGTGTGTGTGTGTGTGTGTGTGACTGTCTGTCTGTCTGGGTGTGACGGTTTGCCTGTGTGTGTGTGACTGTCTGTGTTTGACTGTCTGCCTGTGTGTGACTCCAATTGTGTGTGTCGCTGTAGCTGTGCCATGAAGACTTTTCGCACAGGGTGCCTAATGGCCTAATGCCGGCCCTGCGTGCCCTGTCCCCACACTTAAGACCCACCTCCCAAACACAAGCCCCTCCCCCAGATGGAAGCAGCTGACCTCGCTGGAATGAAGAGGCCAGACATTGACACCTTCACCTACCAGTGCCAGGTAAGCTTTGTTTGTGTGCTAGTGAGTGAGCTTCTGTGTGTGTGTGTGTGTGTGCCAGTGAGTGAGCTTCTGTGTGTGTGTGTGTTTGCATCTGCTAGTGAGTGAGTGAGTGAAGTCATGGGTGGGCCTTGAAGGCATAAGGCTTATGGGTAGGCTTAGTAGGCATATTCATGGACAGGCCCTGTAAGGGGCCCAAAATGTTTTAGCTGGTTCCTGTTCGTTGATATTTGTGAGCACTGCCTCCAGAGAGCCTGTTTTAACACCAGACCAGTGGAGCCAGACTACAGCCTGAGCCCATCATCATCCTCTTGTCCTCATCTGGTGGTAAGTAGGCAATTCAGTATATTATTAGTGGCACTAATCTCTTTTTTACCCCACATTAAAGGGACACTATAGTCACCAGAACCCCTACAGCTTAATGTCCCTGCAGGCTTTTTAATGTAAACACACTGCCTTTTCAGAGAAAAGACACTGTGTGCAGCACTGGCGTTGGCTCATATGGCAGATCATATGGGTTTGGCATTGTGATGTCACATGGTGGACAGAGCATATGGGGGGGGGGCAAATTTATGTTTGCCATGGGTGGCAAAAAAATCCTTGAAGCAGCCCTGTGTAGCACGCATGCTTGTGTCAGCCATCTTGGATAGGACGGCCTCATGCTGTTCACAGAATGTTGCTGTCAGCTTCTTCACAAGGATTATAGCGGTCTGCTTCAGCATGGACCGGGATAACCGCTTGTGTCCAAAGTTATTACAGTGCCATCAAAACCCTTTATTTTAGTAATTAAAAGGCATGGAAGCGCAGCTTCAAGCCACGTCTCTAAGCCCTCTGAGTATTAGAGCTGGGATTGTTATTTCCTGGCTCTCATACCATAACATATCGTGAGGTCATGTGCGCATAAACAGTCCTGTATGGACTGCCATAGAGAATTATAGTATTCAAAGATTCTCTATGGCAGCATCATAGGCGCATCATTGCAAGCGCTGCACGTGCATCTACAGTCCTCAATGTTTGTCTATGAGGATGATTTGATTGTTCCTTCATTCTAGAGGCACGCCTTAAGAATGACATCAGCCAAGGAAGAGGCTGCAGTAGCGAAAAGGAAGACCCAATGCTGGAGAAAAGGTGAGTCATTTTAATTTGTTTCATTTTGTTATTTTTTAACACGCTGGGGGGCCCTGAACTAAATAACTACATCAAAACTGTATCATTACAGGAATACAGATATGTATTCCTAACATTACAGCAGTCCTTTAATTCAAGTCTAATGTCAAGGACAACTGCATATACAAAAGTGGAAAATAATGTTTAACCTCCACCTTTACTGCTGGTAGTGCTGGTAATTTTAATAAAATGTGTTTAAGGATACATATAGTCCTTTGCAATTATCTGGAGGCACATGAGAATGAACTAAAGGACTGACTAAAATGTTTCATACACTATGCATTATTAAGATATGCTTTTCTAGAAAAAAAATATTTCAACTGTGAACAGACAGATGGAAGGGAATGTTTTTATACGATGTGAAAATCTAACATTGCAACAGGATCAAATGGTCATTCATCACTTCATATATAATAAAGCTTATTCACCAAAGAAGCTTTTACTGACAGCAATAATTGAGAAGCATGCGAACTGTATGTACAATTCTATTTAATATTTGGGTGACCTTGCTCATTTAAAAGGCACTTTACGGTCTTACAACAGTGCATTCTTTCTACAATCTGCATATTATAGCTGGTCCACAGACATCATTAGAAAAGTAAAATGTGCAGATAGTGCCACTTTAGGTCTGCAAAAATAAATGTTTGCTTTGATGGTATATGCCATAAGCAGAAATATGATTATAGTTTGCAATTTTTGAGATATATGTACACTATTCTCCAGAGCTTCGAGAACTGCAGAACCCCCAAAACATGCACACTTTCCCTAAACAGAATGGGCCTTTGCACACGTTTTAGTGCTAATTGAGATACATTTAGACTCTGAGGTGAATAGACAATCTAATTTAACACAATGCTACTAATTAAACACCTCACCAGAATACATGCTGCATATCAAGACCTTAATAATAACAGCATCAAGCAACGATGAGACAAAAAGAAACAAACAAGCAAAAAAAAAAAAAAAGCTATTATTTCACCAAAATAGCAGAAATGTATCAATTTCTCCTATTCGGGTGAATACATTCTACCCAGTTTAGAAATGTAATCCCAATATTCCAAGTCAGTTATACACTCACAATAACTTGCTATTTCGTAAATTAACCCCATAAAAAGCACATTTTAAAAAAAAAACAAAACAAATGTAACACTTATGAACTGGTGTTAACTTTAACATCTATATTGTTGGTTTAAGTGAAAATTATAACATTTCACTCCCTCTGTGACAGAAAGACAGAGTGTTATCTGTAATTATCTCCCATAATTGTTCTACTTTGAAGACACAATCTAACTAAACTTTGGAAGACACCTTAGCTATAGCTGTAGAGTTCATGTCAGATACGGGAGATAGGCTAAATAACAGATTTCTATGTTACTGTAAATAAAACACTCACTGGGTGGGAAACTGGTGCTCTCTCTTCAGCGTTTTCATTGACTCCCACAGGCTGAACGTCTGTTTCAGATTGAGCTGTGGACTTCATTTTCTGACTGCCAGCAGAACCAACTCTTCCTTTTTTTGTACTGCTTTTTACTGCTATAAGGCAATATTAGTATTTTTTAATCACGAGAGAAAAATATATGTTGTTTCAACAATATGTCAAAAAAGAAAGAAACACGGCAGCACATAGAATAGAAGACTGGTGAGGGATTACAATAAAAAAGTAAGAAGAAAAGAACATGGCAGCCTACAAAAGGACGAGTAAGGCATTTCAATTAAAAGCTGAGTCAAAGAACAGGAAAATAAATTAGATTTTTCACTGCAGATTGAACTGTGGTTTGTTGATTGATTGAAGTTTCAAAATTTAGGGGAAACTGGCCAAGTCAGATTTGATCGTTTCTTTAATCTTAATTATTTTAAAATTAGTTTTTTATTGTTCCACAGTGCATTATTTAGTGAATGAACCCATAAAATTGAGGAGTTTGGATCTACCTATGAACTTTCAGCTTAAAGTTCTACCTCAACGGTGTCCATCTACCTGATAACTCAAGTTGGACCTTGGAAACGTCCAATTTAGAAGCGGTGATTCTAAGAAATCATGTTTCCACAATCTTCCCAGGGTTCCCAGCTCAAAATGAAAATGAGTACAGACAGGCATTGTGTTTCAAACTTTATTCTGCATTTCTGTAGGCATCCTCCGCAATGGAACATGGTTTTAAACATAGCTTATGGTTTAAACCCCATAAGGACACATGACATGTGTGACATGTCATGATTCCTTTTTATTCCAGAAGTTTGGTCCTTAAGGGGTTAAACATGGGTGAAATCAAAGCATACATTTTGAACTAAAACCTGAGGTATACAGATGTTGCACAGTGCAATTTTCTTTTAATCTGCATCAAATTGTGCTGCGTTTTTTTGTTGTTTGGTCTCACCACAACTTCTTTGGACTTATCTATATGCTCACAGGTACCACACTGCTCACAGAGAAGACTTGTAGACCAGCTTTGGCACCTTTCTGATGATACCTAAAAGGTAAAAATTGTAGAGTCCATGACTGGTTTTTGGTCATTTTGGATCCATCTCCATGCTTTGGTTTCAGATGCTGAGTTTGAGAGAGCATTCCATTACTAAGAGTGTCCACATAATTGCAGTATGAAGTCCGAAACACAATGTTTGTCTGTGCACATCAGCATTGTAAAGTAGGAAATGGGGGGAAATTGTGGTGGAAATATGCTTTCTTGAAATCACTTTGCTTAAGACTGACTTTTCAAAGATGAACATGAGATATGTAGGCGATGCAGAACAATGATTTTGAGTATATATATATGTACTCCTCCCAAAACACATAAACAGCATCCTACAATTCTACTATCCTACACTACGTCATGTTAGCTAGAAGAGGTGCTACACACTGTCATGTTAGCTAGAAGAGGTGCTACACTAAGTCATGTTAGCTAGAAGAGGTGCTACATTGTCATGTTAGCTAGAAGAGGTGCTACACTGTCATGTTAGCTAGAAGAGGTGCTACACTAAGTCATGTTAGCTAGAAGAGGTGCTACACTAAGTCATGTTAGCTAGAAGAGGTGCTACATTGTCATGTTAGCTAGAAGAGGTGCTACACTAAGTCATGTTAGCTAGAAGAGGTGCTACACTAAGTCATGTTAGCTAGAAGAGGTGCTACACTACGTCATGTTAGCTAGAAGAGGTGCTACACACTGTCATGTTAGCTAGAAGAGGTGCTACACTAAGTCATGTTAGCTAGAAGAGGTGCTACATTGTCATGTTAGCTAGAAGAGGTGCTACACTAAGTCATGTTAGCTAGAAGAGGTGCTACACTAAGTCATGTTAGCTAGAAGAGGTGCTACACTAAGTCATGTTAGCTAGAAGAGGTGCTACATTGTCATGTTAGCTAGAAGAGGTGCTACACTGTCATGTTAGCTAGAAGAGGTGCTACACTAAGTCATGTTAGCTAGAAGAGGTGCTACACTACGTCATGTTAGCTAGAAGAGGTGCTACACACTGTCATGTTAGCTAGAAGAGGTGCTACACTAAGTCATGTTAGCTAGAAGAGGTGCTACACTGTCATGTTAGCTAGAAGAGGTGCTACACTGTCATGTTAGCTAGAAGAGGTGCTGTCATGTTAGCTAGAAGAGGTGCTACACTGTCATGTTAGCTAGAAGAGGTGCTACACTGTCATGTTAGCTAGAAGAGGTGCTACACTAAGTAATGTTAGCTAGAAGTGGTACACTTTAAGTTTTTACTTAACATCAGTGCAATAGAACTTCTGATTTAGCAGTGAAAAAGAGCAAAATAGTTTAACAGCTATGCTGCATTTGCCAAACATGGCACCAAACTCACCTCAGGTGAGAAAATAGTCATAAATAGTATACAATAATTACGTAGCAAAGATGAAAACACAAGCTGCAAGTAGTTTTAATAAACACATGCAATGGTGCTAAAAGCTGTTCAAAGCGCCATAGCCTTAAATTTGGAATATTGGGAAAGAAAAGTGGAAATAGCCAGTCTACACTGCGCGTGAAATGGTAGTGATGTAGTTAAGGAGGATGAGATTGTTAGAAACAAGTACCAGCAAAATATTTTAATAACTTAATTAAGTGTGAAACATAGGGGCACAACACTTCACTGCTATATATATATAAAATACATTATCTAATTGCCCTCAAATATTCTCACTATAACAGATACTAAAAGTAAATTGCCGTACAGGATGATATGAGCAGTTTTGCAGTATGATAGGAAACATTATTTATTTTAATAAATATATAATAGCTTTGCTGAACTACAGACATCAAACTAAAAACGAAAAAAATATTTACATCGGCAGCTTGAAGGTCTTTCAGTTGGTATAAAACAAAACGCAGGAATTATGGCTTGACCTTTTCCAGCAGCACTTACAACCTCGTCCTCATTATCTAGTATCTGTATCTTGATAAATACATCTGGCTTCGATGTTTGTACTTGTATAGTTGCAATGTGCTCTATGCTCGTTTTCACCGAGTACCTGTAACCACAAAAAACAAACAAATTGTCACAGACTAGAACAGCATATAATCAGAGTGGCAAAGGGAAGGGGATATGGATTGCAAGCGAAGGGTGGAGGTATATTGATTGGTAGTTGCTGAATTTTACTAAATACTTGGAAAAAGAAGGAAAGTAATTAACTCCTGGTGAATAACAAAACCGATAGTAGAAGGACATTTATTTACTTGCCCATTTTCTGTTAGTCCAGATCAGGGCCGGCCTTAGGCATTTTGACGCCCTGTGCGAAAAATCTTCACAGCGCCCCCCCCCCCCCGTCATCCATGTATGCTGTAATGTTTGTGTTGTCTGTGTATGTGATAGTAGGTGTGATGACTGTGTGTGATATGTATGCTATGTGTGATATTTGTAATGGGTGTATTAACAGTGTGTGATATGCGTGTATTGGTTGTATGTCACACACACACACACACACACAGAGTCAGACGGCCATACACACACACAGGAAGACATCCACACACACACACACACAGGCAGACAGTCATACACACACACACACACACAGGCAGACAGTCAGTCATACACACAGACACAGACAGTAATACACACAGACACACACAGAGGCAGACAGTAATACACACAGACAGTCATACACACACACAGGCAGACAGCCATACACACAGAGGCAGACAGCCATACACACAGAGGCAGACAGTCATACACACAGAGGCAGACAGCCATACACACAGAGGCAGACAGCCATACACACAGAGGCAGACAGTCATACACACAGAGGCAGACAGTCATACACACAGAGGCAGACAGTCATACACACAGACACACAGTGGCAGACAGTCATATACACACACACACAGGCAGACAGTCTCACACACACACAGACACACACAGGCAGACAGTCAGTCATACACACAGACACAGACAGTAATACACACAGACACACACAGAGGCAGACAGTCATACACACAGACACACACAGGCAGACAGTCATACACAGACACACACACACAGGCAGACAGTCATACACAGACACACACACACAGGCAGACAGTCATACACACAGACACACACAGGCAGACAGTCATACACACACAGACAGTAATAAACACAGGCAGAGAGTCACACTCACCTGACAATCCCACAGTTACCTGTGGAGTTCATTGTGGAGGCAGTGCAGCTCCTGGTGACTGTTTGGTGGGGAAGCAGGGACTCCTTCCTGCTTCCCCTGCAGCAGTTTTCCGGCGCTTTTAGCTCCGCCCCCGCCGCACGGTAAGCTCCGCCCCCGCTGCAAATTTAAAAAAAAAAAAAAAAAAATTTTTTTTTTTTTAAATCCACGGCGCCCCCTGCTCCATGGCGCCCTGTGCGGCCGCACAGCTCGCACACCCCTAAGGCCGGCCCTGGTCCAGATACTATGAGCCCATTAATAGAATAAAAATGTGTTAGACAGAATAGCTGTGGTTAGTTATACAGTTTGATATGTGCTAAAATACACCAAGGAGTGTACTTTCCTCCAGTGCCATTCACCCATGATGACTAACAGTGGTTTTAGTGTGGTTGAGAATCATGGGAAATGTAGTAAATGACATCCAAGGTAAGTCATCATTATTATTATTATGCTTGCAACCAACAAATTCTAAATTATTTAATTACATGTTATATTTAGCTATAGGTCTATGAATCATATTATACTGCAATCTAAATCAGAATACAGCATGGCTTTAGATTTAAGAAACAAAAATGATTTGCGTTTACCTGAATATCACATTCTTGTTGTTGGGTATGTAGTAATCTTTAATTTCTCTCATGGAAAAAGAGTTGTTTACGGCTTCGCGGGAGAGTATTGGAAGAGGGTTACATGCACCAATGAGTCGTAGTCTAAATTTTCCGGAAGTAATAGCATTTTCACCAGTATGGACTTCAACAACAAATGTGTACCCCTTCTGGTAAAATGAAATCAACATGCATATTCTAATTAAAAACAAAATTCAAATTATGGAAAAAGTGTGCTATTATTTTATTTAATTAATATTAATTAATTAATTAATGTAAAAGTTTATACTTTGGTAATTTGAAAACGGATATACACGTCTGGCAATTATTTGATATCCAGGCTAAAGTATAGAAATATGGATTTCAAATAGCTGGTCTCTGAGTAAAGAATCAACAGTAATCTGGGCTGGAAATGCAATAAAAATGGCAATACTGTCTTTGCCTAGTTGCATGTTTTACAAGAAATTCTGGCATAAGAAGCGCTGTGACAAGGGGCGTGGCTAGCTGAGCTACTGAGTGGTTGCACTTCTGCAGTGCTCCTGCTCCACAGAAAAAAAAACATCGGACCTTTTGCCACAAAAGTGCACAAACTTTGACGACTTTTTGCAATCTGGATACCTCCCCACAAAGAGAGATGGGGCGAAAACATAGAAAATTTGCCCATACAGAGGGTACCAACCTATCAGATATCCGTCTGTCCTTCACCAGACAACCGTCACAGGTCCGACTTAATATGGCGCCTGAGGAGCCACGTGGCTCCAGTGACTCCGAACCATCCCACGGCAGGGTATACCAGAGGTCCGACTCAGATTCGGACAAATCCCCCTCCACTAAAGGGGACACTAAAAACCTCCTTCGGGACCTGAGGGAGGTCTGGAAAGCGGACCTCGCAGGAGTGCAGAAGGAGATTGGCGGCCTGAATCACCGCATAGGAGCTGTCGAGTCCAGGGAAGAGGAGAGGGGAAAAATATTGGATGATACCAGCTCTCGTATGGACTCACTCACCCAACAAATACAGCACCTCTCTCGCACAGTCAGGATCTGCGGGGCCCCAGAAACAGTAGGACAAGTGGCCTTGCTAAGCTTTGCCCACAAATTTATGCAAGCATTTTTTCGTTAAGAAAAATGGCAAAAAGCCACCCTTCGTGTCAGCTTTCAGTTTCCGGAAGGCTCCCACGGCACCTGTAGATGCACCACAGGACATTATAGCTGTCACTCGAGACATTACTGTGAAATCCTCCATAATGGCTTGATCCAGACAACAACCAAGCCTGCTAATTACCAAAAGCAAGATCTCCGTATACGATGACTTACCCATTCGTGGTCCTCCTCGACCAGTGCAAAGTCGCGCCCATCACCCGGATCTTGCGGGACCAAGGAATCAGGTACCGATGGGGATATCGGGAACCCTGGTGGTGCCGCATGGGGACAGTGCATACAGTGCATACTCTGTCAGCCTCCGAAGATCACACAGAATTTCTGAAAAGCCTCCATCTACTAACACCACCTCTTCCAGTGCAGCAAGCGGCAGTGGCCCACACAGCAGCGAACACCAGCTCTGGACAGAAATGCTGGCATCGGTCTGCTGATAAAAAAACGCGGCCCCTGGGGCGGCAGGACCCCCCGTAAGACTCTCCAGATCAGGAGTTCCACAGTTGCGGTGAAGTGGTAGGGGGACCAAGCAGGCAACCATGACAGGTCACCAATAATGATATATAACATACGTTATTGGCCATAGCTCACTGTTGGCAATGTACATAATCGCAGTATTAACCTTAGACAACCCCTCCAGGGGGCTAAAAAAGTGCAAGTACAAGAGGCGTAAAACTATGTTGAGTAAATGGCCTCCTGTCCTAGTCTTAACACCCTCATTGGGAAATAGCTGACCTACCCACAAATTTTACCGGAGGAACTTAATCGCCTCACTGTTGCTAACTATATATCACTCAGTGTGCAGATGTTCTGATGTCACCTGTATAGCGGCTTTTCTTATGGTCGGCCCCCAGTGGAATAATGAGCCGAGCTAGGGGTTTAAATACCGCAATTTGGCAGCTGCGGTGACACAAGTTGTCCCCACTCTCTCGCACAGTGGCTTACCCAGGGATACATGTTTCCTATGTTTTATGTACCTAAGTTCCTACTACATGGCATAATAGCATGATGCTTTAGTTTCTTGCCTATACCTTTACCAGGTGTAAGCTTGACCAGCAGCTACACGTATCGTGGCCTAACAGTGACACCCATACTTACCTATCACGATTCCCATTTGAAAGGCGATAACGAGCAAATTGCCTGAACTTTTTACTGTCTCTCTACAGCCCCATACAAACATATCAGTAAATCAGAAGCTGGGTACACCTGTGAAGAAGACTAATATTATTTTATTATGTTATATTATATTATTATCCTAATCTAACTACCAAAAAGACCAGTCTACATAACCATTTATTACTACTTATACCTGCCCATCTTTGGACAGGACTTGCATTACCCTGTTTACTTATTGTACAAAATTGTTCAATCCTATGTTTTGATACTGTATACCTTGATTAGCCTGCTACTGCTATCGTGGTACTGTGGGCCTGTTTGTAACTCTTTTTTTTTTTTGCACAACAAAAAAAAAGAATACAAAAAAATAGAATCACTGTGACAGCTAGTCAAATTGATTATTTTTAATGCAGACAGCTGCTACCTGGCTGCAACAGTGCAAGCCAGGAGGTGCTATCAGAGACTTATCAATGGGCTGCCTCAACCGTGAAGCAGTCCAATAACAGTGATTGACTGGCCCACAGGCTTCCTGCTTTACTGGGAGTCAATCACTATGACTGACTCTCTTAACTCTCAGTTGATGCATGTCATCATTGTGATTGGCTCCCACATTAATCAGTTAGCCTGAGGGCCAATCCGTGCACACTAGGATTCGTTTTAGCTAGGGTAAGGTTTAGCTAGGGTGAGATATTGTTAGGGTTTGCTACGGGTAGGTATAGTGTCAAAGGTTGATGCTGGGCAGTATGGTGACACAGTGTTACTTCACAAAAAGCATTTTTGTGAAGCAAGCAAAGAGGAATGTTAAATTAAGACATGTTTATAATTTGAAATTCAGATGTAAATATTTAACACCATAATGTTAGGTATGTTCTTGTGACATTGTATAAATGTTTAATGAATAATTACACTACAAGTAGCCCAATGACAGTGTGTACCCATGGCAGCGTATACAAAAGGTTTGATTGCAATTTATATCTTGTTTACAAAAAAACTTTGTTCATGTTGGATTGTGTAAACTACACAGTTAAGGTTTAGTTGCAACCAACCTTGGACTGATTTCCCAAGATAATTTGTGTGGTTTGTAAGTAGCTTAAATTCAACTTAAAGGTCCATTATAGTGCCAGGAACACAAACTTGTTTTCCTGGCACTATAGGTTCATTAGGTCCCCCCCACCCTCAGGGTCCTCCTCCTGCTGGGCTGAAGTGGTAAAAACCCCTTCAGCCACTTACCTTTCTCCAGCGCCAGGCTCCCTCTGCACTGGGGAACTCTCCTCCTTCTGCCGACGCCAGCTCAGAATGTGCATGCGCGGCAAAAGCCGCACGCGCATTCAAACCGCCCATAGGAAAGCATTACTCAATGCTTTCCTATGGACGTCCAGCGTCTTCTCACTGTGATTTTCATAGTGAGATTTGCAGAAGCGCCTCTAGCGGCTGTCAGTGTGACAGCCACTAGAGGCTGGATTAACCCTCAGTGGGTCTCTGAAACTGCTGTTTTCATCTGCAGGGTTAAAACTAGAGGGACTTGGCACCAGACCACTTCATTGAGCTGAAGTGGTCTGGGTGCCTATAGTGGTCCTTTAAGGTTTCAGTTTTAAACAGCATGCACAATTCATATAAAGACCTGTTAAAGACTTCTCCAGCTAACCTGTGAAGACCAGACCATCATGCTGACAGCTGGGGCATAGCACTTGGCCACAAGGGGGGGGGGGGGGGATTATTAAGGCTGATGCACATGAGGGGAGCCTACACCTGATGTCTTTGCTAAACCTTTTCCCCCACATCACGTGCATCTTGACAGGCTGCATGGAGAGGCCGTCAGGGGCAAAATAGATTACAATAAAGGATTACTCCAAGAATCATAACAACTACAGATGCAGTAGGGTTATAATGCCATTATTACCTACTTGCATTCAGGGCAAACTATTTAATGACTGTTTCTCCCTTACTTGCATTCCTGAAGGAAGACAAGCCTTCTCTAAGGCCAACTGATCAGCGTCCAGCTTCAGAAGAGTGCCAGAGTATCAGTTTAAGGGGACACTATAGTCACCAGAACAACTAGAGCTTAATGTAGTTGTTTTGGTAAACCAAAAATAAGTGTTGTGCTAAGGGTTATACAAACCAAATATATATATATATATATATATATATATATATATATATATAGAGAGAGAGAGAGAGAGAGTGATCAAACTTCCCAGAGCCCTATAAACCTTGGCTTGGGGTAAAAGAAGCTCCATTTGAGAGGGAATGGATCCCACAGCTTATCCATAGTATGGTGATCTTAAACATAAAATCTGAAGGAGACAATCCCCAATGGCACAGTTTCACAAAAAGTTTTATTGCTATACAGATAAAAAACGCTTACTTCATAAAGTGGTGGGCATGCCCACAACCCACAAACACATAAATGTGACTTCACAAAGGCATAGGATAGTGCCAAAACATTGTCTTTTCCTCTAAACTTCAAATAAAAGACTGCCTGTTATTAAGAACCCATACGTATGTTATTGTTCCACAAACACATACGTAAATGAAAGTGATGATTCCTGATATTAGCAAGACAATTCCTGGCTCCGCCTTTGATGACATAAAACTTTGACGTATTTAGCCCTGCCTTTCGTGGGCTTCATCAGACTGGTCGTATATTTATTTTTGGTTTAATCAGATATTCTGGACTAGAATTCTTGTTATTATTTTTTTATTTTAAGATATTACCGAGTATTACTCTAAGCACAACACTTTTTTTTTGGTTTATTTGTATCATATCTCACCTGTGGGTGATTGCAGCTGGGTTACTTGTACAGAAAATTTCACTTGTATATGCACCTTTTTTTCCATTTTTAGCGCTGTCCACCTTTTGGTTGCTATTATTATTGTAGATGTCTGCAGGCTTTTAATGTAAACAATGCCTTTTTAGAGAAAAGGCAATGTTTACATTGCTGGCTAATACACCTCTAGTGGCATGCTTCTTGGGTCAGTGCTGCACAGTGTGGTCTGCATGGAGGCACTGAACGCTCCTGCGCAACATTCATGTGCAACAGCCTCCCAATGCATTAAGTGTGAGGATCTCATCCACAGAGAGGGAGGGGAAGTGGGTCTCAACCATGGCGAGACCAGCATGATGATGGGAAAAAAAGGTGAGTAAATTACATTTTTAACAGGGGATAAGGGGGCTGGAAACCTAAACAGCACTATCAGAACTATAGTGTCAGGAATACATATTATGCACAACATTTACATTAGCCAGCCTGGAATGCTTGAAACAAAATAATAAACAAGCGTTAAAATAAGAATACAAAGAAGCATAAGGTCTTAGAAGCAATCACAGTAGGAATGTAGTCTGTGTCCTATTACATCCTATAATGACTTTTGGATATGGACATCTTCTCATCATATATTGAGCAGATAATATTGATTTCTTATGTCATTTCTTATTGTCAGTTTTTCCTTCAGATTTTTGATGTTTATTTTTCTATTATTCTCAGACTGCTAACTAATATTTTATTTTTCTCCCAGATGGCTTTTTGACGTCAGAATAATATTATGTTGCTTATTACTTCCCTTGGGGATCATAAAGGTTGAGCTTTAGGGCATATCTCAAAGGTTTTCTCCACATTCATGTCATCCTTTACAATGTCACTTCCACATCTCTAAGGACTCACTACATTACTCTAATGTTAAACAAATACACAAATGGCAAGCACATACAACAGGATACCAGGAGGTTTTTATATCAAACAGAATTAAAATGTATCACATAAGAGAAAAAGAAAACATCTTTATGCTTTAACTGATGGTATTTACATATCAAAGAGTGAGCAGTAAGAAGACTAAGCTATATGGAAAACTTAGAGCCTTCTTCCTCACCCACAATAGTATGAGATGTTTTTATTAAATAAAAAAAAAATCAAGTGTAACAATGCTGCATTACTTTCTTGGCTTCTAAGATATTATCAATAAATGTCCAAGGCCTGAATATGCCGCATAAGCATAGACTCCTGTGGGAAACTGCAGAAGAGTCTAGGGCTTCTATTATTTGTGTGCAGGAGACCCATTTTGTATCACTCACTTAATGTGTCCAAAAAGTGCGGGACTTCTATCCTCTTTAAAGCATCTGACCAATTCGGATCCAAACTCACTTTGAAGACCCCTGTGGACACTTTAATACAGATTCCTGCACCATGCACAGAGTGAATTTAACATTGATAAATGTTTATTTACCACCATAGCACCCCTCTGCAAATCTGGAAAGGGTGTTACGCAAGCTCCCCTCAGACAGAATAGGCAAACTTATCATATGTGGAGATATCAACTAGGGATGTGCATGGGCAAAAAATTTGGTTTGGTACTTCCGAAATTCGGGACTTCGGCAATTCCCTAAGCCTAACCCTACCCCTACCTCAACCCTAACCCCAACCCTAACACTACCCCAACCCTTGTAGGTGTAGGGTTGGGGTTGGGGTTGGGCTTAAGGGTAGGGTTAGATTCCGGTCATAATTTCCTTAATTTTCCCTCCCTCCTTTTTTCCCTGCCACTTTTCAGAAATCTGAAGCATTTCAGCACTTCGGATATTCGAAAGCATCCGAATGTCCGAATTGCCGGAATTTCTCCGAATTTAAATTCGAACTGAAACAAATTGCACATGTCTAATATCAACCTATTAATGGATACATCATGGACTCCTCCTGCTTCTATTCCTCCATGCTAAGAGGGCAGCGCAAAGCGAATCTGGAGGATTGGAGGTCTAATGCATGAACATGGCTTGTATGATCAATGGAGGATCTTGGATCCGAGTTTAAGGGATTATAAATACTATTTTTATGTGCATAACAAGTATTTACGCAGTGATTTTTTTTTTTTTTACCGACCGCACTCTTCTTTTTAATTTAAAGTCTTAATAGGGCCTATAACATGGTCTGACTATAGTTTGTTAGTGCTAAAGCTCATTCTGACAAAGCTTGCAAAACCCTTTTCTGTCTGGAGGATGAAAGATGGCTTACTCCAATGCTCTAACACTAAAATGATGTTGGAAAAAACTATTCAGGAGTATTTCTCTCTCAACAACACAAAGGAGACATCATCGGAATGTTTATGGTTGGCACATAAGGCCATGGTAAGGGACAAGTTTATATTTCATTCTACTTTTGTAGTCAAACAAAATGCTAAGAAACTAGTGGATCTATGGTTACAACTCACAAGTTTAAAATGGGTCCATACGTTTACACCCACTAGTTTGATTTCAGAGCACATTAAAATATCGAGAGCAGATGTTAATGCACTTCAACTGGAAAAAAATGAATAATGTTTGAAGAGACCTAAAGTTCACTTTTACTTTATTGGGAACAAGGCTGGTCGACCCTTGCAGCCTATTTAACAAATGAACAGGGTATGAAGAAATTGCAAACATCTGTACTAGATTTTATGCTACATAACTTGAAATAATGTCCTCACACAATACAGCCTACTCCTGATGACATTTCTAAATACCTTCAGGACATTCCCTGTCCACCTTATAGAAGTCCAAATTCAAACTCTGTCTAGACCCATTGATGAGGAAGAGATTATGGAGGCATTCAGGGTGATGCCCCATGAGAAGTCACGGGCCAGGATTGGTTTTTCTCCCTTTACCATAAATGTTTTGTCTGTCAGCTATATCCTTATCTCCAGTCTCTTTACAACAGGTACACGTCTAGCAGCACTATGATAAAAGAGATGTCAACGACATATATTATAACATTGCCTTAGCTGGAAAAAAACTCCAACCCAGTGGTACAAGCTGTGTCCTATTGCACTCCTGAATTTAGATTTTAAGATTTATAGCAAGATCCTGGCATCACATTTATCCCCCCCCCCTACTTTCTGATCTTTTGACTGAGTGCATTGGGAGTATTTGGTCTAGATCATGGCGAGATACAACACATCCCAGAGATTTATAGTGACAATTATTGGCCCTGTATTCCAATCCCATGGTGGCAGTCCTTCTCTCTGGTTATGTGTCCAAATCCTTGAAACAATAGCAATGGGTTTAGACAGGGATGCTCCTTGTCCCCTCTGTTATACATTCTGGCCTTGGAACCCCTGACGTGCACTATCCATAGGGACCCAAACATATCTGGAGTCACTGCACTCTTCACTCTTCACGGATGATATAGTTCTTATCATGACCAACCCTCTCTGGTCTTTGCCTCATATGCAGGCAGTACTTGCCTCTCATATTGCGATTTCCTATCATAAAATGAATTCTCTAAAATCTCAAGAAATAGCCTTTAATTTGACTGAATCACATTCTGACCATCTTAAAGCCAACTAAAGATTTGACTGAAGACCATTCTACATGCAATATTTGTGTATTGGGCAATATATGGATTTACAAACGTTGACAACCTTATACTAGAAATGTGTATGACATCCAGTATACAGGGAGCTATACAGATAGGGCATGTTTGAAATTTCTTGGATGGGACGTAATGCCTCAGTGAAAATTATGATGTTTTTTACACTTGTTACGGACTTTACCCCTCCCATTTTCACAGCCCATGCGAAGGGAGATTAAAGCACACATAAATAAATGTGATCACGCTAATAAAAGACCAAGAGTTCCTCTGAGTACACTATATAAATCAAGACAGAAAGGGGGATGGACATCCCAAACTTAATCCATTACTACTTACTGGCTCAATCTTTGCTGTTCTGCAAGTCAGTGGGTTCCTTGTCATGGGTAGACATATAGGACACCCTTCTTGAATGGGATAGAATATCACAGTAATTGTGGTCCACATCAGGGAGGCCCCCGTTATCAATTTCCCTACTGGAAACCAGTCATGAAGACTTTAGCCACCCTTCAGGACCATTTCCCTCTGTTCAGACTTGTATTGAGACTTGCTCCACTAGTGACTTTAGACACAATCATTCCAGATTTGGATTTGTCAGGGTGGATAGGAGCAAGACCATCAAGCAACTGATGGACAAAGACATCATCATGCCCTTTTCTGATTTGCATTCTAAATATCAAATTCCCAACAGTGATTTGTTTTTTGTTTTATTCTTTATTTTTTCATCTTGACAGAATCAGCAACGTAACAGTGGCTTAATGACTTGTGCAAAAGTCAGATACAGGGCAATACACCATAACATATTAGAAAAAGGAACAAATTATAGGGCCCTTGGACATTTTACATGGTACACAAGTAAGTACAATTTTGCCGTTCGTCAAGGGATTTTCAAATATCTTTGACATTGTTAGATTAACAGACATGCGTCCAAGTATGCAGTGATATCTCCATAAAGCCATAAAACAGCATATGCTGTGTGATTGGAGTACCAACTGTGCCTAGGCAGAACAAACAGATAAAACTTATATTGATCTCCAGCCCATCATGTGTGTTGGATGTCCAAGAACATCAACCAGCCCCTTATTATAGAGGGGTCTGTCAACAAGGAAGAAATAGAGAGAAAAAGGGGTAGGGGGTGGGGGAAGGTTCCGGCGGTCTGCAAGGTGGGGCATTCATTTCACCTCTGTCCCAGGGCACTGCTGTCCCAGGGTTCCCATATTTTGAGGAACGTTTTAAGCAAGCCTTTTACTCTAGCCGTCAATTCATCCATTAAGTGGATCTCTCTAATTCTTGCTATAACTTCTGTTACCCTTGGGCTGTCCTGTTGCAGCCGAGTGGCTGCCACTGACTTTCTGGCTGCTAGGGTGAGTTTGCGAATACGTTTAGAAAAACGTCGCCTGAGAGGGGATATGATAACATTATACAAATATATTCGAGCCCAATACAAACCATTGTGTGGAAATCTATTCACAAACCGGACTTTACATAGGACACGAGGTCATGCGTTTAGACTAGAAGAAAGAAGATTTTGTCTAAGGCAAAGGAAAGGTTTTTTTACTGTCAGAACAATCAGGATGTGGAATTCTCTGCCTGAAGAAGTGGTTTTATCAGAGTCCATGCAGATGTTCAAACAGCTACTAGATGCATACTTGCAAAAACAGAATATTCAAGGCTATAATCTTTCAATGTAGGGTAATAACTGCTTGATCCAAGGATAAATCCGACTGCCATTCTGGGGTCAAGAAGGAATTTTTTTTCCTAGCTTGTTGCAAAATTGGAAGTGCTTCAAACTGTTTTTTTTTGCCTTCTTTTGGATCAACAGCAAAAAACATATGTGAGGAAGGCTGAACTTGATGGACGCAAGTCTCTTTTCAGCTATGTAACTATGTACTATGTAACTATGTTTTTGTTCCGTCCTGGTCCAACTCTCGACAGTGCGATTAAGCAGGTATACCCAGGGATCTAATTCTAGGGTCCTGGAGAGTACTCTCCGTATCAGGTGTTTAATTGCGGTCCAGAAGTGAACAATTTTTGGGCACTCCCACCACATATGTAAGTAGGTGCCCCTCATACCGCAGCCCCTCCAGCACGTCAGTTGTGGTTTTATGCATTCCCAACAGTGATTTTTATAAGTACTTAAGAGTGAGACACTCTTTAGCCTCTCCCTTTAATCTGAGCCCTGCAGATAAGACACCTAGCAGGATTGATCAAACAGTTCCCAAATGCTTGTAAGGCCATTTTGGTGTGATATCAGACCATTATAACCTTACTATACTCTACTGAGCCCTCTTTTAAAGGTGGATGGGGGAGGATGATGGGATGGCATTTTTCAGAGGGAATGTAGCAATCCATCTTGGGATTTACAGCCACCTTCTCTTGTTGCACCAACCATGTAGAACTTCCCTATAAACTCTTGACCTGGTGGCACCACATATATCCTAGTGTATCCCAGGATTCTTGGCATGAATGCAGGAAGGTGGGATCTTTATCACATGTATGGTGGTCATGTATTTAAATTCCTCTAGTCTGGGGGGCAATGTTTTGATTTAGTGGAACCCCTCATTCCTATCAAACTTCCCTTTACCTTGGAGGTAGCAATACTCAATAATTTTTCAGATGTAATCACTCGCCATTACAAAAAAATGTCATCCTTCCTTTTTATAGAGTTGAAACCTTTAATGCTCAACACTGGAGCAAAGTGTTTTTTTGTTTTTTTTTTACTATTCTTTTTTTTAGGAGTGCAGTGATAAGTACAAGCTTTAGTAATGACTTATGACAATAGGTATAATGACATTATGTAAACAAGGAAAGTTCAAGATGTGCTGCACTTTTTTGTTTTGGTTAAAGAAAACATGACATATGCAGACTGACATTGTGATAAATCAAGATGTGAATATATAATAGCATGGATAGTCTATGTGAGAGTTAACCAGCAGAGAAACTTCTTGTAAGGTAAGTAGACTGCTACTGGGTAAGTGACAGATGCCATAACACATGCTAAACCAGCAGGAAAAGAAAAGAAAAAAAGAAAAGAAAATATTCATGTTAAACATTCGAAACAGGGGCACGCTTGTACTGCTGAGGCCCCATGCATGCATAAACTTTGCACAGAAGAGTGACAGCCGCTGCAAGAGCCGTGTCTTAGCTTCTTATAGATACCCCAGCACACAGGGGGATGCAGTCAGCCAATTCCTTGACTCGGCTTGATATTTGGATAGTGTTCCAGTCTGTCCAAGAGAGACGCCAAGCGGAGCCCGGGTGAGACAGCCCTCCAGCCCCAGGCCCATTCAAGAGCCGGTTCCACTTTTCCACTAACCCGGTATCTACTCAAGTCCAAATCCTTCACCTGTGTTGGACCTCTGTAAGCTTGTTAGATTAGGTGATTTTGGCGCCAAGACCAAGGTACTGCTTTGTGCCTGGGATGTGGAGACACAGGCAGCTGCAATATGCAGGACTGCACAGATCTGGCACAGTGGAGAAAGGGATAACCCCTACCAGTCCAAAGGGGTGGGGGGGAGCGCGGCCCAAACACTTCAAGGCGAGTGATCGTCCGCGTCACATGCCTTGGTGCAGACAGTAGACCACAGGGATCCTCAGGCAGGGGCGGGCTGGGCCGGGGGGCAGGGAGGCAATTGCCCCCCAGGCCGCCCTAAATCCAGGGCCGCCCACATCCAAAAAGAAAATAAAAATGTTCCCCCCAGTGGCTGAACTACCGGCCCGGCTGCTCTGTAGACCTATGCTGGCAGGACTGGCTCCCCTTGCAAAACTGCTATTTAGTATATTGCTAATTCGGCAATATACTAAATAGCAATTATCCTAGCTCACTGATTGGCGATCGGCCAGTAACCTCAGTAAGAGGCAGAGTGGGGTGCAGATGGAGGTCCAGCTGCATTCATTGTTTGTGTGTGCCGCGGAGGCACACCGGAACTCAATGCCTACCCTCACCTCTTCCTGGGCGGAGTTCTGGCCTGCAGGGCCCCTCCCTCAGTTCCCAGGATGCCAGCACTGGGACTGCACAGGGGAGCTCGAGCAAGCCCAGCAGACCCAAGGCCCCCAAGAGATCCCTGTCCCAGCTGGCAGCAGTGGCCCACAGGATCAAGGTGAGTGAAATACTCTACCTCACCTCTCCCTGCATACATAGGAGGCTGTCTCTTCCTGGCTCTACTTCTTTCTGTGTGTCTCACTTTCTTTCTGTCTCTCTCCTTTCCTTGTGTCACTCTCTGTCTCTCTATAGCTTTCTATCTGTCTCAGTTTCTCCTTTCCTTGTGTCACTCTCTCTGGCTGTCTCTTGCTCTCCTTTCCTTGTGTCACTCTCTGTCTCTCTATAGTTTTCTAGCTGTCTCAGTTTCTCCATTCCTTGTGTCACTCTCTGTCTCTCTCTGGCTGTCTCCTTTCCTTGTGTCACTCTCTGTCTCTCTCTAGCTGTCTCAGTCTCTCCTTTCCTTGTGTCACTCTGTCTCTCTCTAGCTGTCTCAGTCTCTCCTTTCCTTGTGTCACTCTGTCTCTCTCTAGCTGTCTCAGTCTCTCCTTTCCATGTGTCACTCTGTCTCTCTCTTGCTGTCTCAGTCTCTCCTTTCCTTGTGTCACTCTGTCTCTCTCTAGCTGTCTCAGTCTCTCCTTTCCTTGTGTCACTCTGTCTCTCTCTTGCTGTCTCAGTCTCTCCTTTCCTTGTGTCACTCTGTCTCTCTCTTGCTGTCTCAGTCTCTCCTTTCCTTGTGTCACTCTGTCTCTCTCTAGCTGTCTCAGTCTCTCCTTTCCTTGTGTCACTGTCTCTCTCTAGCTGTCTCAGTCTCTCCTTTCCTTGTGTCACTCTGTCTCTCTCTAGCTGTCTCTGGCTCTCCTTTCCTTGTGTCACTCTCTGTCTCTCCATCTCTCTACAAGTGTAGCTCTGTCTCCCTTTGGTTCTCTGTCTCTCCCTCCCTCTCTGTTTCTTTGGCTCCCTCTTAAACAGCCACAAATACAATCACACTCAGCCAGCTCTCACACACCCACACAATCACACTTATCCAACTACACAGATGCATGCAACACTCACTCAGCAACAGTACAATCACACAAAGAAACCACACACATGTCAACCATGTGTATTGCTTAGTGAGGAGTGACGAGGAGCGAGAATATGCACCAGGTAGAGTGACAAGGGGGCCCTACTTTAATTCTTGCACAGGGGCCCAGCGGTCCCCAGTTACGCCCCTGGTTCCCCCCCCATGGGCCCGTGGTGCTGGTACTGCGGTTGCACTGGGGCCCACACACTAAGGGGGACCACCGGGTGGCCCATACACAGCAAGCAGAGCCAGACCCCAACTCCCAAGCACCCTAGCCAGCACACTGGACCTTAGGAAAGGTACCAGCAAAGGTAGGAAGCTGGCTTTAAAAGTGTAAAGTGTGTGTGTGTGTGTGTGTGTGTGTATGAGTATGTCTGTGTGTTTGTCTGTGTTAGTATGTCTGTGTGTCAATATATCTGTGTATGTGTCAGTATGTCTGTCTATGTGTGTGCAAGTATGTCTCTGTGGGTGTGCCAGTTTGTATGTCTGTGTGAGTCAGTATGCCTGTAACAGTGTGTCTGTCAGTGAGTGTGTGCATGTGCCAGTCAGTGAGTGTGTGTTTGTTAGTGTGTGTCAAATCAGCAAGTGTGTGCACCTGTCAGTGAGTGTGTCTGTTTAGGTGACTGCCCCCCCTTTCAATCACATGGGAAACGTGTTTGTACTCTCTTCTTGGTGCAATGGGCCACTTGACTGGATTTGCCCCCCAGGCCTAACGCTGCCAGCCCTCCCCTGTCCTCAGGGCCTGGTAAGTATCTGGTAGAGCCAAGTGAGTCAGTCCAGTGGGTGCACAGGTTCTCACTGTATTACCTCATATATTTGTAGTCACAAGTATTGCAGAAGTATATGCTTTTTAAGCTTAAATTGTGGTCTGAACAGAGGAGCTCCCTTGGCTTGCTTGATGGTCAGGCCACACCCCCCAATTACTCTTAAACAACTTATACACCACATAAGGTGTACATAGCACATGCTACTGGCAACATCTTACAAGTGTTTCATAAGATCTAGGGACCAATTTTGTCTACTAGTGGGAGACCAGTGGGGGTCAGCTCAGCTCGATTCTGCAGGGACGGAAGACTGTGACACTATTGGCATTCAAAATATGGGCTAAATGAGTACCATACGGCCCACCTAGAGTAAGGTGTGTAAACCTGGATGGATAGATGATGTCTCGATGAACAGTCTGTGTGTGTAATTTGTGTGTCCCGTGAGTCAGACTTCATATACGGAGAGGTCCATGCCTCTATTGTCATGCACATGGTCCATTCACTCTATTTTCTGTTTTTTCCCTTGGTTTACTTTAGATTAATATTAATTTAACTCAAATTAATTTACTTTAATGTAATTCCATTTACTTTCACTTACTTTAATTTAAGTATGGTCCTTGTTATAATGATTGATAACTTGTAATTTCCTTGTACATGTTCTAAATGCAAGTACCATATTGCTTACCACATTACTCAAGGTTATTGCTTCATTGGATACACCAATACTGTTTTCCACTGGTATTGCGAATTGATTGACTCTATGTGATTGCATTTTATCCACTGAAACTTTAATGATACCACTGAATACAAAATCAATAAAAACTATTTGTCACAAAAAAATAAATAAAATAAAAACCCTCTGAAAATTAGTCAAACTAAAAAAATTAACAACCGACCTGGAAGAGTTAATGCTCATAATAAAGGAACAAATTGCAGCTTTGCTTAATGAATTTCTTCTAAATTCAGAAAATTGGTTTCCAACTCACCACAAATCTCTGCTT
Source organism: Pelobates fuscus (assembly GCF_036172605.1). Taxonomy (NCBI): domain Eukaryota; kingdom Metazoa; phylum Chordata; class Amphibia; order Anura; family Pelobatidae; genus Pelobates; species Pelobates fuscus. The sequence goes on along the minus strand of NC_086318.1, from coordinate 343,057,654 downwards.
AGAGATTTGGACTTAAGTTAATCAAGGAAAAGAAGAGACAACAAAGGATCCATAACAGTGAAGTACTGTTGAAATCTCACAACAATAAATTGTGCTGACTAAGAGCAATATCCATAGCGCATATCAGTTCTTGTCTAATAAAGTACCGTTCTTGGAAGAGGCAAGTATAAAATGCATTTTCTTTAGCAGCATTTTCATGTTCAGGGTGATGTAATTCCATCATGACACTTCCTGTGCATTCATGTGTAAGTGCATTCACATTTAGACATTGCTTCTATAGTGTTGTAAGAACACAGGTGCGTGCATGTAAGGCACTAGTGAGATAGATGAATTTGCTTGGTATTCTCAGGCTGGGCAAAGACATCCAGTCATACATTACAAATTATAAAATTAGAATGGCTAAGAATTAATGAGCTCATCTAATCCAATGCTTCTCCATGGGAAAACATTAGGATTCTAGTCCCAAAACGTCATACTGCGCCAATCAAATGCTTGACCTTAGCTCAGTTATAGTTGCAGAAGAGCCTATAGTGGCTGTCTGGTAGACGGCCACTACAGGTGTGTTAACCTTATAATGGAAACATTGCAGTTTCTATAAAAGTGCAATTTTTAATACCGGCATGAAAAGTACAGGGCCTCTGCATCCAAATCACTTAATTGAGATGAACTGGTCTGGGTGTATTTAGTGGTAATTTAAGTGCATATTGTTGGCAAATCAGAATTACTTTCAAGTCAGGTATTTTCACCAAAGATTTTAAATGCATTTTCAATTATTCAAACATTAGTGAATAAGTAATTTACCAAACTACAGATTGTAATTTAAAATGCAAATAGCAAAATTTGGGCTAAAATAGCCAGTAATTATTAGAATGTCTGCAATATGGCTACCGTAGCCTATAACTTGAAACTCAGATTTCAATACACTACAATTCAGAGTTTGGTAAACAAATTCTGACTCTCATGATCTACCAATTATTATTACACACCACTGTGATCCCACAGGAATGTTTCTTGGGTTGAATATGTATTAAAATTAAAAAAAGAAGAATTGGCAGTTCCCCTTTATAAGAATGTATAATGTCATAGAATGGGACGGCAGATAAGAACCATTCAGCCCATCTAGTCTGTCAAATTGTCTAAATACTTTCATTAGTCCCTGGCCTTATCTTAAGTCTAGGATAGCCTTATGCTTATTCCACGAATGCTTAAACTCCCTCACTGTGTTATCCTCCACTGTGGCATGACCTCAAGAAAGCGATTCACACCAGACATCCCAAGAATATTGTTGAACTGAAACAGTTCTGTAAAGAGGAATGGTCAAGAATTACTCCTGACCGTTGTGCACGTCTGATCTGCAACTACAGGAAACGTTTGGTTGAAGTTATTGCTGCCAAAGGAGGTTCAACCAGTTATTAAATCCAAGGGTTCACATACTTTTTCCACCTGCACTGTGAATGTTTACATGGTGTGTTCAATAAAAACATGGCAACATTTCATTCTTTGTGTGTTATTAGTTTAAGCAGACTGTGATTGTCTATTGTTGTGACTTAGATAGATCAGATCACATTTTATGACCAATTTGTGCAGAAATACATATCATTCCAAAGGGTTCACATACTTTTTCTTGCAACTGTATTATTAGAAACAAAACATCGTATTATGGATATATATTGTTATAATGTCCTGAGTCTACAAATGAGCAGATAATTGACTCTGCTGTGAAATATGAGTAGTATTATAATTATATGGCATGGGTATTGGGGCTGGCTATGGCTCCCTTAGGTCCCTTAGGACCCTATAGGTCGCGTAAACAGAAGAAAGGAACAGGTAGTGAACATAATAGGTAAGTCAGATGAAGACAGAAATGAAAAGGGTGCGCCTAACTTACATAAAAATAATATTATGCATAAATAAAATAATAATAAAATAATAGTCCAAAGTCCTACAATAAGTCTGAAGTGGTAAGTTCCACAAAGTATGGAGGATGCTTGAGGATGATGTCAGTCTTTACGCCTATGCACTTGTAGTTTGGTGATGATATGTGAAGATAAAAGCAGGAAAACAAAAATCCCAATGGTACAGTATGTCAGCAAGGTGAAAGGGGATAAAATAGTGATAATGAAAATTACTCACAATTTTCAGAGCTAAAATCCAGCTCTGATATTATATGCGTGAAGTGGAATGATCCCCACTCAAGGATATATAGGGTGACGCTGGTCAGCAAGTAGTGCAGGTGAAAAATCCAGCGATGATCCGGCTCGGCCGATAATAAGAGAAAATAAAATATAGTGCTCTCTGTATGGCAGATAAAAATGCTAGAAGAAAATAAAAATATACTCACAGTATATAGAGCAGGCTGAACTGCTCGGTGTAAGCGTATGGGTGGTATAATCCCCACCTATGGATTCTTTGCGCTATTGCGTGGGTTTATAAATAATAAGTAAGGTCAGGTTAAAAAAGGTAAAAAAGGATATTTAAAGGAATATGGCAAACAAGATATTTTGGTGCCAAAAATTCCTTTATTACAAATATAAAATATAAAATATAAAATGTATAATGTATAATATAAAATGTATAAGTCAGATGAAGAGCATAAAAATGCACTCAACAGAGAGTAACAAAATAAAAATATGTTCTATCAATATTCAAATCAGCCTTTGCACTATGTGCCTTAAAAGATTAAAGAATATGCACTGGTTTCAGGGACTCCGGTAGTGTCGGGGCTGGAGTCTTTGTTTGCTGGTGTTGTTCCCCATTTTTTTAAGGTGACTTCTGCCATCTTGCCCTTTGAGGTTGCGGCAAAGTATCAATGGACTGAAGACCGGTCCAGTCCTCCACACATTCCTCTGGTAAGTTCAGTCTCCGTTGAAATGCTGGTATGTCTGCTGGGGCCGCAATTGTGTACTGCTTTCTGCTGTGAGTCACAGACAGTGAGAATGGGTAATTCCATCTGTACTTAAGGCCTTGGTCATTTAGGGCCTTTATAATCGGCCGGAGTGCCCTGCAGACTTGTAGGGTAGCCTTCACTAGCTGCGGGAATATAAGCACTTGCTTGCCTTGAAATGAGACAGTCGTCTGTGACCTGGCTTGTTTTAAAAATGTCCTCCTTGACAGGGTAAATATGTAGGCGGCAGAAAAGATTTTGTGGCTTATCTTGTGCAAGAGAGCGAGGTCTCATGGTCCTATGTGCTCGGTCAAATTTGATCTTTGTGTCCCTCGGGCACTGCAAAATTTGGTAAATAGTGTCTTCAAGGCCTCAAATACATTCTGAATAGTTCCATTAAGAGCCTCTGGCACTCCTCACACCCGCAGGTTGTTCTTACTCCCTCTGTTGTCCACATCGTCCAATTTCCTATAGAGATAGTGCAGTGCCTCATTTTCTTTGGTAAAGGCATCTTGACATACTGTCCATTGTGCAGAAGTTGCTTCCCCTTCTTCTTTTAGGTCCTGTACTCAATGCCCCAGTGCCTGCACCTCATTTCCCATAGCATGCAGTTTCCCCCCTACACTTGCCTCCAGTTTTTGTAGAATTTCTGCCATGTCCGCTTGTGAAGGGAGCTGGAGTCTGATGAGAGTTCGGACACTGCAAGGCTCTCTGGCGGGCTTTCCTGTATTCAAATGCCAGGCGTGTGATGCCGGAGGCAGAGCGGTGCTTTTTAGTAGCCATGCTGTTTTCTGCTCAGGAGATGGTCTCCTCAGAGAACCTCTTTCACGCATGCATCCACTGTGCTGGTCAGGCCACTGTAGCAGTACTTACCCTCTCCAGGGTCCGGCCGGGGTCCTCTCTTCTCGACGCGCGCGGTCCTGCTCCTGCACGAGCCGCGCGCGGCTCATCCAACGACGAGATCAGTCAGGCGGGCAGTGACCGCCAGAAGCGGTCACGTGTCCCGCCTGACACTAAGAGCGCGCCGCGCGTCTCGGGCGCGCTCTTAAAGGGACAGTGGGAGACAAAATTAGAATCAGTCTCCCATTGGCCCCTGTCATGCCACGTTCCCCATACACTCACGTTTTGGGGTCGTGGATATGACAGGGGCCAATCAAAGTGAACATTAGGGTATTTATACTCACCTGTTTCCTTTGCACCTTGCCCTATCGTGGTTTCTGTTCAGTTCACTTTAGTGCTTGTATCGTTCAGTTGGTTTTTTGGTGCTTGACCTTGGCTTTGTTCCTGACTCCGCTTTCTCTTTATCCTTGCTTGTTTATCCGCCGGTTTGTCTTCCTGTGTACCAGTCCTTGGCTTGTTCTACTTTACGCTGTCTCTCCGTCCCCTTGACCTCGGCTTGCACTGGACTCTCTCTTCTCTTGTTCTCGTCTAAGTCCGGCCATTCTAAGGTCCGGTAAGACGAATCCTGGTTTCTTGTCTCTTGACTATCTGGACTATTCCTGCGTGTTGGGGTATATTACCGTGACATTACGATAGGGCCATGGACCCCGCAGGTTTAGGACAACAGATGGCCACTCATGAGGCTAGATTCGCAGAACAGGATCACCGTATGGATCAAATGGCTCAAGCCATCCAGACACTGTTATCCAGAACAGCTCCGGTACCTGTACCTGCGCCTCCTGTAACCCCTGTACCAGACACAGCTAATATGCCTAATGCTTCAGCACATCTAACCCCGCCACCTAGGTATGGAGGGGACGCTAAGACATGTAGGGGATTCCTTAATCAAGTGGAATTCCACTTTGAAATGTACCCACGTTCATTTCCCACTGATAGATCTAAGGTGGGTTTTCTTATGCACCAGCTTACGGATAAGGCACTTGAATGGGCAAATCCTATTTGGGAGGCTAATGGACCTATGGTACCCGATTTCAATAGCTTCCTCACAGCGTTTCGTAGAACATTTGACACGACTAAAAGGTCAAAGAATGCCGCCAGGGCGTTAATGAGAATTAAGCAAGGATCTAAATCTGTAGCCGATTATGCTATTCAGTTCCGTACCCTTGCCTCACAGGTAGATTGGACTAACAATGGGCTTACTACTGCGTTTATGGAAGGTCTGTCTGAAACTATGTTGGATGAGGTAGCAGCTAAGGACCTCCCTGTACCCCTAGAGGACCTTATTGACTATCTCATCGATATAGATAACAGGATCCGTGACAGGTTATATACCAAGTCCAGAAATAGACGCTTTGTCCCCGTTAATTCACCTAGAGCTGAGACTCCCGAGGGATCTAAAGGGTCAGAGGAGGAACCTATGCAGTTAGGGGCTGCTAAACTTACTGACGCTGAAAAACTTTATAGGAGAAAGGAGGGACTTTGTCTTTATTGTGGTAGGAGGGGCCATATGAGACAAGAATGTCCTGTGCGTCCGGGAAACTATCGCACCTAAGACCGTATAGAGGACAGGCCTTGGGTGTGACATCAGAGTCCTCACATTTGCCTCTTAATAAATTGCTTCTCCCTGTTTCCCTGCACCTTGGTAGTAACTGCATAGCAGGAAATATACTAGCCCTGGTTGATTCCGGAGCGGCCGAAAACTTTATAGATTCCAGTTTTGTCAAGGAGAATAACATACCCACTAGAGAGAAGGAGAAACCCTTGGCCGTTGAGGCCATAGATGGTAGACCATTATGCTCTCCAGTTATCACACATGAAACTGTACCACTACATATGTCTACAGGGGTGTTACACTCTTAAACCATTCGGTTTCAGATCATTACTTCTCCTTCCTCTCACCTCGTGTTAGGGTATCCTTGGTTGCGTACTCATAATCCCACTATTGATTGGGAGTCAGGACAAATAGTTTCTTGGAGTGATGCTTGCCAAGAGTCTTGTATTGTTAAAATCACCCCTTTGAATTCTACTAATATTCCTCCCGTGCCTACGGTCATACCCCCTCAGTACTTGTCTCTTAAATCTGTTTTTGATAAAAGGGAGGCTGAAAAGTTGCCACCTCACAGGCCTTACGACTGTGCTATTAATTTACTACCTGGTACTATGCCTCCCAAAGGGAGGATATATCCTTTGTCTCCTCAGGAGAATCTTGTTATGGAGGAATATATTAAGGAGTCTTTAGAAAAGGGATTTATAAGAAGATCCTCTTCCCCGGCAGGGGCTGGTTTCTTCTTTGTATCCAAGAAAGATGGCGAATTAAGGCCTTGTATTGACTATAGGGGCCTAAATAAAATCACCGTCAAAAATGCGTACCCCATACCTTTGATCACGGAACTATTTGGTAGGCTTAAACATGCCACAGTTTTTACTAAATTGGACCTTAGGGTGCTTACAATCTCATACGTATCAAAAGGGATCACGAATGGAAGACCGCATTCAATACCAGGAGTGGTCACTACGAATATACTGTGATGCCCTTTGGCCTTTGTAACGCCCCAGCAGTTTTTCAAGAATTTATTAATGATGTCCTACGTCAGTATATACATACATTCGTAATAGTATACTTGGACGACATATTAATTTATTCTACTGATTTACAGACTCATCACATGCATGTTAAATAAGTGTTGAGAACTCTTCTTGTTAACGGTCTCTATTGCAAACTCGAAAAATTTTCATTTGATCAATCAGAAGTCCAATTCTTGGGTTATATAATCTCTGCCAAGGGTTTTCGTATGGATCCCAAGAAACTTTCTGCCATTATGGAATGGCCTCTACCTCAGGGTTTGAAAGCCATTCAGCGTTTTCTGGGGTTCTCAAATTATTATAGGCGCTTTATTAAAGGGTTTTCTGCCATTGTAGCACCTATAACCAGAATGACCAAGAAGGATGGTAATACTCATGTCTGGAAACCAGAAGCACTTGAGGCCTTTGAATTCCTGAAGGCTTCATTTGCCTCTGCCCCTATTTTACAGCATCCTGTCCCTTCACTACCCTTTATTATTGAGGTTGATGCCTCTGAGATTGGGGTAGGTGCTATCTTGTCTCAAAGAGATTCACCTGAAAAGCCGTTACACCCTTGTGGCTTCTTTTCCAGACAGATGTCCAAAGCAGAGAAGAATTATGATGTAGGCAATCGCAAACTCCTTGCTATCATTTTGGCGCTCAAGGAATGGAGACATCTACTAGAAGGTACTAGGGATCCCATCCTCATTTTAACGGATCACAAAAACCGCTCCTACCTTAGTGAAGCAAAAAGATTGTCTTCTAGGCAGGCCAGGTGGTCTCTGTTTTTGTCTCGTTTTAATTACATAATCACCTACAGACCAGGTGATCGTAATACTAAAGCTGACGCTCTGTCCAGACAATTCGAGACTACTGACAAACTAGAAATTGATGTTACCCCTGTCATTCCTCCCGACAGAATAATAGCTACTACTGTTCTTTCTATTTCTTCTTCCCTCTTAGAAGCTATACAGGCTAAACAAAACATGGCTCCTGGGGAAAGGCCTGCTGATAAACTGTTCGTTGATATACCCGAGAGACGAGACATTATGTCATTATATCATGACACTAGAACTGCTGGACACCCTGGTATTTCTAAAACGTTCTCAGCAGTTTCTAGATATTTCTGGTGGGCTTCCTTACGCAAAGACGTCACCGATTACGTTAATGCCTGTACTACTTGTGCCAGTATGAAGTCCTCCCACAGAGTTCCTTGTGGGTTGTTGCATCCCTTGCCCATACCCGAGAGGCCGTGGTCCAATCTATCCATGGATTTTATTGTTGAATTACCCCCTTCGAATGGTAAAACTGTCATCCTGATGATTGTGGATCGTTTTTCTAAGATGGCTCATTTTGTGTCTCTTGTCAAATTGCCATCATCCAAGGAACTTGCCTCTATCTTTGCCAGGGAGGTGTTTCGGTTGCATGGTATTTCCACTTCGATCGTGTCCGATAGTAGTAGCCAGTTTATCTCCAGATTCTGGAAAACGTTTTGTTCAGAGATGGGCATCTCCCTCTCGTTTTCTTCCGCTTACCACCCCCAGTCTAATGGAGCTGCTGAACGTGCCAACCAATCTCTAGAGCAGTATCTTCGTTGTTTCGTGTCCCACCATCAGAACAATTGGGCTGACCTTCTTCCTTGGGCTGAGTTTGCTCGTAATAATGCTGCTCATGAATCCTCCGGTAACAGCCCTTTTTACGTTGTTTATGGCCGGCATCACGTGGTTCTTCCAGCTGCATTCTCCTTACAGGGCATGCCAGCTCTGGATGAACATTTGGCTGGTTTACGTAATACTTGGGAGCAGGTTCAGTGTTCTTTGGTGGATTCCGCTGCTCGCCAGAAGGTTCAGGCAGACAAGCATCGCAGGGCGGCTCCATCCTATGCTGTGGGGGACCGGGTTTGGCTTTCTACTCGCAATATTCGTCTTCGTGTGCCTTCTATGAAGTTGGCTCCTCGTTTTATTGGTCCTTTTCGTATCTTGCATGTGGTTAATCCTGTCTCGTATGCCTTGGATCTTCCTAAGAATCTATGCATTCCTAACGTGTTTCATACCTCCTTGTTAAAACCCCTCCTGTGCAACCGTTATACTCGGCATGTCCCTCCTCCCCCTCCGGTTTCTGTGGAGAGCCATGAGGAATTTGAAGTGGCTGCTATACTCGACTCTCGTTTTCTTCGGGGTCGCCTCCAATATCTGGTACATTGGAAGGGCTATGGGCCTCAGGAACGCAGTTGGATTTCCCCTGCGCTGTTCACGCTCCTCGCCTTGTGCGTTCTTTCCACGCTCGCTTTCCTGCCAGGCCTGCTCCTCCCCGCCCGGTGGGCGTGTCTTCAGGGGGGGTACTGTAGCAGTACATACCCTCTCCAGGGGCCGGCCGGGGTCCTCTCTTCTCGCCACGCGCGGTCCTGCTCCTGCGTCTCGGGCGCGCTCTTAAAGGGACAGTGGGAGACAAAATTAGAATCAGTCTCCCATTGGCCCCTGTCATGCCACTTTCCCCATACACTCACGTTTTGATAAGAACCATTCAGCCCATCTAGTCTGTCAAATTGTCTAAATACTTTCATTAGTCCCTGGCCTTATCTTAAGTCTAGGATAGCCTTATGCTTATTCCACGAATGCTTAAACTCCCTCACTGTGTTATCCTCCACTGTGGCATGACCTCAAGAAAGCGATTCACACCAGACATCCCAAGAATATTGTTGAACTGAAACAGTTCTGTAAAGAGGAATGGTCAAGAATTACTCCTGACCGTTGTGCACGTCTGATCTGCAACTACAGGAAACGTTTGGTTGAAGTTATTGCTGCCAAAGGAGGTTCAACCAGTTATTAAATCCAAGGGTTCACATACTTTTTCCACCTGCACTGTGAATGTTTACATGGTGTGTTCAATAAAAACATGGCAACATTTCATTCTTTGTGTGTTATTAGTTTAAGCAGACTGTGATTGTCTATTGTTGTGACTTAGATAGATCAGATCACATTTTATGACCAATTTGTGCAGAAATACATATCATTCCAAAGGGTTCACATACTTTTTCTTGCAACTGTATTATTAGAAACAAAACATCGTATTATGGATATATATTGTTATAATGTCCTGAGTCTACAAATGAGCAGATAATTGACTCTGCTGTGAAATATGAGTAGTATTATAATTATATGGCATGGGTATTGGGGCTGGCTATGGCTCCCTTAGGTCCCTTAGGACCCTATAGGTCGCGTAAACAGAAGAAAGGAACAGGTAGTGAACATAATAGGTAAGTCAGATGAAGACAGAAATGAAAAGGGTGCGCCTAACTTACATAAAAATAATATTATGCATAAATAAAATAATAATAAAATAATAGTCCAAAGTCCTACAATAAGTCTGAAGTGGTAAGTTCCACAAAGTATGGAGGATGCTTGAGGATGATGTCAGTCTTTACGCCTATGCACTTGTAGTTTGGTGATGATATGTGAAGATAAAAGCAGGAAAACAAAAATCCCAATGGTACAGTATGTCAGCAAGGTGAAAGGGGATAAAATAGTGATAATGAAAATTACTCACAATTTTCAGAGCTAAAATCCAGCTCTGATATTATATGCGTGAAGTGGAATGATCCCCACTCAAGGATATATAGGGTGACGCTGGTCAGCAAGTAGTGCAGGTGAAAAATCCAGCGATGATCCGGCTCGGCCGATAATAAGAGAAAATAAAATATAGTGCTCTCTGTATGGCAGATAAAAATGCTAGAAGAAAATAAAAATATACTCACAGTATATAGAGCAGGCTGAACTGCTCGGTGTAAGCGTATGGGTGGTATAATCCCCACCTATGGATTCTTTGCGCTATTGCGTGGGTTTATAAATAATAAGTAAGGTCAGGTTAAAAAAGGTAAAAAAGGATATTTAAAGGAATATGGCAAACAAGATATTTTGGTGCCAAAAATTCCTTTATTACAAATATAAAATATAAAATGTATAATGTATAATATAAAATGTATAAGTCAGATGAAGAGCATAAAAATGCACTCAACAGAGAGTAACAAAATAAAAATATGTTCTATCAATATTCAAATCAGCCTTTGCACTATGTGCCTTAAAAGATTAAAGAATATGCACTGGTTTCAGGGACTCCGGTAGTGTCGGGGCTGGAGTCTTTGTTTGCTGGTGTTGTTCCCCATTTTTTTAAGGTGACTTCTGCCATCTTGCCCTTTGAGGTTGCGGCAAAGTATCAATGGACTGAAGACCGGTCCAGTCCTCCACACATTCCTCTGGTAAGTTCAGTCTCCGTTGAAATGCTGGTATGTCTGCTGGGGCCGCAATTGTGTACTGCTTTCTGCTGTGAGTCACAGACAGTGAGAATGGGTAATTCCATCTGTACTTAAGGCCTTGGTCATTTAGGGCCTTTATAATCGGCCGGAGTGCCCTGCAGACTTGTAGGGTAGCCTTCACTAGCTGCGGGAATATAAGCACTTGCTTGCCTTGAAATGAGACAGTCGTCTGTGACCTGGCTTGTTTTAAAAATGTCCTCCTTGACAGGGTAAATATGTAGGCGGCAGAAAAGATTTTGTGGCTTATCTTGTGCAAGAGAGCGAGGTCTCATGGTCCTATGTGCTCGGTCAAATTTGATCTTTGTGTCCCTCGGGCACTGCAAAATTTGGTAAATAGTGTCTTCAAGGCCTCAAATACATTCTGAATAGTTCCATTAAGAGCCTCTGGCACTCCTCACACCCGCAGGTTGTTCTTACTCCCTCTGTTGTCCACATCGTCCAATTTCCTATAGAGATAGTGCAGTGCCTCATTTTCTTTGGTAAAGGCATCTTGACATACTGTCCATTGTGCAGAAGTTGCTTCCCCTTCTTCTTTTAGGTCCTGTACTCAATGCCCCAGTGCCTGCACCTCATTTCCCATAGCATGCAGTTTCCCCCCTACACTTGCCTCCAGTTTTTGTAGAATTTCTGCCATGTCCGCTTGTGAAGGGAGCTGGAGTCTGATGAGAGTTCGGACACTGCAAGGCTCTCTGGCGGGCTTTCCTGTATTCAAATGCCAGGCGTGTGATGCCGGAGGCAGAGCGGTGCTTTTTAGTAGCCATGCTGTTTTCTGCTCAGGAGATGGTCTCCTCAGAGAACCTCTTTCACGCATGCATCCACTGTGCTGGTCAGGCCACTGTAGCAGTACTTACCCTCTCCAGGGTCCGGCCGGGGTCCTCTCTTCTCGACGCGCGCGGTCCTGCTCCTGCACGAGCCGCGCGCGGCTCATCCAACGACGAGATCAGTCAGGCGGGCAGTGACCGCCAGAAGCGGTCACGTGTCCCGCCTGACACTAAGAGCGCGCCGCGCGTCTCGGGCGCGCTCTTAAAGGGACAGTGGGAGACAAAATTAGAATCAGTCTCCCATTGGCCCCTGTCATGCCACGTTCCCCATACACTCACGTTTTGGGGTCGTGGATATGACAGGGGCCAATCAAAGTGAACATTAGGGTATTTATACTCACCTGTTTCCTTTGCACCTTGCCCTATCGTGGTTTCTGTTCAGTTCACTTTAGTGCTTGTATCGTTCAGTTGGTTTTTTGGTGCTTGACCTTGGCTTTGTTCCTGACTCCGCTTTCTCTTTATCCTTGCTTGTTTATCCGCCGGTTTGTCTTCCTGTGTACCAGTCCTTGGCTTGTTCTACTTTACGCTGTCTCTCCGTCCCCTTGACCTCGGCTTGCTCTGGACTCTCTCTTCTCTTGTTCTCGTCTAAGTCCGGCCATTCTAAGGTCCGGTAAGACGAATCCTGGTTTCTTGTCTCTTGACTATCTGGACTATTCCTGCGTGTTGGGGTATATTACCGTGACATTACGATAGGGCCATGGACCCCGCAGGTTTAGGACAACAGATGGCCACTCATGAGGCTAGATTCGCAGAACAGGATCACCGTATGGATCAAATGGCTCAAGCCATCCAGACACTGTTATCCAGAACAGCTCCGGTACCTGTACCTGCGCCTCCTGTAACCCCTGTACCAGACACAGCTAATATGCCTAATGCTTCAGCACATCTAACCCCGCCACCTAGGTATGGAGGGGACGCTAAGACATGTAGGGGATTCCTTAATCAAGTGGAATTCCACTTTGAAATGTACCCACGTTCATTTCCCACTGATAGATCTAAGGTGGGTTTTCTTATGCACCAGCTTACGGATAAGGCACTTGAATGGGCAAATCCTATTTGGGAGGCTAATGGACCTATGGTACCCGATTTCAATAGCTTCCTCACAGCGTTTCGTAGAACATTTGACACGACTAAAAGGTCAAAGAATGCCGCCAGGGCGTTAATGAGAATTAAGCAAGGATCTAAATCTGTAGCCGATTATGCTATTCAGTTCCGTACCCTTGCCTCACAGGTAGATTGGACTAACAATGGGCTTACTACTGCGTTTATGGAAGGTCTGTCTGAAACTATGTTGGATGAGGTAGCAGCTAAGGACCTCCCTGTACCCCTAGAGGACCTTATTGACTATCTCATCGATATAGATAACAGGATCCGTGACAGGTTATATACCAAGTCCAGAAATAGACGCTTTGTCCCCGTTAATTCACCTAGAGCTGAGACTCCCGAGGGATCTAAAGGGTCAGAGGAGGAACCTATGCAGTTAGGGGCTGCTAAACTTACTGACGCTGAAAAACTTTATAGGAGAAAGGAGGGACTTTGTCTTTATTGTGGTAGGAGGGGCCATATGAGACAAGAATGTCCTGTGCGTCCGGGAAACTATCGCACCTAAGACCGTATAGAGGACAGGCCTTGGGTGTGACATCAGAGTCCTCACATTTGCCTCTTAATAAATTGCTTCTCCCTGTTTCCCTGCACCTTGGTAGTAACTGCATAGCAGGAAATATACTAGCCCTGGTTGATTCCGGAGCGGCCGAAAACTTTATAGATTCCAGTTTTGTCAAGGAGAATAACATACCCACTAGAGAGAAGGAGAAACCCTTGGCCGTTGAGGCCATAGATGGTAGACCATTATGCTCTCCAGTTATCACACATGAAACTGTACCACTACATATGTCTACAGGGGTGTTACACTCTTAAACCATTCGGTTTCAGATCATTACTTCTCCTTCCTCTCACCTCGTGTTAGGGTATCCTTGGTTGCGTACTCATAATCCCACTATTGATTGGGAGTCAGGACAAATAGTTTCTTGGAGTGATGCTTGCCAAGAGTCTTGTATTGTTAAAATCACCCCTTTGAATTCTACTAATATTCCTCCCGTGCCTACGGTCATACCCCCTCAGTACTTGTCTCTTAAATCTGTTTTTGATAAAAGGGAGGCTGAAAAGTTGCCACCTCACAGGCCTTACGACTGTGCTATTAATTTACTACCTGGTACTATGCCTCCCAAAGGGAGGATATATCCTTTGTCTCCTCAGGAGAATCTTGTTATGGAGGAATATATTAAGGAGTCTTTAGAAAAGGGATTTATAAGAAGATCCTCTTCCCCGGCAGGGGCTGGTTTCTTCTTTGTATCCAAGAAAGATGGCGAATTAAGGCCTTGTATTGACTATAGGGGCCTAAATAAAATCACCGTCAAAAATGCGTACCCCATACCTTTGATCACGGAACTATTTGGTAGGCTTAAACATGCCACAGTTTTTACTAAATTGGACCTTAGGGTGCTTACAATCTCATACGTATCAAAAGGGATCACGAATGGAAGACCGCATTCAATACCAGGAGTGGTCACTACGAATATACTGTGATGCCCTTTGGCCTTTGTAACGCCCCAGCAGTTTTTCAAGAATTTATTAATGATGTCCTACGTCAGTATATACATACATTCGTAATAGTATACTTGGACGACATATTAATTTATTCTACTGATTTACAGACTCATCACATGCATGTTAAATAAGTGTTGAGAACTCTTCTTGTTAACGGTCTCTATTGCAAACTCGAAAAATTTTCATTTGATCAATCAGAAGTCCAATTCTTGGGTTATATAATCTCTGCCAAGGGTTTTCGTATGGATCCCAAGAAACTTTCTGCCATTATGGAATGGCCTCTACCTCAGGGTTTGAAAGCCATTCAGCGTTTTCTGGGGTTCTCAAATTATTATAGGCGCTTTATTAAAGGGTTTTCTGCCATTGTAGCACCTATAACCAGAATGACCAAGAAGGATGGTAATACTCATGTCTGGAAACCAGAAGCACTTGAGGCCTTTGAATTCCTGAAGGCTTCATTTGCCTCTGCCCCTATTTTACAGCATCCTGTCCCTTCACTACCCTTTATTATTGAGGTTGATGCCTCTGAGATTGGGGTAGGTGCTATCTTGTCTCAAAGAGATTCACCTGAAAAGCCGTTACACCCTTGTGGCTTCTTTTCCAGACAGATGTCCAAAGCAGAGAAGAATTATGATGTAGGCAATCGCAAACTCCTTGCTATCATTTTGGCGCTCAAGGAATGGAGACATCTACTAGAAGGTACTAGGGATCCCATCCTCATTTTAACGGATCACAAAAACCGCTCCTACCTTAGTGAAGCAAAAAGATTGTCTTCTAGGCAGGCCAGGTGGTCTCTGTTTTTGTCTCGTTTTAATTACATAATCACCTACAGACCAGGTGATCGTAATACTAAAGCTGACGCTCTGTCCAGACAATTCGAGACTACTGACAAACTAGAAATTGATGTTACCCCTGTCATTCCTCCCGACAGAATAATAGCTACTACTGTTCTTTCTATTTCTTCTTCCCTCTTAGAAGCTATACAGGCTAAACAAAACATGGCTCCTGGGGAAAGGCCTGCTGATAAACTGTTCGTTGATATACCCGAGAGACGAGACATTATGTCATTATATCATGACACTAGAACTGCTGGACACCCTGGTATTTCTAAAACGTTCTCAGCAGTTTCTAGATATTTCTGGTGGGCTTCCTTACGCAAAGACGTCACCGATTACGTTAATGCCTGTACTACTTGTGCCAGTATGAAGTCCTCCCACAGAGTTCCTTGTGGGTTGTTGCATCCCTTGCCCATACCCGAGAGGCCGTGGTCCAATCTATCCATGGATTTTATTGTTGAATTACCCCCTTCGAATGGTAAAACTGTCATCCTGATGATTGTGGATCGTTTTTCTAAGATGGCTCATTTTGTGTCTCTTGTCAAATTGCCATCATCCAAGGAACTTGCCTCTATCTTTGCCAGGGAGGTGTTTCGGTTGCATGGTATTTCCACTTCGATCGTGTCCGATAGTAGTAGCCAGTTTATCTCCAGATTCTGGAAAACGTTTTGTTCAGAGATGGGCATCTCCCTCTCGTTTTCTTCCGCTTACCACCCCCAGTCTAATGGAGCTGCTGAACGTGCCAACCAATCTCTAGAGCAGTATCTTCGTTGTTTCGTGTCCCACCATCAGAACAATTGGGCTGACCTTCTTCCTTGGGCTGAGTTTGCTCGTAATAATGCTGCTCATGAATCCTCCGGTAACAGCCCTTTTTACGTTGTTTATGGCCGGCATCACGTGGTTCTTCCAGCTGCATTCTCCTTACAGGGCATGCCAGCTCTGGATGAACATTTGGCTGGTTTACGTAATACTTGGGAGCAGGTTCAGTGTTCTTTGGTGGATTCCGCTGCTCGCCAGAAGGTTCAGGCAGACAAGCATCGCAGGGCGGCTCCATCCTATGCTGTGGGGGACCGGGTTTGGCTTTCTACTCGCAATATTCGTCTTCGTGTGCCTTCTATGAAGTTGGCTCCTCGTTTTATTGGTCCTTTTCGTATCTTGCATGTGGTTAATCCTGTCTCGTATGCCTTGGATCTTCCTAAGAATCTATGCATTCCTAACGTGTTTCATACCTCCTTGTTAAAACCCCTCCTGTGCAACCGTTATACTCGGCATGTCCCTCCTCCCCCTCCGGTTTCTGTGGAGAGCCATGAGGAATTTGAAGTGGCTGCTATACTCGACTCTCGTTTTCTTCGGGGTCGCCTCCAATATCTGGTACATTGGAAGGGCTATGGGCCTCAGGAACGCAGTTGGATTTCCCCTGCGCTGTTCACGCTCCTCGCCTTGTGCGTTCTTTCCACGCTCGCTTTCCTGCCAGGCCTGCTCCTCCCCGCCCGGTGGGCGTGTCTTCAGGGGAGGGTACTGTAGCAGTACATACCCTCTCCAGGGGCCGGCCGGGGTCCTCTCTTCTCGCCACGCGCGGTCCTGCTCCTGCGTCTCGGGCGCGCTCTTAAAGGGACAGTGGGAGACAAAATTAGAATCAGTCTCCCATTGGCCCCTGTCATGCCACTTTCCCCATACACTCACGTTTTGGGGGCGTGGATATGACAGGGGCCAATCAAAGTGAACATTAGGGTATTTATACTCACCTGTTTCCTTTGCACCTTGCCCTATCGTGGTTTCTGTTCAGTTCCCTTTAGTGCTTGTATCGTTCAGTTGGTTTTTTGGTGCTTGACCTTGGCTTTGTTCCTGACTCCGCTTTCTCTTTATCCTTGCTTGTTTATCCGCCGGTTTGTCTTCCTGTGTACCAGTCCTTGGCTTGTTCTACTTTACGCTGTCTCTCCGTCCCCATGACCTCGGCTTGTTCTGGACTCTGTCTTTTCTTGTTCTCGTCTAAGTCCGGCCATTCTAAGGTCCGGTAAGACGAATCCTGGTTTCTTGTCTCTTGACTATCTGGACTATTCCTGCGTGTTGGGGTATATTACCGTGACAGCCACGCACCCTAATCTCCTCCTTTACGGTGTTGATTCCCTTGTATTTAAATGTTTCTATCATATCCCCCTTGTCTTGTCTTTCCTACAAGCTATACATGTTAGCATCCTTTAACTTTTCCTGGTAAGTTTTATCCTGCAATCCATGAACCAGTTTAGTAGCCCTTCTCTGAACTCTCTCTAACGTATCAATATCCTTCTGAAGATACGGTCTCCAGTACTGCGTACAATACTCCAAGTGAGGTCTCACCAGTGTTCTGTACAATGGCATGAGCACTTCCCTCTTTCTACTGCTAATGCCTCTCCCTATACAACCAAGCATTCTGCTAGCATTTCCTGCTGCTCTATTACATTGTCTGCCTACCTTTAAGTCATCTGAAATAATTACTCCTTAATATCTTTCCTAAGATGTAAGGTTAGTACTGTATCAAATAATCTATGCTCTGCCCAAAACTAAAGCTTGAAGGACAAACATAACAATATCATTGAGGTTTCGTTACTCACTACTGATGTAAACCTGTGTTTTCTTCCTCAATGCTTGCCATGAATACTCTGGAGTGCACAGTAATCAATACAAACTGGGTCAAAGATATTCAATTCACATGACAGTAAATGAGACTGCAAATTAATATCAACAGTTGTTCCTATGGCAGACAAAGCTATGTTCCTGGTGTATAGCAGCTGCAATGTGTAATACTTAAAAACCTGTACACAGTGCACAAAAGAGTGCCATATCTCATCCAAAGTATGCGGATGTTTCATAAAACTATTTTTAAAAAATTGTATGAATTATAACCATTAACTTTGAAAATATTGGAAAAGCACATAAACATTGCAATCTACCAATAAAGGTGAAAGTTAAAGCACATTAAGGCCAAGTAAGTAATTACTATAGGTTATAAGAAACACTGACATGTATAGTGCAAATATCTGTACCAACATCTTTCTGGAAATAATGTTAATTTCACTCTATAGAATTACTTTTTAATGCAACAAATGAACAATAAATATAGTCCTGTTATATATGGAAAACTATTTTATTTTTCAGAATTGGTTTTATAGCTGCATTCCAATTCATTTGGTGCAAAAAAAAAAAACTGACTTAATTGACTCTAAAAGTCAATTACTCCCTTATACCAGACCTCCCAACTGTCCCAGGTTTAGCAGAAAAGTCCCGATTCTGGACTCTTTACATGTCGTTTTGGGTTTGTAACCTGTTGCTCTGTTTTTTGTAAAGACCAGGGAAGTGTCCCCAGAAAGTGTAGTGTGAGTGCATAGTAGATATGCTTGCGCTATGCCAAGAGCACTGAGCCCATGCTCAGAGCACTGTAATACTGTATGTATGCTCAGTCCATAGTGGGGCAAGCCAGCAAGGTTGGCAGTCAGGCTGACAGACCACTTTCTGAGTGGGTCCACCCATTTGTGCATAACCAGTAAAGGAGGGCATGTCCCACATCCGCCAGCACCATCCTGATTTCCTACCTCCCACTGTTTGGAAGTATTCATACATTTCTGAATGTAGAAATCTGGGTAGTTGAAAAGGATTCTGGGTATAATTATCTATATGACAAAGCTATAGCTGTCCAGGTTGTTTAAATAAACCCTGAAATATATAACATTGGCCTTCTATAAAGTGATTGTATGAAGTAATTTTTAGACATTTGAAATCATGAGGTATGGTAATAAACACACATAACAGTTATTGACAGAAATATAGCATCTTTTAAAGGTCATATATCAGAAAGGAACATCTCACGCATTTAACAGAGGCAGGTCAGTTTAGAGTTAAATAAGAAGTGTACAGAGTACAAGAGGGCATGATAGACAGAATCTCAGTAAATACTGAGGAGTACTTTGTAAAGTACTTTATTACAGAAAGGCTGATAAACACCTGAAAAAGCTTCATAGAAGTAATTTAGCAAAATTGCATTTTATAATTATAAAATAAGTTGTTTTTTCAAGAGGATATTGTAAGAAAAAATACATAAAGCTTTTGGGAATATAAAACATGTTTCTGCATTCAAGGCAAACAAAAGGAGAAACTTGAGATACAATAAAAAAGCAAGATTCAGAAGAATTTACAAGAAAGTAGCAGATCCATACTTTGTGTTTTTCATGGTTTTGGTACTAACGCGTCTAAAAACATAATTAAAATACAGTATGCAATAAAAGACTACTGTTATACCCTTTTTAGTCTTTTATTACATACTGTATTTTAATTATGTTTTAAGTTAATTATATGGTGGTCACATGATCTGTGACATCATCTGACCATTTTTTATTTATTTTGCAAGATATTTAAACCAGACTGGTTCATTAAGCTGAAACACTTTGAAAAACTCCATTCTGGCAAAACACGTTAGTGGTTTTATGCTATATATTGCTTTTATTGTATTTGTCTAAAATAAAACTAGTTTGCTATGCACCTTGGATTGTCCTGATTTTATCCCTGAAGATTTTATCCAAAGGATACATACTTCTACTTCCTTGGTGGGGAACATACCACCTGCACTGTATAGGATTGAGCCAAACCTTCCTTTTGCTCTCCCTATGTGATTATACCTCCTTTTATTTATTTATTTTTATCCCAGTAAAACAAAGAGCACTGTATTCTGTTTTTATTTCCACCCTATATACTGGTGAATTTCCATTGCCACAATACTGCATACTGGAGGAGAATACACGCAAACGCTTGGAACTACAAATCATCTTCCGGTCTGGAACACCATCCTATATAGGACCAAGTTCAGCAACATATCCATAGGCGGGGATCTTACCGCCCAAGCGCACATATCTGGAGCTGATCATAAGCTCCATATAATTGTAAGTGATATTCTCCTTACTGTATTTCATCAGTTATTAAGTGTTCTTGCATAGCAAGACCACTTAATGTTATCTCACATATATATTATTATTATTATTAAGTGTTCTTGCATAGCAAGACCACTTAATGTTATCTCACATATATATTATTATTAAGTGTTCTTGCATAGCAAGACCACTTAATGTTATCTCACATATATATTATTATTATTATTATTAAGTGTTCTTGCATAGCAAGACCACTTAATGTTATCTCACATATATATTATTAAGTGTTCTTGCATAGCAAGACCACTTAATGTTATCTCACATATATATTATTATTATTATTCTTATTATAGCCAAATTTGCCACCCTAACTCCTCCCACAGTTTTTACACTACATAGACAAAAATATACCAAAACGTGCAGATTGTTCCCGATCGGATTGCTATTACTTTGTGGAACGTTTCGCCGAATGGTTCACGGAATATCGTCGTTCTTGTGGCGAAATTTGTCCCATAGGAATGAATGGCAAAGCTAGAGTGGGAGCTGGCAAAAGCTGAAAAATCAGGACTTGATTTCTAAACTGCCACCACTCCCTCATTTTCAGGCCCACCTACACAAATCTTATATCAAAACGTTCAGCTATCCCTGCTGCCACTAGAAATGTCCACGGCTAAGCCATAGTCCTGATAGTTTTCACAATATGACCATTTGTTTGCAACTCACGCCTTCCATTGACATTCATTGAAACTCCACTCTGCAAAGCTCACATTTGAAGGGCAATTTCTAAACTGCGACTGTGCCTTCATTGTTAATATTCCAGAGACATACTATACATCAAAATGTAGGTCTGGGTCTTGTGATTCTCACAATATAAAGCTCTTCACTGTAGGATTTATAGTTTTTTAAATACGACCGTTTGAAGATGGCAACCGCCAAAATACTCTGACCTGTGCAAGGCTGCAGCAGCAAGTGATGTCATAGACAAAGCCTTTTACACCTGCTAATTTTTTATAACTGTATGTTTTAATGTAACTGTGAAGCACTTTGGGCAACAACATTGCAATTAAATGTGCTATATAAATAAATACTAACAGTTACTCCGCCCACTTAGTTGTAGACTACTGGTGGAGGCAAGAACACTTCACACAATTTCCCCAGAAATTGTAGCTTTTCTAGTTCTTATTCTTATTCTTATTATAGCCAAATTTGCCACCCTAACTCCTCCCACAGTTTTTACACTACATAGACAAAAATATACCAAAACGTGCAGATAGTTCCCGATCGGATTGCTATTACTTCGTGGAACGTTTCGCCGAATGGTTCACGGAATATTGTCGTTCTTGTGGCGAAATTTGTCCCATAGGAATGAATGGCAAAGCTAGAGTGGGAGCTGGCAAAAGCTGAAAAATCAGGACATGATTTCTAAACTGTCACAACTCCCTCATTTTCAGGCCCACCTACACAAATCTTATATCAAAACATTCAGCTATCCCTGCTGCCACTAAAAATGTCCACAGCTAAGCCATAGTCTTGATAGTTTTCACAATATGACCATTTGTTTGCAACTCACGCAGTCCATTGACATTCATTGAAACTCCACTCTGCAAAGCTCACATTTGAAGGGTAATTTCTAAACTGTGACTGTGCCTTCATTGTTAATATCTCAGAGACATACTATACATCAAAATGTAGGTCTGGGTCTTGTGATTCTCAGAATATAAAGCTCTTCACTGTAGGATTTATAGTTTTTAAAATATGACCGTTTGAAGATGGCAACTGCCAAAATACTCTGACCTGTGCCAGGCTGCAGCAGCAAGTGATGTCATAGACAGGGCCATTTGTACACCTGCTAATGTTTTTATAAATGTATGGTTTAATGTAACTGTGCAACAACATTGCAATTAAATGTGCTATATAAATGATAACAGTTACTCCGCCCACTCCAGTTGTAGACTACTGGTGGATGCAAGAACACTTCACACAATTTCCCCATAAATTGTACCTTTTCTAGTTAAGTGTTCTTGCAAAGCAAGACCACTTACTGTTATCTCACATATATATTATTATTCTTATTATAGCCAAATTTGCCACCCTAACTCCTCCCACAGTTTTTACACTACATAGACAAAAATATACCAAAACGTGCAGATTGTTCCCGATCGGATTGCTATTACTTTGTGGAACGTTTCGGCGAATGGTTCTCGGAATATCGTCCTTCTTGTGGCGAAATTTGTCTAAACTGCCACCACTCCCTCATTTTCAAGCCCACCTACACAAATCTTATATCAAAACGTTCAGCTATCCCTGCTGCCACTAAAAATATCCATGGCTAAGCCATAGTCCTGATAGTTTTCACAATATGACCATTTGTTTGCAACTCGCGCCACCCATTGACATTCATTGAAACTCCACTCTGCAAAGCTCACATTTGAAGGGCAATTTCTAAACTGCGACTGTGCCTCCATTTTTAATATTGCAGAGACATACTATACATCAAAATGTAGGTCTGGGTCTTGTGATTCTCACAATATAAAGCTCTTCACTGTAGGATTTATCGTTTTTAAAATACGACCATTTGAAGATGGCAACCACAAAAATACTCTGACCTGTGCCAGGCTGCAGCAGCAAGTGATGTCATAGACAGGGCCTTTTGCACCTGCTAATGTTTTTATAACTGTATGTTTTAATGTAACTGTGAAGCACTTTGGGCAACAACGTTGCAATTAAATGTGCTATATAAATAAATAATAACAGTTACTCCGCCCACTCCAGTTGTAGACTACTGGTGGAGGCAAGAACACTTCACACAATTTCCCCAGAAATTGTAGCTTTTCTAGTTATTATTATTCTTATTATAGCCAAATTTGCCACCCTAACTCCTCCCACAGTTTTTACACTACATAGACAAAAATTTACCAAAACGTGCAGATTGTTCCCGATCGGATTGCTATTACTTTGTGGAACGTTTCGCCGAATGGTTCACGGAATATCGTCGTTCTTGTGGCGAAATTTGTCCCATAGGAATGAATGGCAAAGCTAGAGTGGGAGCTGGCAAAAGCTGAAAAATCAGGATGTGATTTCTAACCTGCCACCACTCCCTCATTTTCAGGCCCACCTACACAAATCTTATATCAAAACGTTCAGCTATCCCTGCTGCCACTAAAAATGTCCACGGCTAAGCCATAGTCCTGATAGTTTTCACAATATGACCATTTGTTTGCAACTCACGCAGTCCATTGACATTCATTGAAACTCCACTCTGCAAAGCTCACATTTGAAGGGCAATTTCTAAACTGCGACTGTGCCTTCATTGTTAATATCTCAGAGACATACTATACATCAAAATGTAGGTCTGGGTCTTGTGATTCTCACAATATAAAGCTCTTCACTGTAGGATGTATAGTTTTTAAAATACGACCGTTTGAAGATGGCAACTGCAAAAATACTCTGACCTGTGCAAGGCTGCAGCAGCAAGTGATGTCATAGACAGGGCCATTTGCACCTGCTAATGTTTTTATAACTGTATGTTTTAATGTTACTGTGAAGCACTTTGGGCAACAACGTTGCAATTTAATGTGCTATATAAATAAATAATAACAGTTACTCCGCCCACTCCAGTTGTAGACTACTGGTGGAGGCAAGAACACTTCACACAATTTCCCCAGAAATTGTAGCTTTTCTAGTTATTATTATTATTATTATTCTTATTATAGCCAAATTTGCCACCCTAACTCCTCCCACAGTTTTTACACTACATAGACAAAAATTTACCAAAACGTGCAGATTGTTCCCGATCGCGTTGCTATTACTTTGTGGAACATTTCGCTGAATGGTTCTCGGAATATCGTCGTTCTTGTGGCGAAATTTGTCCCATAGGAATGAATGGCAAAGCTAGAGTGGGAGCTGGCAAAAGCTGAAAAATCAGGACATGATTTCTAAACTGCCACTACTCCCTCATTTTCAAGCCCACCTACACAAATCTTATATCAAAACGTTCAGCTATCCCTGCTGCCACTAAAAATGTCCACGGCTAAGCCATAGTCCTGATTGTTTTCGCAATATGACCATTTGTTTGCAACTCACGCAGTCCATTGACATTCATTGAAACGCCACTCTGCAAAGCTCACATTTGAAGGGCAATTTCTAAACTGCGACTGTGCCTTCCTTGTTAATATCTCAGAGACATACTATACATCAAAATGTAGGTCTGGGTCTTGTGATTCTCACAATATAAAGCTCTTCCCTGTAGGATTTATAGTTTTTAAAATACGACCGTTTGAAGATGGCAACCGCAAAAATACTCTGACCTGTGCAAGGCTGCAGCAGCAAGTGATGTCATAGACAGGGCCATTTGCACCTGCTAATGTTTTTATAACTGTATGTTTTAATGTAACTGTGCAACAACGTTGCAATTAAATGTGCTATATAAATAAATAAGTTACTCCGCCCACTCCAGTTGTATACTACTGGTGGAGGCAAGAACACTTCACAATTTCCCCAGAAATTGTAGCTTTTCTAGTTATTAAGTGTTCTTGCATAGCAAGACCACTTAATGTTATCTCACATATATATTATTATTATTATTAAGTGTTCTTGCATAGCAAGACCACTTAATGTTATCTCACATATATATTATTAAGTGTTCTTGCATAGCAAGACCACTTAATGTTATCTCACATATATATTATTATTATTATTCTTATTATTCTTATTATAGCCAAATTTGCCACCCTAACTCCTCCCACAGTTTTTACACTACATAGACAAAAATATACCAAAACGTGCAGATTGTTCCCGATCGGATTGCTATTACTTTGTGGAACGTTTCGCCGAATGGTTCACGGAATATCGTCGTTCTTCTGGCGAAATTTGTCCCATAGGAATGAATGGCAAAGCTAGAGTGGGAGCTGTCAAAAGCTGAAAAATCAGGACATGATTTCTAAACTGCCACCACTCCCTCATTTTCAGGCCCACCTACACAAATCTTATATCAAAACGTTCAGCTATCCCTGCTGCCACTAGAAATGTCCACGGCTAAGCCATAGTCCTGATTGTTTTCGCAATATGACCATTTGTTTGCAACTCACGCAGTCCATTGACATTCATTGAAACGCCACTCTGCAAAGCTCACATTTGAAGGGCAATTTCTAAACTGCGACTGTGCCTTCCTTGTTAATATCTCAGAGACATACTATACATCAAAATGTAGGTCTGGGTCTTGTAATTCTCACAATATAAAGCTCTTCCCTGTAGGATTTATAGTTTTTAAAATACGACCGTTTGAAGATGGCAACCGCAAAAATACTCTGACCTGTGCAAGGCTGCAGCAGCAAGTGATGTCATAGACAGGGCCATTTGCATCTGCTAATGTTTTTATAACTGTATGTTTTAATGTAACTGTGCAACAACGTTGCAATTAAATGTGCTATATAAATAAATAAGTTACTCCGCCCACTCCAGTTGTATACTACTGGTGGAGGCAAGAACACTTCACAATTTCCCCAGAAATTGTAGCTTTTCTAGTTATTAAGTGTTCTTGCATAGCAAGACCACTTAATGTTATCTCACATATATATTATTATTATTATTCTTATTATTCTTATTATAGCCAAATTTGCCACCCTAACTCCTCCCACAGTTTTTACACTACATAGACAAAAATATACCAAAACGTGCAGATTGTTCCCGATCGGATTGCTATTACTTTGTGGAACGTTTCGCCGAATGGTTCACGGAATATCGTCGTTCTTCTGGCGAAATTTGTCCCATAGGAATGAATGGCAAAGCTAGAGTGGGAGCTGTCAAAAGCTGAAAAATCAGGACATGATTTCTAAACTGCCACCACTCCCTCATTTTCAGGCCCACCTACACAAATCTTATATCAAAACGTTCAGCTATCCCTGCTGCCACTAGAAATGTCCACGGCTAAGCCATAGTCCTGATAGTTTTCACAATATGACCATTTGTTTGCAACTCACGCCTTCCATTGACATTCATTGAAACTCCACTCTGCAAAGCTCACATTTGAAGGGCAATTTCTAAACTGTGACTGTGCCTTCATTGTTAATATCTCAGAGACATACTATGCATCAAAATGTAGGTCTGGGTCTTGTGATTCTCACAATATAAAGCTCTTCACTGTAGGATTTATAGTTTTTAAAATACGACCGTTTGAAGATGGCAACCGCCAAAATACTCTGACCTGTGCAAGGCTGCAGCAGCAAGTGATGTCATAGACAAAGCCTTTTGTACACCTGCTAGAGTTTTTATAAATGTATGGTTTAATGTAACTGTGCAACAAAGATGCAATTAAATGTGCTATATAAATGATAACAGTTACTGCGCCCACTCCAGTTGTAGACTACTGGTGGAGGCAAGAACACTTCACACAATTTCCCCAGAAATTGTAGCTTTTCTAGTTATTATTCTTTTCTTATTATAGCCAAATTTGCCACCCTAACTCCTCCCACAGTTTTTACACTACATAGACAAAAATTTACCAAAACGTGCAGATTGTTCCCGATCGCGTTGCTATTACTTTGTGGAACGTTTCGCTGAATGGTTCTCGGAATATCGTCGTTCTTGTGGCGAAATTTGTCCCATAGGAATGAATGGCAAAGCTAGAGTGGGAGCTGGCAAAAGCTGAAAAATCAGGACATGATTTCTAAACTGCCACTACTCCCTCATTTTCAAGCCCACCTACACAAATCTTATATCAAAACGTTCAGCTATCCCTGCTGCCACTAAAAATGTCCACGGCTAAGCCATAGTCCTGATTGTTTTCGCAATATGACCATTTGTTTGCAACTCACGCAGTCCATTGACATTCATTGAAACGCCACTCTGCAAAGCTCACATTTGAAGGGCAATTTCTAAACTGCGACTGTGCCTTCCTTGTTAATATCTCAGAGACATACTATATATCAAAATGTAGGTCTGGGTCTTGTGATTCTCACAATATAAAGCTCTTCACTGTAGGATTTATAGTTTTTAAAATACGACCGTTTGAAGATGGCAACCGCAAAAATACTCTGACCTGTGCAAGGCTGCAGCAGCAAGTGATGTCATAGACAGGGCCATTTGCACCTGCTAATGTTTTTATAACTGTATGTTTTAATGTAACTGTGCAACAACGTTGCAATTAAATGTGCTATATAAATAAATAATAACAGTTACTCCGCCCACTCCAGTTGTATACTACTGGTGGAGGCAAGAACACTTCACAATTTCCCCAGAAATTGTAGCTTTTCTAGTTATTCTTATTCTTATTATAGCCAAATTTGCCACCCTAACTCCTCCCACAGTTTTTACACTACATAGACGAAAATTTACCAAAACGTGCAGATTGTTCCCGATCGGATTGCTATTACTTTGTGGAACGTTTCGCCGAATGGTTCACGGAATATCGTCGTTCTTGTGGCGAAATTTGTCCCATAGGAATGAATGGCAAAGCTAGAGTGGGAGCTGGCAAAATCTGAAAAATCAGGACATGATTTCTAAACTGCCACCACTCCCTCATTTTCAGGCCCACCTACACAAATCTTATATCAAAACGTTCAGCTATCCCTGCTGCCACTAAAAATGTCCACAGCTAAGCCATAGTCCTGATAGTTTTCACAATATGACCATTTGTTTGCAACTCACGCAGTCCATTGACATTCATTGAAACTCCACTCTGCAAAGCTCACATTTGAAGGGCAATTTCTAAACTGCGACTGTGCCTTCATTGTTAATATCTCAGAGACATACTATACATCAAAATGTAGGTATGGGTCTTGTGATTCTCACAATATAAAGCTCTTCACTGTAGGATTTATAGTTTTTAAAATACGACCGTTTGAAGATGGCAACCGCAAAAATACTCTGACCTGTGCAAGGCTGCAGCAGCAAGTGATGTCATAGACAAAGCCTTTTACACCTGCTAATGTTTTTATAACTGTATGTTTTAATGTAACTGTGAAGCACTTTGGGCAACAACATTGCAATTAAATGTGCTATATAAATAAATAATAACAGTTACTCCGCCCACTCCAGTTGTAGACTACTGGTGGAGGCAAGAACACTTCACAATTTCCCCAGAAATTGTACCTTTTCTAGTTATTATTCTTATTCTTATTATAGCCAAATTTGCCACCCTAACTCCTCCCACAGTTTTTACACTACATAGACAAAAATATACCAAAACGTGCAGATTGTTCCCGATCGGATTGCTATTACTTTGTGGAACGTTTCGCCGAATGGTTCTCGGAATATCGTCGTTCTTGTGGCGAAATTTGTCCCATAGGAATGAATGGCAAAGCTAGAGTGGGAGCTGGCAAAAGCTGAAAAATCAGGACATAATTTCTAAACTGCCACCACTCCCTCATTTTCAGGCCCACCTACACAAATCTTATATCAAAACGTTCAGCTATCCCTGCTGCCACTAAAAATGTCCACAGCTAAGCCATAGTCCTTATAGTTTTCACAATATGACCATTTGTTTGCAACTCACGCAGTCCATTGACATTCATTGAAACTCCACTCTGCAAAGCTCACATTTGAAGGGCAATTTCTAAATTGCGACTGTGCCTTCATTGTTAATATTTCAGAGACATACTATGCATCGAAATGTAGGTCTGGGCCTTGTGATTCTCACAATATAAAGCTCTTCGCTGTAGGATTTATAGTGTTTAAAATACGACCGTTTGAAGATGGCAACCGCAAAAATACTCTGACCTGTGCAAGGCTGCAGCAGCAAGTGATGTCATAGACAGGGCCTTTTGCACCTGCTAATGGTTTGTATAACTGTATGTTTTTAATGTAACTGTGAAGCACTTTGGGCAACAACGTTGCAATTAAATGTGCTATATAAATGATAACAGTTACTCCGCCCACTCCAGTTGTAGACTACTGGTGGAGGCAAGAACACTTCACACAATTTCCCCAGAAATTGTAGCTTTTCTAGTTGAAAATACTACACTATATTTCGCTTGTATCCTACTATATTTCATTTTGTTCCACCACTATACTGATTTCAGGACACTTTGAAGGAGCTGCTACCCTACACCCTTTTCTATACGGTATGTGTAGTGTATAGCATCACAACTTGGTTATTTAAACTCCAATCTCCAATATCTCAGGGAACAATTAATGTGTTAATCTGACTGATTGCATCAACTTGAAACAATTAAAATAATTCACACCCACTTAGAAAAATATACAGAGTAAAAAGGATATACCACCTATTGCAGATATAAATATGGTGGTTACATCTGTAAAACAAATGAGACATACATAGTGTTTTCCATATAGGTAAAAACAAACAATTGTATCATATGAGGATTGAACTCACAAGGATGGAGCCTCTTAGGCTCTATGTACTTCGCTCTCGGGTGCCTATTCAGGCTTTCGATAATTTTCAGTTGAAGACCCAGACTCCACGAATTCAAGAGTAAATAAGGGTTTATTACTTGATAAAATATTATATTAAAATATTAATAATATAGGACAAAAATAGGCAGATATATGTATAAAATACAGCGTGGTATGGTACTGCAATAATGGCCAAAATTAAAAGCATCAAAGCACCACAGCATATACACAAAATAACAATACCGCCAAATGAAAGTCCCAGTAAAAAGTCCAGTAAAGTGCAAACGCGTTTCAGCCCTAGATAGGGCCTTCCTCAGTGCTAAATTCCTGGAGAACCTTCAGGGCTTAAGTAGCCCCCTTGATAAGTCCAACTGCATCCAGCTGTGCTTCAGAAATCCCGCCAGCCATATCACTTCCGGTTTTAGGAAAAAAAAAAAAATATATATATTTTTTTTTTTTTTATTTAAAAAACATGTGACTTCCGGTTGGATGCAGTCATGTGATGTATTTGTGTTCCGCCATGCGTTCCACACTCGGGCATGGTGGAATTGACTACAGAAAGTGTTCATATTGAAAGAGGGCATTTGCCCAAACAAATAATACAATAATATAGTAGAATAAATAAACAAATTGAGTAAGCTGTGAATAAATAAATCGAAATCGAAATATAAAATACAAAATATTTGTTAATATAGGTACATATAAAACATCATATATAAAATAGAAGAAATGTAACTCAGGGGGATGTGGAAGGGAGAGGAAACGTCCTAGAAGAAAAGATATTAATATAAAAATGTAAATATAATATTTAAAAAATATATAAAATATTATATTATAAAAAATGGACTAACTCAAAATCTATGTTGAGACCTTTAGGGCACATAGTGTCCAAAGTGAAAATCCATTTACCCTCTAACTTACTGTCAGGGTACCTGAGGTCTCTACCTCTAAAAGAGGTAGAGACTTAGTAGTTTATCCGTCCAAACGAGCTGTTTCCTTCGTTCCTCGCGGTTCATCCAGTCACTTAAACACCGACCGCGAGGAATCCACATCCTTTTCTAGCGGGACGCTCAATACGTGACGTCATGACGCTATCACGAGCGACCTGTCACTCAAGTGTCCGATATCCAATCGGTACTTGTCAGAGGCGTGATTACCATCCAGAGCCAGGGTATTTAAGCTTACTTCTCACTTCAGCTCATTGCCCTGTCGTGGTTCTAGCTTGTCTAGTCACTCAGTGCTCTGGTATTCTAGTTTGCTCTATTGGTTTTGACTCGGCTTGTTGTACTACCCTGCTTATCTCTGTTATCCCTTGACCCGGCTTGCCTCTCGCTTATCTGTCTTCTTGTTCCCTCGACCTCGGCTTGTCTCTGACTATTCTCTATTACTCTCGGTACGTTAGTCCGGCCATTCTAAGGCCCGGTATACGTACCTTTCCACTCTTTGTACTCTGCGTGTTGGATCCCTGTCCCGATCCTGACATTACGATTGGGTCGGTTTGATTCCTTGGGCGGAGTTTGCACACAATAACCTTGTTTGTGATTCAACTCGCTCTAGCCCTTTCTTCATGAACTATGGCTTTCATCCTTCAATTTTTCCTTCGGTTTCCTCTTCTCAGGGGATACCGTCGGTTGATGATCATGTCGCCAACCTGAAGAAATTATGGGATCAGACTCGGCAAATTCTGTTACATAATTCCTCGTTGTTCAAGAGACACGCTGACAAGCATAGAAGAGCGGCTCCGGTCTTTGTTCCTGGGGATAGGGTGTGGCTGAGCACTAAGAATATTCGCCTAAAAGTTCCATCTATGAAATTTGCTCCTCGCTACATAGGTCCTTACAGGGTTCTCACTCGTATCAACCCGGTTGCGTATCGCCTTGCTCTGCCACCTGCCTTACGCATTCCTAACTCGTTTCATGTCTCCTTGTTGAAACCTCTTATTTGCAACAAATTCTCCTCTAAGGTTTCCTCACCTCGTCCTGTTCAGGTGGAGGGTCGGGAGGAGTACGAGGTCAGCTCCATCATTGATTCCAGAATTTCAAGGGGAAAATTGCAATATCTGGTCAACTGGAAGGGATATGGTCCTGAGGAGAGGAGTTGGGTACCTCAGGAGGACGTTCATGCTTCTCGCCTTCGCAGAGCATTTCACCTCCACTTCCCATCTCGTCCCGGTTCCTTCCGCCCGGTGGGCGTATCTGAGAGGGGGGGTACTGTCAGGGTACCTGAGGTCTCTACCTCTAAAAGAGGTAGAGACTTAGTAGTTTATCCGTCCAAACGAGCTGTTTCCTTCGTTCCTCGCGGTTCATCCAGTCACTTAAACACCGACCGCGAGGAATCCACATCCTTTTCTAGCGGGACGCTCAATACGTGACGTCATGACGCTATCACGAGCGACCTGTCACTCAAGTGTCCGATATCCAATCGGTACTTGTCAGAGGCGTGATTACCATCCAGAGCCAGGGTATTTAAGCTTACTTCTCACTTCAGCTCATTGCCCTGTCGTGGTTCTAGCTTGTCTAGTCACTCAGTGCTCTGGTATTCTAGTTTGCTCTATTGGTTTTGACTCGGCTTGTTGTACTACCCTGCTTATCTCTGTTATCCCTTGACCCGGCTTGCCTCTCGCTTATCTGTCTTCTTGTTCCCTCGACCTCGGCTTGTCTCTGACTATTCTCTATTACTCTCGGTACGTTAGTCCGGCCATTCTAAGGCCCGGTATACGTACCTTTCCACTCTTTGTACTCTGCGTGTTGGATCCCTGTCCCGATCCTGACATTACGATTGGGTCGGTTTGATTCCTTGGGCGGAGTTTGCACACAATAACCTTGTTTGTGATTCAACTCGCTCTAGCCCTTTCTTCATGAACTATGGCTTTCATCCTTCAATTTTTCCTTCGGTTTCCTCTTCTCAGGGGATACCGTCGGTTGATGATCATGTCGCCAACCTGAAGAAATTATGGGATCAGACTCGGCAAATTCTGTTACATAATTCCTCGTTGTTCAAGAGACACGCTGACAAGCATAGAAGAGCGGCTCCGGTCTTTGTTCCTGGGGATAGGGTGTGGCTGAGCACTAAGAATATTCGCCTAAAAGTTCCATCTATGAAATTTGCTCCTCGCTACATAGGTCCTTACAGGGTTCTCACTCGTATCAACCCGGTTGCGTATCGCCTTGCTCTGCCACCTGCCTTACGCATTCCTAACTCGTTTCATGTCTCCTTGTTGAAACCTCTTATTTGCAACAAATTCTCCTCTAAGGTTTCCTCACCTCGTCCTGTTCAGGTGGAGGGTCGGGAGGAGTACGAGGTCAGCTCCATCATTGATTCCAGAATTTCAAGGGGAAAATTGCAATATCTGGTCAACTGGAAGGGATATGGTCCTGAGGAGAGGAGTTGGGTACCTCAGGAGGACGTTCATGCTTCTCGCCTTCGCAGAGCATTTCACCTCCACTTCCCATCTCGTCCCGGTTCCTTCCGCCCGGTGGGCGTATCTGAGAGGGGGGGTACTGTCAGGGTACCTGAGGTCTCTACCTCTAAAAGAGGTAGAGACTTAGTAGTTTATCCGTCCAAACGAGCTGTTTCCTTCGTTCCTCGCGGTTCATCCAGTCACTTAAACACCGACCGCGAGGAATCCACATCCTTTTCTAGCGGGACGCTCAATACGTGACGTCATGACGCTATCACGAGCGACCTGTCACTCAAGTGTCCGATATCCAATCGGTACTTGTCAGAGGCGTGATTACCATCCAGAGCCAGGGTATTTAAGCTTACTTCTCACTTCAGCTCATTGCCCTGTCGTGGTTCTAGCTTGTCTAGTCACTCAGTGCTCTGGTATTCTAGTTTGCTCTATTGGTTTTGACTCGGCTTGTTGTACTACCCTGCTTATCTCTGTTATCCCTTGACCCGGCTTGCCTCTCGCTTATCTGTCTTCTTGTTCCCTCGACCTCGGCTTGTCTCTGACTATTCTCTATTACTCTCGGTACGTTAGTCCGGCCATTCTAAGGCCCGGTATACGTACCTTTCCACTCTTTGTACTCTGCGTGTTGGATCCCTGTCCCGATCCTGACACTTACTAAGTTCTCGGACATTATCCTCTCCTCTCCAATTCATCCGCTTCTTCCCAATAACCATAAAACTTAAGAGAGAAGTGTCACCATTATGAAATTCAATAAAATGTGCTGACACACTATATTTTTAATGTATCCCCTCCGTATGTTCCCCATGTGCTCCATAATGCGAGTTTTTAGGCTTCTAGTGGTCATGCCGACATACTGGAGCCCACAGGGACACCAGAGGAGATACACCACATTAGTGGAGTGGCATGTGACAACATCACGTATTTTAAAACTAGTTCCTGTAACATTGGATTTAAACGTGCTCTGTGTATCTTTCTTAAAAGTAGTATTCTTGCACGGTAAGCACATTTTACATGGATAAAAACCTGGTCTTTGGTTAAAAACATTCTTGTCTCCCTGTTTGCAATTAATAAAGCTTTTAACCAAGTGATCTTTAATATTTTTAGCCCCTTTAAAAATAACCTTCGGTTTCTCACCTATGATATCTTTAAGATCCCCATCCGTTTTTAAAATATGCCAGTGTTTATTCACTATGTGTTTAATTTGTTTAGAGTTGATATTATAATCCAAAATTAAAGGTACATACTCTTTATCCCTACTTATTGTATCTTTCTTTGGTTTAGGTTTTAATACCTCAACTCTATCCATGTTCTTCACTTGTTGAATCTGTTCTTTCAGGACTGTAGGATCATAATGTTTCTCTTTAAAAAATGACGTCAATGTGTTTGCTTGGTTATCAAATTGATGGGGATCTGTACAGTTCCTCAGCATTCTTATATATTGTCCTTTTGGCATGTTGTTGATCCAAGGGGCATAATGGCAACTGGTTGTGTCAATGTAACTATTGACGTCAACCAGTTTAAAAAACGTTTTGGTTTTAATACAAGAATCCTCTATATAGATAACCAGGTCTAAAAAATTTACATGGGAGGTACTATATTCACTGGTGAGAGTGATATTTCTAGAATTGTTATTTAAAAATTGAAAAAATGAAGTAAGGTGCTGTTCTCCCCCCCTCCAAATAAAAAAAATATCATCTATGTACCTGCGATAGAGGACCAAGTTCGCACTCCAAGGTACATCCTCTGAGAGGAAAGATTCCTCCCAGAAGGACATAAACAAATTTGCGTAACCCGGTGCGAACTTGGTCCCCATCGCAGTCCCAATCAGTTGTAAAAAATAAGAACCCTCAAACCAAAAGAAGTTATTCTGTAAAATGAGTAAAATGCCCTCTATAATAAAATCTCTTTGGGTTTCTGGAACTAAACTATCAGAAAAAAGTGTCTAACTGAGTCACATCCTAGGTCATGTTTAATAATAGTATACAAACTATTAACATCGCAAGTTACTAATATGTGACCCTCCTCCCATGTTATATTTTGTAACTCTCTGATGAGATGGGAGGAGTCCTTAAGATAGGTAGGACGTGAAGTGACTATAGGTTGTAACAATCTGTCTATGTATTCAGACAGTCGACTCAATAGGGAATTAACCCCAGCCACTATCGGTCTGCCTGGTGGATTAACCTTATCTTTATGGATTTTGGGGAGGGTATAAAAAACAGGGATTTTAGAAGTTTTAACATTCAAGTAATCATATTCATCTTTATTTAGAATTTTTTGTGTGCGTCCTTTCTCTATTAGTTTAAAATATTTATCCTTAATAGACTCCATAGGGTTACCCGGCAACTTTAAATAAGTGTTCGAGTCCCCCAGTTGTCTATAGATCTCTTTAACGTAGTCTTCCCTATTTTGAATAACCACAGCCCCCCCCCTTATCGGCAGGTTTTATAATAATTTGGTCATCTTTGCTTAATTCCCTAAGGGCTCTTTTCTCTATCGGTCGAAGGTTGTTCTCACGTCTTCCATATTTATTTTTGGGGATTTTTTTAATGTCCTCTATGACTAATCTCTCGAAGACCTCCATAGCACCACTGGAATGGTACTTAGGAAAAAATTTAGATTTATTCTTTAGTTTAGTATGTACCATATCATCATTCACATGTTGATTATCTTTAAAATCTTTTTGAGGGTGTTTTAAAAAAAATTTCTTTAAACACAGCTTACCATTAAACTTATGTAAATCTATAAATGAGTTAAAAGCATCATTAGAACACGTAGGGGCAAATTTCAATCCCTTACTTAATACTCTGAGTTGATCTTCAGTAAAAGTTTTGTTGGATAAGTTAACTACACCTAAGTGTTTGTCTTTCCTCTCTTCCTCTCCTTTAACCCCTTAAGGACACATGACATGTGTGACATGTCATGATTCCCTTTTATTCCAGAAGTTTGGTCCTTAAGGGGTTAAAGGGTCTTCCACTTCTAATTCCCCTTCTTCTTGAACCCAATTTCTCTTTCTCATTAATCGTTCGGTTCTTTGAGGGGGATGTGACCCTAAAAAAGGAGCGGAAGATGAAGGGAAAGGTAGAGGATTTCCTTGGGATGTATCTCCTGTTGAGTCCTCTGATAAAATTCGATATCTATTAGTCTGAGGGAACCGGGGTAATGGTTGAGTGGGGTTAGTTCTCTCCCTTCCACATCCCCCTGAGTTACATTTCTTCTATTTTATATATGATGTTTTATATGTACCTATATTAACAAATATTTTGTATTTTATATTTCTATTTCGATTTATTTATTCACAGCTTACTCAATTTGTTTATTTATTCTACTATATTATTGTATTATTTGTTTGGGCAAATGCCCTCTTTCAATATGAACACTTTCTGTAGTCAATTCCACCATGCCCGAGTGTGGAACGCATGGTGGAACACAAATACATCACATGACCGCATCCAACCGGAAGTCACATGTTTTTTAAATAAAAAAAAAAAAAAAAATCCCCCACCTAGTATGATTCATGACTCATTAAATCTTATATGGCTGCCCTTAACACCCTACGTAGATGCATAGGTTACAATGTGTTTTTTTTTCTTACTAAGCTTCAGTTGGCACTCAAGTAGTGCCTTTATTGGCTGGTCCATGTCCCTAATATCCCAGGGCTCTTTTGACGTTCTGGGGGAGATGGGACATATACCCCAATTACGCCTGGCTATAGGTAAGTCCAGGCGGATTTTGTACAAAGTGTTTTGTTTAATTCTTCTCTTCTCCTCTAAACTCTTTCTACTCTTCTTCCCTATTATCCCTATCCCTCATCTATCTCCTCTGGGGGGGTGTCGGGGGGTGCTCCGAGCACTATGACTACAAACAGACATGACGGTGTGTTTAAATATAGAGATATCTTACAGGATACAACATGCCTGTGAAACTATTGTCTCTTAATGTTAAAGGCCTAAACGCCCCCCAAAAAAGACGGCTCATGTTTAGGGAACTAAAACGCATGAACCCCGATATAGCCTTCCTGCAGGAGACGCACTTGTCGAAATCAGCAAAGTTTGCCCTTAAAGACCATATATTCAGAACCACATATGAAGCCAGAGCCCTCAATAAGAGGAATGGAGTCGCTATCCTCATACATCATAGATGCCCAATTAGGGTCAGCAAGGTTAGTGCGGATCCGGGCGGACGCTACGTTTTGGTGTCAGGGTCCTTGCATTCTCACGCTATACATATCCTCAATCTATACGCTCCTAACGATCCATCCAGAGAATTCTGGACGGAGCTGACTCACATAGTAAACACGTTACCACACGGCATGGTTATTGTAGGGGGGGATTTTAATGCAGCACCATCCCCGGCAATGGATAGGGGGCCGTGTAGGGGAGTCCCACGATCGCACAGAAGGGGCGGGCAAGATAAATTATTGCACACATTCATGCAACAGTCAGGTCTGATAGACATATGGAGGGCTCAGCATCCAGACGATAGCGACTACACGTTTTATTCGCCACCACGCGATACATATTCAAGAATAGACCTTTTTCTGGTAAATCCCCTAACTGTTCCCAAGGTCTCGGAATCCAGGTTGGGATCCATAGCTTGGTCGGATCACGCAGATGTCTCCCTTACTTTGGACAAGGTGAGCGCGGCGTCCCCTTGGACCTGGAGGCTAAATAGATCCTTCCTTTAAGACCCAGAAATAGTTGAGACTATTTGTACGGCACTTAAAGAGTATTTTGCCAGGGAGTCGGGGGTCTCGAAAGCCACGGTGTGGGCAGCTCATAAGACTGTCATTAGGGGTATACTGATTAGAGGAGAGACACTGAAGAAACTACATAAGTCTCAACTGTTATCATCATTATTAGATGCTTTAAGAAAGGCGGAACAACGGCATAAATCGGACCCTACACCTACTAATTTAACGTCGTGCAGAACGTAAGGAACTCGATTAGGGAAACGCTCTTGGATAACACCGCAAGAGCTATAATATGGTCAAAACGAACCTACTATGAAAAGGTGAACAAGATGGATACCTTGTTGGCAAGATCCCTTAGACCGAGGCAACGGGGCACACACATTACAAGGATCAAGAATGCAGCAGGAGAATATCAGACGAACCCCACAGAGATCGCCAAGGTGTTTACGGATTATTATACCAAACTCTATAACCACTCGACAGACGGAGTCATGGACCCAAGACAGGAATTGGATGGGATACGAGCATTCCTCTCTTGGTTACACCTCCCCAAGTTAGATGCGGTGGCCTCGGCTGCCTAGGCGATCTTATCTCGGCTGATGAAATAGATGCGGCAATCTCCGCCTTGAAAAGCAATAATACTCTGAGTTGATCTTCAGTAAAAGTTTTGTTGGATAAGTTAACTACACCTAAGTGTTTGTCTTTCCTCTCTTCCTCTCCTTTAACCCCTTAAGGACACATGACATGTGTGACATGTCATGATTCCCTTTTATTCCAGAAGTTTGGTCCTTAAGGGGTTAAAGGGTCTTCCACTTCTAATTCCCCTTCTTCTTGAACCCAATTTCTCTTTCTCATTAATCGTTCGGTTCTTTGAGGGGGATGTGACCCTAAAAAAGGAGCGGAAGATGAAGGGAAAGGTAGAGGATTTCCTTGGGATGTATCTCCTGTTGAGTCCTCTGATAAAATTCGATATCTATTAGTCTGAGGGAACCGGGGTAATGGTTGAGTGGGGTTAGTTCTCTCCCTTCCACATCCCCCTGAGTTACATTTCTTCTATTTTATATATGATGTTTTATATGTACCTATATTAACAAATATTTTGTATTTTATATTTCTATTTCGATTTATTTATTCACAGCTTACTCAATTTGTTTATTTATTCTACTATATTATTGTATTATTTGTTTGGGCAAATGCCCTCTTTCAATATGAACACTTTCTGTAGTCAATTCCACCATGCCCGAGTGTGGAACGCATGGTGGAACACAAATACATCACATGACCGCATCCAACCGGAAGTCACATGTTTTTTAAATAAAAAAAAAAAAAAAAATCCCCCACCTAGTATGATTCATGACTCATTAAATCTTATATGGCTGCCCTTAACACCCTACGTAGATGCATAGGTTACAATGTGTTTTTTTTTCTTACTAAGCTTCAGTTGGCACTCAAGTAGTGCCTTTATTGGCTGGTCCATGTCCCTAATATCCCAGGGCTCTTTTGACGTTCTGGGGGAGATGGGACATATACCCCAATTACGCCTGGCTATAGGTAAGTCCAGGCGGTTTTTGTACAAAGTGTTTTGTTTAATTCTTCTCTTCTCCTCTAAACTCTTTCTACTCTTCTTCCCTATTATCCCTATCCCTCATCTATCTCCTCTGGGGGGGTGTCGGGGGGTGCTCCGAGCACTATGACTACAAACAGACATGACGGTGTGTTTAAATATAGAGATATCTTACAGGATACAACATGCCTGTGAAACTATTGTCTCTTAATGTTAAAGGCCTAAACGCCCCCCAAAAAAGACGGCTCATGTTTAGGGAACTAAAACGCATGAACCCCGATATAGCCTTCCTGCAGGAGACGCACTTGTCGAAATCAGCAAAGTTTGCCCTTAAAGACCATATATTCAGAACCACATATGAAGCCAGAGCCCTCAATAAGAGGAATGGAGTCGCTATCCTCATACATCATAGATGCCCAATTAGGGTCAGCAAGGTTAGTGCGGATCCGGGCGGACGCTACGTTTTGGTGTCAGGGTCCTTGCATTCTCACGCTATACATATCCTCAATCTATACGCTCCTAACGATCCATCCAGAGAATTCTGGACGGAGCTGACTCACATAGTAAACACGTTACCACACGGCATGGTTATTGTAGGGGGGGATTTTAATGCAGCACCATCCCCGGCAATGGATAGGGGGCCGTGTAGGGGAGTCCCACGATCGCACAGAAGGGGCGGGCAAGATAAATTATTGCACACATTCATGCAACAGTCAGGTCTGATAGACATATGGAGGGCTCAGCATCCAGACGATAGCGACTACACGTTTTATTCGCCACCACGCGATACATATTCAAGAATAGACCTTTTTCTGGTAAATCCCCTAACTGTTCCCAAGGTCTCGGAATCCAGGTTGGGATCCATAGCTTGGTCGGATCACGCAGATGTCTCCCTTACTTTGGACAAGGTGAGCGCGGCGTCCCCTTGGACCTGGAGGCTAAATAGATCCTTCCTTTAAGACCCAGAAATAGTTGAGACTATTTGTACGGCACTTAAAGAGTATTTTGCCAGGGAGTCGGGGGTCTCGAAAGCCACGGTGTGGGCAGCTCATAAGACTGTCATTAGGGGTATACTGATTAGAGGAGAGACACTGAAGAAACTACATAAGTCTCAACTGTTATCATCATTATTAGATGCTTTAAGAAAGGCGGAACAACGGCATAAATCGGACCCTACACCTACTAATTTAACGTCGTGCAGAACGTAAGGAACTCGATTAGGGAAACGCTCTTGGATAACACCGCAAGAGCTATAATATGGTCAAAACGAACCTACTATGAAAAGGTGAACAAGATGGATACCTTGTTGGCAAGATCCCTTAGACCGAGGCAACGGGGCACACACATTACAAGGATCAAGAATGCAGCAGGAGAATATCAGACGAACCCCACAGAGATCGCCAAGGTGTTTACGGATTATTATACCAAACTCTATAACCACTCGACAGACGGAGTCATGGACCCAAGACAGGAATTGGATGGGATACGAGCATTCCTCTCTTGGTTACACCTCCCCAAGTTAGATGCGGTGGCCTCGGCTGCCTAGGCGATCTTATCTCGGCTGATGAAATAGATGCGGCAATCTCCGCCTTGAAAAGCAATAATACTCTGAGTTGATCTTCAGTAAAAGTTTTGTTGGATAAGTTAACTACACCTAAGTGTTTGTCTTTCCTCTCTTCCTCTCCTTTAACCCCTTAAGGACACATGACATGTGTGACATGTCATGATTCCCTTTTATTCCAGAAGTTTGGTCCTTAAGGGGTTAAAGGGTCTTCCACTTCTAATTCCCCTTCTTCTTGAACCCAATTTCTCTTTCTCATTAATCGTTCGGTTCTTTGAGGGGGATGTGACCCTAAAAAAGGAGCGGAAGATGAAGGGAAAGGTAGAGGATTTCCTTGGGATGTATCTCCTGTTGAGTCCTCTGATAAAATTCGATATCTATTAGTCTGAGGGAACCGGGGTAATGGTTGAGTGGGGTTAGTTCTCTCCCTTCCACATCCCCCTGAGTTACATTTCTTCTATTTTATATATGATGTTTTATATGTACCTATATTAACAAATATTTTGTATTTTATATTTCTATTTCGATTTATTTATTCACAGCTTACTCAATTTGTTTATTTATTCTACTATATTATTGTATTATTTGTTTGGGCAAATGCCCTCTTTCAATATGAACACTTTCTGTAGTCAATTCCACCATGCCCGAGTGTGGAACTCATGGTGGAACACAAATACATCACATGACCGCATCCAACCGGAAGTCACATGTTTTTTAAATAAAAAAAAAAAAAAAAAAATTTTTTTTCTTCCCAAAACCGGAAGTGATATGGCTGGCGGGATTTCTGAAGCACAGCTGGATGCAGTTGGACTTATCAAGGGGGCTACTTAAGCCCTGAAGGTTCTCCAGGAATTTAGCACTGAGGAAGGCCCTATCTAGGGCTGAAACGCGTTTGCACTTTACTGGACTTTTTACTGGGACTTTCATTTGGCGGTATTGTTATTTTGTGTATATGCTGTGGTGCTTTGATGCTTTTAATTTTGGCCATTATTGCAGTACCATACCACGCTGTATTTTATACATATATCTGCCTATTTTTGTCCTATATTATTAATATTTTAATATAATATTTTATCAATTAATAAACCCTTATTTACTCTTGAATTCGTGGAGTCTGGGTCTTCAACTGAAAATTATCGAAAGCCTGAATAGGCACCCGAGAGCGAAGTACATAGAGCTTAAGAGGCTCCATCCTTGTGAGTTCAATCCTCATATGATACAATTGTTTGTTTTTACCTATATGGAAAACACTATGTATGTCTCATTTGTTTTACAGATGTAACCACCATATTTATATCTGCAATAGGTGGTATATCCTTTTTACTCTGTATATTTTTCTAAGTGGGTGTGAATTATTTTAATTGTTTCACTTTACCTTTAGGTGTTAAGGGATTACACCTTTCTGTCACACTTACTTTTATTGTCTATTTTAAGTTGGAAGCGCCTATACAACTATACACCTTGTGTATATTTTGTTTGTGATTGCATCAACTTACTTGCTAATCATTTGGATCACTCCTAGAGAGACCGTGTGTTCCATCACCGGACCCTTTCTGAATCTCCTCTTCATACCCCTATATCTTGGATTACCTGGTTAACTAATTTGGACTGGCCTTGACGCTGCTTTTGGAATTTCCTTCAATACTGCTTGATCTCCTATTGAACGACCTCGGACTGGATAAAGGACATTGCTTATGGACTAACCCTGTACACATCACCTAAACTTCTATTTTCAAGGACTGTCAGTTTATCTCTCTGCTTTGCTGCCACATCAGTCTGCCGTGCTCAAACTGCCTCAAAATAAAAAGTGAGTGGTTCTTATTTTTTTGTTTGGCATTTGTTAAAGAAAAAACATGACAATAGTACTGGAAAGAGTGCAGAGGCAGGCTACAAAATTAATAAAAGGAGTGGAAAATGTTAGCTATGAAGAAAGGTTAACACATTTAAACCTCTTTAGTTTAGAAAAATGTCATCTCAGAAGGGATATGATAACATTATACAAATATATTCGGGGCCAGTACAAACCATTATCTGGAAATCTATTCATAAACAGGGCTATACATAGGACACAAAGTATATACAGATATTGAAACAGAAACTACTTGCAAAAACATATAATTCCATTATATAATTTTCCAACTGTAGGGTAACTTTGGGATAAAGGAGTTTTTTTCCTAGTTTGCTGCAAAATTGGAAGTGCTTCAAACTGTTTTTTTGGTTGGTTTTTTTGCCTTCATTTCGATCAACAGCAAAAAACAGACGTGAGGAAGGCTGAACTTGATGGACACATGTCTCTTTTCAGCCTATGTAACTATTTAACTATGAAACGCGTACTGGCTGGAAATGGGGTGAAGCATTTCATTCCGATCCACGACCCAATTGGTTCTATTTCTATAGTGGTACCCCACATACAACTGATGCCTTGAAGAGAGGGAGGGGCAACTAGGATTGACCAATCCTCCCATACCACAACTTGTCCACTACTTACATGCTTCCTTTGAATGTTATATTTTCTTATTGCAACTTAAGGGAGTTTAGCTTCAACATATGCTGCCAGCATTCTCGGGTTTGGGGTGGGGAGGGACTCATCATTTCTTAGAGCTGTTGTTGAAAGCTAGTATTGCCTCCCCCCGGGATGTGAAAACTCTTGTCATTATGCTATATCATCCATGTAGGTAAAGTGGAAAGAAAAATACTCTCTATATGCTGAAATGGGAGCAATACCTGGATAAACAGCATTCCTTGCAGGACTGGCATTCTGCTCTCACAGCCCTTAAGTGAGGGACACATTGTACTAACCATATATAAATACATGCAAATGCATGCTATATTTCTCATGAGGAGGTTACAAGTGATTGTTCCCACTGCCTGCCTTTGATCAATGCTGGTGATACATTCCTGATGCAGGCAGATTATTACACATTTGGCATGCCCATGGATAGTCAGGTTCTGGGCCCCGGTATACCTCCTGATAAACAAAGTGTGTCATATGCTAATCTTTTTATGGGATTTTGGGAGTGATCATTTGTATTAGAGAACCCTGATTGGATGGACAATCCGTTTGTTTATCGTCACTTTATTGGCGACATTTTAATCATCTGGAGAGGAGATTGGAATGAGACAACTTTGTGTCCTTCCACAATACCAATGATTGGGATTTTTCTTTCACCTCAAACAGAAAGCACATGCCACGGCGGTTCGGCCCCTGATCTGAGCTCTTCACCAGGCCAGTTAGATACCCGGGGAGGGAGGGCTACATAGCGGAATCCCTTATAGACGGATCCACGATCGGGACAGGAAGGGGGGGTGTGGCCGCGGCGGCGGGCCCGGTAGCTGGGGTTCGCTCTTTCATCTGTTCGTGGGGGGACCCGGAGCCGTGCAAATAGTAATTAGGAACCCTTTGGCAGGATAGTACAGTGCGACCCCCTCCCCCTTCTGACCCTTGGCTGTCATATAACCAGCTTAGGACTGAAGATTAGCCCTAGGGGACGCCTCTCCACACCGTTGGTTATCAAACCCTGTTTCTATACGTTACCTACGTCTTTTTATGTTTGCTTATTACGTACCTATGTGTATTCGCGAAAGGTTTTCTCTTTCCTGTTCCTAGACTCGCTTTATTTTATAAAAAAAAAAGGAAAAGAAGGATGTAGACATATACAGCGACCTGTACATGACCGTCTGTCCCCACCTAGTATGATTCATGACTCGTTAAATCTTATAAGGCTGCCCTTAACACCCTACGTAGATGCATAGGTTACAATGTGTTTTTTTTTCTTACTAAGCTTCAGTTGGCACTCAAGTAGTGCCTTTATTGGCTGGTCCATGTCCCTAATATCCCAGGGCTCTTTTGACGTTCTGGGGGAGATGGGACATATACCCCAATTACGCCTGGCTATAGGTAAGTCCAGGCGGTTTTTGTACAAAGTGTTTTGTTTAATTCTTCTCTTCTCCTCTAAACTCTTTCTACTCTTCTTCCCTATTATCCCTATCCCTCATCTATCTCCTCTGGGGGGGTGTCGGGGGGTGCTCCGAGCACTATGACTACAAACAGACATGACGGTGTGTTTAAATATAGAGATATCTTACAGGATACAACATGCCTGTGAAACTATTGTCTCTTAATGTTAAAGGCCTAAACGCCCCCCAAAAAAGACGGCTCATGTTTAGGGAACTAAAACGCATGAACC
This sequence comes from Pelobates fuscus, assembly GCF_036172605.1. Classification (NCBI taxonomy): domain Eukaryota; kingdom Metazoa; phylum Chordata; class Amphibia; order Anura; family Pelobatidae; genus Pelobates; species Pelobates fuscus. The sequence goes on along the minus strand of NC_086318.1, from coordinate 343,013,066 downwards.
CCGATATAGCCTTCCTGCAGGAGACGCACTTGTCGAAATCAGCAAAGTTTGCCCTTAACCCCTTAAGGACCAAACTTCTGGAATAAAAGGGAATCATGACGTGTCACACATGTCATGTGTCCTTAAGGGGTTAAAGACCATATATTCAGAACCACATATGAAGCCAGAGCCCTCAATAAGAGGAATGGAGTCGCTATCCTCATACATCATAGATGCCCAATTAGGGTCAGCAAGGTTAGTGCGGATCCGGGCGGACGCTACGTTTTGGTGTCAGGGTCCTTGCATTCTCACGCTATACATATCCTCAATCTATACGCTCCTAACGATCCATCCAGAGAATTCTGGACGGAGCTGACTCACATAGTAAACACGTTACCACACAGCATGGTTATTGTAGGGGGGGATTTTAATGCAGCACCATCCCCGGCAATGGATAGGGGGCCGTGTAGGGGAGTCCCACGATCGCACAGAAGGGGCGGGCAAGATAAATTATTGCACACATTCATGCAACAGTCAGGTCTGATAGACATATGGAGGGCTCAGCATCCAGACGATAGCGACTACACGTTTTATTCGCCACCACGCGATACATATTCAAGAATAGACCTTTTTCTGGTAAACCCCCTAACTGTTCCCAAGGTCTCGGAATCCAGGTTGGGATCCATAGCTTGGTCGGATCACGCAGATGTCTCCCTTACTTTGGACAAGGTGAGCGCGGCGTCCCCTTGGACCTGGAGGCTAAATAGATCCTTCCTTTAAGACCCAGAAATAGTTGAGACTATTTGTACGGCACTTAAAGAGTATTTTGCCAGGGAGTCGGGGGTCTCGAAAGCCACGGTGTGGGCAGCTCATAAGACTGTCATTAGGGGTATACTGATTAGAGGAGAGACACTGAAGAAACTACATAAGTCTCAACTGTTATCATCATTATTAGATGCTTTAAGAAAGGCGGAACAACGGCATAAATCGGACCCTACACCTACTAATTTAACGTCGTGCAGAACGTAAGGAGCTCGATTAGGGAAACGCTCTTGGATAACACCGCAAGAGCTATAATATGGTCAAAACGAACCTACTATGAAAAGGTGAACAAGATGGATACCTTGTTGGCAAGATCCCTTAGACCGAGGCAACGGGGCACACACATTACAAGGATCAAGAATGCAGCAGGAGAATATCAGAAGAACCCCACAGAGATCGCCAAGGTGTTTACGGATTATTATACCAAACTCTATAACCACTCGACAGACGGAGTCATGGACCCAAGACAGGAATTGGATGGGATACGAGCATTCCTCTCTTGGTTACACCTCCCCAAGTTAGATGCGGTGGCCTCGGCTGCCTAGGCGATCTTATCTCGGCTGATGAAATAGATGCGGCAATCTCCGCCTTGAAAAGCAATAAAGCACCTGGACCTGATGGCTTCGATGGAAGCTATTATAAAACCTTCCGAGAGGAGCTCCTGCCTCACATAGAACCCTGGTTCAACGACCTGATGGACGGGGGAACGCCAGATAGAGACATGTCCTTAACAAATATCGTTCTACTACCTAAGCCTAGCAAAGACGACTCAATCCTGGAGAATTTTCGCCCTATTTATCTAATTAATCACGATTCCAAAATTTTAGCTAAAGTACTAGCAGGCAGATTGAATCCGATCCTTACAGGTCTGATTCACCCAGATCAGGTGGGCTTTGTACCGGGCAGACAACTGTTCGAAAACACAAGACGCAATATAGACCTTATAGGGAGACAGGCTACGAAGGGCACTCCGACACTGATGCTGTCACTGGATGCCGAAAAGGCATTCGACAGAGTCAAATGGCCCTATTTATTTGAAGTATTAAACCACTTCGGCATGCCGGCCAAGTTCGTAACGACTGTTCAGGCCTTGTACTCAAACGTCAGGGCGCAGATTCAGATTTCAGGAGCATGAACCATACCGTTCCATCTGAGTAATGGCACGAGACAAGGTTGCCCTCTTTCACCGCTGCTGTTTGTCCTTTCACTGGAACCCCTCATACAAACTATACGAGATGTCACGGGAGTCACCGTGGGGGGCACGCAATATGTTATCTCGGGTTTCGCCGACGACGTATTGCTGACATTAACAGATCCGAGGGCCTCTATGGCGGCTCTGACTGGGATTCTGACGGAATACGGCGAGGTGGCTGGCTATAAAGTTAATTTACACAAATCAAGTGCAATCCCCATAGGTATGAGGGAAGAAGATGCAGCGTATATAGGGAGGACTTATCACATACGAATACCGAAGGACCATATCAAATACTTAGGCATTTGGTTGACGGCGGATCCCTCTCAACTATACCAGCAAAATTATGTCCCACTAATTAGACATTTAATAAACGACATGGAGAAGTGGGTAGATAAACCGATCTCGTGGATCGGAAGAATACATTCAGTGAAAATGAATGTGCTACCTAGGATACTATTCTTGTTCCAAGCTCTTCTGGTCCACTTGAATAAGTCTAACTTGGGCCCGCTTCAACAGGCTATAGGCAAGTTTATCTGGCAGAATAAAAAGCATAGGATCTCCCGTAATGTACTTTATAGAGCTAAGGATAGGGGGGGCCTTGGCCTTCCAAACCTTTACTTTTACTACGTAGCGGCTCAGTTGGCCCAAATTGCACTATGGCATTCTCCCCCAGAAGAGAGGAGGTGGGTGGATCTGGAATCCTCCATGATGGGCCCAGACATGCCCCTGTTCCTTATGTGGACCCCTAAAGAACATAGACCAATTGATCAAGTGATATGCCCAGCGATACGCAACTCCCTTAAAGTTTGGGAAGCCGCCGCCCTTAAATACGGACTGACCAGTCGCCCATGACCCCATTCTTAAGAAACAAAGCATTTCTTCCGGGCATGAGTCCCCGAGATTTCAAAGGTATTGAGAACACGGGACTGCAGAGACTGTGCGAATTGTTTGAAAACGGCTCCTTTATCACGTTTGATGTACTGAAAAGCAGGGCTCCATTACGTCCCTTCAATTACTTCCGGTATCTCCAGCTCAGGGATTTTGCCCGAGACCCCCAGATCAAAACGGCCGCGCTGACACAATTAACGTTTTTCAAAAGGATGTGCAAGAGGGAACAATTCCCAAGCGGCTTAATTTCATGTTTATATTCTCACCTGAGCACACACACGCTAGAATGGGGAGATATCACATATACAAATCAGTGGGAAGCAGATCTTAATGAGGTTCTGGAGGGAATAGAATGGCAGGATATATGGGAGGCTGCTGCAAAATCTTCAGTGTGCGTCTCCTTGCAGGAACAATCCTATAAGACCTTATTTCGGTGGTACACCACCCCAGTGACGCTGTACCGAATGCGTAAAAACCCGACGGACCTGTGTTGGAGAGGCTGCGGACACAAGGGTACATATATACACATTTGGTGGGAATGCCTGGAGGCACAAACCTATTGGAAATGGATTGATGCATTGCAGCGAGAAGTTTTTGACAGGGAGGTGAAACTAGACCCATGGGTGTTTCTGTTGTCCAGATCCATGGATGGTTGGACAAGAACGGAACAAAACCTTGTACAAAAAATAAATCTGGCAGCTAGAAGAGCCCTAGCACAGGTGTGGATGTAGAGGGAGACCCCTACAATAGCGATGGTAAAACAAAAAAATAAAAGATACTTTCCTAATGGATAAGCTGACGGCACAGGTCAGGGAGACAATGACGAAATTTGATAAAATCTGGAGCCCCTGGACAAATAGAACTGTAAGCGATTAAGACAGGCAGATTGAATTAGGACATCCAAACATACCTCTCGGGACATCTGAGAAAGGAGGTGAACTGTATTACTTGGACCTGGCCCGCAGGGAGGGATATTACAGACTCCTATGGGGGACAGTGATGAAAGGGAAGCACATTCCAAAAGACGCCTTTTTATCGGGCGGCTCTCCTCGGACTCCCCCCCCCCCCCCCCACCCCCCCCTTCCCTCCCCTTCTTCTATCCCCTTCTCTGAGACCTCGGACTTTCGAGGCACTTCCTCTATTTTTTCTTTCATTTCTTAGCTCCTTATTTTTATGGTCCGACCGTACATAGTGGATATATAAGTGTATAACGATAGAGTCATGGGAACAATAAAAAAATTGGAGAAGAGGTATAGCTTATGGCGCTAAAGAACAGCTGCTGAAACACACTAGTGGGATTTAATCACAAAAGGTCCCACAGCAATAAAGAACACAACAAATACCAGAAAGTGTGCAGCGCTATTAACAGATATACAAAATATGGTGTATTCACCCAATGTGTATATATATATATAAACAATAAATACCCAATTGTAATGTATATCAGTGGGTAGTATATCAGTAGGTATCACTCATGGGTTGGAGCCTGTTATTACACTGGCTCAGGTAATATCACTTTAAAAGGAGTCTTTCACCAGTTTTTCAAACGGATGGAGCTTTATCCTCTTGATCCTCCCAAAGTGGAATGGGTAAGATAGGCAATCACCAAATAAGAATATAGCAAAAGTATCATTTATTACAAAAGCATATAAAATCTTACATTCAATGTATTTTGATGTCAGCCACGAGCACTCGAGCAATGACGGACCAAAGTAAATATAGACAACCTGGCATACTATCTCCAGGCACACCCTTCACCTCCCTTAGTAGACTTTTTGATACAAGGTTTTACCATAGGTTTCCACACAGGTATAATTCCACTCCCTACTTGCACCCTCGAATGTCCCAACCTGCAGTCAGCTTTACTTGACTCCCAGAACACCGATGCGCTCATAAAAAAAAAAGAGCTAGACAACTGCTTCATACTGGGACCCTTCACTCACCCATCATTTTCCTGTGTTCCGTGGCTGACGATCCGAAGGGGGTACAGCTGGTGGTGGGGAGATAAGATGTTTTTAATATTATTATTTCTTCTAAAGGTTACCCCTGGGTTATTAGAAATAATAAATTGGGTTGAATCTATATAGAGATATATATAAAGTAAACCATATATATACTCATACGACTACCATGTGGGCCCTCTTTTATTACAGGCTACCCGATACGTCGGTTTCGGCACACCACAACCGACTGGCTCATATATCTAACCGGTTATAAGTACGGCTTATAAAATCTTGTTTTCTTGCAGGTTTATTGTAGTATTATTGATTGTATGTATTGATGTAGGATGAGTATTTAGCTATGCTCCATTATAAGTAATGCGGCATGGTTGCTGGTGATCCTGCTATTGGAGAAAGATGATCAAAGCAGGTCTCAGATTGCAAAAATACCCTGTCTTGTACAGCTACATCAGGTGTTAGGTTGAGTAAATGCACTGTGCTCGGGTCCTCTTTCTTTTTTCCTTCCCTTTTTATTTCCTTTTTTTTTTGATTGGCTTACAGGTGGCTGCAGCCATTAATGGGCTAGTTTCACAGTATACAGCGGGGTTCCCCCATATAGAAACATAGAATGTGACTGGAGATAAGAACCATTCGGCCCATCTAGTCTGCCCAATTTTCTAAATACTTTCATTAGTCCCTGGCCTTATCTTAAAGTTAGGATAGCCTTATGCCTATCCCATGCATCCATGCATGCTTAAACTCCTTTACTGTGTTAACCTCTACCACTTCAGCTGGAAGGCTATTCCATGCATCCACTACCCTCTCAGTAAAGTAATACTTCCTGATATTATTTTTAAACCTTTGTCCCTCTAATTTAAGACTATGTCCTCTTGTTGTGGTAGTTTTTCTTCTTTTAAATATAGTCTCCTCCTTTACTGTGTTGATTCCCTTTATGTATGTAAATGTTTCTATCATATCCCCCCTGTCTCGTCTTTCCTCCAAGCTATACATGTTAAGATCCTTTAACCTTTCCTGGTAAGTTTTATCATGTAATCCATAAACCAGTTAAGTAGCCCTACTCTGAACTCTCTCTAAGGTATCAATATCCTTCTGAAGATACGGTCTCCAGTACTGCGTACAATACTCAAAGTGAGGTCTCACCAGTGTTCTGTACAATGGCATGAGCACTTCCCTCTTTCTACTGCTAATACCTCTCCCTATACAACCAAGCATTCTGCTAGCATTTCCTGCTGCTCTATTACATTGTCTGCCTACCTTTAAGTCATCCGAAATAATCACCCCTAAATCCCTTTCATCAGATGTTGAGGTTAGGACTCTATCAAATATTCTGTACTCTGCCCTTGGGTTTTTACGTCCAAGATGCATTATCTTGCACTTATCCACATTAAATGTCAGTTGCCACAACTCTGACCATTTTTCTAGTTTACCTAAATCATTAGCCATTTGGCTTATCCCTCCTGGAACATCAACCCTGTTACATATCTTAGTATCATCAGCAAAAAGACACACCTTACCATCAAGACCTTCTGCAATATCACTAATAATAATATTAAAGAGAATGGGTCCAAGTACAGATCCCTGAGGTACTCCACTGGTGACAAGCCCAAGCTTTGAATATACTCCATTGACTACAACCCTCTGTTGCCTGTCACTCAGCCACTGCCTCACCCATTCAACAATATTGGAATCCAAACTTAAAGATTGCAGTTTATTGATAAGCCTTCTATGTGCAACAGTGTCAAAAGCCTTACTGAAATCTAGGTAAGCATGTCTACTGCACCACCCTGATCTATAATTTTAGTTACCCAATCAAAAAAAATAAATAAGATTAGTTTGGCATGATCTCCCTGAAGTAAACCCATGTTGTCTCTGATCTTGAAATCCATGTGTTTTTAGATGTTCAACAATCCTATCCTTTAACATGGCTTCCATCACTTTCCCTACTACTGAAGTAAGGCTTACTGGCCTATAGTTGCCAGACTCCTCCCTATTACCTTTCTTGTGAATGGGCACAACATTCGCCAACTTCCAATCTTCTGGGACTACTCCTGTTATCAATGATTGGTTAAATAAATCTGTTAATGGTTTTGCTAGTACACCACTAAGCTCTTTTAATAGCGTTGGGTGTATTCCATCAGGTCCCATTGACTTATTTGTCTTTACTTTTGACAGTTGAAATAGAACCTCTTCCTCTGTAAACTCACGTGTATATAGGATGTATAATAGGTTTGTTCCAGATGACCTTCAGACAATTTACTCAACTCATTTACTACATTAAGTATATTTAAGTAATTACTTTGATTACACTGATTTTTTGGATCAGTATCATAACATAGTGTGACGCTGTTTGTCTCTGGCATCATTGCTTATTACATCCTATTTTTCTGTTGAATTTTAATTCTGCACATGTTAAAACCATTGATTTTTTTACTTCTCGTAATAAATTATGGAATCAAAATATACATTTAATATATTTTTGTAGGTGTTTGTAGTTATGATAAAAGGAGATATGGACAAATTGAGATAGAAGACAAAAACTGGAAACATTTTATTAGTATCACATTACCCCCAAAGGTCTTCTGTATTACATATAAGTAATTAATACTCAACACTTACCTTGTTCTTTGCATAGATGTGTGGTACAACTTTATTGAAAACCCAGGGAATTTTCTCCAGTGTATCATTATTTATGATGTGAAGTGCACAGATTGGCAGAGTTGTGTACATCTTGGGTACTATAAGCATGTTTTCTGGCACATGAAATACTTCTCTGCAGACCAAAAACAAACATCACAGATTTCTGTTAAAACATGGCTTCTCACTTTAGTGAACTACATGGCTTAAAATGTGTAGTCATTTGCTGCTTTGCTGGCCTTAAAAGTTACTAGCCCTAGGTAAGCTTAGGACCTCTGGGTTCCAAGATATTATTTACGACCCCATATGGGTGGTTTAATTGACCACTACCCTTTACACATGGTCCTCTTTAGAAACCCCGCCTGTTTCCCCCCTGCTTGATAAGTGTCTTGTAGACCATTTACACAAAAGAAAATCTAGAAATTTAGTTACTTATAGTTATGATTAAATATAATACTGCAGATGTTTATGGGTCACACTTCCAATATGCCATACCAGCAGAAATCCTACAAACTGCTAAGAACTGCAAATATTTGTGGGCTAAATTCTCCATAATGCTCAGCCAGCCTACTAACTGACTGAATATGATGGGAATGTAGTAACGTTAAGTGACTGAGTGGAGATGCTAATAATTGGGAGGTGATGTAAAGGTATGTAAATAATTAAGATCAGGGATGCATGACTGAGCACAGGGTTAAGTGATGGGGTGGGGAATGTAAATAAATTATGAGGTGGTTAAGTGAAATTGTGAATGGGGTTAATAAATAGGTGGTGAGATGGGGGGAGGGGTATAGCAGAAAAAGGTGTACTCACATAGTCATTGGCAGCAGCTGATGATTGGAACTGGCAGCAAAGGGAAAGGTAGGATATGGGACTATGCAAGGGAAGATCTCACCATTTGGTTATGGTTCCAGGATTACCATATGCCCTCCCACTGAAAGAACTCTAATTGCTTAAGAATAGTTTACTAACTTACCTGGGGTCCGACAGGCACCTGTGTCACCTCCTCTGCTGCTTGAAGCTCTGGTACTAAGCTAAGTCCGGTCATGGCTAATAGTGCTCAGCCTATGCTCTCAGTCAAAAACTAGACCCTAAGTAAGTTGTCAATCTGTTCTAAAATGGTCAGTAGTGAGATGTACGCTCCAGTGGTAAATTCCTAAGTCCGAGGGTTAAACTTTCACAGTGAGGTGTAGTGGGTAAGGTGCCAGTTGTGTCTTAGTGTTCCCTGAGGGCAATTAGTGAAACCATTTGCAAAATAGTTGGACAACTAACCCGGGGTTCACTGTGGACCAGTCACTGCCTCTGAGCAAATTAGCTAAGCCTTGCACCTTAAAGTAAAGCACCACAAGCTTTCAAGCTGTTTGCAAACAGTTTGACAACTTACCCTGGAGGGTGCCAAGACACTCTTGGCATCATAGCCACAACAGCTTGTTGTAGTGATTATGGGATTTTTGAGTGTTCCTTTAATCTAATAGATGTCTAACAACTTGCTTAATATATATAGTATGAGTACAATATGTTATTAATTCACTTCGTATTGGAAGTTTACAAAGAACCACGGTTGATTACCTGAAAACCACAAACCATGCATTAGACGGGTGCTCAAGGTAAGTAACCGAGTAGTCAGCAAATGAAATTCTGTAAGGTTCATCGCCAAAGCCAGCATACTTATGTGAATAAGGACTGTGCATGAACATGTATCTGAAAGCAAAAATGTTTTGTATAGTCTATCAATCGGAATAAATGACATAATAATGAAAGTAAAGCGTTAATCTTTAATTTTAGTGGATTTGCATAATACCATTGATAACAAGCCGAGAAAGCAGATTACTTATGTTATTGTATCCTGGAGGACAGAACAGATGAAACACCGGTAGGAAATACTAGAGGATTTTGTACTTTAAATTACATTTGCACCATTGGGAGTGACAGAGGGTCTTTTGATACCTGGGTCCAATGAATCACTCACTTAGGGGGGATCAGAATATGTTTTAGGGGCTTCTATGAAATTACTAATAAGCAATAAAGTAAAAGCATAAGCATACAAAGTTATAAGCTTATTTGCTAATCATATAATCTAATTTTGAAAGAGGAGAATGTCTATCAGAGTAATATCTATATCAGCATAGGTAGAACGTAACATACAGGGACTAGTAATATCTATCTGCATAGGTAGAACGTAACATATGGGGACTTGTAATATCTATCTGTATAGGTAGAACGTAACATACGGGGACTTGTAATATCTATCTGCATAGGTAGAACGTAACATACAGGGACTAGTAATATCTATCTGCATAGGTAGAACGTAACATATGGGGACTTGTAATATCTATCTGCATAGGTAGAACGTAACATATGGGGACTTGTAATATCTATCTGCATAGGTAGAACGTAACATACAGGGACTTGTAATATCTATCTGCATAGGTAGAACGTAACATATGGGGACTTGTAATATCTATCTGCATAGGTAGAACGTAACATACAGGGACTAGTAATATCTATCTGCATAGGTAGAACGTAACATATGGGGACTTGTAATATCTATCTGCATAGGTAGAACGTAACATATGGGGACTTGTAATATCTATCTGCATAGGTAGAACGTAACATATGGGGACTTGTAATATCTATCTGTATAGGTAGAACGTAACATACAGGGACTAGTAATATCTATCTGCATAGGTAGAACGTAACATACAGGGACTAGTAATATCTATCTGCATAGGTAGAACATAACATACAGGGACTTGTAATATCTATCTGTATAGGTAGAACGTAACATACGGGGACTTGTAATATCTATCTGTATAGGTAGAACGTAACATACGGGGACTAGTAATATCTATCTGCATAGGTAGAACGTAACATACAGGGACTAGTAATATCTATCTGCATAGGTAGAACATAACATACAGGGACTAGTAATATCTATCTGCATAGGTAGAACATAGAATACAGGGACTAGTAATATCAATATGCATAGGTAGAACGTAACATAGAGGAACTAGTAATCTCTATCTGCATAGGTAGAACATAGAATACAGGGACTTGTAATATCTATATGCATAGGTAGAACGTAACATACAGGAACTAGTAATCTCTATCTGCATAGGTAGAACATAGAATACAAGGACTTGTAATATCTATCTGCATAGGTAGATCGTTGTAACGGATCACCTGGCACCCCGACTGGGTACCTCCGTTGAAGGGCATCCTGAGTGTTCCAAGCACTCCAGATTGCACCATAACCCCCTTAGACTCCTTCAGAGAGCAAGACAGGAACAAGCTCTTAAAAGAGCTTAGTAGTGATATAGCAAGGGAGTATGACAAGCATAGCAATCTCTTGTAGCAGATTCCCCCAATAAGAGACAGCACTCAAAATTGAGGGTGACGCTCGTGTTCATACAGCGTCCCTGTCTACAAAAAGATTTGGGAAAATGGGGGTAGTGGACCCCTGGGCAGCAAACACACCTGAGGAAGAGAGTGAATTGGAATGGAGGGATATTGCCCAGAAAGAATTATGGTACGATGCCCTGGAGGAAGTCCAATATCAACGGCAGCAGCACCTTCCAGGTGTCGCATACCAGTTGGAGGAACAAATGGTCTGGCGGATGCCGCTTCTGGGAGACCAACCCGGAGGGGAGCGGGTAAGACAACTTCAGTACCTCGTGGAAAGGGAACTGAGCCTGGATGCCTCATACCGGGCACTGTGGTGGTGCACCGTCAAGCCAGAGACGTGGAGGGCAGAGGGCATCCAGCCGGAGGGGGAGAACTACACTAGCCCTGGCCTGTTGTGGAAGGCCTTAGCGGAAGACGTCGACTTCGGCAGTCCAGCAGAGTCACGGTACTGGGCTATCTTGCATTACCGGGGTGAGATGTTACAGGGTCCGAGATCTATTGGACTGGGAGAAGACCTCCGCCGTTTCGCTGCCATGGAACGAGAGCTGGAAATGGACTATGTGGAACTACTAAACTCGTGTCAGCCGCAGAGCATGGATGCAGAATGGGAAAACTGGGTGGCGGACCCAGATCTTCCAGGCTACAGCTGGGAAAATGCGGCCTAGGTGCCCCCTGCTTCACTACCAGCTGCAGAAGTAGGGGACCTCATGGACTGGTCCTGGAGAGACCCACAGATGGCAGGTGGAGATGGGACCGAGATCTCTCTAGCGGCCCTACAGGGATGCTGGGCAGTCGGCCCAGATCCCCAGCGGCAGAGTACATTACAGGGAGGAGAGACCACCGGTTTCACTCCCCAGCGGCAGAGCGCATTATTGGAAGGGGAGACAGTCGGTCTCACTTCCCAGCAGCAGTGTGAGTTCCAGGGAGCCGAAGGTGACGTTCTTCCTCCCCAGCGGCTGAGTATGTTATTGGAAGGGGGGTCGGTCTCACTTCCCAACAGCAGCACGAGTTATTGGGAGAAGAGACAGTCGGTCTCTCTCCCCAGCGGAAGAGTGTATTACAGGAAGGGGAGACAGTCGGTCCCCCCTCTCCAGCATCGGAGAGAGTAGCAGGGAGAGGAGCCGGTTACCACCTCTCCCCAGCGGCAGCTTATTCCCCTCATAGGGGAGACCTTATTCTCCCAGATGGGACCGCGGTCTCTGCACCCGGTCTACAGGGGTGCGGGACTGCCTGCCCAGATGCCCAGCAGCAGGACTGTTTATCAAAAGGGGAGACAGTCGGTCTCCCCCTCCAGCAGCAGCACCTGGTCCAGGGAGAGGAGCCTACCACCCCCTCTTCACAGCTGGGCTCCAACCAGACTACTCCAGCTGAAGTGCTGGCACCAGGGCAGAGTACCGCTGGTCTCTGCCCACTCAGCAACCCACAGATCCGGAGTACCTGTACCCCACACAGCCGTGATGGAGCCCCTGGACAAAGACTGGCTGCACGTTTCCCTAGGTGCAGTAACTTTTCATTGTGGGTGGGCTGTACTACTGACTATGTTTTGTGGGTGGGTAGCTGGACTAACCAAGGCACTGACCGACAGGAGGCCAGATCCCTTGTAAGTCTTTTTGGGAAAGGGGAGAAATGTGGCGGAGCCAGCCTCGCCACTGGGCATTGGAGAAGACTGATTGCCAACCTCCTGCCCTGTGACTATGGCCCCATGTTGAAATGCTTGATTTTCCCCTGCAAAGACCCGAAAGCCGGGTCATTCGGTACTTTCCCTATGTGAGCAGTGTTACCCCAGATAGCTATGCCATGGAGCCCATTCGTATAACGAAAGACTATGGCTCCATGGCAGTTGAACTGTATGTATGTGATTATTCAGTAATAATGTGCGCTCAGATCTAAGCTATCTGGGGATATGTTGAATGTACCAGTTTTATGCAATAGCTGCACTGTTATATATTTTTATGTATTTTATTGTATTTTGCTACCATGTGGCTAATGGAGTTTTGTCTCCCTTCTTGGAGATAATTGGGTTACTTCCCAATTATCTCCAGGATAGAAGACTCTGTGGAACTGGTTTTGGGCAGAAAAGCCATGCTTCATTTGGTCACAAAGGACGTTGATCTAACTTTTGACCCACTGGACCAATTTGTATGATTTTCACGTATGTTGGTATTTGGAGTATGCGGATTCTGAAAATTTTATGTGAATGTGATGCATACTGTTAAAGTTATGAATATTGTGTAAAACTGTGTATTTTCCTGCCTGTGATCATTATATTAACCCATTGTGTAAGGTAATTGTATCACAGGCAGAGGGGAGGATTTTGTGTGGGAGTGTCTGAGTGTATTGTACGTGTTTATTGGTTGTTTTACAAAACCCTGTGGGTGGTACCAATGTGTAAGAATGTGTATATAAGAACAATAAACCCACAGGTCTGTCAGTTCTACTTCACCCTCAATCTGAGTCCTGTCTCTTATTGGGGGAATCTGCTACAAGGGATTGCTATGCTCTGCATATTCCCTTGCTATAATCACTGAGCTCTTGTAAGAGCTTGTTCCTGTCTTGCTCTATGAAGGAGTCTACGGTGGTTATGGTGTCGGCTGGAGTGCTTGGAGCCCTCCGGAAGCGCTAGGAGCATCCTTCAACGGAGGTACCCAGTCGGGGTGCCAGGTTATCCGTTACAAACGTAACATACAGGGACTAGTAATATCTATCTGCATAGGTAGAATGTAAAATACAGGGACTTGTACTATCTATCTGCATAGGTAGAATGTAAAATACAGGGACTTGTACAACAGGCACCTGCTAGAAACGGAAGAACTGAAGAGCATGAAATTGTATTTACATTGGGGAATGCTAACTTCTTCTCCAGCCTAAATTGCCCACTGAGTTAGTAAAAATAAAATTAGTAAAAATATCAGCTAGACTTACCTCAGCAGCTTAACACCATGTTGTTCTGCATTTGGTTCCAGCACAGCCCATACTTTATCGAATATAGTTTTAACATACGTGTTTTCCTTGGTGCCTAGGATAAAAATTAAGCAAAACACAATTACGGTAATAAAAAACATGATAGAAAGTACTGAAAAAAGAGGGCACATTGGCCATTAAAAAAAAAAACTCATCAATGCCAATTGTGTATCGTATGGAAACTTACAATATCAAATACACATATTCATGATTTTAAATGATTCACCACAGAGAAAGTAGGATAACATGGAATCAATATGCATACCTCTCAACTCTGGCAGTCAAATACCGTATTTATCGGCGTATAACACGCACTTTTTTCCCCTGAAAATAGGGGAAAAATCGTGGGTGCGTGTTATACGCCGATATCCCATAATTACTTACCTGTCCTGAAGCGTGGGCCGGCTTCACAGCTTGCACCGCGGTACAGGAACTTTCATTTCATGTTCCGGTTTCCGGCGGGACTGAAAGGAAGTGTGCACAATAGTGTGCACACTTCCTTTCAGTCCCGCCGGAAACCGGAACATGAAATTAAAGTTCCTGTACCGCGGTGCAAGCTGTGAAGCCGGCCCACGCTTCAGGACAGGTAAGTAATTATGGAAGGGGAGGGGGGGGAGGGAAGGGGAGGGGGGGAGGGAAGGGGAGGGGGGGGAGGGAAGGGGAGGGGGGGGGAGGGAAGGGGAGGGGGGAGGGAAGGGGAGGGGGGGGAGTACACTATGGGAGGGGAGGGGGGGGAGTACACTATGGGAGGGGAGGGGGGGAGTACACTATGGGAGGGGAGGGGGGGAGAACACTATGGGAGGGGAGGGGGGGAGAACACTATGGGAGGGGAGGGGGGGAGAACACTATGGGAGGGGAGGGGGGAGAACACTATGGGAGGGGAGGGGGAGAACACTATGGGAGGGGAGGGGGAGAACACTATGGGAGGGGAGGTGGAGAATACTATGGGAGGGGAGGGGAGGGGGAGAATACTATGGGAGGGGAGGGGAGGGGGAGAATACTATGGGAGGGGAGGGGGGAGAATACTATGGGAGGGGAGGGGGGGAGAATACTATGGGATGGGAGGGGAGGGAAGGAGAATACTATGGGAGGGGAGGGGGAGAATACTATGGGAGAGGAGGGGGGGAGAATACTATGGGAGAGGAGGGGGGGAGAATACTATGGGAGAGGAGGGGGGAGAATACTATGGGAGAGGAGGGGGGGAGAATACTATGGGAGGGGGGGAAATACTATGGAAAGGGGGGAACACTATGGGATGAGGGGGAACACTATGGGATGAGGGGGAACACTATGGGATGAGGGGGAACACTATGGGATGAGGGGGGGAATACTATGGGATGAGGGGGGAAATTTCCTGGAATTTCTTTCTAAAAATGAGGTGCGTGTTATACGCCGGTGCGTGTTATACGCCGATAAATACGGTAATTAAAAGGGGGTGGTGATAAACCTTCTGCTGATGCCAACCCCCAAAAGTGTGACCCCCCTGCTTAATGCAGGCCATGATATTTCATACAAAATATAATTTAATAAAGAATTTTATGTTACTTACGGAAACATTTTATAAGTATTTACTTTCTTTGATTATCAGTCCCTTGAGCTTTAAAGAGAAGAATTTATGACAAATAGAAATAGAAAATGTTTGTTTTTTGCATTCTGTTTTTTTGAGCCAGGGTCCGTAAGAAATTGAGCCCAAAACCAAATGATTCTTATAAGTTCTTTAAAAAAACAAAACATTCTTCTAAATTAACTAGAAATGGCCCTTACAAAGGCATACATAGACGGATATTTCTTTAATATAGTTATCTTTAATACTGTAACTATAATTCATCTATCAATTTAGTTTTGAAAGAATTTAAATGTTTCAATTCTCAACAGCTAAACAGGCATAATCCTGTTGAACAGCCTTCATTACACCTGATCAATTGTACGGTAGAAGACTTTAAATTGGTTTAAATTAACACATTTCCACTTCAATTAAAATAATTTGCTAAAACATGGATCCAAACAGGAACTTAATTGATGTCAATTAGGAGATCTTCAACAAGCATGTTGCTGAAATAATCATTATTAGTGTAAAAGGACATTAAATGACCAGACATGACCTAGCTGGGAGTGTTAAATGGCAAATTGATGACTTGTCTAGGGAGTGATGGAAGTTGCCTAATAGTACATACTTGCTTGGGTCAAATGGAATAATATATCAGCATCATATGAGTTCTCAGTAAGTCAACACAGTTGAAGAGAAATAAATCTTAATGGGTAATTTTTATACTAGACAAGGCATAGGTGGTAGACAGGAGGGTCCACCTGGGCTACTCTTCCCTAAAGAATTGGCCTCAACCTTAGTGTTGCTCCTAGTATTAAGGGGATGTAAAGCTATATGGGGCTAATGTCATAGAAAAAAACTGAAAACAACACAGAACAAAACAGTCACACTTTTAAAAATACTTTTTTTGCCAGAGACTAAATGGAAATAATCAAGACCGGTGCTAGGATTTTTAGTTACACAGGCGAAGATGCATTTTGGTGCCCCCCACCCTCGTTTAAAATAAGGTTCATACAAACACAGAAATAATCATACAGAGACATACAGACACAGACAGAGACATACATGCAGGCATATACACTGCGTGCAGAATTATTAGGCAAATGAGTATTTTGACCACATCATCCTCTTTATGCATGTTGTCTTACTCCAAGCTGTATAGGCTCGAAAGCCTACTACCAATTAAGCATATTAGGTGATGTGCATCTCTGTAATGAGAAGGGGTGTGGTCTAATGACATCAACACCCTATATCAGGTGTGCATAATTATTAGGCAACCTCCTTTCCTTTGGCAAAATGGGTCAAAAGAAGGACTTGACAGGCTCAGAAAAGTTAAAAATAGTGAGATATCTTGCAGAGGGATGCAGCACTCTTAAAATTGCAAAGCTTCTGAAGCGTGATCATCGAACAATCAAGCGTTTCATTCAAAATAGTCAACAGGGTTGCAAGAAGCGTGTGGAGAAACCAAGGCGCAAAATAACTGCCCATGAACTGAGAAAAGTCAAGCGTGCAGCTGCCAAGATGCCACTTGCCACCAGTTTGGCCATATTTCAGAGCTGCAACATCACTGGAGTGCCCGAAAGCACAAGGTGTGCAATACTCAGAGACATGGCCAAGGTAAGAAAGGCTGAAAGACGACCACCACTGAACAAGACACACAAGCTGAAACGTCAAGACTGGGCCAAGAAATATCTCAAGACTGATTTTTCTAAGGTTTTATGGACTGATGAAATGAGAGTGAGTCTTGATGGGCCAGATGGATGGATTGGTAAAGGGCAGAGAGCTCCAGTCTGACTCAGACGCCAGCAAGGTGGAGGTGGAGTACTGGTTTGGGCTGGTATCATCAAAGATGAGCTTGTGGGGCCTTTTCGGGTTGAGGATGGAGTCAAGCTCAACTCCCAGTTTCTGGAAGACACCTTCTTCAAGCAGTGGTACAGGAAGAAGTCTGCATCCTTCAAGAAAAACATGATTTTCATGCAGGACAATGCTCCATCACACGCGTCCAAGTACTCCACAGCGTGGCTGGCAAGAAAGGGTATAAAAGAAGAAAATCTAATGACATGGCCTCCTTGTTCACCTGATCTGAACCCCATTGAGAACCTGTGGTCCATCATCAAATGTGAGATTTACAAGGAGGGAAAACAGTACACCTCTCTGAACAGTGTCTGGGAGGCTGTGGTTGCTGCTGGAAGCAATGTTGATGGTGAACAGATCAAAACACTGACAGAATCCATGGATGGCAGGCTTTTGAGTGTTCTTGCAAAGAAAGGTGGCTATATTGGTCACTGATTTGTTTTTGTTATGTTTTTAAATGTCAGAAATGTATATTTGTGAATGTTGAGATGTTATATTGGTTTCACTGGTAAAAATAAATAATTGAAATGGGTATATATTTGTTTTTTGTTAATTTGCCTAATAATTATGCACAGTAATAGTCACCTGCACACACAGATATCCCCCTAAAATAGCTATAACTAAAAACAAACTAAAAACTACTTCCAAAAATATTCAGCTTTGATATTAATGAGTTTTTTGGGTTCATTGAGAACATGGTTGTTGTTCAATAATAAAATGAATCCTCAAAAATACAACTTGCCTAATAATTCTGCACTCCCTGTAGACATACATACAGAGGCATACCGTCATACAGACACATACATACATACATACATAGACATACAGAAACATACATACAGAGACATCCAGGCATACAGACACATACATACATACAGGCATACAAAGACATACACGCATACAGAGACATACCGTCATACAGACACATACATATATACAGGTATACAGAGACATACAGGCATACAGACACATACGTACAAAGACATACAGGCATACAGACACATAAATTTGTGCATACAGACACATAAATTTGTACATACAGAGACATACAGGCATACGGACACATACATTTGTACATACAGAGACATACAGGCATACAGAAACATACAGACACATACATGCATACAGAAACATACATACAAAGACATACAGGCATACAGAGACCTACATACATACATACATACATACAGAGACATACACAATTACATACTTACATCAGTTCAATCTTGTCCCCTGGATGCATGCTGTCTGGCTCCTTGGAGTCCTGTCCTGCAGCCCAGCCCCATCACAGGGCGCCAGCCGCGCTGTGTGGTACACAGGGAGCAGGGATATGATGTCATTCATATCCTCGCCCCCTCCACACAGCCTGCGGCAGGCACCAGGGTAGGTGCAGTGGCGTACACATGACCCAAGGGGCCCCAGTGCGCAAATTGATCCGTGCCCCCCACCCCCTGCGCTTACTCTGCGCGGGCCGGGGCCGCAACTCATGGCGGCGGGCACCTGGTCGCAGGGGTTGCAGGGCTGTAACCCCTGCGACCGCGGTATGTACGCCAGTGCATGCAGATGCACACACAATTAAAGGACCATTACAGACACCAAGATCACATCAGCTCAATGAAGTGGTCTGGGTGTCAGGTCCCTCTAGTTTTAACCCTGCAGCTGAAAACATAGCAGTTTCAGAGAAACTGCTATGTTTCACCGAGGGTTAATCCAGCCTCTAGTGGATGTCTCACTGACAGCCGCTAGAGGAGCTTCCGCTATTCTAAAACACTGAACGTCCATAGGAAAGCATTGAGTAATGCTTTCCTATGGGCGGTTTGAATGCGTGCGCGGCAAGAGCACTGACACTCACTAGCAGACACACTCACTGACACTAGCAGACACACTCACTGACACTAGCAGACACACTCACTGACACTAGAAGACACACACACTGACACTCACTAGCAGACACTCATTGACACTCACTGACACTCACTAGCAGGCACTCATTGACACTCACTAGCAGACACACTCACTGACACTCACTAGCAGATACACACACTGACACTCACTAGCAGACACACACACACACACACACACTAACACTCACACTAACACATGTTTTTTATTTAATCCCCCAGCCTCCTTACCTTTTTGGAGTGCTGAAGGGATTCCCTGGGGTCCAGTGGTGCTGCTGGGCTCTTGGGCTCCCTGGCTGGCTGGCTCCCTGGCTGGCTGTCTGGCTCGCTGGCTCCCTGGCTGGCTGGCTGGCTCCCGGGCGGTAGCACTCTCCCATGTGTGCTTCCTCTTCAGCTCCCTCGCGCACCGCGTAGGGATGCCGGCGCCGGAAGATGACGTCATCTTCCGGCTCCGGTATCAGTATGCGGCGCGCGAGGGAGCTGAAGAGGAAGCACACATGGGAGAGTGCTCCCTCGCGCGCCCGCAGAACCGGGCGCTCGGCCACGCTACAATAGGTCGTCGGTTGGAGGGGAGCGCAGTGCGCTTCCCTCCTTCCGGTCAGCCTGATTTTGCGCCCCCAGGGCCGGTGCGCCCTAAGGCAGCCGCCTGGGCCGCCTTATGGTAGCGCCGGCCCTGGAAATTATCAAAACAAAAATGACCCCTACAGTTTTTATCAAGGGTGGGATCCTAAACAGTAGTGGCAGGGTTCAAAATAAAATCTAGACTATTTTAATGCTACATAAAATCATATGTCTCAAGCAAGCAGGTAAGTATTTAATCAGACCATATGTGTTAGTTTGGATTGTCGAGCGCCACCTGCAGATGCAGACAAAATTATAAATAACAAACACAGGAAACAAAGCAAGGAATATCAAGCCATACTACCCAGAAGACTCCAAAGATGCCTGGACCATGAATGGGCACTTAAGAGATGGAAAATTGGCTTTTTAAAGCCCTTACTCGTGTGCGTCACTAGACACTGAGTATAGCAGGGAAAGATCAGGTCTGTTAGCTAGGCCATGGAACCAACCCTGGGTGGGTCTTAAAATATGGTTACACCATGCTAATCCCATCACTATGCCAAAGTACCTCCAAATTGGTGGATCCTACTTTTTAATTTTAAGAGAGGAGATAAACATGTCAGCTGTAAAGTTTACTGAATAAATAGCTTTGATAGGCTTTCTTCCACATTATATGAAGACGGAAACATCCAACAGGATGTGAGCAACATCCAATATACATTTGAAGAGCAAGATGCATTCAAACAATAAACCGTACCATCACTTGATATCATGTTATTCAACAGTGAAAAGTTGCTTTTAACACTGCTTTTATTTTCTGGTGCAGTTTATAATTTTTTATTTTATTTTATTTTTCGCATATTGCACAATTTTCATAAGGTTATTTAGAATCCTTGTTAGATTTACTGCTGCCTTTGTTGTAGTTATAGTGAGCGCCTAAAACATTTCTATTTGCACCTTTCTATCATGGCCAGCATTAGGCTATTCAGCAATTTTAGCTACAGTAGCTCTTCTGTGTCTTGGGCGCTCATGACCCTGAAGCTGATTCACCAGTCCTTCCTTATACCAATTTTGGTAGGTACTTACCACTGTATACTGGGAACACCCCACAAGACCACACATTCTGGAAATGCTCTGACCCAGCCATCTAGTCATCACTATTTGGCCCTTGTTCATTTTTCCTGCTTCCAACACTTGAAATTCAAACACTGACTGTTCACTTGCTGCCCAATATATCCCACCCCTTTACAGGTGCCATTGTAACAATATAATCAATGTTATAAACGTCATCTGTCAGTGGTTTTAATGTTGTGGCTGATTAGTGTATAGAATATAATGTGTTTATTGAATCAAAACAACATTTAAAATTCACCTGGTTTTCTTGCTCTGAAACACTTCCTTATGTAATACCCTTTCCAACAAGCTTGAAGTTTATTTGCAGCAGCTGCCTCGATATCTGTCGAGATCCTGTCTTGCCAGGAGGCAGGAACTTCAAATATGGCCTCTGGGAAAAAAACAAAACTCTGTTAGTTTAAAGATGTTACAAATATAAACTGAGTGTCTTTGCATCTTTTTTTTTTGTCAATCTTTCTTTTATTAAGGCACGGATGAAGGGTACAAAATAAAGTGAGGGAAATGCAAAGATTTTCACAGTGTAGGGTCGATACAACGATAGCACCGTTAATTACATTTCCGCATTATTTTCAATGCCTCATTTTTATCTTTTAAGAGTCGCTTAACGTACATTTATCTTAACTAAACATAAAACATGAGTAAGTGTTCATACATATGTAACAAGAGGAGAGCAGGCTATTAAACCTTGTTGATTGGTCTATAACGGAGTTCTAGTTATACTTGTGACACTCAAGTAGCCGTAGCTAAGATTCATCAGAGTGTTATATTGGCATAATATCTCAATGTATGGCTATTGCCGACTGAAGCATCACCACACGTAAGAAGGCTTAAATTAATGGTAAGGTTTAGAGTGGTGGTAACACTGGCGCTTTTGGTACGGAATGGGCCAGTTTTAAGGATAGGCACATATTAACTGTAAGCATAAATCATAACTGTATTCAATTCACTAGCTAGGGTGAGTGAGAAAAAGAGAAAAACAAAAACATTGCTAGACTAACTGTGATCATACACGTAAAGCAGAACATACTGTTCATTCTGAGTAGTAATATATAGCTCCTCACTTACAGTGCCCGCCAGGTAGTACGGATAATCAGAGCTTCATAGCATGCATGAATAAACTTAAATGACACAAGCTTACTAAGTGCGGCTGCGGGTATGCAACGTTATTAATGATACAGCCTTATTATAGTGTTGCGGGCATGGAAAACTCAATGTCGGCTTAAGTTATGTAAAATGAAATAAATGACAGATGAAACTTAAGCTAGCAAGGACATATGAATTTCAGCTGGCGTCAGGGAGAAATAAACAGCATAAACGAAATAAACAGTTTAACCTTGCAGTACTAGCTATGCAGGTCGGGCATTATAATGCTTTTGAGCATGCTTAATCTAAAAAGTGTCAGTGTCGCCATTGTTACAGGCTAGGCCGTCTGATCACATAGGTTACCAAGTTTAAGCGATCAAGTCCAATGAAGACATAACATTAGCTGTATACCAGTCCGAGTGTGCTTAGGGAGATAAACACTCCAAAACCTTTGCTTGCTCGCAAAAGATGTATCTCCGTGTGGTTGTTGGATTAAGAGTCTATGCCGCGGCGGCAGTAAATGTACCTTCTGAGTGTAGATACGGCCTGTCCTTAGTACAGTAGTCGGCTTCAGCCTATACCCAGTGCAGGAGTTTGCCTCTTGCTGTTGACTTTCGCCTCCGGGGGGGCGCTGGCACACGCTGGCGGGCTGTATAGGGCCACTGCTGTGCGGGTGCAGGAAGAGGTGATCCTCCAGCCCCAGGCTGGTGAGCAGGCCTGCATCACTGTGCCACAAACCCGGTGACTGCCAGAGTCCGAGTTTACTCCTCTTGTGGGAGAGCTGGGGGGTCTGGTGTTTTGCTGCCGTTTACGGCGCTGGGACCTCCGCCGATGTGGAAGATGCTTTCGGGCTTTAGCCCTGGTGGCCTTCAGCCCAGGTGGGCTACGTGGAGTAGGGGTGTTTGGCTGTGTGACCGCTGTGCCCGAGGACACCCTCCTCACTCCCTGTCACGTGTGCCCCGACTCACCGGCGTGTGGCTTGGTTTGTGAGATGAACTGGACTGACTGCATGCGCTGATCCAGCTTCTCCCAGAACCGGAGAAAGATTTCCTCAAGGTGTTGCAGGATGTCTGTGGGATTACTTTGGCTGGGCATGTAGTGTTGAGGCTGGCTGCGAGTGTGTGGTGAGTCTACAGCCGCCATCTTGGACGTGCCACGAGGCGAGCTTGTTTAGTGCCTTGCTGTATGCTGGTGGTAGAGGTTCTCCACTGCGGTTCTGTGTGGTCCAGGATAACCCCCACTGGACCGGGGGGGGGGGGAGGTGTGTGTATGAGGCTTCAGTCGCCGTACCTGTGCCTGGAGAGCGGCCGTCTCCCCGTGGCTCAGTTCCTGGTAGGCCGCAAGCCTCGGTGTGTCCGTTTGGCTGTGCCGGAGCTTGGGAGAGGCACCGATCGATGCAGCAGCCTCTCCTAGTCGCAGTCGTTGTGGGTTGCCGGCTGTCAGCCACGATTTACAGGTAGAATTCCCCGTTTTATTGTCCCCAGACGTGGGAGCTCTCGCCAGACACGTCTGGGCTGCTTGGTTGCTTAGCTCCGCCCACCTCTTTGCATCTTTTTAAGCTAAATAAACATATCTATCAATTTAATCTTCATCCAAATGTTCTAAAAAAAATAAAACATTCACATTTATTTAGGAATATTTTCCTATGCTACAGCATCAAAAGGTATTTGCCCTCAACTTGTGGCACATAATTACAGATTAGGCTTGTAATGGCCTGACAAGCGTAGGAATGAAACAGACTTTACTGAACTATTATTAGTGAGCAGGGTTTGAATATTCTAAAAAACATGTATTATATTCCCTAAAGAAATGTGCATCATTAGAATAGGTACTTTTGGGCAGCAACAGTGGACTCCTGTGGCATGTTATTGTTATTATTATTATTAATATTGCCATTTATATAGCGCCAACAGATTCCATAGCGCTTTACAATATTTTGAGAGGGGGATTTAACTATAAATAGGACAATTACAAATAAACTTACTGGAACATTAATGTTGAGCTATAGACAACTTCTCTGTTTGCCCACATTAAAAGCGGCCATGCATATTAGATAATATATTATAATTAAATTAAAGCTAGTAAACAAAACAACACATTAGCATCAGATTTATTAGTAATATGCTATTTTTTTAAAAATTGGCAAACACCAATGTTTTATTTATGTAATTTATTTTATACTATAAACCTTTATATGTTGCTTTTATGATCAAGTTTAAAAAAAAGCTAAAATTTGTTAGTATGTTTAAATATTGTTTTTTTTATTCTTTTATTTAAACATAATGTTAATAAAATCCAACTAAGAACTAGTAGGATTGCCTGAAGCCAATATTTAGATAATAAAATACCACGAAAGATAGGAGCAAATATACAATAAATACAGTAATACAGTCCAATGCTGAAAGCAAAATGCTACAATTCTTCTAAAATAAAGTTTACAGTAAATATAGCAATAAAGATCTGAATACTAGGGCAACCTATAATGTTGCAACAATGTAACAACAAAGGTGGTGGTTTTATATAAATCAGACTTATTTTCTTAAAGGGACACTATAGTCACCTGAACAACTTTAGCTTAATGAAGCAGTTTTAGTGTATAGAACATGCCCCGTGCAGCCTCACTGCTCAATCCTCAGCCATTTAGGAGTTAAATCCCTTTGTTTATGAACCCTAGTCACACCTCCCTGCATGTGACTTACACAGCCTTCCATAAACACTTCCTGTAAAGATAGCCCTATTTAGGCTTTCTTCATTGCAAGTTCTGTTTAATTAAGATTTTCTTATCCCCTGCTATGTTAATAGCTTGCTAGACCCTGCAAGAGCCTCCTGTATGTGATTAAAGTTCAATTTAGAGATTGAGATACAATTATTTAAGGTAAATTACATATGTTTAAATGTGATACCAGTTTTTTCATGCAGGCTCTGTCAATCATAGCCATGGCTGCATAAACAGAAACAAAGTGATTTAACTCCTAAATGACAGTGAATTGAGCAGTGAAATTGCAGGGGAAGGATCTATACACTAAAACTGCTTTATTTAGCTAAAGTAATTTAGGTGACTATAGTGTTCCTTTAATTCTTATAATATTTATTATTTAGTCAGGGAAGTAAAAAAAAAAGTCCTGAATGTAGTCATATAGAAAAGATGACTAAATATAACTAGATTCTACTTGTTTGTCCAAAGGTCACCTCAAATTAGAAAAAAAAAAAATGATCAGTAGCTTAACCCCTTAAGGACACATGACATGTGTGACATGTCATGATTCCCTTTTATTCCAGAAGTTTGGTCCTTAAGGGGTTAAAATTTTATTATCAAATAGATTGAGAACACTCCCATTTGTAATGTCAAATAGAGCGAAGTAGAGGATAGCCCCCAATGTGGAAATCACCCTTACAGACCCTTCGCTGATCTATCTTTAGTCTGGCAGGGCCAGGGAGGGATGGGAACTATATCAGCCCTAATCTGTTTTACACGTTTCATAGAGTGATGCTCTATTTCTGAAGAAGTGACAATTTTTATGTGTATACTATATTGGCGGTCTTATATGCTATATTTGCTGCTATCTTTTATGGTACTTTGTTATATAGATATTGGCTCCTGGTAATCTTACTAGTTCTTATTTGGATTTAATTTTTATTATACACCCACTCGTACAGTCCAGCACCTCCAACCAAATTGGCATGCTTTCCACTTCAATGTCTGAGTTCCATCATTTGAGCCTCATTCTCAGCCTCAATCCCTAATGCGCTTTATGCATTTCATGGAGTGATGCTCTACTTCTGAATACATAACTATTATATTTATTCATCCCATTTTGATGTTTATACAATATTGGCAGTCTTATTTACTCCATATTTGCTAGTTCTTAGTTGGATTTAATATTTATTATACATTAAGGGGTTGGTGTACCCTGATCCAGTTTGAGCACTGTTTAGATCAGGGATGCCCAATTAATTTTTCCTGTGGAAACATCATGTAGACCCCTCAAAATAAACAAACCTTTTAATTAACAGAGTGTAAGGGTTTCTTTTTTAGCAAATTTCTACAAATAGTAAACAGATTTTAGTACTTAGTAGCAGGTTTGCTTCTGTGTGTAGAGTTGGTATTTTTATATCATTTTAATACAGGGATCTGTTTTTGGATGCTATGCTTGCATTTACGTGCAAAGATATGTTTGGATGTAGTATTGGATTGTAAATGCGGATGTACATTTGTGTGTATTATTGGTGTTTGAGTGTTTGTATATAATTTTAGAGTTGGAGTTCAGGGGTGTCTTTGTATGTCATGTTTGTGTTTGCATGTGTGGTGGTGTTTGATTGCTGGGATGTCGCACATACACACTTACACATATATACATACATATTAACAGAAAAATACATAGAAACACACTGACACACACATTCATATACACACTGACACACAGATACACAAACTGGCACATACACACACTGACACAAAGATACACACACACACACACACACACACCGACAGATATACACACTGGCACATACACCCAGATACACAAACTGGCACATAGGCACAAATATATATACACTGGCACACATATACACACATTGGCAAATACACTGACACACAGATACACATATTGGCACATACACACACAGGCACATACACACAGATAAACACACTGACACACAATACATAAAGTGATAAACACACTACACACAGTGACACATTTGCCTCATTTCCACTGAGCAAAACGGTTCGGTACGGTTCGCTATTTTGGGTGTTTCCATTATGAAAGTGGTCCATACAAGCGAACCGGGCGGAGCAGTGCGCACCGCGGTACAAGAACTTCTGTTTCCTGTACCGACCGGAATGAAAGGAAGTGCTCACTGAGAGAGAGGTTCAATTAAAGGGGGCACTAAGGTACAGGGGAGGGAAGGAAAAAGGAACACGGGTAAGGGGGGAACCACTAAAAGAGAAGTTAGAGGAACACTAAGGGAGGGAGAATAATTATGGGGAAAGGAAAGGGGGGGAGAGGAACACTAAGGGACATGGGAGGAAAGGGAGAGTGATACTAAGGGACAGGGAAGGGAGGGGAGAGGAACACTAAGGGACAGGAGAGGGAGGGGAGAGGAACACTAAGGGACAGGGAAGATGACCATTAATAAACAGGAAGGGGAGAGAACAATTAAGGAACGGGGAGGGGAGAGGACCACTAATGGACATTGAGGGGAGGAGAGAGGAACACTAAGAGACATGGAGGGGAGAGTGGCACACAGGGGGCCTGAGTGGGGAAAAAGACACTCAGAGGGATATGAGGGGGAGAAACACACACAGATGGGCCTGGGTTGAGAAATATGTACAGAGGGGTTGGGTATGAAAGCGACACACAGAAGGGCCTGGGGGTGGAAATAAAAAGGGGCTGCGGGTGAAAGAGACACAGAGGGGCTGGAAAAGAGAAAAAAGAGACACAAAGGGTCTCGGGGGAGATAGACGGGCTGGTGGAAAAAGAGTAACACACAAAGGAGCTGGAAAGAGTAAAATACACAAAGGGGCTGGGAGAGAAGGAGATACACAAAGGGGCTGGAGGGATTAAAACACACAAAGGGGGGTTGTAAGAGATACACAAGGAAGGTGTAAGACACACAATGGGGAGAAATAGGGGATAAGATACACTAAAGGGGGTAAGACATTAAAAAAGGGTATAAGAAACAAAAGGCGGGTTAAGAGGCACACAGTTGAAGATGCTTTTGGGGGTACAGAGAGCGCCAAAATCATCTTCGCCTGTGTACCCAAAACTCCTTGCACCAGCCGTGGCTACAATGCTAATGTAATTTAGATTATGATGGTGACCTTTTTAAAAAAGACATTACAAATCAAATTTGTTTTTCAAATGCATCAAATGTTCATATATAAAAGTCATATAGCTTCCAAATATTATTGATGATTATTCTAGGAAGTGTCCAAGTCAAGTCCAAAGTCATGATTTAAATGTTTTCTTTGTTTTCCACACTGACAGGAAGTCTCACTGATACCTGGTGATGGAGGCAAATCTGCAGTCAAACTCGCATTGAAATCCAGGGTAAAAGCTCGGTATGCAAATATCAAGTCAGGAGAAACTTTCTTTCCCACAGCTTCAGTCATAAGATTCCATAAAGCAGTATTGAAAATCTATAAACAAAAAAGATAATACAATATAATAAAATAGATAAATAAAAAAAAGAGTGGATAATATCTTATACAACAGTTATTATTCAACGAAGTCTGGATGCTCCTTCACAATGCTTTGTCTCTCTGTAGGCTATATAAGTATATGCCTCTGTCAACATATGAATAGAAAACTAACATGGTTATTCACTATAAGTCCGAATAGCCCCGTACTGAATGAGGCAAATCCATTTGACTTCATAAAGGGCCATCCGGCTGCATCCGGCAAAATTCAGACATTGTTGGATGGCTGAAATCCAGATCAAATTAATAAAATCTGGGCTTCAAAAAATCCAAACTATTTGCTCACTTGCAGTGCTAGCTGACAGAGGGGAGATCCTTGGCATTGTGAGGGTTAATTATGGGGCAGCTGGCCAGCGTTTGATAGCCAGCTGCCATATGAAAAATGAAATAAATGTAAAAAAATCCTATGGGATCAATAAGATTCTCATATTACTATAATGGTGATAATTTACCTCCCATTGCCCATGGACGTGGGCCAGGGAAGGGGCAATAGGATCTCCCTTTATTATTATTATCCGGCCCACCTGTCACCCATGAGTAGAGGCCAGAGGGGGACACCAGGTCCTCCCCCATGAGTATGTAAAGTGTGTCCTGTAATCTTGTTTGTGTCTACTTTACTGAGAAAGCCAGCTGTACTCATATGAGGAAACTAAACGGGGGTTTATAATCTAACATTCACTACATAATAGCAAAGAAACACTGTAGAACAGGACTGGTCAAAGATTGATCTCATTATTCTTTGCAGTGCTGTACATTCAGCACTCACAGTTTTTTTAATAAAAATTAAAACATCCAACGTCTTTATTGCAGTGCTGACTGTACAGATATGTATGGCTTACATTAACACTTCCTTCCTCATGGTGGACTTTTATGAAGATTATGTTACTGGATGTTTGTTCCATTTATGAAGATATGTGACTGCTTATTTTTTGCTCTTTATGTGTGGACTGCATATAGCACTGGGGCAAGCATTAATGTTAATTAATTCAGACTGAGGCTCAATGTTATAAATGTGTGTCTCTTTTAAAAGGTCCATAAGCCCCTCCCATAACTTCAGGCCAAGCCTTCCAATATTTGTATAATAGAGATCCCTGTTTGTCGCACGGTGGAACTTTCGGGTACTCACTTTACCAGCAGGTCCCCTCTGTTAGCCTGTTTTCAACTACATGGGTACAGGCTGATAGGGAATTAGGTGGACATTTAGGTACATGATTCAGGCACATGATTCAGGCACTCTC
Organism: Pelobates fuscus; assembly: GCF_036172605.1. NCBI lineage: Eukaryota > Metazoa > Chordata > Amphibia > Anura > Pelobatidae > Pelobates > Pelobates fuscus. Next base: position 342,983,705 of record NC_086318.1, on the reverse strand, counting down.
CACCTTAGACTCAGTGGTTCACAGCACTTTATCTATACAGAAGCACGCACTTTATTAATACTCTTGATGAAGTCTAGTTAAACTAGACGAAACGCGTAGTGTTAGTTTTTATTTGTTATTTTTGTATTGTATGCTGCTAGTTTCTTCATTGTCTTTGGTTCCTGTGAAGAATCCAGATACCTACAGTGTAAAGACCTGGACTGGGGATCATGAGAACGTATTGATGGGCATTTTATACCTTTTTACCTTGTAAGACCATTAAAGTGTATTTTTTATTCACAATCAGTATTGCACTATGGTTTCTCAATTTTTCTCCAGATGAATCTCTGGATTTCCGAATGACAAATTGAACCTAGTGGAACCAACAGTTTACTGATGAGCCTGAACTTTCAGTCATTCTGTGAGTGCAACCTTTAACCCTGGGGGTGAACTAATGTTACGTTACTATGCTATGAGGGCTTTCTCTATTTTATATTTTTAGGTATATTTTGGTTTTCTATACTGTACCATTGGAATTTTATCTTTTATATCTCTACATACTGGTCTATCACTGGAGAAAAGCTACTATCTGCTGACCACCATATATCAGGGATCATACTGTTCACACTGATTACAGTAGAGCCCTTAATAGCTCCTAAAAGTGTGAGTTAGCATTTGTTGCATTGTTTTGATGTTTATATTGCGGCTACATATTGCGCTATTGCTTGTTTATTGATTTTTATAGATTTTTTGGCGCAATTTGATACAGAATTAAGAAAATCCATGTTGATCCATGTATGTATACGTTCATATGCACTGTTGCACTTAATGGTTATTTTTCTACTCTATTTTTATACACTCTTTTTCACACAGTATATCTATTTACTGTTTTGATTTAGAAACTATGTGTACTATTAGGTTTATGTGCTGGTGAAATAGGAATTTGGCATGAATGCAGACAGTGGTTGCCATGGAGGCATGAAGCATGCTATAGGGAAAAATGTGCCATCTGAGACATAACAGTTAAGTATACAATGATAAAATAAAGCTGATAATATTAAAATAATGTGTTTGTGTGTGTATATATATATATATATATATATATATATATAGAAAAAAGAAAAATCAAAATGCACTCACAGGTCTTCTTAAGTGGAACACTTAGTGCTTTATTGTTTCAAAACTGGTGTACAGAAATCAATCGACGTTTCGACCCTGCCGGGTCTTTTTCAAGATCGCAGAGTACATGACAGTGAAGTGTTTATATATGAAATACAAATCTAAATTAATGTGCACTTACCCAATGGTGAAGTGAGGTGGAGTGAGTCTGCCCGTTGGAACCCGGAAGTGCTTGGAAGCCGCATAGGACGTCACGTGATCGGGACGTCGGACGGAAGAAAAGTGGTTGTCAAGACAACGGTAAACACAGAGAAAACTCAGATACCGGGCGCAAGTGAAACGCTGTGGAGAACAGAGTGGGAAGTATAGACTACCACACAGTCTGTATAACCCAGATGCCAGGAAAGAGTGCTGGTGGACTAACCAGTGTAGTGTACTAACGTGTTAAGAGTTATAAACACACATGTGAAAAGAGTGCCAAACCAAAAAAATTTAACCAGTGAGACAACACAAAAAGCCTGGCATCGTGAATAAAGGTTAAAATCAAAGCAGAGAACGACATGTATTTAAACAATATTATATGCAAAATATATATATGAGATTTATACACTCAAGCATGCTATTATATGCTTAAGTTCCATACCAGAACAACTTAATAAACAATGTTATATACATAATGTATGCATGATTAATGCACTAGAGCATGCTGTACGATGTACTACTAATGTGATGATCTAGTACTACGAAATATATCATAAACAAAATCATAAACTCTAATGGTGACACAGACTAACTCCCATCACTCTATATATTTTCCAAATGAATATCATGTCTAAAGGATAAAGGGGACAGCCCTTGAGTAACAAACTAACCCCACATGGAGTAGTCTGAGGTACCCCTGGACTGGTCAAAGTCCCATGTCAGAACAAATAGATAATAGAGCAGGAAGATAAATCCATAAGTGACCAAATGCCACTAGTAACTGCATCTAGCGTAGTGCCAGATATTAACACTCAGTTGACTGTCTGAGACCAACCAAACTTTAAGTCCGATATGCCAAATGGTAATACGATACTACCAGCATATGATTGCTATGTACAAATGAGCAAACTAATAATAAATCAAAACATAACAAACCAAATCTAATGCTGATCAGACAATCACGTCTAATGGGACCACATGGAACTCTATGTGGTTAATCTATACTGGGGTCTATCTTGTAGAATCATAGATGTAGCGTATAATTGCTACATACATGTCAAATAAGGAATGTTAGTGTAAATACGTGGTAAACGTGTCTCAATGGTACTAGGACAACCTAACATATGGTGATAATAATCCCCACCTTCATAATACGATACTACCAGCATATGATTGCTATGTACAAATGAGCAAACTAATAATAAATCAAAACATAACAAACTAAATCTAATGCTGATCAGACAATCACGTCTAATGGGACCACATGGAACTCTATGTGGTTAATCTATACTGGGGTCTATCTTGTAGAATCATAGATGTAGCGTATAATTGCTACATACATGTCAAATAAGGAATGTTAGTGTGAATACGTGGTAAACGTGTCTCAATGGTACTAGGACAACCTAACATATGATGATAATAATCCCCACCTTCATAAGAACATAGAATATACAATGTTTTCATTTAGTCCTTTAGGTGTAACTGTGTCCAAAAAATGAATCCAATAGGCTTCTCTCTGTAAAAGGATTTTGGATCGATCGCCGCCTCGATCTAAAGGAGGTACATGGTCAATCCCAATGAATTTAAGTGTGGGAAGATGGTGTTGCATAGCCAAGAAGTGTTTAGCCACGGGTTTTTCCGTGGTTTGGTCCCGATATGCCGTCATTATCCCGGATCGATGACCCCTCATCCTATCGCGTAATGTGAGGTCTGTCTTCCCGACATACGATAGTCCACATGGACAGGTCACCATGTAGATGACATGGTCTGTCGTACAGGTGATGTAGTGCTTAATCGGTATCCGTTTGCCCGTGTGTGGGTGGGCAAAGGAGGTGCTGGTCAGCATATGACTACACGTTACACAGCCAGTGCACTTGAAACAGCCTTTCTTTTTTATCCATGTTTTCTTGGTATAGCATTGTGTGGGATCGTTCCGAACTAATAAGTCCCTCAAATTACGGTTTCTTTTGTAGCTGATCATAGGACGTTGTTGGAAAATCGACGGGAGATTCTTATCGGCTTGAATTACATCCCAATGCCTGTGTATCGTGTTTTTTATTTTTGTGGTTGCTGTATGGTAGGTCATAGGGAGAAACAATGGAGTCTTCTTGGTTTTGCTGTTATTGCTAGAATCTAAGCGTTCTCTGGCTCTTTTTTCAGCAATCTCCAATGTGTGAGGGGTATAGCCTCTATCTATAAAGCGTTGTTTCATTTCCGTCAGCTGAGTAGTCATATGAGAGATATCACTGTTGTAACGTAGGACTCTAAGAAACTGAGAGATAGGCAGAGAGTCTTTTAGATGTTGGGGGTGAAAGCTGGTGGCTGATAGAATAGTATTTCTGTCCGTATCTTTGCGGTGTAGAGTATAGCCAATCTCACCCATATTTTTGTACAATAGCACATCCAAAAAAGGAATTTGATCACAATTCTGATTGAGAGTGAATTTTATGGTGGTGGGTAACGTGTTTAATTGTTGAACCATATCTTCCAATTCCTGGTTTGTAGAAGTCCATAGGAGAAGGATATCATCCACAAATCTGAAATACCTCAGTATATTCTTTGCGTATGTGGAGAAGATGTATTGTTGTTCGAACCATGACATGAAGATGTTGGCGTATGATGGAGCCATGGCCGCCCCCATAGCAGTCCCGGATGTTTGCAAATAGAAATTACCCTCGAATTTAAAATAATTGCAAGAGAGTGCGATAGTGAGTAGTTCCAAAATGAATTCGATAGGGGGGCCTTTGTAAGTTGTACACTTGGACAAGGTAATGCGGACAGCTTCAATCCCTTCCACTTGGGGTATTGCCGTGTATAGGTTCTGAACGTCCAGAGTGACAAAAATAAATTCACTTTGTATATTCTGGCCGAGTTCTCTGAGTTGTCTTAAAAGGTCCTGGGTATCCTTGAGGCAAAATGGCAACCCTTTAACACAATCCTGTAAGTGATGGTCCACGTATTTAGCAATCGGTTCTAATAAACCACCCCTGGCCGAGACTATGGGTCTGCCTGGAGGATTTTGGCTGGATTTGTGGATCTTAGGCAGGGTGTACAATACAGGGTGTATAGGATGGATCACCAAAAGATATTTAGCTGTATTAGAATCGATATAACCAGCTTGAAGACCAATGTTGATGATTTGTTGGATCTTTTTGTGAAATGTCTGAACAGGATCATACGTGAGTTTACGATATGTGGAGATGTCATTCAGTTGTCGCATAATTTCACACTTATATTGCTGGTATGATTGAATCACAACGCCTCCGCCTTTATCTGCGGGGCGAATTACAATGTTCACATCATCACGAAGATCTTGTAGTGCAGTTTTTTCATCCAAGGTCAAATTGGGTCTGTATTTGGGCGGTGTTTTTATGATGTCTAACGCATCCTTATGTATGGTCTGTACAAAGGTTTTGATGGTCATGTTGTTTGATTTGATGTCTTTTTTCTCCTTATACATAAAAGGCTGTGGTTGATATGTAGAATCATCTTTTCTGTATTCATTGGCGTACAAAGTGCGTTGCACCTTATACATATCAATTTCTACTGAAAATGGCTGAGGTCTTTTAACCGGAATAAACGTCAGTCCTTTACTTAAAAGACTAAGATGGGCTTCTGTAAGTGGTTTGTTGGAAAGATTGAATACTACAGACGTTTCTTCTGTGACGGGGGTTTTGCGGCTGTGTTGGCGTATCTGGTGACCCTTTTTCCCTCGCCTGGGGGATCTCTTTTTCTTAACCCGCTGGATTCCAGACCCATTTCTGGGGGGTCTTGATGATGGATGCCAGCCCCTAAAAAAGGTTCCGATCTAGACGGTGGTCTGGTGTCCTTAGATTCAGCATCCGAGGCTGATTCGCCCGAGCTCATGTCAATGGTGTGGAAAGATGGTCTGTTGATACGAGGTCTGAATCTAGGAGGGGCATTCCTAGTGTTGGTGTCCATGCCACTAAGCCATCTATACACTTGATGGTGTGTGTAGTCATGGTTCACCTTAGTTAATTTTTGTTTTTTAAAACGGATTAATTCGTTCTGATATTTCTGAATATCGTCTTGGAGTTTAATCATCATCTCGTTCGCAGTCGGTGCCTGTAATGAGGTGACATTTGTTGCTTCGAATTCCTGGATGGTTTTTTTCACCTGGATTAACTCTTTGCCGACCTCCTCAACCACTATCACCATCCAATCCAAGGAACACTTGTTGGCAATGTTCATCCAGCGTTTACAAAAATCTGGATTTTGCCTACCAATAGTGGGGGCGTTTCTAACCCTGAAACCCCTGGGTATTCTTTTGGCCCGATAGTAGTCAGAGATGAACACGCCGTGTAGGTCCAGGTCTATTTCGCGTCTTCTTAACTTTAATAGATCATTGTATAGTTCTTTCGGTGTGTTCGTATGAGAGAGATCTTTAGTAGATCGTGGCCATAAGACAGATAAAGCGTGTTCGTCGCTAATGGAAAGAGTTTCAGCTGTGTCAGCTAGAGCTCCTGCCCTTGATAAAAAATCATCCATGCTGAAATCACTTGAAAAAGAGGAGCAGAACAAATCCAAAAACTATATAAGTTATAAACTGTAGGGGTGCTCAAGAAGGTGGGACGCCCCACCAAAATATATGTACAAGTGAAAGCTTGGCACTCTCCTCAAAGACAATAAACGTGTCTTAATATGCCTGGGTGCAAATTGCTGGCGTCAAATATATACAGAAAAAAGAAAAATCAAAATGCACTCACAGGTCTTCTTAAGTGGAACACTTAGTGCTTTATTGTTTCAAAACTGGTGTACAGAAATCAATCGACGTTTCGACCCTGCCGGGTCTTTTTCAAGATCGCAGAGTACATGACAGTGAAGTGTTTATATATGAAATACAAATCTAAATTAATGTGCACTTACCCAATGGTGAAGTGAGGTGGAGTGAGTCTGCCCGTTGGAACCCGGAAGTGCTTGGAAGCCGCATAGGACGTCACGTGATCGGGACGTCGGACGGAAGAAAAGTGGTTGTCAAGACAACGGTAAACACAGAGAAAACTCAGATACCGGGCGCAAGTGAAACGCTGTGGAGAACAGAGTGGGAAGTATAGACTACCACACAGTCTGTATAACCCAGATGCCAGGAAAGAGTGCTGGTGGACTAACCAGTGTAGTGTACTAACGTGTTAAGAGTTATAAACACACATGTGAAAAGAGTGCCAAACCAAAAAAATTTAACCAGTGAGACAACACAAAAAGCCTGGCATCGTGAATAAAGGTTAAAATCAAAGCAGAGAACGACATGTATTTAAACAATATTATATGCAAAATATATATATGAGATTTATACACTCAAGCATGCTATTATATGCTTAAGTTCCATACCAGAACAACTTAATAAACAATGTTATATACATAATGTATGCATGATTAATGCACTAGAGCATGCTGTACGATGTACTACTAATGTGATGATCTAGTACTACGAAATATATCATAAACAAAATCATAAACTCTAATGGTGACACAGACTAACTCCCATCACTCTATATATTTTCCAAATGAATATCATGTCTAAAGGATAAAGGGGACAGCCCTTGAGTAACAAACTAACCCCACATGGAGTAGTCTGAGGTACCCCTGGACTGGTCAAAGTCCCATGTCAGAACAAATAGATAATAGAGCAGGAAGATAAATCCATAAGTGACCAAATGCCACTAGTAACTGCATCTAGCGTAGTGCCAGATATTAACACTCAGTTGACTGTCTGAGACCAACCAAACTTTAAGTCCGATATGCCAAATGGTAATACGATACTACCAGCATATGATTGCTATGTACAAATGAGCAAACTAATAATAAATCAAAACATAACAAACCAAATCTAATGCTGATCAGACAATCACGTCTAATGGGACCACATGGAACTCTATGTGGTTAATCTATACTGGGGTCTATCTTGTAGAATCATAGATGTAGCGTATAATTGCTACATACATGTCAAATAAGGAATGTTAGTGTAAATACGTGGTAAACGTGTCTCAATGGTACTAGGACAACCTAACATATGGTGATAATAATCCCCACCTTCATAATACGATACTACCAGCATATGATTGCTATGTACAAATGAGCAAACTAATAATAAATCAAAACATAACAAACTAAATCTAATGCTGATCAGACAATCACGTCTAATGGGACCACATGGAACTCTATGTGGTTAATCTATACTGGGGTCTATCTTGTAGAATCATAGATGTAGCGTATAATTGCTACATACATGTCAAATAAGGAATGTTAGTGTGAATACGTGGTAAACGTGTCTCAATGGTACTAGGACAACCTAACATATGATGATAATAATCCCCACCTTCATAAGAACATAGAATATACAATGTTTTCATTTAGTCCTTTAGGTGTAACTGTGTCCAAAAAATGAATCCAATAGGCTTCTCTCTGTAAAAGGATTTTGGATCGATCGCCGCCTCGATCTAAAGGAGGTACATGGTCAATCCCAATGAATTTAAGTGTGGGAAGATGGTGTTGCATAGCCAAGAAGTGTTTAGCCACGGGTTTTTCCGTGGTTTGGTCCCGATATGCCGTCATTATCCCGGATCGATGACCCCTCATCCTATCGCGTAATGTGAGGTCTGTCTTCCCGACATACGATAGTCCACATGGACAGGTCACCATGTAGATGACATGGTCTGTCGTACAGGTGATGTAGTGCTTAATCGGTATCCGTTTGCCCGTGTGTGGGTGGGCAAAGGAGGTGCTGGTCAGCATATGACTACACGTTACACAGCCAGTGCACTTGAAACAGCCTTTCTTTTTTATCCATGTTTTCTTGGTATAGCATTGTGTGGGATCGTTCCGAACTAATAAGTCCCTCAAATTACGGTTTCTTTTGTAGCTGATCATAGGACGTTGTTGGAAAATCGACGGGAGATTCTTATCGGCTTGAATTACATCCCAATGCCTGTGTATCGTGTTTTTTATTTTTGTGGTTGCTGTATGGTAGGTCATAGGGAGAAACAATGGAGTCTTCTTGGTTTTGCTGTTATTGCTAGAATCTAAGCGTTCTCTGGCTCTTTTTTCAGCAATCTCCAATGTGTGAGGGGTATAGCCTCTATCTATAAAGCGTTGTTTCATTTCCGTCAGCTGAGTAGTCATATGAGAGATATCACTGTTGTAACGTAGGACTCTAAGAAACTGAGAGATAGGCAGAGAGTCTTTTAGATGTTGGGGGTGAAAGCTGGTGGCTGATAGAATAGTATTTCTGTCCGTATCTTTGCGGTGTAGAGTATAGCCAATCTCACCCATATTTTTGTACAATAGCACATCCAAAAAAGGAATTTGATCACAATTCTGATTGAGAGTGAATTTTATGGTGGTGGGTAACGTGTTTAATTGTTGAACCATATCTTCCAATTCCTGGTTTGTAGAAGTCCATAGGAGAAGGATATCATCCACAAATCTGAAATACCTCAGTATATTCTTTGCGTATGTGGAGAAGATGTATTGTTGTTCGAACCATGACATGAAGATGTTGGCGTATGATGGAGCCATGGCCGCCCCCATAGCAGTCCCGGATGTTTGCAAATAGAAATTACCCTCGAATTTAAAATAATTGCAAGAGAGTGCGATAGTGAGTAGTTCCAAAATGAATTCGATAGGGGGGCCTTTGTAAGTTGTACACTTGGACAAGGTAATGCGGACAGCTTCAATCCCTTCCACTTGGGGTATTGCCGTGTATAGGTTCTGAACGTCCAGAGTGACAAAAATAAATTCACTTTGTATATTCTGGCCGAGTTCTCTGAGTTGTCTTAAAAGGTCCTGGGTATCCTTGAGGCAAAATGGCAACCCTTTAACACAATCCTGTAAGTGATGGTCCACGTATTTAGCAATCGGTTCTAATAAACCACCCCTGGCCGAGACTATGGGTCTGCCTGGAGGATTTTGGCTGGATTTGTGGATCTTAGGCAGGGTGTACAATACAGGGTGTATAGGATGGATCACCAAAAGATATTTAGCTGTATTAGAATCGATATAACCAGCTTGAAGACCAATGTTGATGATTTGTTGGATCTTTTTGTGAAATGTCTGAACAGGATCATACGTGAGTTTACGATATGTGGAGATGTCATTCAGTTGTCGCATAATTTCACACTTATATTGCTGGTATGATTGAATCACAACGCCTCCGCCTTTATCTGCGGGGCGAATTACAATGTTCACATCATCACGAAGATCTTGTAGTGCAGTTTTTTCATCCAAGGTCAAATTGGGTCTGTATTTGGGCGGTGTTTTTATGATGTCTAACGCATCCTTATGTATGGTCTGTACAAAGGTTTTGATGGTCATGTTGTTTGATTTGATGTCTTTTTTCTCCTTATACATAAAAGGCTGTGGTTGATATGTAGAATCATCTTTTCTGTATTCATTGGCGTACAAAGTGCGTTGCACCTTATACATATCAATTTCTACTGAAAATGGCTGAGGTCTTTTAACCGGAATAAACGTCAGTCCTTTACTTAAAAGACTAAGATGGGCTTCTGTAAGTGGTTTGTTGGAAAGATTGAATACTACAGACGTTTCTTCTGTGACGGGGGTTTTGCGGCTGTGTTGGCGTATCTGGTGACCCTTTTTCCCTCGCCTGGGGGATCTCTTTTTCTTAACCCGCTGGATTCCAGACCCATTTCTGGGGGGTCTTGATGATGGATGCCAGCCCCTAAAAAAGGTTCCGATCTAGACGGTGGTCTGGTGTCCTTAGATTCAGCATCCGAGGCTGATTCGCCCGAGCTCATGTCAATGGTGTGGAAAGATGGTCTGTTGATACGAGGTCTGAATCTAGGAGGGGCATTCCTAGTGTTGGTGTCCATGCCACTAAGCCATCTATACACTTGATGGTGTGTGTAGTCATGGTTCACCTTAGTTAATTTTTGTTTTTTAAAACGGATTAATTCGTTCTGATATTTCTGAATATCGTCTTGGAGTTTAATCATCATCTCGTTCGCAGTCGGTGCCTGTAATGAGGTGACATTTGTTGCTTCGAATTCCTGGATGGTTTTTTTCACCTGGATTAACTCTTTGCCGACCTCCTCAACCACTATCACCATCCAATCCAAGGAACACTTGTTGGCAATGTTCATCCAGCGTTTACAAAAATCTGGATTTTGCCTACCAATAGTGGGGGCGTTTCTAACCCTGAAACCCCTGGGTATTCTTTTGGCCCGATAGTAGTCAGAGATGAACACGCCGTGTAGGTCCAGGTCTATTTCGCGTCTTCTTAACTTTAATAGATCATTGTATAGTTCTTTCGGTGTGTTCGTATGAGAGAGATCTTTAGTAGATCGTGGCCATAAGACAGATAAAGCGTGTTCGTCGCTAATGGAAAGAGTTTCAGCTGTGTCAGCTAGAGCTCCTGCCCTTGATAAAAAATCATCCATGCTGAAATCACTTGAAAAAGAGGAGCAGAACAAATCCAAAAACTATATAAGTTATAAACTGTAGGGGTGCTCAAGAAGGTGGGACGCCCCACCAAAATATATGTACAAGTGAAAGCTTGGCACTCTCCTCAAAGACAATAAACGTGTCTTAATATGCCTGGGTGCAAATTGCTGGCGTCAAATATATACAGAAAAAAGAAAAATCAAAATGCACTCACAGGTCTTCTTAAGTGGAACACTTAGTGCTTTATTGTTTCAAAACTGGTGTACAGAAATCAATCGACGTTTCGACCCTGCCGGGTCTTTTTCAAGATCGCAGAGTACATGACAGTGAAGTGTTTATATATGAAATACAAATCTAAATTAATGTGCACTTACCCAATGGTGAAGTGAGGTGGAGTGAGTCTGCCCGTTGGAACCCGGAAGTGCTTGGAAGCCGCATAGGACGTCACGTGATCGGGACGTCGGACGGAAGAAAAGTGGTTGTCAAGACAACGGTAAACACAGAGAAAACTCAGATACCGGGCGCAAGTGAAACGCTGTGGAGAACAGAGTGGGAAGTATAGACTACCACACAGTCTGTATAACCCAGATGCCAGGAAAGAGTGCTGGTGGACTAACCAGTGTAGTGTACTAACGTGTTAAGAGTTATAAACACACATGTGAAAAGAGTGCCAAACCAAAAAAATTTAACCAGTGAGACAACACAAAAAGCCTGGCATCGTGAATAAAGGTTAAAATCAAAGCAGAGAACGACATGTATTTAAACAATATTATATGCAAAATATATATATGAGATTTATACACTCAAGCATGCTATTATATGCTTAAGTTCCATACCAGAACAACTTAATAAACAATGTTATATACATAATGTATGCATGATTAATGCACTAGAGCATGCTGTACGATGTACTACTAATGTGATGATCTAGTACTACGAAATATATCATAAACAAAATCATAAACTCTAATGGTGACACAGACTAACTCCCATCACTCTATATATTTTCCAAATGAATATCATGTCTAAAGGATAAAGGGGACAGCCCTTGAGTAACAAACTAACCCCACATGGAGTAGTCTGAGGTACCCCTGGACTGGTCAAAGTCCCATGTCAGAACAAATAGATAATAGAGCAGGAAGATAAATCCATAAGTGACCAAATGCCACTAGTAACTGCATCTAGCGTAGTGCCAGATATTAACACTCAGTTGACTGTCTGAGACCAACCAAACTTTAAGTCCGATATGCCAAATGGTAATACGATACTACCAGCATATGATTGCTATGTACAAATGAGCAAACTAATAATAAATCAAAACATAACAAACCAAATCTAATGCTGATCAGACAATCACGTCTAATGGGACCACATGGAACTCTATGTGGTTAATCTATACTGGGGTCTATCTTGTAGAATCATAGATGTAGCGTATAATTGCTACATACATGTCAAATAAGGAATGTTAGTGTAAATACGTGGTAAACGTGTCTCAATGGTACTAGGACAACCTAACATATGGTGATAATAATCCCCACCTTCATAATACGATACTACCAGCATATGATTGCTATGTACAAATGAGCAAACTAATAATAAATCAAAACATAACAAACTAAATCTAATGCTGATCAGACAATCACGTCTAATGGGACCACATGGAACTCTATGTGGTTAATCTATACTGGGGTCTATCTTGTAGAATCATAGATGTAGCGTATAATTGCTACATACATGTCAAATAAGGAATGTTAGTGTGAATACGTGGTAAACGTGTCTCAATGGTACTAGGACAACCTAACATATGATGATAATAATCCCCACCTTCATAAGAACATAGAATATACAATGTTTTCATTTAGTCCTTTAGGTGTAACTGTGTCCAAAAAATGAATCCAATAGGCTTCTCTCTGTAAAAGGATTTTGGATCGATCGCCGCCTCGATCTAAAGGAGGTACATGGTCAATCCCAATGAATTTAAGTGTGGGAAGATGGTGTTGCATAGCCAAGAAGTGTTTAGCCACGGGTTTTTCCGTGGTTTGGTCCCGATATGCCGTCATTATCCCGGATCGATGACCCCTCATCCTATCGCGTAATGTGAGGTCTGTCTTCCCGACATACGATAGTCCACATGGACAGGTCACCATGTAGATGACATGGTCTGTCGTACAGGTGATGTAGTGCTTAATCGGTATCCGTTTGCCCGTGTGTGGGTGGGCAAAGGAGGTGCTGGTCAGCATATGACTACACGTTACACAGCCAGTGCACTTGAAACAGCCTTTCTTTTTTATCCATGTTTTCTTGGTATAGCATTGTGTGGGATCGTTCCGAACTAATAAGTCCCTCAAATTACGGTTTCTTTTGTAGCTGATCATAGGACGTTGTTGGAAAATCGACGGGAGATTCTTATCGGCTTGAATTACATCCCAATGCCTGTGTATCGTGTTTTTTATTTTTGTGGTTGCTGTATGGTAGGTCATAGGGAGAAACAATGGAGTCTTCTTGGTTTTGCTGTTATTGCTAGAATCTAAGCGTTCTCTGGCTCTTTTTTCAGCAATCTCCAATGTGTGAGGGGTATAGCCTCTATCTATAAAGCGTTGTTTCATTTCCGTCAGCTGAGTAGTCATATGAGAGATATCACTGTTGTAACGTAGGACTCTAAGAAACTGAGAGATAGGCAGTGCTGACTGTACAGATATGTATGGCTTACATTAACACTTCCTTCCTCATGGTGGACTTTTATGAAGATTATGTTACTGGATGTTTGTTCCATTTATGAAGATATGTGACTGCTTATTTTTTGCTCTTTATGTGTGGACTGCATATAGCACTGGGGCAAGCATTAATGTTAATTAATTCAGACTGAGGCTCAATGTTATAAATGTGTGTCTCTTTTAAAAGGTCCATAAGCCCCTCCCATAACTTCAGGCCAAGCCTTCCAATATTTGTATAATAGAGATCCCTGTTTGTCGCACGGTGGAACTTTCGGGTACTCACTTTACCAGCAGGTCCCCTCTGTTAGCCTGTTTTCAACTACATGGGTACAGGCTGATAGGGAATTAGGTGGACATTTAGGTACATGATTCAGGCACATGATTCAGGCACTCTCCACCTTAGACTCAGTGGTTCACAGCACTTTATCTATACAGAAGCACGCACTTTATTAATACTCTTGATGAAGTCTAGTTAAACTAGACGAAACGCGTAGTGTTAGTTTTTATTTGTTATTTTTGTATTGTATGCTGCTAGTTTCTTCATTGTCTTTGGTTCCTGTGAAGAATCCAGATACCTACAGTGTAAAGACCTGGACTGGGGATCATGAGAACGTATTGATGGGCATTTTATACCTTTTTACCTTGTAAGACCATTAAAGTGTATTTTTTATTCACAATCAGTATTGCACTATGGTTTCTCAATTTTTCTCCAGATGAATCTCTGGATTTCCGAATGACAAATTGAACCTAGTGGAACCAACAGTTTACTGATGAGCCTGAACTTTCAGTCATTCTGTGAGTGCAACCTTTAACCCTGGGGGTGAACTAATGTTACGTTACTATGCTATGAGGGCTTTCTCTATTTTATATTTTTAGGTATATTTTGGTTTTCTATACTGTACCATTGGAATTTTATCTTTTATATCTCTACATACTGGTCTATCACTGGAGAAAAGCTACTATCTGCTGACCACCATATATCAGGGATCATACTGTTCACACTGATTACAGTAGAGCCCTTAATAGCTCCTAAAAGTGTGAGTTAGCATTTGTTGCATTGTTTTGATGTTTATATTGCGGCTACATATTGCGCTATTGCTTGTTTATTGATTTTTATAGATTTTTTGGCGCAATTTGATACAGAATTAAGAAAATCCATGTTGATCCATGTATGTATACGTTCATATGCACTGTTGCACTTAATGGTTATTTTTCTACTCTATTTTTATACACTCTTTTTCACACAGTATATCTATTTACTGTTTTGATTTAGAAACTATGTGTACTATTAGGTTTATGTGCTGGTGAAATAGGAATTTGGCATGAATGCAGACAGTGGTTGCCATGGAGGCATGAAGCATGCTATAGGGAAAAATGTGCCATCTGAGACATAACAGTTAAGTATACAATGATAAAATAAAGCTGATAATATTAAAATAATGTGTTTGTGTGTGTATATATATATATATATATATATATATATATATATATATACATTGTATTGTTTTTTTAAATATATTAATTTTAACATATATTAAGTTACAAGCATATTCAAATATTAATTTAGTAACCATTTTTACAATTATCCAATGTTGTAGGTCCTAAAGTTTACACCGTTATCTTTCTGAGATAGGCTGACAGTACTGACTTTGAAGTTGAAATCCTGTGAGGACAAAAAGAATGCTTTTGAACGCAAACCAACAAATCCGAGAGGAATGTTTTAAATGACAGGGAAACGAAACACAGGAAAGTAAATGCCCTCATTCTTTCTCTGCTCCACTTACTGACAATATAGATACAAATAAATCTGGATTCAAAGCTTTTATTTTTTTTTCAGTTTTCATGAAATAAAAATGCACATACCTTGATATGACTTGCTTCCTTTATTTGAACACAGCGCGCTAGATCTTGAAAGGCTCTTGGAAGTTCGTTGTCACAGTTAAAGCTAGTCATTACTTTCCCTATGGCTTTTATAATAGTTTTGGCTTGTTCCATAAAACGATAGCTCTCCTATAACATGAAAGGGAATAGACCAATTAGAGTTCTTAGCTAGGTTACTATAATAAGTTAAAAAACAGCGTTTGGTGACTGGCTCAATATTTCTTTCAAAACGGTGTTTAAATCTTTCATAACACCACGTAGGAGGTGATTGCTGCAGAATAACTTGCGTAACCACACATTTACCTATCTGATGTCTTGGAGACCAAAGTAGATCATTACTAAATATTAATTTTGTTCTGATGTCATGAGGTTATTTCAAGTCCTCTTTCTTGTTAGTTATTAGCTGACTGTGGGGGTTTATTATACAATCACCTTTCATGCTATTTTGATTGCAAAAACAAGTGTGTTTTTTTTTTTTTTTTTTAAGGTTGAAGAAGCAGGAAATGTCAAAATTGTTCTTAGAATATTGATAAAAATAAAGGACGTATTAATTGGACTTCAAAAAAAGTTTTTACCCGGAAAGTTGCATACATTTTAATTAAGGACCAACACAGCTTACAATTTAAAAAGTATTTTTTTTTTTTTTTATCTATTAAAAATGTCTGACTTGCTGTTTCTCCAGTTTCTTCTTTTTTGTCAATTATATGTTTGGTTTAATCACAATCTATTCTCAGTTGGGAGATATTTAGGACCAGCATGCTATCTGTGTCTATAATAAGGGAAACCTCTGCTAATGCATCCATCTCTAGTGAGTTGTTTCAACAATACATTTTTCAGACTCCGTATTTACTAGAGGGAATCGTGAAAATAGTCCTCCTGTACTGTAGTAATGCTGAAGGTAACATGTAGACTAATCCATCCAAGTGGGAATCCCCACCAACTTCTATCTACATCTTAGTAGTGAGGCTCAAAAATTAACATAGTGTCTGGCCCATAGAAGTGCTTAATCCACTGCCTTCCAAGTGCTGTGTAAGCAGGCGCCAAATCTCCTTAGCATTAAATGGGCATCTCATCCTCTTTACCCACTCACTCAAAATGCCATGCCAGGCAGTACCCACTATCCTGCAACTGGCATTCTTATCAATTGTTAAAAAAAAGTGCTTAATCCACTGCCTTCCAAGTGCTGTGTAAGCAGGTGCCAAATCTCCTTAGCATTAAATGGACATCTCATCCTCTTTACCCACTCACTCAATATGCCATGCCAGGCAGTACCCACTATCCTGCAACTGGCATTCTTATCAATTGTTTAAAAAGTGCTTAATCCACTGCCTTCCAAGTGCTGTGTAAGCAGGTGCCAAATTTCCTTAGCATTAAATGGGCATCTCATCCTCTTTACCCACTCACTCAAAATGCCATGCCAGGCAGTACCCACTATCCTGCAACTGGCATTCTTATCAATTGTTAAAAATTAAATATATATATACAGTATCTCACAAAAGTGAGTACACCCCTCACATTTTTTGTAAATATGTTATTATATCTTTTCATGTGAGAACACTGTTGTGGATCAGAATGTTGATCTTTGTTATATTCAGAGGAAACCCAAATTGTTGTTACAAGTGCACTGTAGCGGTACTTACCTTATCCGGGGGCCGGCCGCGGTCCTCTCTTCAAGCCGCGCGCGGTCCTGCGGCTGCACGAGCCGCGCGCGGCTCATCCGACTGCTCAAACAGGAAGGCGGGCAGTGACCGCGAGAAGCGGTCACGTGTCCCGCCTGCAGCTAAGAGCGCGCCGCGAATCTCGGGCGCGCTCTTAAAGAGACAGTGGGAGCCTAAATTGCAAAAAGGCTCCCATTGGCTCCTGTCACGCCAATCACCCCATACACTTACCTGTTGGGGGAGTGGAAGTGACAGGAGCCAATCACGTTAGTTTGAAGGCTACTTATACTTACCCTTTTCCCTTAGTTCCTTGCCCTATCGTGGTTTCTGCTACAGTTCCCTTTAGTGCTTGTTGTGTTCAGTTGTGTTTCTCCGTACTTGACCTTGGCTTTGTATTCTGACTTCGTTTTCGCTTTATCCTTGTCTGTACTGTTTGCCGGCTTGCTGATTCCTGTGTACCAGACCCCGGCTAGTTCTCGTTTACGCTGTCTCTTTGTGCCCTTGACCTCGGATCGCTCCTGACTCTGTACTTCTCCTTTACGTCGAGTCCGGCCACTCTAAGGTCCGGTAGACGTATCTCTCCTCTGTGCTGTCTTCTGTTTTGCTGGATCCTGCGTGTAGGGGTATATACTCGTTACATGCACTTGGAGAAGCGAGAATTAGACACCAGACACGTGTTGGTATTCAAAGTAAGCCTCTGACGTTTTATTCATCAGCTGGGTTTTATACATTAAAAAGTAAGTGCTTACGTGCAAATACTCTCAGAACAGTAATAGTAAGGGAGTAGGTTGTACACTTACTACTTTAAATTGTAGCAGAGTGTCATTTCTTCAGCGTTGTCACATGAAAAGATATAATAAATATTTACAAAAATGTGAGGGGTGTACTCACTTTTGTGAGATACTGTGTATATATATATATATTGTAGCTGTAGTTGTGTAATACATGTACAAGTTGTATAAATATGATAATCTTTTAATCTAACATTTAGGTTAAACAAAAACTTTGTAAAAGTAAAGTGACCTTTATTATTATATAAATGATTTATATTTTACAGATTTATATGAGGGAAATGAACCACTATTAAGCTGCATCTAACATTATTTGAATTATGATTTCTTGTTGCTATCTATTAGGAAACAAAGAGAACACACAACAAGCACATTATAAATCATGAACAGTGACCCAGTACTTCTGCAGTTGCCATGGCAACACGTACCTTGTCAAGATATGGCATAACAGTTTCTTCATCACCAAAGACAAATGGCACTGTACTACACAGGTGGATATGGTGCCCTAAGGGTGAACTTGCAGTGAAGCGTAAGACATGACGCCTGAAACGAAGACAAGTAGAAAAGTATTATCTAATAAAACATTTCAGAAAGTTACTGCACATCAGTTTAAGGTTTTAAATTATAATAAAATGAGCCCAAATGAATATTATTTGTAAAACAATACTGAGATTCAGAATATTTACTTTTTTTTTTATTTTAATTACCGTAATTGCTTTATGTAATCCATTGAAGCATATCGTTTTGTTAATTTTTTTGTTATTTTAATGTCAGAGAGGGAGGTCTGAGGTTCTGCTCCTTCTCTATAATTTACCTTTAAAAGGAAGTGGTGGACAGCAGCTATGCCAGTCTGTATTATTTAAAATTTCAAATGTCCTACCGCATAGCCAGGGAATAGGGAAGAAGCAAGAAGACATGGAGCTTTCTCACTTCTAATGTGGGATGCATTTTACCAGGCTCCCCCTCAATTTTATGCAAACTGAAAATGAAATTATGTTTGCCAAATTAGTTTTTATTTCTGATTAATAAAACTGGACAAACCATTTTTTCCCCTGTGCACAAGTTTAGCTGCTGTTCACTAGTTATTGAATTTATCTATTGCTAACTAGTGATGTCGCGAACATAACATTTTCGGTTTGCGAACTGCGAACGCGAATTTCCGCAATGTTCGCGAACCGGGCGAACCGCCATAGACTTCAATAGGCAAGCGAATTTTAAAACCCACAGGGACTCACAATAGTGATTGAAGGGGGGGGGGGAGACCTACTCTCATCCCCCCCCCCGGCCCCCACCCCTGGGCGGCGGCCATAAAGATAATGAGGGGGGGGAGACCTACTGTCCTCCCCCTCTCCGGCCCCCACCCCTGGGCGGCGGGTGGGGACATAAAGATAATGAGGGAGGGACCTACTGTCCTCCCCCTCTCCGGCCCCCACCCCTGGGCGGCGGGTGGGGGCCATAATGATAATGAGGGGGGGGGGACCCTACTGTCCTCCCCCCCGGCCCCCACCCCTGGGCGGCGGGTGGGGGCCATAAAGATAATGAGGGGGGGACCTACTGTCCTCCCCCTCTCCGGCCCCCACCCTTTGTCGGCAGGTGGGGGCCATAATGATAATGAGAGGGGGGGACCTACTGTCCTCCCCCCCGGCCCCCACCCCTGGGCGGCGGGTGGGGGCCATAAAGATAATGAGGGGGGGACCTACTGTCCTCCCCCTCTCCGGCCCCCACCCCTGGGCGGCGGGTGGGGGCCAAAATGATAATGAGTGTTCTTAGCCTAATTGCAGGGCGTGGCAAGGCTTTATAAGGTTGAAGATGGATTTTTTTTTTTAAATTGCGCCGGTTATGGTGTTTTTTTATTTGGCCTTTTTTGGGGCTGAAAAAAGAAGATTTTAGAAGAAAGAAAACATCGAATGGTAAGTTGTTTTTTTCTAATTTATTTTACAGGTTCTTAGTTAAAGGTCCCCCCCTCATTATTTTTAGGGTGAGGGGGGTAGGTAGGGGGATAATTTTTTTGGGGGGGAGGGGGTGACTAGGGCCCCCCCATTTCTATTTAGGGCCCCCACCTGCCGCTCAGGGGTGGGGGCCAGGGGGGAGGACATTAGGTCCCCCTTATTAGTATTTAGGGCCCCCACCCACCGCTCAGAGGTGGGGGCCGGAGGGGGACAGTAGGTCCCCCCCTTATTGTTTTTTTTAGGGCCCCCACCCACCGCTCAGGGGTGGGGGCCGGGGGGGGGAGGACAGTAGGTGCCCCCCCCCCCATTATTTTTATGGCCCCCACCCAACGCTCACGGGTGGGGGTGAGGACAGTAGGGCCCCCACCCACCGTGCAGGGGTGGGGGCCGGAGGGGAGGACAGTAGGTCCCCCCCTTATTGTTTTTTTTAGGGCCCCCATATTCCCCTATATAACAATGTTTGGTATTTAGTGAATATTCCCCTATATAACAATGTTTTGCATTTAGTGAATATAGGGGAATATTCACTAAATGCCAAACATTGTTATATAGGGGAATATAACAATGTTTTGCATTTAGTGAATATTCCCCTATATAACAATGTTTGGCATTTAGTGAATATTCCCCTATATAACAATGTTTGGCATTTAGTGAATATTCCCCTATATTCACTAAATGCCAAGCATTGTTATATAGGGGAATATTCACTAAATGCCAAACATTGTTATACAGGGGAATATTCACTAAATGCGAAACATTGTTATATAGGGGAACATTCACTAACTGCAAAACATTGTTATATAGGGGAATATAACAATGTTTGGCATTTAGTGAATATTCCCCTATATAACAATGTTTGGTATTTAGTGAATATTCCCCTGTATAACAATGTTTGGCATTTAGTGAATATTCCCCTATATAACAATGTTTGGCATTTAGTGAATATTCCCCTATATAACAATGTTTGGCATTTAGTGAATATTCCCCTATATAACAATGTTTGGCATTTAGTGAATATTCCCCTGTATTCATTAATGCCAAACATTGTTATATAGGGGAATATTCACTAAATGCCAAACATTGTTATACAGGGGAATATTCACTAAATGCAAAACATTGGTATATAGGGGAATATTCACTAAATGCCAAACATTGTTATATAGGGGAATATTCACTAAATGCAAAACATTGTTATATAGGGGAATATTCACTAAATGCCAAACATTGTTATTTAGGGGAATATTCACTAAATGCCAAACATTGTTATACAGGGGAATATTCACTAAATGCCAAACATTGTTATATAGGGGAATATGCCAATGTTTGGCATTTAGTGAATATTCCCCTATATACCAATGTTTTGCATTTAGAATAAAAAAAATAAAAAAATAAAATAATAATAATAAAAAAATAAAAATAAAATGATTGCAGCTTCCGAATGAATCTAAAATGGATGCTGTCCAGTAGGTGGGAGGGTCTGCTAGGGAGGGTCTGCTGCTGATTGGCTGTAATGTGTCTGCTGACTGTGAGGTACAGGGTCAAAGTTTACTCAATGATGACGAATAGGGGGCAGACCGAACATCACATGTGTTTGCCCGCGGCGGCGAAAGTGAACATGCTATGTTCGCCAGGAACTATTCGCCTGCGAAAAGTTCGGGACATCACTTTTGTTAACATATTATTGCATTGTTTTTTTTATAGTATATTGTTTTACCATAATTTCTTTAAAGGAACACTCCACAAAGCTAGAGCACTTTAGCCGATAGGTTTTCTGTGTGAACAGTGTTTTACAAAAAGTGAGGCTATCAATAGAAATTTGCCATGTTCATAAATTAACCTTGTTATACCACCCCTGGCTATCAATCAGACAATCAGTCCTGTTACTTCCTGGTTGTTTAGCTCAGTGGAGGTTAACTCCAGAGGCAGTTGCTTAAGGCCTGCCTTGCAATGATTTCTCATTGGGCTGCATTGGGAAGTCAGTGATTGGACAGCCACAGAAAGTCTGGGCTGTGAAGAAGGGGAAGGCGTGCAAAGACTGCAGACAAGATATCTGCAGCTTTTCCAAGCTGTTTTTTTAGATATACCCCAATTTTTTTTATTGCATATTTGAACACGTTTTCATTGAGGGTATATGAACAAAATTGTTTTAAAAATAAACCGTTTTCCATTGATCATTAGATTCAGATCATTAGATTCAATTCCTAATCATTGCCCTGATCTGTGAGGGAAAATTAATACATATTCTTCCTATTTTCCATTCAGTTTTTGTTTAAAACATTTTTTTTTATCCACACATATTCTTTTTTATAAGCTGTGTTTAATGTAAACATGTTAAGGCTTCATCAAGAAATGAAATCCCATATCCATATATCGTTTATGGTGGCACAGTACAGTTATGACCACAGCTCAACTTACATCCTAGAAGCTGCTAAAAAGACTACAAGCATTGCTGCCAAGTATAACATGTAAATTGTAGAGTTAAAATTAGAGTTAGAACAAATATAACATTCAGATGTTGGTAAATAAGGTCAGAGTATATGCAGTAGCATGAAGAGCTAACACTCTGCTGCATTCAGGTATATCAAATACCGGTAGCTACTCATTCCAATACAATGCCATTGAAAGAAACGGTCTTATCTGCATTATGGGACCTCTGACTCTGATCTGCGGACAATATAAAATGCAGTATAATTTATAATAACCTTCACTAAAACCACAATACTGACCCAGGAGGTAAGTTTAGAATTGTAGCTTTGGTAGCATAAGTGTGTATTTTTAATACAACTGGTCCAGTGAGAAGATGTTTCCAAGTATATTGTTCAACAGTGAGTAAACCTTTGTGTAGTTTTGTCTCTTCTTTTACACCAACTGCAAAATAATACAAGTAGCACATTGATTATATGAAACAATCAAAAATAGTACAATTTCCGATAGCGCAATAACTTATGTTACAACAATAATCTATAATGCGAGACACAAGAAGCAAAAACACATGTTAAACTCAAGATCAGATAATGTCACCCATGCAGTAAAATGTATGTAAAGGGTTACTCCTCTTGAATTTACATTCCAGGATAAAACTAACCTGAGAAATAAGCAGGTATTCACTTAAAAGGAATCTCCAGTGCCAGGAAAACATATTAGTTTGCCTGGCACTGCAGGACCCTGTAGTGCCCCTCTCCCTCCCATCCCCATCCAAGTTGCTGAAGGGGTTAAAACCCCTTCCGTGACTTACCAGAGTCCAGCACTGATGTCCCTTGGTGCTGGTCAGGCTCCGGCCTACTCTCCTCCCCCGCCGACATCAGCCGGCGGGGGAGACCTAATGCGCATGCAATGGCCGCACACACGCATTAGACCTCCCCATAGAAAAGCATTATTCAATGGGGATTTTGGCGACGCTGGAGGTCCTCACATTACGTGAGGACGTCCAGCATTGCTTAAAACACTTTTTCTAAGAACATGGAAGTCCCCCTAGTGGCTGTCTGATAGACAGCCACTAGAGGAGGACTTAACCCTGCAAGGTAAATATTGCAGATTATGAAAACTGCAATAATTACACTTGCAGGTTTAAGGGTAGTGGGAGTTGGCACCCAGACCACTCCAATGGGCATAAGTGGTCTGGATGTCTGGAGTATCCCTTTAAGGGCAAACTACCTGTCTGTTCTCAGTATTATCTTGCACTCTGTTTTGGTTTATATGCAAATACTAAGAGGGCAGTGATTGGTCTAGTCAGAAGCTCATGTCATATTGATCTCTCATTTGTTACATTGTGTTCCCTCCAATCAGGAAAATGTTTTGTTAAAAGGGGAGATGTAGCTCAAAATTCAGTTTTGTTTTTTTTCTTTTAAATTTGTGACTTGAGATCTGGCCACAGAGAAAAGCCTAGCATGAATATATGGCCAAAACCAAATGCGCTTAAGTTCTACTGGTGCCTAAATGTTTCCTCTCATCTCCTTGTACCACAACTAGCTCAAGCATTACTGTTTCTGCATTTTATTTTGCTCAGAGCAAGGTGTCAATGAAACCAGAAGACTTCTTGCTGTTGCCTATGTTACCCCCTATTTCAAGTAGCCCCGCAAAAATCAACTGAAGAAGAATTCAGCAAATACGTTGTTGGTGTAATAAGAGACAATCTTTACAGAAGAGGTAGAGCAGAGTACTCAATTACTATCCTCAATGTTTGATCTTTGAAGTGGTAATGGTGAGGAATCTAGTTTCTCCCCACTCCTCCAGACATTTGTTTAGGTCTGTCTCAGGAGGAAATTGTCTATGATACAGAGCAATTTCAGGAGGAGAATCTTGAGAGGAGAGGCAGCAGTCCACTTATTCTGCACATACTGTGCGCTTACCACTTTGCCCATCTCTATCTGCAGTTGAATCACCTCATATTAACAATTGGAGAGTCATCTCTTACCAGTACCAGAAAGAGCTCACACATTGAGATTATTATGAACACTACCATCTCCCTTCCCGTTACTATTAGTCAACCAAGTGCTATTGTATAAGCTAGGTTGCTACAGCTTCACTGCCACAGATGCAAATTCATCCACATCTTCATTCACCACAAAGAGAAAGGTTGAGACTAATGTATCAGCAAAGTTTGACATTATTCTGACAGCATTTCAGCAGAGTAGATTACAAAGTGTAAATTGTGCAGCAAGGAACTGAGTACGGGAAGATTGAGGGGTCATTTAACTAGTATTGGTATCAACAAACATCTGCAAAGTTATTACTGAGGCAAAAGGAAGAAAGAGAAAGTACTAAGCAGGCAGCAGGTCCACTAATACTGTATTTGATTCTACACAATCAACTACCACCATCGGTATCTCGTCCACTACTACCACCCTTAAACAGAGCAGGGCAGATATTAAGCCAAGTGCCACTAGGCAACAGGGGCAGGCAGGCTCCCATTCATCATCATCCCAGGGACATTCCCTATAGTCTTCTCTTGAACATTTTGTTGGATTTTCACACCAGGGTCATATCAAAAAAAGGCTAACAACATCACCTACCTGATTACACAGTGGATAGCTGAAGGGGGACCTTCCTTTTCCATAATAGAAAGAAAACTATTTAAGCATCTAATACAGGCCCTTGCTCCACAATAAATCATTCCCTAACAATTCATTTTCAGCAGGAACATGGCCCATTTCCTGCATGCTACTATTGAAGAGTAGCTGGCTAAGGCTGTAGGTCAATGGGTGCATTTTACCACAGAGTTATGGAGTGCCCCTAGTGACCAGTATGGCTTCCTCTACTTGAAAACACAGTGGTGGCAGCCCATGGTGCGTTGGCATGATAATGGCAGTAAAGTTGGTCCAACGTTAGCAGCGTAGTTAATAATGTTTCCTACTACATGTAGTGATGGACAAAAGGCAAATATATTGCAGACAAATGGTGTCAAATTGGTTGGAAGAGCAGGCAGGTACCAATCTGCACATCATACATCTTGTAGAACAAGGTACAATTCACAAAGACAACAAGTTGCAAGCCACACTTGAGCATTGCAGAAGATTATGGTTACACTGAGTGGAATTTGTAAGTGATTTATCTAGTTTGTTGCATTTAACTTTGTCAAAAAAGATGTACTGATAATGTCAAATCATTATGGTAAACAAGGTCTGCTTGTCTGTGGAAGGAGTGAACTGCTTTGACTTGTGAATACTAACACGCATTAGTTGAAAAATAAAGGACAGTTAATCACTACTGCCCGCAATAAACAACACAGATAAATACATTGCATTTATATGTGGGGCACCATTTAAAAAGCTAAACAAAAAAACAAACAAACTTTTTTTTTAGGGGAAAATAATCACATTCTGAAATGTTCAATGTCACAAAGGTATTATAAACACCAAGGCCTCTATTTAATTATTTTGGATAAGCTTTTCAAACGATCACAATATGTTAAAAAAAAAAAAAAAAACTTTTCAAATAATTTATCTACAAAAAGTCCATCTAATGGCAAAAACGGTTACCAATCGTGACTTCTGTAATAATTTGAAAATGTAAAAGTAAAAAAAAAAATTGGTTGTGGAGAATTTTTCCAGATTGGCACTTGCCTTCTTTTTTCAATTCACAATTTTGGTACTGTCCATCCAATTTAAAATGTACAGCTTCTTATTCTACAACAGGCAAATTAGGATTTAACTTACAAGGAGTATCTCCCCAGCACACCAGTGCTGAAAAACTGACTACGATTTCAGTAGGTTTGAAATTGTCCACAAATAAGAAATAAGATCCTCTGTCATCTGTCGCCTAAAAAGAATTAAAAAAAAAAGAGCAAGAAAATGTCAGTTGCAGCAAGTATAATGGTGTGTATTAGATGGTTGTTGATTACATTTCATATTTCTTGTTTTCATAGAAACAACAATTATGTAAACTGTGCAGATTGCATTACTAATAATACATATAATTAATGTGCAATCCCGGTGTATACATAATAATGTAAAGATGCATAAATATATTTGAACTTTACTTCTCTAGTTTAATAGAAAACATCCATTTAGCTTGTGAACAGGGTTTTAAATCCTCTACAAATGGAAAATGGCAAGAATATGCACATTCGTTGTTCTGTGTTAAACACTGTTTAAGGAACACTCACAGCACAGTAACTACTACAGCATAATATACTGACAATGTAGCATTGCTGGGGGCTATAAGTGCACTAGCTCCAGTTTGTGTCAATCTGTTGTCAAGCAGTTTTCCAAAAACAGACGACTCTCTGGCACCCAAGGCAGTTTAGAGGCAACTCAAATGGAATTGAGGGAATGGATTAAGTTACACACGTCAATATTGTAACATGTTTTTTTAAAATATAAATATACATTTAGTTAACATGTTTCCCAAGTGTGGCAGTGCATATTATTCCCAAAATATTGAGAGTTTCATCCCTCTCACTTATGGTCATCTTGGACACCATGGGATGTGCCCCAGCCTATTTGGATGTAATGGATCCTTGAACCTTGCATAACTCTTATTTTATGCTCCAGGGTTCTGATAAGACTGTTCTCACTTGTAGTGTCTCTCTTTCTAAACAAACTCTGATGACAGTAAATGCCATGCAAAATTGAATTTAGAAGCACAATGTATGCATCAAGCCAAGGATCATTAAACGGACACTCCGGACCACTAAAGCACTTTGCTGAAATGTTTATTAATACATCATTTTTCTTTGTTTCAGTTTACAAAAAGTGCAGATTTGAATAGAAATTGGTACTTTTGTAAATCAACCTTTTTACTCACCATGGCTGTCAATCAGACAATCAGTCTTGTTAAATCCTGGTTATTTAGCTCTATGGCGCTAAACTCAAGATATGGGCAATTGCCAAGAACACCTGCTTTGCAAAGATGTCTCATTGAGTATGTGAATGGACAGCACCAGAAAGTCTGGGTAGGGTTAGAAGTGGTGAGCTTGAAAAGGCAGCAGACAAGAGATCTGCATCTTTTGGTTTTAGATTAAACGCAATGACTTCTGGAGATCTCTCTCTAGCCATTTGGACAATTTCTTTTCAAACAATTCATTACTAGCCATCAACAAATTCAACTTACATTTAATCTAGATGATTTGGTTGTCTCAACTACAAAATTATAGTTAAGAAACTTAGAGAGATTTTTTAAGCCCCAATTCGTGATCATAAATATAAACACTTTGGAAAATTCAAATTGGTAAAATTGTATCTTGATTACCAGAGTAGAAAACGATCCATATCACTGTGTTACTCTTATAGTATGACTGGAGCCCAGGACAAATTAGACTTTATGGAAGCATGGGAGATGGATAATTCATTTTGAATTCCTGGTAATTCTCACTTTAATGAATAACCTTGTGAATGTAAGACTGAGTATTATGTCCCCATATACGCCTTTCCTTTGTAATATATTGTCTGCCTGACACTTAATGTGTTAACACTGCTGAATAGATAAATGGTGTTTGCTTTCACAGTGCGGCCTTTCTCTGTCCCTCCTCTTTGGCTGCAATGCTGTTAACCATATATGATGATGTCAATTTCCTTCCCATGTAATTATATGCCTTTCCAGCAAATGCTGCTTTAGCAACTCTGCAGGTGTTTGGTGTATATTTCCCGATGCTGTTTTGCATGTATCGCCCCTCCATCATTATCAAAGGAGTCTGTTTATACCCCACTTGTCCTTTTTCCATGCTATTTAAAAAAAAAAAATGCAATGGTTCCTAATGTTTTCTTCTATTTATTTCCTTTGTAACTTCCTAAAATCATAAAAGACCATATTTTTCTTTAAAATATACATTTGTAGTACCCTTGGATCCGTGTCTTCATAGTTCATAAGTGGTCTTGTAGCAATGCCTTTTGAATTCCTGCATATGTTCTTGTTAAAAAAAAAAAAGGCACTTATAAAAGGGAGGTCATCCCATCTAGTTGATTGCCCTCCTCTGAGTGGTTTAGTATATATAGCAAGGTGGTCAAATGCAAAGTTCAGTTAAAATCAAACTGAAACAATGGCAAACTAGGCAACACATTCCAACACATTTTGTCCACATAAGTAAACTTGGAGGTCTAATAACTTAGCATAAAATAGCAGCCAAATGTCATTTGGATGTCACAATTTGTCTATTTTAATTGAATGTAACCCACCCAGCTGTTCGTAAAATGCTAATTCATTTATTTCTAAAAAGGAGACGAGGATGTGGATGGAATACTTGAATTGTCAGTATCAGAGGGAATTGGTTTATCAAGAAAACATACCGTTTTATCTGTATGTTTAAGGATACTTCTATTACCAGGAGATTGTGAAGTTTGCCTCTTTCGATAGAAGCCTCTATTGGTAGTAGGTCTTTGATAACCAGACGAGGTACTGTCCGTGTCTGACCATTCAGTCTCACCAGAAAAGCTCCTAAACTTATTCTGTCGTTTACGGTATTTACATTTTTGTTTAAAGACTTGACCATCTTTGAAGTCTTTAAAATTCCTATGGAATTTTGTGTGTTTTTTCACTTTGATGTTTTGTCTATAGTCTTCGATATTCTTTTGCAATTTGGTTTCCATAGGCACATACAGATTATCAGGCTTAAAACCTTTGTTCTGAATAATTTTGTTTTGTAACTTGTGATTAGTATCTTCTAGGTGGGTAGATTCAAGTTTAACCAAAAAGTCCATTAAACGGAAGGAGCAGTCGAGTACAATAGTGTTCCCCTCACTCAACTGTTCCTCCGTTTGGATTTTGTCAGGTACCAGTATATCTGGACGGAAACATCTGGGGACCAGTTTTTGTTGGATATATTGTTTTAAACTGGTGAGTTCCCAGAAGCTCCTAATCTGATGCTGGTATAGTTTTTGTATATTGAAAAAGGCATCATTGATGTCATTGACAGGTGAATTATTTTTGGATAATGGATTTATAGAGAATACATTAGAAATGTCCTCCTGACCATAACTAGGATCAAGGAGTTTCAGTAGTGGATCAGACATAGAATATAGGCGAATATAACGTGTGGATGAGCTTCCAATATGGTGGGTATTAAAACCCTTAAAGTAAATTACAAACAAGAGAGAACAGATGGAAGCTAGATACAATACTTATTTAATGTGTTTTTTACCCTGTGTTCCCATGTCCTATAGTTATTCCAATTTTAATAGAACCCAATAAATGTTATATTTTAATTATTTTGTCTTTATAACTGGAACTATTAGGACAGATCACACCTGCCTATTTTTCTATTTACAATTTTCTCCAAGGGTTATCCCTGGCCTAGTGTCTGTCCTTGATATTTTTTCATATTGTATTTAGCTTCCACCTGTTCTCTCTTGTTTGTAATGCCCTTAAATAAGGAAAACAAGGATAACAGAAGCAGGATTTAGGCAGAAGGGATCTCTCTCTTAGGTCAACTCAGTGAACACCATCAGGAGACCATTGTACCAGCAAAGGGGCGGAGATCATTAGAGAAATAAAACCTTAGCAAACATCAGCCCTCACTCTAGCAACCATCTTGGAATTTCACTAGGTGCGGCCTTCTCTCATAACAAATACTAGTGGTAAGGTATGCCTTTCATTTCTCTGGGGCTACAATAATTTTCTAAAAGTTAATGTAATAATACTGAAGGGAAAATAAGCAAGTACCTTCCATATTCGGAAAGTAATAGTAGCATATTTAGAAATGTTAACCTTCTTCTGCAAGGGGGTTCTAAGTGTCTGCGTGGGACTAATTGTTCCCTTAAAATAATCAAGCTCGCCTATTTCTCTGACAGTAATTCTCTGTGAAATTGTGATTAACTGCCCTAAAACAATGAATTTGGTTAAGTACAACTAATGCTAATACAGTGATTGGTAATTTGACATACCAATTTTATTTGTTACTATTTCCATCAAGGTCTAGAACTGTCATACAAGAAAGCTGCTTTAGTTGTGATAAATAAGCGATTGGGTTATTTGACAAACTTAACCAACCATCTTCAGCATAATTGTTAAGGAGATTAATTGGCTTTTTTGTTTTAGAGAGAAATTTCAGCAACACTTCAAAGTGTAGATTTTCACAGATCTCGCTTTTTTTTTTTTTTTTTTACTGAAGTCCTATTGTATTTTCTTCTGAATTAAAGTGGCTCTTTCTCCCTTTCAATGTATTGAAATAACAAGCCACAACTTCTTAACACTTTGAAGCAAATTTGTAATTTATAAATATTACCTCTTTCATGTGATGTGGACGACTGCTCATTTGACACGTTTTGAGAAAGGCGTAAAGCAATTAAAATGCATGTAAGGAATATGTTCACATATTTTATTTTCAGAATATCTTTTGTGCTGAGAGAAAGTCAAAGCTTAAGGTTATATCAATTAAAATTTGAAAACGAACTGCTGTCTCCCTCACCCATGGGTGTAGCAGTATGTGCAAGGTAACAAATTCTAAATCACAAGCTCTGATCATTTTCTTCCAGAGAAAGAATCTCCTCAGCCACCGAGTTCACTGTAACTGAGGGGATGTCATAGTGACTTGAACAAAAAGGAAAAATGCATTTACACATCCTATCATTTCTTTTTCTGGCAAAGCTTTATGCAGAATTACGTATGGGTGTCTCCTCACTTATCTCAAATAAATTAAAAAGCCTACATTTAAATCCCTCCAGCCTTTACTTATTCCATTCCCCAGACTGAGCTTTCCAGTTCTCTAAAACATGAAATAAAAAGTAAGGAGGTAATTCAGCCACAGACCATGTCTTGAAAAGAAAGATAGGGGGATTAGGAATACAATTGACTTTTTTGCTTGACAATTATGGTAACATTAAAATACCCAAATCTACAATACAAATCAGGATCACAAATACGGTAGTAAAAAAAAAAAAAAAAATAACTGATGAAAAAACATACTGTAAAGTCTTATGATCAAACTGAGCATGGCAAAAATAGCAGAGACACGTTTTCTTAATGTAGTGCTTCTGGTGCCTAAAGTTTGTCCGTGCAGGCTGAGCAGAGAAAAGGCAGTGTTTATATTGCTGCCTAAAAACACTTCTAATGGCAGTCACTCAGACGTCCACTAGAGGTGGTTCCCAGTCCAGTCGCACTGAACGGAGATGCTGAATGTTTCCCGTAGATATGCATTGATTAAATGCATCTCTGTGAGGAGATGCTGATTGGCGCAGTGTGGCATTTTGCTGCGCATGGGCCACACAGCCCCCCTATGCTTTACTTTGAGAAAGCTTTAGATCGGCCGAGATCATCAAGATAAGCAGGGGCAAGACAGACTTGGGAGGAAAGGTAAGTTTAATACCTTTTCAGAGTGATCAGAGGGGTGCCAGGGAGATTAGAGAAAATTTATTGATACTTACCGTAATTTTCTTTTCCTGGCTATTATTCATGGCAGCATTTAACATATGGGTTTAGCTCCTCCCTCTAACCCTCAGGACAGGAAACACAAACAATCAAACAATTAAGCCTACCTTCCCCTAGTATATAAGGTACCCCAGTATCCTCCACACCTCAGTCCAGTAACAAGACAAATAAACCAAGATAGGGTGGGAGACCAAATGCTGCCATGAATAATAGCCAGGAAAAGAAAATTACGGTAAGTATCAATACATTTTCTCTATTCCTGGCTAATCATGGCAGCATTTAACATATGGGATTCCCAAAGCAATAACCACTCAGGGAGGGTAAGTCATGCTACAAAAATTGTTTAATATCCACTTAAGGCTTAAAAGAGTTCAAGACCGACAGGCCAAACTCTGAATCTAAATGAGAAGAGACATCCACTCTGTAGTGACGTACAAAGGTCCTCAACGATGACCAATTGGCAGCTTTACAGATGCTCTCTGCAGGAACTCCTGACTCTGCAGCCCATGAAGTAGCAATGGACCTTGTGGAATGTGCCTTGATGTCCTTGGGAACTGGAACCTGTTTCGCTCTGTAAGCTCTAGAAATAGCCTGAACCGTCCAGGAACGAAGGGTAGCTACAGAGGCTGCTTCACCTTTACGAGAACCCCAAGGTATCACAAACAATTGGGGAGACTTCCTCCAATCCAGACAAAACTGAAAAAATAAATAAATAAACTGTCCTAGGGCTAGGAGGACAGGAAAAAAGACTGAGGTGTGGAGGATACTGGGGTACCTTATATACTAGGGGAAGGTAGGCTTAATTGTTTGATTGTTTGTGTTTCCTGTCCTGAGGGTTAGAGGGAGGAGCTAAACCCATATGTTAAATGCTGCCATGATTAGCCAGGAAAAACAGTTAGTTTACCACTATAGCGTTAGGAATACATGTTTGACACTATAGTTTTCCCTTAAAGAGGAATGGTCACTTCTCTGCAAGTGAGCTTTCCTCCATCCATCACCACATTGAGTGCTGTTAATATATTTACTGAATTGGAGAGTATAGCAGAAATAAAAAACACATTCACCTCCAATGCACATCATTGTTGCCCATGACCTTCCAAAGAAAATGCATTATGCGCACATGCACACTTGAACACTAATGTCTGAGTGCTGTACATGCACTCTAGGAGTAAAATACATTTACAATGTTTGTTCTGGCTGTAAAATGAAAGCTTGGCTTATGATATAAATAAAAATAGCTGACACTCCTGGCCAGTGATAAATAAAAACAGCCGACACTCTCGGCCAGTGATAGTGGCACTGCATATCCTTGATTCTCTCACTGGAGCCAACTAGATTCTTTTGCAATGAAGGTTGCGACACCTTCCTCAATTTTCAGTGACTTAGATCTACCATCCAAACTTGGCTCCATATAACATCGCTTGACGTTTATTGATGCCATTCCAGAGCCTATGACTTTTCACAATGACAAGAAGGTTAAAGTGGATTACGCCGGTCCTGAAAAGAGATTGGTCTCTGAGCAAGTGCCCGCTGTCATGAAACCCATAAACGTAGTCTGTTGAGCTCTTTTGTTCTACCCCATCTCTGTGGTGTAGCCCTGTTGTGTATTTTTATCAAACAAGCCATAAACATTGCAAGTTTTATTTTAATGTATTGTGTGCAGTTTTTTCCTTCTATGGGACCAGCGTGTACTCCAATTCCAGTTCTGCAGAAGGTTCATCTGCAGGCATTCAGAAATGGATATATCCTAAGTATCTAGTTCAGGGGTAGGTAACCGTTTAGTAGCACTGTGCCAAAACAAGATCTTGAGGTCCCTTGTCATGCTGGTCCTATTTATTTTAAATTGAGGTGTGTATGTTGCCGTATACGGCTTGTTTATACAGTTGCAAGAAAAAGTATGTGGAATGATATGGATTTCTGCACAAATTGGTCATAAAATGTGATCTGATTATCATCTAAGTCACAACAATAGACAATCACAGTCTGCTTAAACTAATAACACACAAAGAATGAAATGTTGCCATGTTTTTATTGAACACACCATGTAAACATTCACAGTGCAGATGGAAAAAGTATGTGAACCCTTGGATTTAATAACTGGTTGAACCTCCTTTGGCAGCAATAACTTCAACCAAACGTTTCCTGTAGTTGCAGATCAGACGTGCACAACGGTCAGGAGTAATTCTTAACCATTCCTCTTTACAGAACTGTTTCAGTTCAGCAGTATTCTTGGGATGTCTGGTGTGAATTGCTTTCTTGAGGTCATGCCACAGCATCTCAATCGGGTTGAGGTCAGAACTCTGACTGGGCCACTTCAGAAGGTGTATTTTCTTCTGTTTAAGCCATTCTGTTGATGATTTACTTCTATGCTTTGGGTCATTGTCCTGTTGCAACACCCATCTTCTGTTGAGCTTCAGCTGGTAGACAGCTGGCAAGTTCTCCTGCAAAATGTCTTGATAAACTTGGGAATTCATTTTTCCTTCGATGATAGCAATCCATCCAGGCCCTGACGCAGCAAAGCAGCCCCAAACCATGATGCCCCCACCACCATACTTCACAGTTGGGATGAGGTTTTAATGTTGGTGTGCTGTGCCTCTTTTTCGCCACACATAGTGTTGTGTGTTTCTTCCAAACAACTCAACTTTGGTTTCATCTGTCCACAGAATATTTTGCCAGTACTGCTGTGGAACATCCAGGTGCTCTTGTGCAAACTGTAAACGTGCAACAATGTTTTGTTTGGACAGCAGTGGCTTCCTCTGTGGTATCCTCCCATGAAATCCATTTTTGTTTAGTGTTTTACGTATTGTAGATTCGCTAACAGGGTTAGCATTTGCCAGTGATTTTTGTAAGTCTTTAGCTGACACTCTAGGATTCTTCTTCACCTCATTGAGAAGTCTGCGCTGTGCTCTTGCAGTTATCTTTACAGGACGGCCACTCCTAGGGAGAGTAGCAGCAGTGCTGAACTTTCTCCAGTAATAGACAATTTGTCTTACCGTGGACTGATGAAAAGCAAGGCTTTTGGAGATACTTTTATAACCCTTTCCAGCTTTATGCAAGTCAACAATTCTTAAGCTCTGAGAGCTCTTTTGTGCGAGGCATCATTCACATCAGGCAATGCTTCTTGTGAAAAGCAAACCCAGAACTGGTGTGTGTTTTTTATAGGGCAGGGCAGCTGCAACCAACATCTCCAATCTCATCTCATTGATGGGACTCCAGTTGGCGGACATCTCAGTCCAATTAGCTCTTGGAGATGTCATTAGTCTATGGGGTTCACATACTTTTTCCACCTGCACTGTGAATGTTTACATGGTGTGTTCAATAAAAACATGGCAACATTTCATTCTTTGTGTGTTATTAGTTTAAGCAGACTGTGATTGTCTATTGTTGTGACTATTGATGATGATCAGATCACATTTTATGGCCAATTTGTGCAGAAATCCATATCATTCCAAAGGGTTCACATACTTTTTCTTGCAACTGTATATGGGTGCTGCAGTTGCTTTGTAGCATTGCATTTATGCACATGTGGGCTGTTATATTATATATGTTCATGAGTAGTTTGCAATATTGTGTATGATGCCTATGAATGTGGTCTGTGTATGGGGGCTGCTTGTGCAATTGTGTGTTGATGATATGTCACATTATGTGTATGGTGCTATGTGTAGGTGTGTGTGGCTGCTTGTGGTATTGCTTGTGGTGCTGTGTGCAATTATGTGGATTGTCTGTGGTGCTGTGTTTGTAGGAACTGTATGTGTTTATGTGTGAGCTGTTTTCTTTATTTTGGGATGGGCAGTCTTATTCTGGAGTTCTGTGCTCAGTCCCCACTGGGTGGCTCTGCTGGGGTCCAGTGGGGACTGAGCACGCCAGGTACAGAGCAAAGGAGCTGCAATAGCTGCTGCGGGTTA
Organism: Pelobates fuscus; assembly: GCF_036172605.1. NCBI lineage: Eukaryota > Metazoa > Chordata > Amphibia > Anura > Pelobatidae > Pelobates > Pelobates fuscus. Next base: position 342,948,289 of record NC_086318.1, on the reverse strand, counting down.
CTTTACTCTACTGCATATTCCTATTCACAAGTGCCGGTAGGAGGTGATCTCAGATCACTTCCTCTAAGTGCAGTAAAGCGTAATTTGAGGATTATCCCTCACCACCTGCAATCACCGCTCAGGTTTCACTAGCAGATATCCGACGTCCCATTGGGACTCCTGATAGGCAAGAGCCTGTTTGGCTCTGACAGCCTTGTGAGCCATGCAAAGGCACCTTGAGTGCCATACATGGCACACGTGCCATAGGTTGCTGACCCCTGATCCAGTAAGTGATAAATAGACTATGAGCTAAGATTCTGATTGTTGTTTACAAGCACCTGAATGTACAAAGAATGGAGTGAGGACCAGAGTGAAGATAATGAGGCCCCAACAAAAGCAAATATCTACTATAATCCATACTCTATAGGAGACTGTTGTTGGGATCAAGCATTCAGCAGGTGTTAAACACATGTCTCTGTATTCTACACATTAAATACACAATTCTAAGGCATGTATCATCAACAGATGCCACTGCTCTCAACTTGAATCTCTATCCTAGCTGCTTGGCAACAAGCACTGCGTGATGATAAGCACTTCCCAGTTATAAGAATAACTTTAAAAAAAATCCATTAGTTTACTTATCATTTTACTACGTGTTTGCTATTTTACGGACTTGTGTCTGGAACATGTCTGTACAAATGTATTTAGCTTAGTTAGTAATAGATACTAAGAAAAATATTGAAGCTGTCAACAGAGAACAGAGAACAACTATGAAGAGGAGGAAGCTATTTACTCATAATGTTTCCACAGATGTCCAAAAAAACACATTACAGGGGATTAAAGCACATGTGTGATTTATTGGTTTCCCTGTGTAATAAGTACCTCTGTGAAAATGAGGCAAGCCAACTTCAATGTTTTCACAGTACAATAAGGTCTGCAGCACTGTTAATATTAGCCCATACTGACATCTATCTAAGGAAGGGGATGAAATATCACCAGACCCTCTATTACTTTGCCCCACTAATGAATAGTGTCTTTAATTTCCCAGTGACAAAAACATATTCATACCTCTTCCCAACCCACTTTGATATATGTGGGCATGCAGTGTATTCTATAACCTTATTCAAAATGAAAATAAATCTACTGCTTGAAAAATAAATATGCAAAAAATAAATATGGAGTGCCAGATACCTACACAAATACTACAAAATGAGTTTCTCATGTATGGACGCTTCCTATTTATGTATAAGCTACACTCATTGCACACAGTACGGGAATAGGAAGGATCACTGCCCACATCCATGCTGGTTAATATATTGTCCATAACCATAAAATTCAAGACTATAACAATAATATGTGTGATTAAATCATCCTCTGTCCACTGAGTATTAGATAAAAGAAATGACAGGTGAAAATCAATAAGCACACTCACTCAGACTTAATATAAAAAATATGCCATGTGTTATTCTCAATAAATTCTGTGTTCAGCTCTTAATCCAAAGCAGCAGCCTTGTCTCGTGTCAGGGAAAGGGACAGTCTTCAGTCAGACGGGAAGTGCAAGTACTACAATAACATTAAAAACAAAGAGCTGCAGCAGTCATCCCAACTAGTGATGTGGTTAAGTGTACTGTGGGACCAATGAGGAGATAAAGCTAAAGGTTTTGTGGTAGGGTCCCATATAATTGTACTCAAACCTATTCCCCCTTCATTCTATTTATTTTACTTCTTTACCTTTCTTATTTCTTTTTCCTTTATAAAGTTTGATTTTATATGTCTATACAATATGTATATTATGTGCAGACTACATTATCATTGTTATTAATATTATTATTAGATTCTGTAGCGCTGTACAATATAGCAACTTACTATGTAAAGCTGTAAAACTTGATCATTTTTGTATTCATACTATTGTTTATTGATATGTAAGTTATTGAATATTAGAATAGAAAAAAAATATTTATATATATATATATACATATATATATATATATATATAAAATGTTTGTATGTTCGTTAAATAGCTGCTTTATTAGATTCTGCTATACTACTTTCACAACAATTATTTTTAGAATGCTGACTTTTAGCAATGGATGATACATGATATATAGATTTAAAATGTCCACTAAAGCCACCTCGACCACTTCATCTCAATGAAGTGGTTTGGGTGCAGTGGTGCTTTACTTTTCACTCTTTAATGTAAAAAAAGCACTGTTAGCAAGTTGAGGAATATTTAATAATTTCCAACAAAATTGTACGAGGCAAAGGGGGGTGAACAGTGTTCACATGCAAGAAAGGAGCATTTGGTCCCCAAATAACAATTTTAATTTTCAGGAGTACAGGTTCCCTTTAAAAATCTTAGGTGCACCTAATCACTCTGTTTTTTGTAGTACATTTACATCTGTTACATAGTTACATAGTTACATAGTTAGATAGCTGAAAAGAGACTTGTGTCCATCAAGTTCAGCCTTCCTCATCACATCTGTAGATTAATATACAATAATTTTTGTTGAGGCTCTCAAAAGAACCAATTTTTTTTTCTCTGGTATAATACAAGATTTTAAGTCAATTTTAGGCAAACAACATGACGAGGACATTGCACTTCAGAATGCATGGAAACATTGTCTATTTGTAGAAGAAAAAATAAGAAATACATACGTAAAGAATATTTTAGCATTTATTCTGATGTAAATAATTAATTACATGAAGGGTTTCTGTTAAGATAAGAGATGAGAGCAGAAGGTCAAAAAGTTCGACAAAGTCTCAAGAGCAACATGGTTTAGTTTCTTATTTTGGTCTCCCGATCTGTCCTTCGTCACCTTGAATCAATAATTTATACTAATAAGGTATTTATAGCGGTTTAATTCGTTAGGATTGCATTTTCTCTGTAATTCCACAATGAGATCTTCTCCAAACAACAAAGATAATATATTTACCAAAAGTAATTTGTGGATAAAAAAAAAAAAAAAATGTATTAATAATAATAATAATAATGAAAAAATTCTCTATAGAGGAATAAAATATTCTAATTCTGAATGTAATTGATATTTGATTTAAAAAAATAAAAATGAATGAGAATTAGAAGTCTGGTTTTACAAATGTTTGTAGTTACAATAAAATACCATCTAAAACCTGGAAGATCCTGAAAGCCAAGGTCTGCCATCCAGCTGTTAATCTACCAATCTTATAATACTTTGTCAGCAGCTGGAGAGATACACTTGTGCTCTAAAGTTTGCATACCCTTGGAGAATTGGTAATATATGTACCATTTTTAAAGAAAACATGAGTAAGCAGGCACAACACATTTATTTTATATCTTATGGGGTTCATATTAAACTGTAGGTTATAACAAAATGACACAATCATAAAACAAAACATGGCAACAAAGAACAAAATTAAATGACCCCTGTTCAAAAGTTTGCATACCCTTAGTCCTTCATAGTGTATATTGCCCCTTTTAGCATCAATGACAGCGTGCAGTCTTTTGTAATCGTTATCTATGAGGTCCCTAATTCTTGCAGAGAGTATAGCCATCCATTCGGCTTGGAAAAATGACTTCAGGTTATGCAAAGTCTTTGGTCGTCTTGTATGAACCACACGTTTGAGATCTTCCCAGAGTGGCTCGATTATATTAAAGTCAGGAGACTGTGATAGCTACTCCAGAACCTTAACCTTTTTCTGCTGTAACCACTGGAGGGTGTGCTTAGGGTCATTGTCATGCTGGAATGTCCAAAAGCGTTCCATGTGCAGCCTTCGTGCAGAAGAATGCAAATTGTCTGCCATTATTTTCTGATAACATGCCGAATTCATCTTGCTTCACAATGGGGATGGTAGTCTTTTTACTATAGGCCTTGTTGACCCCTCTCTAAACTTTGCACTTATGGTTGTCTCGTCATTCGAAATTACTGTGGGCTAGAAGCTTGTGGCATTGGCGCAGTAAAGGATTCTTTCCTGATCAATCATGGCAGCATTTACTTATGGGTTAGCTCCTCCCCTCACAGCAGAAAGGACAGGAAATAGAACTCTGAAATTGATATAAATAGATACTCCAACTTCCCATAAAGCAGTCTTTTTTCCTGTCATTTACAGCAGTTTGGAATGAGTCTGCTTAAGCAGGCCTAGATTTTTCTTTTATGCTCACCAGACAATATTTTTGCAGCCTTGTCAGGCTTTCTGGCAGCTCAACCATGCAGCTCATTTTTGTTCAAGTATTATCGTATTGTGCTCCTTGAAACAACCACACCGTCTTTTTCCAGAGCAACCTGTATTTCTCCTGAGGTTACCTGTGGGTTTTTATTTGTATCCAAAACAATTATTCTGGCAGTTGTGGCTGAAATCTTTTTTAGCCTACCTGACCTTGGCTTGGTATCAAGAGATCCCAGAATTTTCCACTTCTTAACAAGTGATTGAACAGTACTGACTGGCATTTTCAAGGCTTTGGATATCATTTTATATCCTTTTCCACCTTTATAGAGTTCCATTACCTAGTTGTGCAGGTCTTTTGGTAGTTCTTGTCTGCTCCCCATGGCTCAGTATCTAGCCTGCTCAGTGCATCCTCGTGAGAGCTAACAAACTTATTGACTATTTATACACAGACACAAATTGCAATTTAAAAAGCCACGTGTGGGAAATCAACCTTTAATTGCCATTTTACCTGTTTGTGTCACCTTGTGTGCATGTAACAAGGCCAAACAATCAAGGGTATGTAAACTTTAGATTAGGGCCATTTGGGTGATTTCTGTTATAATTATGAATTAAAAAATTAGCCAAAAAACTATGTGATACTAAATGGCTTAAATATAATAACTATCCTTCAGTAAAATACATTTCTTTGCATGATCAGTCATATTTTCAAACACAATGCCAAAATGTCACAATTTCTGCCAGGGTATGCAACATTTTATTTATTTATTTATTTTTGTTGTGCAAGATATAACAACACTTGTTCTGCCATGACAGCAGGTGCAAGTGCAATAATTTCAAACATAGCAGATACAAAGGCATGGCAGTAGATAAACGGCACATTTGTTTTTTTTTTGTAATGAAGTAAAGACATTGAGAGCATTAAGAGTATGATGCACATTTGAGCGGTCACCATATTAACAAACTCTTACATATTTTTTGCACCACGGTCAATAGCATAGTCCGTTCCTGTAGGAACTAATAAGATTGAGTAAAACATGCGCTTGATTATTAAATTCTGCAGTCAGTTTAACAACTAGCAGGTATGACTGGAGTGAGTTATGATGCAGGGAACAAACTGAGATCGTGGTGGTATCGCAGGTTTACCCTAAGGTAATCATATGAGCACATTTGGTCATTCAGCTTACAGTTAACGCTTAAGGCCACTGGACCCTGGGGCGCACTAGCGCTAATGCCAGGGTACTCCACACTATGGATAGTGTTTGTCTAGGTATGAAATAGATAGGAACATAATAAACATACTATAAAAATAAAATCGATAGCATAAAACTTTAAACATAATAAGCAATGCGAAGTCATCTGGGTATGCAACTGCCGCCGCTGTCTGAACCAGGCTCGGATTATACGTGCAGTCCCGGAATCATCCAATTCCTGCAATCGGCAGGGTTGATGCGTGTCCAGGAGCGGGCGGGAATATGCTTTAGCGGCACGGCATATCTGGGCTTTACTCCAACTCCACATGTGCAAAAGGGCTGGCGTTTCTTGTTTGCAGGCTTGGACCTTTTCTGATACCAAGGTTATCTTCCCTCTGGAGCGGGTAGGGGGTTTGGCTGGTGTACGCAGCTTACTGTGGTTGCTCCGCTTTGGTGGTTGATGCTTGGCGGGGAGGTCTCGAGTAGCTTTCGGCCCGGGTAGGCGGGCATCTTTGCGCCTGGGAGCTTGCTGTGAAGGGAAACTCCGGTCTGGTTGCTCGGTGGTGTGCGCAGCCGTTTGCCACTCTGTCTTAGATGCTTGGGTCCTCCAACTTCTGCCAAAAGCGTTGGAATATTGCATCCAGGCGTTGCGAGGCGAGGTCAGCTGAGTAATATTGATGCGCTTGTAGGCCCTGTTGGCCGGACGATTGAGCAGTCGCCATCTTTATTACCCAGTCGCCATCTTGATTACCCAGTGCGGGTTATGTGTTGCTTATTTCCACGTGGAGTACAGAGTAGGTAAGGTAGTTAACCCCAGTGAGCTGAGCCAAACCGGGGTCTATGAAGTGAGGAGATTGGCCGCCTCTCCCCAGCTCCGTCCCCAAAGGCCGCAACAGAGAGACACGGTTTCCGGTGGGGTAGAAACAACGTTCAAGGTTCAGGACAGTCAGCAGGGGTCCCCCAACTCGGATAGTGCCCTTGCTTGGACATAGTCTTTCCTTAACCGAGGGAAATCACCTCAGATGCAGTAAAATGCGTAAGAGCTCAGGCATGGCACATCTGCTCTGTATGGCAGCCCGGCCCCCCGTATGCAAAATTTTGAGCACAACTATTTCTAAAACCTTGTAAATGAGCAAAAGACCGAATGAGTATCTATTCTGTCTAAATCAGTATTTTTTCCTTTTCATAGAAAGGGGACATTTTGGAAACAACATTTCTGAGCAATCTGATTCAGTAAGCAGATGCATGATCAGAAAACGAAATACTGAAAAATATGTAAAGCAAACACCAGGCTTACCTTAAAATCTGATTTCTGAACTGTATAAGGATATGTGTTTGGCTTATGGAAGACATATAATGTACTGAAAATAGAAAAAAATAAATACATAACCACATTGTATTGGCAGACGTTATATACACAGAAGTGACAGAGGCACGTTAACTTATTAATTTAAATATGCATATTTCAAACAGAATTATTTGACATCACTTATATAATTAGTATAAAATACTAACACGATTCAAATTGCTAGAATTTACAGACAAGAATTTAGGTTTGGGACTGTCAAAGCTATCTATTTACTAGATAGACAGACAGATAGACAGATGACAGACATACTCTTGATGGACACTTTATTATTTAAACCTGCTCTTTAAAGGAAATAGTCAAACCATGAATCTTGTATATACACATGACAGGCGCACAGTCGGATTTGCCGGCATTTGCGCTCACCTTTACCCAACCCCCATAAAAACACGGACACAGGTTATATTGTTGGAAGTATTAGTCCACAGCTTTATTAAAATTATAAATAAGATAATTAAGGATTAACAAATGGGGTCATTGCCAACAGCCCTTATTAAAGTTAACATCCCCCATGTACATATCGTTCCCCTGGCAATGACCCCCCAATAATAACAATAGATAACAATCCAAATAACATGTTAATACAGAAACTGGCCGCCCAATATGGCCACATTTCCACCCGGTTAAATTGTAGGGGTGTACCGAGACACCGCTACCCAACATATCGATTGTAGGGGTGTACCAAGACACCGCTACCCACCATATCACTTGTAGGGGTGTACCAAGACACCGCTACCCACCATATCACTTGTAGGGGTGTACCAAGACACCGCTACCCACCATATCAATTGTAGGGGTGTACCGAGACACCGCTACCCACCATATCCATTGTAGGGGTGTACCAAGACACCACCACACCCCCAGGTTCAGAGCCACCGACGAGCTCGAACCTACCAACCACGTGCAACACTGTCCAATCCACACTAAAACCCCAGGATGGCCACTTTCTCCTCCATCTGCCCTCCGATTTAACCAGGCCATTCCCCGCCGCTGTGAAAAAACGGGAAATCGTTTAACCTAACCAAATACAGGGAGGGTGGGAGGGACAACTGACAGGTAAGCTTAATTTCTTTCAATGGCCACTTCATAAAATGGCTGGTATAAATACACCCATTATGGCTCCGCCCCACCCAGCATGCTAAGTGACATACTTCCTGTGGTTGCTATGCCTACCTCCTGGCTCTGTCAAGGCCTATTCCTCTTAGCTGCGCTGATCCATGGGCTACAATACCATATAAAAGCATGCAGATATAATCAAGAGGTTTTACATGGAAAATGAACTAACATAAGACTGAGTTAAAGAACAGAGTGATAAACAAGGCTTCTGCCAGTCTGTTTTAACAACATGATGCCAAATTAGAAAGACCGAGTTTATTTTAGCTGTAACTCAATATAGAGTCCACAACACTTCATAAATAGTATGGTCTGCAGGTGCCTGAGACCACTCCTGTCTGCTAAAATCAGGAAAATCTATTCTTTATTTATTTTTTTCAAAACCATGAAGATGAGACATGATCACTACAACTGTACAGCTGCAGGTTGTAACTATGTCACCTGTCTTTCTTTTCTTGGTTCAGCTGTTTTCTCAATTGCCACACCTTTGCTTGTTCATTGAGTAACTATAACCGTAAACCATGAGTATCTAAGATTTGTTTGCATATTGCCTTCCTGAGGGTTTTTTTTATAAAGTGTGTACTCTTTCACTATTGGGATAACTAATACTCAGTCTTAGTTTAATATATTTTCTCAATATGCATCACTATCCACTATTCTGTAGTTCAACTCAAGGGGAGAGCTAATGTTTGCAGGGGTTTCTTTTAATGTAGTGTTGGTGTTTGACTGCCTGAGTGTTTTTGTGTATACTGTTTGCATTCCAATGCTGGATTAAATAGACATATAAACATACACTGCCACACACAGGGCCGGTGAGTCTATAAGGCAGCTCAAGTGGCCGCCTTAGGGCGCACCGGCCTGGGGGGCGCTAGATTAGAGTGACCGGCAGGAGGTGGGTGCACAGCGCTCCTTCCTGCCAGTCACTCAGTCAATGTAGTGTGGTCGAATGCAGCGGACCACGGTACAGGAGGATCGGTTTCTTGTACCCAGCCGGACTGACAGGAAGTGCTCACTGAGAGAACAGTTCCTGTCAGTCCAGACGGGTACAGTAAACAGAAGCTCCTGTACAGCAGTCTGCTCCGCTCGGCCACGCTACAAGAAAGGGAGAGAGGGGAGATGAACACTAAGAGACAGGTAAGGAGTAGAAGAGGAACACTAAGGGACAGGGGAGGGAAGGGAAAAAGAACACTAAGGGGGAGGGGCACTAAGAGACAGAGGGGGTAGTGGAGAGAAACACTAAGGGACATGGAGGGGAGAGGAACACTAAGGAACATGGAAGAGGACCATGAAGGGACAGGGAGGTGGGAGGACAAGAAAAACACACAGAGGGATATGCAGGGGGAGAAAGACACACAGATGGGTATGGGGTGAGACAGATGCACAAAGTGGCTGGGGATGAAGGAGACACACAGAAGGGCCTGGGGGGAAATACAAAGGGGCTGGGGGTGAAAGAGAAAAAGAGAGGCTGGAGAAGAGGAAAAAGAGACACAGAGGGGCTGGGGGGAGATAGGCAGGCTGGTAGTGAAAGAGAAACACACAAAGGAGCTGGAAAGAGCAAAAGACACAAAGGGTCTGGGAGAGAAGGACACAAACAAAGGGGCTGGGTGAAGTAAGACACACAAAGGGGAATTGTAAGAGATACACAAGGGAGGTGTAAGACACCCAATAGGGAAAAACAGGGGATAAGATACACTAAAGGGGGTAAGACCTTTAAATAAGGGGATAAGAAACAAAAAGCGCGTTAAGAGGCAAACAGGTAAATATGCTTTTTTTTTTGGGGGGGGGGGGGGGGCGCAAAAATAATCTTCGCCTGTGTACCCAAAAATCGTTGTCCCTGCCCTGGTCGCACACATAGTAATACAGATACACACACACACACATACGGAGACACACACAGATACACTGCCACGCACACAGATACTGAAAAAGCTACATGTACAAGCAGAAAACACAGGCACCACTGCAAGATTCTGGTGTAAGTTTATTTAAGGGAAAACCACCCAACATCCCTTAAATAAACTTACACCTTCAGGGTCTCAGAATGTTGCCTATGTTTTATGCTTGTTTTATTTCCAAGTAGATTTGTAGTGTCCATTTACACAAAGCACCACCTGGGTAAATGGTTGGCCTGTGCAGAGTATCTTGTTTTCAAAGATACACCTACACACTGACACACGACAGATACACATACACATTCTGACACATATACACACACACATTCTGACACAGATACACTTAAGCACTGAGACACACAAACATAAACATTCTGACACAGATACACATACACACTAACACATACACATTCTGACACAGATACACATACACATACACAGATACACATAGCACTGTCACCCACACCCACCCTCCACATACACACATATTCTGACATAGATGCACATTCACATTGACTCACGGATTTACAAACACTGACAAAAACAAACACAAGTCATAATTTACACATTATAGTTACCTGCCTACTTCTATAACTTTTGGGTGCAAGGGGATGATTTCCTTGGGGGTCTAATCAGGAGAGCTTGCTGCTGGGAGTCTGTGGTTGATGGGAGTCTGGCCCACAGCCTGCTCCCTTCTCACTCCCTCTTCTCTCTTTGGATTTCCCTCTGTCTCCCTGCTTGTTGCTGTGTAAGCTGGAAGTAAATGACCTAAGCTCACATTTCTGAGGTGACAGGGGCTTAGTTGCACTGCTGAAGACCTGGAGCTGCTGACTGGGCCCCTGATCAGAGATGCCCATCTGGTACCCATAACCCTAAGTGTGAGGGTCACTCAATGAGCCACCAAAGCATGTGAGCCTGGTACAACTACTCTGGTTGCACCACTGGCAGTTCTGCAATGTCTCAACTCAACTTAAAATTATATTGTCTTCAAGCAGTTATTCTAAACATGATTATTAAAACATAATTGTACATCTATTCTGAGCTAAAATTAAAATTCAAGTTAAATACACAAGAAGAGTTTTCTTTTTAATTTGTTACATCAATTCCCCCTTGTGTCAATGGTATTTACATATGTACAATTTTAACATAAATAGAGTCACTTACTGAAAACACTTGCAGAAATCTGAATAGTCAATCCATGTTTCTTTATTTATAGGTTTCAAGTCTTCTGGGGGTTTCTCTGAAATGTGAGCTGACTGAGTATTTACATCAGTAAGATGCCCATCTTGATGTATATTTTTGCCTATAATGAAAGGATAAAATTATCATACAAATCTGACAGTATCAACAGCATGCATCAATGCACTCCAGCAATTGCTTTTGGAATACATAGTTAAATAGTTAAATAGCTGAAAAGAGACTTGCGTCCATCAAGTTCAGCCTTCCTCACATTTGTTTTTTTGCGGTTGATCCAAAAGAAGGCAAAACAAAAAAAAAAAAAAAAATTTGGAGCACTTCCAATTTTGCAACAAGCTAGGAAAAAAATTCCTTCTTGACCCCAGAATGGCAGTCAGATTTATCCTTGGATCAAGCAGTTATTACCCTACATTGAAAAATTATATCCTTGAATATTCTTTTTTTGCAAGTATGCACCTAGTAGATATTTGAACATCTGTATGAACTCTGATGAAACCACTTCTTCAGGCAGAGAATTCCACACCCTTATTGGTCTTACAGTAAAAAAAAAACTTTCCTTTGCCTTAGACGAAAATCTTCTTTCTTCCAGTCTAAACGCATGTCGTCATGTCCTATGTAAAGTCTGGTTTGTGAACAGATTTCAACACAATGGTTTGTATTGGCCATGAATATATTTGTATAATGTTATCATATCCCCTCTCAGGCAAAGTTTTTCTAAACTAAAGAGGTTTAAATGTGTTAACCTTTCTTCATAGCTGATATGTTCCATTCCTTTTACTGATTATGTAGCCCGCCTCTGCAGTTTTTCTAGTGCCATAATATCCTTCTATAGAACAGGTGCCCAAAATTGCACAGCATATTCAATATGTGGTCTTATCAGTGATTTATTAAAAGGCAAAATTATATTCTCATCCCGAGAATGAATGCCCTTTTTCATGCATGACAATACCTTACTGGCCATAGCCACTGCTGATTGACATTGCACATTGTTGCATAGTTTGTTGTCTATAACAATTCCCAAGTCCTTTTCATGTGTTGTTATCCCTAGTTCGCTTCACATTGTATTATTTTACAGAGTTTTGTGTCATCTGCAAACACTGAAACATGACTTTCAATACTTTTTTCAAGATCATTTATAAACATGTTAAATAGAAGGGGTCCCAGAAGAACCCTAAATGGACACCACTTTCCACCTCTGTCCAGCTTGAAAATGTACCATTAATGACAACTCTGTGTACTCTATTTTTAAGCCAGTGTTCTACCCAAGAACAAGCATTTTCATCTAGACTGATTTCCTTGAGTGTGAACACTAATCTATTGTGTGGAACTGTATCAAAAGCTTTGGCAAAATCCAAATAAATCACATCCACTGCAACACCATGGTCTATACTTCTACTTCTTCGTAGAACGCAATCAAGTTCGTTTGACATGACCTGTGCTTCATAAAACCATGCAGATTTTTGCTGATAACCATGTTCTTCTCAAGGAATTCTTGAATATTATCCCTTAATAACCTTTCAAATATTTTCCCAGCCATACTGTATTGCAATTTAGATAAATACCTCAAAACATTGTAAAACTAGCAAGACACCACTGAAAAAGTAATGATGGATCCATAACTTGCAATGTAGGATACATATAGTGTGCAAAATGCAGAAAAGGAGTTTATCACGTCTATTCTTTTGCTGCTGTGAACCAACATACCATGCATAGGTGGAAGAACAAGTGTAGGTTTTGTGGTGTTTCAAAACACAGTTGTTTACAGAGATGGCATAATCGCTGTGAATTACTGTAAATAAATCATAATGATGATGACATTGTGAAACACATCATTTAAAATCTTTTTGTCAGATTTTGTATAAATTATAAACTAATGAGAACAATAGTTTTAAGACAGAAATATGAAAAACACATACCTTCGTTACCTGTCAAGTCAGGTGCACTGTGATCAGGGATGACAGAGCTTGCCTATAAGTGAGTAGAAAACATTTGATTAGAAAAGTTGGGAAACTATTAACTTCAAAATAACTCACAAAGTATAGCAATAATAATGATGCTTTGGTTGCTTTATATTTCTAACGTCTTTGACACAGTAGACCACGACATTCTACTGCACAAACTAAAAAACTCAGGTACTGGTGATCGTCCACTAACCTGGTTTCACACTGATTGCAGTCCACTCTTTCAAATACCTGGATATGTTGTTAGGCTTAAGGTTTACAGCCTAAATTCCTCTTTGAAGCTGGGACCCCAACAGAGCTACTCTGTAAGGTGTGAGAAGTCACACATGAGTGGCCTGGAAGTCTGGTTTAATATAAACTAACTCTCTAATTTTCCATATGTATAAATTCCCTCTTAGAGAGGGGGTCCTTTGATATGTTAATGGCCAGTAGCCTTGTGTTCCAGTATTATATCCAAAAGAAACATTAATACTTACCCACAGATAAATAATTAAGCCTTATTTTTAGCATATTTAGAATGGGACAAGCACAATCTTCTAATCAAGCCTAAACATGATTTGCGTAACTTAACCATAGGAGAAGGGATTGTGATGTCCGCTATATTGGGTCACAAGTACGGAGTGTGACATATCTATGGAATAATATTGGATTACAATTAACATAAGTATTTGGGGACAAATCTATAGAGTTTTTAGATTTAAAAGTGCTAATCAATTCTGATTTCAAACTCATAACCAAATGGTACAGAAAGCCCACAGCCACGAACGGTTTTTTTAAAAACTGGCAAAACCATCCTTCAGAATCACTCAAAAGAGGCATTCCGTACGGACAATAATTAAGAGCCTTTAGGAATTGCATAAATGATAATGACTTTGTCAGGGAGGCTAACATCTTAAAGTCCTTTTTTTTTTTTTTACAAAAGGGCTACCCAAAGAGGATTTTGAAATGGGCTTTTAACTGTGCAAAAAGTGGTTACAATACCGATTTTAAAATTCTTGAGCTAGGGATAAACAAACTGTCAGATGCATCTCAAGATTTGATAAAGGGTGGGAACCGGTTATGGACATTATTAAAAAACATTGGTCAATATTGCAAAGTGACACTATTACGAACAAAATAATCACTGAGAGGCCAACTATGACAGCCAAGAGAGACCTGAACTTAAATGACATCTTGGTACCTAGCCACGTATCCCAACCTGTACAACAACCTTACATTTCAAAAGGCTATACTCTGGAGGATCCTGAGAGATAAAATTGCTTAATGAACATGCCCCACTAGCGGTTGACTAACTAATTGCCAGGATGGCTGATGTATTCATAAATTACAACCCATAGATAGGTTTCCATAGGTTTCCATCATTATGACTACATCTTCATGGGTGATTACTTATGGATAACTGAGCAATCTAAAACTGGATGCAATGAGATCTAATCAATTATTGATACCATTGATAGTACTGAACCGGTTACATCACTTATAATCACACTGATACACTTCCTTATGGAAATGATTACCCCTATCTACATTTTTCAGGCACATTTATCCTCTTCATAGATTTTCGGTTTGTATTTATCTTTTCAAGGAAGGTATTTTGAAGGATCTTGAGAAAAAAACGCTTAGTGGATATACCCTACTGGCGGCTAATTATTTAATGACCATGCTGACTGGTTCATTTAAAAACCGGACGAAACACAGACCACCCCCAGCACTCCTGATAATCCCGTCAATGGCTGCCGTGTACATATTGATGTGTCTCTTAAACTAGGAGGTTCTCAGACTTCACTCGAACTTTGGATAACTTATAACTATTTTATCCTCTGGTTTAGAGGATACTTGTACTATTCCCTGTGAGTTATCCCCTACAGGGCTCTTCTATTGCCCCTTTACATGGTAGAGCATAGGGGTATTTATTTATCTATTTTTTAAATCAACTTTTCACTATTAAAGTATTGGGCTTACAACATGGAGGGAACATGTGCTGGCTGACAAATAAGTAGGGATGCGCTTTTTGGCTAATTTGTACATCATAACAGGGATCAACCGGCACATGCACCCTCCCTGATGCCCCGCATTATTTTACTTTTATCCAAAACATAAGATAAGTGGAGCTAGGAATACCTTAAGCTAAATGATGGGTGGATAATATTGATGGTAACAGGGAATATATACAAATATGAAAGAGAATAAAAGCAAAACAATTGTGCAGATGGTTTTTAGACATAAAACCAGAAAACCAATATCGAAGTTTACACTCACAAGAGGAGAGCCAATAAGTCACCTGGCTCTTGCCTTTAGGACCCAAATGGTCTTCAATTGAAAGGGGCTGGGAACTGGAGAGTAGAGGTAAACTGTAGAATTTATTTAAACAATTAGGATACTGACTAGGGTGAATGGCATCCAGGAGGCCCCAACATTGATCCCCTTATTCTATGTCTAACTCACGATTGGGGGAATACCGTGCTGGCAGCATCCGAGGAAGGCAGTACATAGACCTACACTGAGGCTGGACAATCGCAAGTCCCAATCAGCATTTTTTGGATACTGACTAGGGTGAATGGCATCCAGCATTAATCCCCTTTATGCCATGTTATAAAACAGTGTATTCAATAATTTCTCTCATTTACAAAAAAAATGTGCAGTGCACCCGACATTTCATGCTATGTCACTACCTTTTGCAACCCTTTAAGTCATGTGCGAAATGTCTGCACAATAAAAAAATAAAGAATTTTTTTTTTTCAAAAGAAAAAAAGTGGGACATCCATTTCTTCCTTGGGCTCAGGAATGATGGTACAATTTTGAAGATGGTTAATATCTAACGTCACAAAAAATTCACACATGCCCAAATGAGTACCACATTCTCTAAGTACAGATCTTCTAAACTACCTCTAGATTAAAAGTTTTGTACAATCTATAGTGACTCACATTCAACACAGACAGGTCAGTAGATTTACTATTGGACACATATTATACAACTCAATTCCTGAAAGAAATTTTGCCAAGTAGAAATAATCCACCTCCTTCTTAGATATAGGGGACACTTTAAATGACGATTAGACTGTTTAGGATTTTACTGACATCCCCATTTGCCTAAGGTATATGCATATGCAGCTTTGCATTGTTCATTGCTGCAAAACAGCAAATACCCTGACTATGTGGCATAGTGTCAATAGTATTAAACAAACAGCAATTGCATTGCCCTCACAAACATCCTAAACAGCAATGTTGTATCAAAAAGAAAATGAATAGTGATTGTACTGACTCGACATTATACAGAGAGACGTGGAATCATATAATTTATTCCTACGTGCCTTCCCAGCTCGCTCATAGTTATAAGGTGTTTAAGTGGGAAATTCCACTCCAATTTTTCATTTCCTTTTTAAAGCATGATACCTATTTATTTTGGATTTATTTTGGATGGTTTTTAAGTTATTTCATGTATTCCATCTGAATTTAACCCCTTAAGGACACATGACTTGTGTGACATGTCATGATTCCCTTTTATTCCAGACATTTGGTCCTTAAGGGGTTAAGCTTCTAGATGAATGCCTCAAATGTTTTGCATTAATAAATAATCCTTGCTTTGTCACAGAATATGAGATTTTAATAACATTCATTGCCCCTGTGGTTTGTTGACAAAGACTTAACAAAGAGAACCAGATGTTGAAATGTTATTGTTCCCAATTAGATGGATTTTTGAAAAGGACATTCCACTGACCAAATACAAAATACATACAAATCGCAGTTTAGTAGATATACCCTATATGAAAACTTGCACACATTTAGTAATGCATTTTTCATTGGTGGTATATCTAAAACTGCTTAAAAACCTGCAGTTCCTTTGTCTGCAGCCTTTACAAGCCCTCCCCTTCTAACACCAACCAGACTTTCTGTGGCTGTCCAATCACGGACTTCCCAATGCAGCTCAATGAGAAGTATTTGCAAGACAGGAGCTCTTGGCAGTTACTGCCTCTTGAGTTTAGCTCCACAGAGCTAGCAAAACAAGGAAGTAAAATGTCCTGTTGTCCGATTGACTGCCTGGGGGTGTAACTGAGTTAATTTATTAAAAAAAAAAAAAAATAATAAATTTCTATTGAAATCTGCACTTTTTTCAAAATTAAATTAATAGTAAACACTAGTGTAGTCCTCACACATAAAACCTTTCAGCAAGTAAGTGCTTTATGGGTCTGGAGTGACCCGTAAATAAACTATACTCACTCTTTAAGGGTGTTACCAAGACTTAATGTATTCATTGTGGCTGAAAATCTGGGACTGGACTTACTTGAGCATCTGCCTACTTTGGAGTTTTTGGGGTTAGTAAATCATCATTACATTATTTCTGTTGATAAAAAAAAGAAATTTACAAAAACTAAAGTGATTTACTTACTACTGATTAAAAGCGTTGATCATATAAATTAGCAATTAATACTTCATCAATTTAACACCCAAGTTGTATGCAAGTGATAGCACTCAGTTGTGAGCTAAAATGTGTCTTACTGCTTGTCTAGTAAAACATTCAGATAAGGAAAAATGTGCGTTATTAATTTGAAAAATATTTTATCCAGCAGCAAAATAATTATTTGAAAAGGGAAATTAGGAATTTTAAAATGTGTCCCTATATCTTGTTTAATGAATATATAGCACAATACAGTACCAAGAGAGAAAAGACTGTCATTTGCAAAATGAAGTGTCACTAGCTATGAGTCCTTTGATGTTTCACATGAGTCATCTTTAATTTCATCAAGGCCTCAGGTATAAAGTATATATTTGCATTTCAAGCTAAATGAAAATTATACCTGAAGCCAAAAAAACAGAATTATAATAATGTGTTCGTAAAAAAAACAAAAAATCTTTTACAATGACATTGCAAAGTTACAGCTACAACTGCACACACACTTTTACTGTAGACACTGACACATTCTATTGTAATTTTTTTTATAGAAATGAAGTATCATTGGCTCAATTTATCTGTATGAGGAAATGCTGATTGGCCTGTGTTTGGCCCCGCCCACACCCCACCTACTTGGCGACCTCAGCGAACTGAATTCTGACGATGTCAGCCAAAAAGGTGGATTGGGCGTAGGGGCAAGCCGACAGACCCCTGCGGCACTGGTAAAAAGGTTAATTTTAACTTTTCCTAAGGAGGTGGGGGGCAAGCCACCTATATGGTGGTTTTAACTCTATAGGGGCAGGAATACATATTTGTGTTCCTGACCCTATAGTGTTCCTTTAAATAAATAAAAATAACATACTGAATCCAATGAAAACTACGGAGTATTTACCAAGGTAAATTGTGCAGTTGTCACATACACCACAATTTTAGTATTGGGTGAAAAGCCATCTTTCATGATGTTAGGTGTGCGTGAGAAATTATTAATTTGCAATGAACAACACTATGCCAGAACAGTTTGCTAATTATGCAAATCAAAGAGCAAATATTAAAGATAGTCATTTAGAAAAAAGCACTGCTAATGACTAAATTATAGCTATTAGATTATGCTAGTAATTGAAAAGTGAAAGTTCCACTGTAAAAAAAAAAAAAAAAAGCAATACGAAGTAATACATTTTAATCCTAAATATCTAATCCAATATACAATATATTAACTTGTACACTGAAATGTACAACTTTTATACCAGGCACAAGATAGCAGTGAAACTTGTGACTTTTTCGGAAAGATGGCAAGGGCATCAGCTAGATATGCATAGCTCAGAACAAATCAATTAAAAAGGTGGATTTCCATCAATGTACCGTAGATAAGGATTTCTTCAGGAATAATAAACTTACAATGTATCAAAATTCTCTAGTGATTCTGACTACAGTATATATAACACAGACCTTCCAAAAAAGGAAAAATGCCACAGTATCAAAGTAAAATAGAGCAGCATGTGGCAGCCCAAAAGTGCGAAGAAAACAAACAGAGGGTAAAACTACTAAAAGTTGCAATAGTGAAAACTATCTAAAAACTCACTTCAAACACTTGTGGATAGAAAAACAAACAGACAAATGTCTACATTAACATTCTTGACCAATATGGTATACCTGAGAGAAAAAAAATATAATGAAAAATGGTAAAAAAAAAAAAAAGTGCTGGCATTGTCAGAAAGCGTTATCAAAAATGCCTGACCGCAGGCGCCCCCCACCTGAGGTAGCCATCCAGATAGATCGGGTCTAAGTGGAAATCCGATACAGAAGAGTCACTGTGCACTAAAGCTGGATAAGTAAGAAGGCCTGCTTCCAGGATAGAATTCCTGAAAACTCTAGATAACAAAAGTATTTAAGATCTGCATAAAATCCAGGATGAATTTGCTAATTATCATAGCATACGTTATAATCAGAAAGACGACCCAACCAGACCAGTTGACTCCCATGAGGCTATTGATCTAGTTCTGCAGGGCAAAAACACTACCTCATCTATTGCCTACAGAAACAGACAACCATCGAGACCTGTTGAGGTAGATGAAATCACCAAATATATATCACACCTTCCTGCCCATAAGGCAGCGGGTCCTAATGGCCTACCTACTTCATATTACCAAAATTTTTGTTAATCCTAGCTCAACATTTATTTAATTTATTTCAAAACAGCAAGTTGATTTATAAAAGTGCTGATTTTTCAGAGAGCTAAAGTGCTTTTGGGGTGTGGAGCGGTCCTTTAACAGCAATACTAAACTCTGGGCTCCTCTCTAACCAATTATTGCCCATTTTAAATCAAATCATTGCAAATGACCGGTATGGTTTCGTAAAACTGAGACAGGTATCAGACAATACAAGAAACTGCTGAACATTTTTTCCCATATGGAATGCAACAATGTCGGGGGGCTTCCCCGACACTGAAGGCCGATAAGGCATTTGACATGCTAAACTGGACGTTTATGATGAATGTTCTTGATAAATTTAGACCCACCCCCGGTTGCTGGGATCATGGTTTTATACAATTCCACTAGAGCACAAGTTAAAAATGTGGTATTATTCTCATCACCTCTCTGTATTACCCGCTTTCCCAGGTCTTGTTTATATTATCATTGGAACCATTAGCACAGCAAATCTGTCACTACTCTGATATGACAGGCAGACTATTAATGGTTGGGATTAATAGGTGTTTGCGCATTAATAGGTGATCCATCTCACTCTCTCCTGACACTTTACTGCCCAAATGCAATCAAGTTTCCTTTCTTAAGCTCAATCAAAACAAAAATCAGGCCGTACTGATCAGTCTTTCCAGTGGGGTGGTAGATTGACTTAAGTCGAGTTAAAAGTTCGACTAGAGAACCACTTACATTACATATTTTGGCATAAAACTGACATAGTCTACTCAAACATTTATAAGCACAACCACTGGCCCCTCACTGACTAGTGAAAAGAGGAAGTGGAAACCACTCATACTCTCTTGAGCAGGGAAATCAATACCATTAAGATGTTACTTACAAAAGTTCTATATCTCTTGATATTACTGCCAGTCTTGGTTCCTCTGGCATTCAGTAAGTCACTTCCCAGAGCCTTTTAAACTTTACATGTGTCACAAAGCAGCTATTTTACAAGCAATTATATACCTACATGTGCCAAGAGGAATGCTCCAATGGATGGACACTGAACTAGATCAGAGGAAATCCCCATCAATGATAGACCTCATATGGACACCTAGTCATCTTTGCAGTGATAAGAATTAATACTTACTGAAAGGGATCATTTTTTAGCTTAGGTGGATGGGAAAGAAATTCCTGCATGTTGCTCTACTATCAGCATTGAAGGCCTTGGACTAGGGTTGCCATAACTTAAATAGACCCCCTACTGTCACAGGGAAGTCTGTTGCTGTTCCCAGACCTACCTATCAAAGATTGCCCATCCGCCAAACCAATCTTCCCATACTTGCAAATTAAGCATAATCCTTTATCCCCAGAACCCAGTTTATCCAGTGTGATTGGCCTTTCAGCTAATAACAGATCGGTGTTGGAATCTAAATCTCTGTTACTTTGCTATAAGGCTATAGAAGAGAGTGTACCTTCTAAACCCTTTGCTATTAGACTTGAATAGCTTTATCAGTGCACTCTGGGGAATTGCTCGTAGCCATCATCTCATAAAGGCACACAGAAAACTGATCTATCAGTGGTATTATAACCCCAGTCGTTTACACAAACTAAATCACTTCATCTCGCCTGTTTTTTTTGGCTATGAGGAGAGAAAGAGGGAACTTGGTAGGAATGCCAAAAAATACAGTCACTGTGGCAGGAGCAGGGACGTATCTTCCGCGAGGCAAACAAGGCATCTGCCTTGGGCGTCACTTTGCAGGGGGCGGCAAAAAAAGCCGCCCCAAACACCCAGGCAGATCCCTTGTTTGCCTTGTGTCCTGGGGGGCTTTTTTAACCCCCGCAAAGTGGGCAGAGAGGGAGCATGCTCACCTGAGCTCTTCCTGCTCAGTTCCCTTGTGCGCCGCTTAATGAAGCTGGGAGCCGGAATATGACTTCAGACCAGCTCCCGGCATCACTAAGCGAGGGAGCTGAGCAGGAAAATCAGAGCTCCCTCGCCGCCTACTCAGCCTGTCCGCCCCCTGCCTGCCAGAAGCCGTACTGGACCGCAGGTAAGCAATCCACTCCAGCTCTCCCAGGGAGGCTGGGTGGATTTAAAATAAAAAATTTAAAATAATTTGTGAGTGTTGGTGAAAATGTGTGTGTGTCTGTAAGTGTGTGTGTCTAAGTAAATGTGTATGTGTGTCTGTGAGTGAATGTGTGTGTCTGTAAGTGTGTATGTCTGTGAGTGAATGTGTGTATGTCTGTGAGTGAGTGTGTGTGTGTGTGTGTGTGTGTGTGTGTGTGTGTGTGTGTGTCTGTACGTGTGTATGTGTATGTGAGTGAATGTGTCAGTGTGTCTGTAAGTGTGTGTCCAAGTGAATGTGTGTGTCTGTGAGTGAATGTGTGTGTCGGTCAATGAGTGTGTATGTGTCAGTCAGTGAGTGTGTATGTGTCAGTCAGTGAGTGTGTATGTGTCAGTGTGTGCGTCTATCAGTGCGTGCGTCTGTCAGTGAGTGTGTGTGTCGGTCAGTGAGTGTATGTGTCTGTCACTGAGTCGGTCAGTGAGTTTGAGCCTGTCAGTGAGTTTGAGCCTGTCAGTGTGTGTCCGAGCCTTGACAGGAAGGGGTGGGGAAAATTTGAATTAGGGAGTGTTGCCCGAGCACTGTCCTGCCTAAGGCAGCACAAATCCTAAATACACCACTGGGCAAGGGGTTACAAAGCTCTGTGCAGACCTATCTACAAACCGCCTACACTTAACCCCTTCCTGTTACTTGCTACTAATTTTCCAGAGACCATTCCAAAACCTAAGGAAACATAGCCCTGTCACATCATATTGGCAACTGTGCAACTTATTGTTTTAAAATGGAAACAGCCAGCCTGCCCATCGTCCCCACCTTATAGAAAACGGAGGGTTTAATCACCTCTATGAGCTTATGTGTTAGTTTGATAGATGAGAGAGCTACCTTTGATAAAGCCTGGAAAGTCGGGTCAGACTTTGCACCCCCGGTATCTTATGACTAGGGTACAGGATGAGAGTGTGGGCAGTAGAGGCAAGGTCACCTAGATAGTGCAAGTTACCACTGACAAACATTGTGAGACATGTTAGGTTTTTGACCATGATCACTGCTACATCTGTTCAGTTCTTTATTCTGTTTGTCTTGTTATTTTATTTTACTTTGTTTCAGGTCTGATATTGATGGACTCAAGAACTGTTTACATAACTGTTCTGTCAATTTATATGGCATTTATGCCACCATGTATGTTCATGTTACTTTTTACTTTTTTTAATATAAAAATCAATAACTGAAAAAAAAATCTCAAGGTGTTTTCAATGGGCAAGCTAATTAAACCATCCCAGCTACAGGAAAAGACCAAAGTGAAATAAAAATGGACGTAAAACGTAACTTTTATTTTCTACATCTTAAATGAAATAAAAAACAGAATTCCCAAGATACCCTAATTTAAAAGTAGAAGAAGGTATAGCCTACAATTGTGTAAATGCCACACTGTACTCAGGGTTATCTGACTATTATGGGGTGTTTTCCTGCATAGTGAATTTAATGGCTAAATCTGTTTTCTTGTTTTTTATTAGACAAAAAAAAAACAATAAACAATAAACAAAACCAAAAAAAGTAAATCGGCAATCATAACAACTGTAGCCTTCTGCAGTGGTTATGATGCCAAGCGTGCTCTTGGAGTGTTCCTTTAAGCTAGAGCAGTTCAATAGATGCCACCCCTCCACTTCATATTTACCTGTGTGTGATGGGAATAAGGAAAATCAAAATTAGAGTCCTGTATTGATTGCAGGACCAGTCATTCACATAAGAATTTGCAGCCAAAATGATTAAGGCTAATCAATACAAGTCACCTGGACAGTTACATTTGATTTATTATCCAGGACATATTTTTGATCACTCAATACAATACAGAAAAAATAATATATATATATATGCTCTGTTGGTCACATTTTATATATATATATATATATATATATATATATATATAAAATGTGACCAACAGAGAAAAAATGTAGAGGATAATTTAATCAATGGTTATGTACCCCTACTATGATCGTTACACTTCAAAGGTTGTGCAAGCAATAAAAAAAAAAGGTTGTGACTCATGATGCTCCCCGTCTCACATAGCCTTTGTCAAAGAATTGATCAGCTGTGTGCTGTGGGACCATATGCAGTAGGCAAATCAATTCATCAAACAGAATAAAGGAGATATGACAATGGAGAAATGCATAGCATGGTTTACTGTTGACAAAATCCTTGGGATTGCCTATATCTGTGATTAAACTATACGAAGCACTGTGAAACAATCTGACTACCAGAATTCTATGATAAGCTCATAAAGTCCCATTACAGAGGTTTGCTAAAATGTTGCTTTCATAGTATTAATAATGGTGCATTTTAATAGTAATCATTTCGTTGTATCTAATTTACAGTTATATTTATAAAAGGACAGCTTTGCAGAGTGATGCAGCAGAAGAGGATCAATATGTGAGGAAGATCATAATTTAAGGTGTGATGATGGGATGAAGGTGAGCTTCAACATTTCAAACAAAAATGATATCAGGAAATTGAATGAATATAAAGGACATTGAACTGTCCAGGATCAATTCAGAGGGAGAAAGTACAAAAGTGTTCCAGTTGCTTGTGCATGCAAACACGAGTCATCTTCTTACCGGACTAGCTAATTAGTCATGAATATACTGAACAGAACTTCATTAGCAATCTTTTCTTATATAAAATAGAGAGATTAATGAGGTTCACAAATAGCCATATCACACTGGTAAGAGTTAATTCCATACAAAGGAGAAAATACATCTTGATAAAAGAAATAGATCAGGAATGGAGAATCCTTAGGGAGAACACATGGACCAGGAGTAGACCATTCCTCCAGTTGTCTTTGTCTCTATATTACATTTGTCTCTGGTAACAGGAGGCTCTACAACTTCTTTGGGGAATGCTTGCAGTAATTCTAAACCAGTCTAAATGGCTTTAATAAAGGTTGAGTAGGAGGCTTTAATAAAGGTTGAGTGCTACACCTCTGTTGTTAAATCAAAATATAGTCAGTTAATTTATAGGTAAGGGCAACAGTGCACGTTCACTTGAATTTATTAATATAATACATTTTGGAGTTTAGGAACATCAATAAATATACATGAAAATATGCACAGTATAAAGCTCAAAACACAGGCAAATAACTATTTTATTTTCTAAATGAGTATGTCCTTTAGAGCAAGTTAATGTGCACTTCAGAGCAGGTAAATCCAAACAATTATAATCAGTGTAAACTTTAAAGATGCAATCAAACAATCTAGCTATTACCTGAATGCTCTCTTCGGCACTTGACATAAGATTTTCTTTTACAGCTTCATCACCTTCATGAACATGCTCTTCAATCTCACTGACAGATATTAGACTAGAGGTCACAAGGGAGCCTCTTCTTGGTGTAGAGTGAACAAAGTGTCTGAGTAAAGAAAAATAAACTTAGATATAACATTTATCACTTTTTTTTCTCGTTGTATTTAATGTGTTAGATTATATTAATATATATGTGTGTGTATGTACACATTGCAAATAAAGGGTCTGTGTTAGTATTCTGGCATCATAAGGCACAATTCAGAAACATACTCCTTAATAACTCAATGATGATAGTATATTGTCTTCCTACATTTCTTGTAGAATGCTAGTACCAATTGGCACGGGCCATGCTCCCCTATACACTGGTGACCGATAACAAGGGTTATGAAAAATCATATGAAGGCTGTGATATACATGCCTATTATCACGGAAACACTCCTCTGGGTGTCTCTCGTGCTTGAATTCCGTGCCCGCAAGGGGAAGGGGCAGGCTCTTTGTGAGAGCAACACGGAGAGAGGAGAGAAAAAGCCAGAATGATTTTTTGCTGCAGCTTTGGACAGGCAATTGGAACATGGAGACAAAGAACATATATGTTTCATTTACCCAAAGCCAACATAGTGTTAAGGACTGTTAACCACACATGGGAAGCAAGTATGTGCTTCACAAACAGGGATATACAGAAGAGGTGTGTATTACAACAAGCGTAACACCCACTGAACACATGATTGGTGCTCTCAGCAGGAGACAGGGGTCTAGGAAATAAATTAATAATATTTAAGGCTAAAATACTTAATTGAATAACATGAGGCAAGTCAGATGGTTAGACCTATATCTGTCGTGACAGTGTCACTTTATGTAGTACTGCATGTTAATGATTGTTAACTTGAGGTATGTAATTTTAAGTACCCAATAAATAATAGTCTATTTTGTTTGCATGTATTAATCCTTGTTTGAGCACTTGCTTGAGTGTATAAACTTAAGTAACTCCAGTATCAACATTTTTGAGAAATGCAAACCTCCAGGCAAGGTATACCTGGCTACTTATTGAAACCATAAGTATAATGTATAAGTAACAGAGGAGAAATACAAACAGGACAGCGTGAATTGAAGATAGATACAATTTTTATACAAAGTTAACTACTCCCTTTCTGTGCAGCCTGTGTGCTACCATATGAAATCCATGTTTTAGTGTCAACAGCTTATATTTTACATTACTAGAAGAGTTATATGATATATATATATATATATATAAATATATATATATATATATATATATATATATATATTTAAAAAATGTGTGCCTTATCACTCCTGAAATACTTTCTTTTTAATTAATTTAAATACTTTATTATAGTTGTTTATAGATCTGTCAATTGATGGATTTTTATTTTCCTCCTGCAAAACGACAAACCAATAAAGGAAATTATATAACTTAACAAAATTAGCTTATTTCCCAAGGCGCAACATTAATTTTGTGCTCCACTTTTCCTTTATAGTACACTTGGGAACTTCTTTTTAATATCTAAAGTAATATCTTTTAACATCTCATTTTGCAAGACTCTTTTTTTCATTTAATTATTTGTCTTAAGGTAATAATTTGGGTTATTAAAATTATAGCCTTGTATTATATTTATCTTGTGACTTGCTACCAGTTTCTAATGTAATTGATTCAAGAAGTAATATAAAAATGAAAGTGACCTTGATATGTCCTACTTATTAAAAATAGAGGAAAGCTAATGAGTTTGAACTTTAAGCAGCAATTTTCCAAGTCTGCATTTGATGCATACCAGTTGGGCCCTAAAATAAATAGTAATGTCAGCACATGTCTGACTCATCTTTAAAATAAAAGAATTCCTTTCCATAAGAATACAAAAGTTACTGTAGTGTAGATTATTAGTAAAATAGATGCACAGAATCATCAGTGTAATTGACCTGGCTCTGCAAGAACACATTAAAATGTCAAGAGGCTATCTTGTAATCACGTTCAAACTTATGGCACTTTGAATATTGCACATCAGTTATTTTGATTACACGAAAGTTACTTATTGAAAACTAAGGACAGGTGGAAACTTCCATTACTGTTTTGAGGGAAATCTTCCATCTGTACTGCATAGTGTAATTTTTCCTAAAAACAAACTGAGACTAAGTGAGCTGCATGAGTACATAGAATGAGCTAAGGATACCTCTGAGTACGATCTATTGGTGAAGTCACTGCGATATGGCGATTAGACTTGTGTGAACTTTATTAATGAAAAAGATTTGGAAAAACCAATCATATAAAGCAAAAGGACGTGGGAATGGGCCAATCAGTGTAGAGCAAAATATATACCTAATATAAATATTGTGTATATATTTTGCAGTACACCGATACGCCTATTTTCCCCGCCATTTGGTTTATAGATCAAGTGAGAAAAAGTACCCAACAGAGGGGGAATAAAGGGGATTCATGGTTCATGATTCAGTTACATTTCAGCTTGGAGTTTGGCACTTTGTACAATCACGGATTATCCCAAATTCGGACAAATTGCCGTTCATAATGATCATCTATTGGATTTTCTGCTATTCTTTTCAGACTACAGTTTCTGCACTTGCAGTCGTATTCACTAAACTCCAAATGGCCCCATAAAGAGTGGGGGGAAAAATCGTTCAGTGCTGTATAGGGCTACTTGAATTACAAAACACAGACATTGTTAACACTATTTAACAATTTCTGGATTTTGCACTTGCTCTAAATTAACCTGAATTTGGTCTGGATTTAAGCAAGACCAAGCACTGCCAGATGGCTGAACCTTGACCCTGATTGTTAAAATCTGTGCTCAGGTGCTTTAAATCTGGGCTTGAATTCAAAAAAATCTGTGTAGCAGAGACCCTCTGGCTGTCCACCAGATTCCCTTTTTATTTGGCAACTTTCGTGTTGATTTATTATATACATGACCATTTATCTAGTTGTTCGGTAAAAAGCCTCAAAGACTTCAGTGAACTGCTTCATTCGTCATACAAACCAAAATACCAAACAACCAGGCCACCCTTGTGTGAAGCGTGGCTCCAATTTACCTCCCCGTTCGTTTTATTACACCTATTAGAAAAGGCACGAACACACTGTTATATTTCCTGGGTGGCTGCCATTCGGCATACGAACACATGGCGGCGGCCATCTTAGCATACGAACACTCAGCGGTGTTTGGTCGTCGAGTGTTTGGAACTCAAATCGGACACTCGACTATGCGAACACTGCTAAGACCTCCAGGGTTCCATAACTGACGAACGAAACATGAATCTCCCGAAATCTTGAATATCCGCTAAATGAATCTCCCGAACAACCCTCAACCCTGGATGGCAAGGATTTTTGTGTCTTTTACCTCACGAACGGAGACCGACTGCAAGGCCAAAATGTGTGGAACTAATTTTGGCTATTGCCTCGTGTGCGGTCGGTCAAATGAACACTTCCACCTAACTCCCGAACCCCTGGTCCGATCTGGGTGATTTTTTAATATGTTGCTCACCCAGATCAGGGCTATTCAGAAACCGGGGGAAGTATTTACAGTATAATTTGATTATCTGTTAAGCTGAGGGGAGGAGATGTGTGGGAGGTAACGCGTATCTGATTGGTTATTGTACTAATTATTGTGGTTGTCTCCCTTGCATATAAGCAGGGTATGTAGACCCTGCTCCTGATACTGTGTGACGTCCAGTCATTGGGAAAGGTGATGGGATATTCTTGGATTGTTTTGCTGACTGTGGATGCTATTCTCTTGGGTTTTACTACTTGTTCCTGAGCCCTACTTGGATTACCAGCGGAAATAGTCTGTGGGAAATCGGTACTCCGCTACAATCTGAAACTCTTTGCCCATTGCAGCAGACTATCCTTGGTTGACTTGTCCTTAAACAAGTGGTGAAAACCATTTAAAATATAAATATAAAAAACATGGGAGAACAAGCAACTATATGTAATACATGAAATATATAATACAGGTAACTTTTTCAAACACAATAAAAAGCAATACTATATACATTCAACTACTTATTTGATTGCATAAATGTGCATACCTATATGTGAATGTTCACATTTCTATTCAGTCAGCAGAGGGCGCTGACAGAGTTATCAAAATACCAATGCATAATTTGTACATTGGCTGCTACTGTCACAACACCCCGCACCTGTAATGAGCATAGAGTGACTTAAACATAAGAGACATCCGGGGAACTACATAAAGTGTCAGTCTTATGCTCCCAGTGATGGTAACTATCGTCACTCATCCGTTAATTTTTGTGAGCAAAGACCTACAGTGCAGGGCTTCAATGTCTGACAGTGTCAGCAATTGATGGGGTTAGTACTTAGTTCTGCAGAGATTAAAGAAGTTCCTACTTCTGAGCTAGTATTGGAGGTGAGGAGAAGCATTTGACAGACTCCAGGTATGGGTTTAGATACTTACAATGGAGGGTGCCAAGGTACAAAGGCAGTGGCGTACACATGACCCATGGGGCTCCGGTGCAAAAATTGATCTGTTTTACTGAGGGTTAATCCAGCCTCTAGTGGCTGTCTCATTGACAGCCGCTAGAGGAGCTTCCGCAATTCTCACTGAGAAAATCACAGTGAGAAGACACTGAACGTCCATAGGAAACCATTGAGTAATGCTTTCCTCTGGGCGGTTTGAATACGCGAGCGGCTCTTGAGCTGAGAGGCGGAGGGATCCCCAGCGCCAAGGGAGTCCGGCGCTGGAGAAAGGTAAGTGCTGAAGACACACATACACGCTCTCACGAACAGACGCATACACACTAGCTAACAGACACACACATATACTGACAGAGACACACTCAGCGACAAACATACATACACACTCACTTACAAAACATACACTCTCACTGACAAACACACACTCACTAACAGACATCAAACAGACTCACTGACACACACAAACACACTCAGTAACAGACACACACAGTAACACAGTCACTGACACTCACTAGCAGACACACACTCAATAACAGACACACTCACACTCACTAGCAGACACACACACACTAACACACACACTAACACTCACACACTAACACACACACATACTTTTTTTTTTTATTTAGTCCCCCCAGCCTCCTTACCTGTGGGAGAGCTGAGGGGATTACCTGGGGTCCAGTGGTGGCACCCGGCGGGCAGGCTGGCGGGCGCGCGAGTGAGCACTCTCCCTGGCTGAGTGCTTCCTCTTCAGCCAGGGAGAGTGCTCCCTCGCGCGCCCACCAGCTTGCCCGCCCGCCGGGTGACAGCAGGGCCAGCCTCGGGGGGCCCTGAGGTGTCTGGCTCCAGGGCCCCCACGGAGAAGAGGCTGGCCCAGTGGGTACATACCGCAACCCCTGCGACCCCGGTATGTACGCCACTGTACAAAGGTGTCAAGGTGGAATGTTTCTTTACTTAAAAAAAAAAATATATATATTTTCACTCTTACCCTTCAGATGGTACACTGAGTGGATGGATTCGAAAGCCTAGGAATGGGCTGGTGATTTCCACAAACTGTTCAGGTTTTTTTACAATAGGTTCTGTAGATGGATAAAATATTGAAAAAAAAATTAAATAACATTTTGCATAAAGAAACATACAAAATGAAGCCCTGCGCTCAAACTCCCCCTACTCTTGGGTGTCAGCAATGACTATACTGCACGTCAGCCCCAATACACACAATAAAAAAAGAAAACAGTTACCTGCACACTATCCCTTATCCCTATGCATATTTAAAAAGCTGGATTTTTTTTAATATCACTCCAATGGCAATTTAAGTGTATGCTCACCTGCCACATCAAGGCAAACCTCTTAAGTGAGTCCTACAAGACAGTAACGTGAATTCTTAGTGTAGGACTCACCTAAGAGGTTTTGTCTCGGCGTTGCAGGTGAGCTTACACTTAAATGGCCATTGGAGTGATACTAAAAAACTTCCATTTATTTAATTGTGCATAGGGATTTGGTATAGTGCACGATAGCGAGTAACTGTTTTCTTTGGGTTTGTTTTTTTTTTTTTGCATATAAAATACTTCATGACATAATAGTTTGCATTTTATTTTTACAGTATCATTGAGAAATAGATGTCCCTCTAGAATATGAACAGTTTAGAATTGTGAAATCTGCTAATATTAGGAAATATAGCTGTAGTGAATATCAGGTAAAAAGCCTTAGAGCGTAGCAGTATAATTATTTTGTAACAAAACTTTCACTGTTTGTAACTAAGTTTTTCAAGGCCAACAGGTGTGTGAGTAGTTGTCCTTCTCTCTATGTGAGGAGTTATCCACCTGCCAATTAGAAAAGTCTACTCTGATGTTAGGAGAATAGACAAAGAGAATAGACAAAGAACGGTGCATGCTAAACCTGCCAAAAAAAATCTCCTTCCTGTTTTATTTTTTATGTGTACGCTCTCAGAGCCAATTTTGACTGCTTCTTCTCCGCTGCAAAAAAGCAGTGATCCTTTACCACTATTCCGGCCTCTGACTGGTTAATTGAAAAGGCTTTTCAGAGGGCATTTACTATTTAGCTAACATAATGGTTATCATTTTAAAAGATAAAATAATACAAAGACAAAAATAAGATATAACTTTTTGCCACTTTTGCAATGTGTTCTTTTCACCTTTCTTTTTAAGGTTACCCATGTATGCTATATATATATATATAAAACAAGAAAGTTGTGGTGGGGAAAAAAATGTGGATGAAAACCCCTTCTACCTGAATTAAGTTGATAGTTAATACATTGCTAAACACAAATACACACACCAGTCAAACCATAAGACTTTCTTTTCCCACAGAAATCTCACTTTAACAGTGCTCTCACTACTGCAAGGGATTCTGGGTAGGCGCATGCAAATTGTGTCCCCATGTCTTCAAGTGTCCCCTATTTTCCCAGTGTCCCCATGAGTCGCAGCCAGTGTCCCCTAGTCTCCCAGTGTCACTGGTGTCTCCGTGTCCCTAGGTCTCCCCGTGTCCCCAGGTTTTCCTAGTGTCCTAGTGACATGGGGACCCTGGGATACATTGGGACATAGACACGTGGGAATACTGGATGACACAGGGAGACATGGGGAATTGAGACACTGTGATACATAGGGACACTGTGATACCTGGGGGACCTGGGGACACGACACTAGGGGACACTGGGAGACATGGGGCACTGAGACACTGATACATAGGAACACTGAGACCTGGAGTAATTGACACATGGGACACTGAGTCATGAGGGCACTGGGAGACATGGGGGCACTGTGAGGAATCCATCTATACAGCAGAATCAAACTAAGTAGTTTTTTGGTGATTTTACAGCATTTTCTCTTACGTCACTCCTTCTGATTTACATCATGTGATGTCACCCATACATATTAAATTATGCAAATTAGTAAGGCCGGTATGTTTTTCAAAGAAAAGTGGCAACCTTAACTACTTTTCACATACTCTTACTTAAGTATGGAAACTTAAGAGGGATGTATGGGAACAAAACTTGTGTGGACTGGCTGACAATGAATATAGTTAAAGGGACACTATAGTCACCAGAACAACTACAGCTTATTGAATTTGTTCTGGTGAGTAGAATCATTACCTTCAGGTTTTTTGCTGTAAACACTGTCTTTTCAGAGAAAAAGCAGTGTTTACATTACAGCATAGTGATAATTTCACTGGCCACTCCTAAGATGTCTGTTAGAGATCCTTCCTGGGTCATGGCTGCCTAAAATGTATCCAAAAATTCAGTGTCTCCTTCCTCTGCATGCAGACACTGAACTTTCCTCATAGAGATTCATTGATTCAATTAATCTCTATGAGGAGATGCTGACTGGCCAGGGCTGTGTTTGAATCATGCTGGCTCTGCCCCTGATCTGCCTCTTTGTCAGTCTCAGCCAATCCTATGGGGAAGCCAGGGGCATAGCATCAGATGTCCCTGGCTTCACCCTCTCTTCCAAGGCACTGTGATTGGATCAGGCCACCACTTCTAATGATGTCAGCAGACTGCTTGTTTATCTAAGTCAAACAGCATGCAGAGTTACAGCTTCAGGCTTGAATACAGTAAGATTTTTACTATATTTATGGAGGCATGAGGGGCCCAGGGGGGCTAGATGGTGGTGTTAACACTATAGGGTCAGGAATTCATGTTTGCCCCTTTTGACAGATTACGTGATTTGTGTCACGGGCACACTCTTTTACCCCGCCCATTGACTTCCTGCTTGACTGGACACTGTTGTTAGGGGTTATTTGAAAGATGAAAACATAAATTAGAGAGAGATTAGCATAGGATATTTGTTTTCTTATAGCTGCGGTTTTCTTTCTCTCCAGCACCATCTCCATCAGATACATGATGCTTGGGAGTGTGTTAGTGTTTTTGGTCGATATGATTCTGTAATTAGGCCCATCATAATTGTCAGCACCAGGTCCACTGGGCTGTTAATCTGGCCCTGCTCCTGCCCCAGGCCTGCGTTGGAGCCGGCACCATGATGTCACGAACCCGGGCACTCTTGAGGCCAAGTTTTCCCATCCAGAATAGTGCATGCGGCTTGGTATGACGTGCCTTTCTGCCTGTGTGGCCGGTGCTTAGGGTTGATTTCCAGGTGGCCCTAGGCCCAGGTAGGTGCAGTGTAGGGTATTCAGTTGGCTTAGGCATCGATTCACCTGTAATGGACTTCTCAGGTCTCACCTTGCGATGTTGCATTGCTCCCGCCAGGGGCATAGCATCAGATGTCCCTGGCTTCACCCTCTCTTTCAAGGTAGCCCAAAAGTGGTTGAAGATCGCCTCCAGACAGTCTGAGATATTGCCGCATATTCCAGGTGAGTCAGGTTGGTATGGTGCCTGGCCTCATATCTCCGAGGCAAGTGTTTGTGGATCGGCCTGTGTGCTGGTGAGTATCAGCAGTAGTAGAAGTGGGAACCGGTCCAGGGGGGGAGGGGTATGTTGTTCAGCCAAACTTCAGCCTGCACGGCTCTGCTAAGCAGGTCGGCCGTCACTCCCAGCCGATACCACACTAGGCCTCAAGTATGCTGGACCAGAGCTCCATTCCAAAGTGTCACTTAAATGCCCTAACTGGTGCTCAAGGTGTCCCTGACACTGCTTAGTGTGCTCCAAAGTCGAGTTCTGCTTGTTTTCACAGAATTTTCAAGGATTAGAGCAAGGTATGTGAGGATCCCTCGTCCCATGCGTCTGCTCAGCTAGACGGTCAGGTCCCGCCACCCCAAATTAAATTTTTAAAGCTAAACCTCTACCAATTTTGGCATGCTGGGACTATACCTTTAACAATAAATTGCAGTATCCAAAACCGCTGCACAAAAGTTTCATGACATGTTTAAACTCAACACTGCTTCAAAGAACCCCAATATCTGTGGGTCCTACACGAAATGTAAGATAGGTGACAAACATGCAACATGCAATACTTACTGCCTAACTCCTTTATATCAGCACTCATCTATACTTGTGTATTTGCACCCTACAATCGTATATATATATGATTTGCAGAATTGTAAATTAAATTAGTTTATTGCAAACACATTTTGGTTACAAATTATAACTTTAAACACTAAAAGCCACTAAGCTCTGAACTTCAAAGTGCACTGCTGAACACAGACTGTCTGTGTTCTGCTTCTCTGATGGAAAGGGGAGACACTGGCCTGCCATACTAACTACTGTCAGTGCAGAGGAATCTGCAGCCTGTGCTTCTGCCTGCTTTCAGAGTTTCCACACTCTCCTACTGCATGTAGGTGCTACACGTTCCCCATAGGGATGCATTGATTCAATGCATCTTTCTGGGATGCTGATTGGAGCAGGGCAGTGTTTGGCCCCCATGTGCAATAGCCTCACAGTGCTTTCCTATGGTAAGATGATCTCAGCCCTGGGGACAGGACCAGGCAGGCACAGTCGAGGTGAGACCGCAGCAGCACAGGAGAAAATGTATTGAACCTTTAATCACCACGGAGAGTGGGTTGGGGACCTAAGCAGTGATTCCAGCAATATAGTGTCAGAAATACATGTTTGTATTCCTAACACTATAGTGTTCCTTTAAGAGTTTACTGAAAAATATGTTAATATCAATAGAAGCTTTCCAAAAGCTCTAAAAAAAGAAAACCATAAAACCTAAAAAAAATCTAAATATATAAATATAGAGAAATATATGAGATAATAGAACATTAACTTAGTTTAACAGCAAGCACAATATGGGTATTGTTGTAGAATAATAGATTGATTTTTTCTAAAGGCTGTTTTGTATGATGAGTCTAAAGTTCTAAGGCATTCTATGTAGAACGTATAAATTTCCCTGATGCACAAAGTGGAAAATGACAAATGGATAGCCACAAGATAAGATTGGTCCTTTTGTATTTTCTTATTATGATCAATGACTTGTCCTTGAAAAAAAGAAAATAATAGCTGTTGAAAATTCCAAGCCAAAAGTAAAATGTGATGTGACTTCAGGATAGTAATAATTTGATTAGAATTAATGGTAAGAGTACAAAAAAAAAATGTAATTGGGTTTATGTGCAAAATAGAATATACAGCTATATTATTTAGATATAAAATAATACATTCCCGACTTACTGATTTTTTTTATTTTCTCTTTTTTATATTAAAAAACAAAAGAAATTAAAATAAGTTGCAAAAACAAAAGTGGATGGTAATGATAACAATGACACATTAATATACCAATAAAAAAGGAAATTACAATTGTGCATATGATATTTATCAACACATCAATATTTGCCAATAAGCTGTTAAAGGGAACCTATGATAATATTTGCTTTTTTAAGACTATAAATGCCTCTTTACAACCACCCTTTCTCTAAAGGATCACTATAGGGTCAGGAACACAAACATGTATTCCTGACCCTATATAGCTTAACCCCCCATTTAGGTGGCTTGCCCCCCTTAGCTGGTGCTGACTCCGCCCCCATTTGTGACATCATCACAATGGGCGCTTTTTAGCCAATCCCCTAGGGAAAGCATTGGATTGGCTAAAATCGGCACGGGGCGGGGCCAAATATCGATTTGGCCAATCAGGACCTCCTCATAGAGATGCATTGAATCAATGCATCTCTATGAGGAAAATTCAGCGTCTCCATGCAGAGCGTGGGGACGCTGGACGCTAACCGTGCTAAACTGATCCTGATGAAAGCCACAATAGATGGCTGAAACGTCGATGACTTATATCATGTTTTAAAATTTTGGAATAAAGAAGATATTTCATTATACAGACCGTGAGTGCAAGCCTTCCTTTTGTATATTCTATTATTATCTTTGGCTATGGCTTTGATGCACCCGGCATTATATCAATAAATATACTTGAAAGTGTGTGTGCAGGGCACCAATGGATTCTATATATATATATATATATATATATATAAATATATATATATAAATATATATATATATATTCAATTCTAAGAATATATTCAATTCTAAGTGGATATTGATAATAATATATGTACGAAATTATATATGTATGTTATATATTTGTTAAATATGTGTATATATAATGTTTTGTGACCAATAACGGTATATGAGAGAAGATTGGAGGCCCTTATAAAGGGAACCCAAGGTCCTCCCACAACTACAGGCCCAGCCTTAAATTTGTGGTTGGGGCAATATTGCAATAAGAGTTAGATAACACATAAATCGTAGTAAATATCATAGTTAATAACATCAGTTGGTTGTGGGAATGCAAGAGGTTGAGTAGGGAAACTGCCCACTCCGTGTGGACCCCAGGAAAGCTACCCTCCTATAAGAAAACAGGTGGCTGGAAACATGTATAATATATATATGTCGATATGTGTGTGTTTGTGCCTGAGAGAGAGTGTATGTGTGTTTGTGTGTGGTTTGTAAGTGTGTGTTTCCAGAAGCATGTGGGTCTGGGAGAGTGTACATGTATTGGAAGCTATTCCCATCAATTTATGGGCACATGGCTGCCTGTAACCTATGACCTGTGATGTGACACAGATAAGTATATTAAATACAAGAAGGCAGAGTAGAACCTGAGCAATTAGGTGTGTTACTGGTCTTTGGCTGGGCTTCACGTAAAACTATATGACTGAACATTAAGGGACACTAGAAATCAGAATACAGAAGCTGGGTCGGTAACAATAATTTAAAAATGTATAAGCACACTATTGGGTCAAGGGGAAACCACAAAAGGGCACTCTGCACTTGTAAAACTGCTGGTTTTATAGGTTGGGGCTTTATTGCAGTAACCTTGCCTCCACAATGTGAGGGGAGTGATTGAATAAGTCTATCACTGTTGTCTGTGACATCATGACACTGGCCCGTGTTTGTTGCATCATAAAAAGTGGCATGGACACAGAGGCCACCGTCGGAGAGGCTAGAGGTAGCAGTAGGAACTGGAAAAATGTCAGAGTTTGGGTGCCACGTGATCGTTGAACCGGCAAGGTAGGAGGAAGTCAGTAAATATACAATATTGTCTGTTTTCCTTTGTCATTAAACTTGCAATACACGGCCATATTAAACTCAAGATTACAGGAAAAATTACTAAATCAAGAGTTATGCCCAGTTTGAAAATGATAACGTGTTTTGAATTTTGTGGCATTACCAGCAGTAAAATGTGTAGTGAAAGTTGGATTGTGATCACTTTGACAACTGTTGCACAATACCTAAAAGCTGGAAATGGCTACCAATGCTGGATTGTATTTTACTCAAAGCTTCAAATCCCCAGCAATATTTCAAATGCACAAGTCCTCTACAAAATTATGAATGTATAGTAGTTCATGGTAAACAAATAAGTGTGCATATCTCTCTATTCAACTTAGTTTAGTCACTTTTATTTACCTTATTTCCCTTTAAATTGACTGATAACATTTATTCAGTATCAACCAAATTGAAATCATATTACATGCCATTCAAATGGATCTCGTTGCTGCATTGTTTGTTTGAATTTAAAAATAGTGAAATCAAATTTTCATGCTGTGTTTAAAAAAAAAAAAAAAATGCTGGTAAGAGTAAGGTTTGGGGGAATTTATGGTTAGGATAGTGTTCTAGGCAAGGCCAGAGTTCCCTGTAGGCCACCAAGGCCATTGGGAAGGCATCACGGCCATGGGGAGATCAAAAATCTCCCTTACTAGCCTGCCCATTCTCATGCCGAGGGAGCGTGCAGCTGTGGCAAAGTGTGCAGTTGCCACACCATGTAAGAAGACTACAGATCTGCTTGTTCTCCTTCCTGGTGGCCTGCCGTGCCGCTGCACCAATCAGAGGAGAGCGAGCAGGTCTATAACCTCACTCATCATAACCCCCGTTTGACCTCTTCCTTCATGCTTGTAAGGCATGGAGAAGCGGCCAAAAGAGGACAGCCTGCAATGCTGCCCTACCTTCCCCACTCTATCCTGTCCAGCTAGAGGCCAGTGCAAGCCACCAGTCTGTACAGCAAGGGACCTGCCAGTCCAACAGTAGCCTGCCTTGCCCAACGCAGGGGCCAATCATCTGTTCCCACCAAGGTCAGTGTGTGTGCCTGCATGGGTCAGTGTGTGTCTGCATTGGTCAGTGTGTGTGCCTGCAGCAGCGACCCCTGCAACCGTGGGCTGCCTGGATACCTTATGGGCCGGTGCGGCCGGGTCTGCAGTTACTGGAGGTGTGGCAGGAAGGGAGAGCTGCACTGTGCTGTTCCCCTTCTGCCTGTGTGTAGCTTGGCCGAGCGTTCTGACCGTCAGACCGGGAACCGCGGCCAGTAAGGTACAGGAGGAGAGGGGGGATAGAGAGAGGGTATGGGACACAGGGCGGGGAGGGGGAGAGAGGTAGAAATGGTACACAGGGAAAGTGGAGAAATGGAGGGTATGGGACACCTGAAGGGAAGGGGGGAGAGAGGGAGCAATGGGACACCTGGAGGAGAGGGGGGAGGGGGGGAGAGGGAGAAATGGGACACCTGGAGAGGAGGGGGGGGGAGAGGGAGAAATGAGACAACTGGAGAGGAGGGGGGAGAGAGGGAGACATGGGACACAGGGATGGGAGGGGGGAGAGAGGGAGACATGGGACACAGAAAGGGGAGGGGGGAGAGAGGGAGACATGGGACACAGGGAGGGGAGGGGGGAGAGAGGGAGACATGGGACACAGGGAGGGGAGGGGGGAGAGATGACTCTATGGGGCACATGGAGGGGCTAAGGGGGAGAAGGAATGGGACACATGGAGTGGTTGTGGGGCAGAGGGATGAGGCACATGGGGGGGGGAGGAATGAAACACATGGGAGGGGGGCCCCAGGGCAATTTTCACACCGGGGTCCAGTGGATTCTAGTTATGCCTTTGCCTGCATGGATCAGTTTGTGTATCAGCATGGGTCAATGTGTGTCTACATGTGTCAGTCTGTTTGTGTCTGCATGGGTCAGTGTGAGTGTGTTGCATGGGTCAGTGTGAGTGTGTTGCATGGGTCAGTGTCAGTATGTCTGACTGGGTCACTGTGAGTGTCACAGACGGCAGCAGGCAATGCAGCTAGGGGCCAGTGCCAACCACTAGCCTGCATAGCAAGGGACTTGCCAGTCCAACAGCAGCCTGCCTTGCTCAACACAGGGGCCAGTCACTCAGTGTGTGTGTGTGTGTGCATGGATCAGTGTGTGTCTGCATGGGCCAATATGTGTGTCTGCATGGGTCAGTGTGTGTGTCTGCGTTGGGTCACTGTGAGTGTGTCTGCATTGGTCAGTGTGTTTGCATGGGTTAGTGTGCATGGGTCAGTGTCAGTGGGTCCACATGTGTCAGTGTGATTGTGTCTGCATGGGTCAGTGTGCATGTGTGTGTGCCCTGCATGGGTCAGTGTGTGTGTTTGCATCGGTCATTGTCAGTGTGCCTGCATTGGGTCTACGTGCATGGGTCAATGTGTGTCAGTTATTTGCATGAGTTAGTGTCAATTGTCTGCATGAGTCAGTGTCAGTTGTTTGCATGAGTCAGTGTGTGTCGGCATGTGTCAATGTGTGGTTGTCTGCATGGATCAGTGAGGCTGTGTGTGAGTGGGCATGGGCCTTCACAAAGGCCAATGTTTTAATTAAAAATCAATTATTTTAAATTGTGGGAAATTATCATGCCTGTGTATGTGTAGGAATGTATATTAGTATAAAACAAATTAACAACATTCGCTTGCAATTTAGCTCTGAATGAATAGATCTATGTGAGTTTATGGGATAAAAGTAAGTATCTTTCTGACCTACATAAATAACGTTTATATATCTACGCCACCTCCACATAAGTGTAAGCTTGAATATTCAATATTTATTAGCAATTTGACTATCATGGTGCATCCACTGTTAACTGTAAAGTGCAATATGTGCATGGTAGAAATATGGAACTTTTAAATCAGTTAACAAAAACATCCATGTAAGCAGGTAAGTAGTTTATCAATAGACAATATGATAATAGATAATTCATCCTATACAGCCTAGTAATAATTTAGGCCTAGGCCGATACCCAGACCAAAATACGTCACTTCTCCTTTTGCAGCAAACTCTAATCAATAGTTGCCCATTGATTTAATGGTGATCTCTTTTTTCTACTAAGATTGTAAGAAAACCTTTGAAATAATATTTTTCAAAAACCATTTTATAGAATACAATTTGTATAACTCATGCACATACCTTTGGCTTCATCTGTTATGTTAATATCTTTTTTTGGCCTTATAAGTTTCCACCGTGGTAATGGAGGGGGTTTTATAGGAGCAACTAGAGGACATGATCGTGTTCTAGTTACAAGGACTGGATGATTATAGATATGAGAAAGTCCATATTGACGCAGTTGTTCTGCAGAGTCAGCCTGGAACATAGATCAAATCACATTAATGAAAAATTAAATAGGATAACTTTAGTCATGCACGAATATAATTTATAAGAAGATAGTATGTATCACGTATAATATAAAACATGTTTTCCACCCTAGGGATCATGAATTGTGTAGTTAGGATGTGTGTAGAGGAATGATTTGGCAGGGTGGTTCTGTAATTGTCATGTGGTAAAATGTGAGGGCGGCCAGGTTGACTTACGGCAACATGAAAGAACTGGTATCACACATTACACTTAACAATCTGTATTAGGTAGGACAAATTTCAAATGAATTACTAGATCATGGAAGAACCAGACTTGCTTACTCCAAGAACACCAACGTTTAGCAGCACATTTAGGTTTATTTAGTAAAGTAAGAATTGCTAGAAAATTAAAGTGCATTTCAACATTTAGGCCAAAACTGCAGAACTGAAAACATAGCTGACCTAGCATATCATTTCTCCATGCAGTTTTCACCTTACATTTGAAATTCACTCCTCTACAATTCTCAACTAAGTAAATAACCAAATAATTTGCCTAGATAGATATATAGATAGATATTACAATAATCAGCATTATATATCACCACCATATTCTGCACTTTACACTTACAGAATGGTGATATTTGAAAGCATGTAAATGACTTCCAGAACATAAAAGATAAGAGGTGAAGTTGGCACTGCTCAAACGAGCTTACAATCTTTGAGGAAGTGGTAAAGAAACACAAGAGGAAGAACAGCATGTTGGGGGGAAGGATGATGGGTAAGATGTCTGTGTCAAAATTAGATGGTAAAAGTGGTGTTTTGAAGAACTGAACAGTAGAAGGAAAGAGAGCTAGGCTATGGAAGCAAGGCAATGAAGGAGGGCAATTGTAATGAGAGAAGCATCACATAGAGGTGTGTTTTTTGTGACTTTTTAAAGGACTGGTGGCTACGGTAGAGTCTGATGGTTCCATAGGAATGGGGCAGCCCATGAAAAATCCTGCAGATTAGAGTTGCCAATATTGGAACAAGCAGATGACAGGAGAAGGTCGATCACAGAGCAAAGGGCATGAGTGGGGTTTAATGTTAAGTAAAGAGTAAAGGTAGTGAGAAGTGGAAATATAAAGGACTTTGAGGGTTAGGGTTAACATTTCGAATACACAAAACCGATGTTATGACCGGCAAACGGGTAAGATGTAGGAGTAGCAGTCAGTCAGGAAGATGAGTCTGTCAGCAGCATTCATTACGGATTAAAGAGGGGCATTGCGGGTATTTGGAAGCTGATTAATAGTAAGTTGCAGTAGTCAGGTTGGGGAATGATGAGTGAACAAGTGCCTTAGCTGTATCATGAGTTAGAAAAGTGTGAATTTGGCCAATATTTGTAAGGTGGATGTTACAGGATTTGGAGACAGACTGAATGCGAGGAGAAAAGGTAAGACTTGGGTTAAAAATAAACAGCGAGCCTGAGAGGTTGGGGTCATAGGGTTTACCATTGATGTGCAGGAAGATAACTGAAGGTGGACTTCTGGAGAGAGGAAAGAAATCTGTGTTTTACTAGCATATAGATGGCATAGAAATCCAAAAGCATTCATGAGGTTACCAAAAGTGGCAGTGCAAATGAATAAAAAACGAACCAAGATTAGAGCCTTGAGGAACACCAACTGAGATGGGCAGTGGGCAGGATGT
The DNA here is from genome assembly GCF_036172605.1 of Pelobates fuscus. Taxonomy (NCBI): domain Eukaryota; kingdom Metazoa; phylum Chordata; class Amphibia; order Anura; family Pelobatidae; genus Pelobates; species Pelobates fuscus. The sequence continues at coordinate 342,906,166 of NC_086318.1, read as the reverse complement.
GGCACCAGGTAAGAAGAAACTAAATTAGCATTCAGCAAAATAGGATGAAAATAAAAAAAAGAGACACCATAGACCATAGAGACCATGGTTTGGAGGGTTTGAAGAATAAATAAGTGGTCAACAGTATCAAAAGCAGCAAAGCGGTCGAGGAGAATTAAGACAGTGCAATGACCTTTAGAGTTAAAGTTATTAGTTACATTGGTAAAAGCAGTTTCAGTAGAATGGAGGGAACAGAAACCAGATTGAAGAGGGTCAAGGAGGGAGTTAGAATTTAGGAAGTGAGTTAGATGGGTAAACACAAACCGCTCAAGAAGCTTGGAAGTGAAAGGAAGTAGTTATATAGAACGGCACATAGATGGAGAAGTAGGGTCAATATATGTTTTTTTTAGGATGGGATTGACAATTGCATGTTTGAGGGAAGAGGAAAGGATAAAAACTGAAAGAGGTTGAAAATATGCGTTAGAGATGGAACCACATCTCAGGGGGAAGTGAATGAATAAAGATCAACAAGACAAGTGTCGAGGAAAAATGAAAGAAAAAGACCTCTTGTTCAAAAACAGTGAGAAATGAGTTAAGATTGGAGCAGGAAACAGAATGGAAGCTGAATGTTGAAGGGGAGGAAGAAAGAGGGGAGATTGCATTCCTAATTTGGTTATTAATGGCAGTAAAGTGAATTCACTAGCTGTAAGTTTAGTTTATGGCAGTGGTGTTGGGCATAGAAGACGGTTAAAGGTATGAATAAGACTTCATCTACTCTTACTTGGCAAGGGAGAGGGCGGAAGTATTGGAATTTAGCATGAATTTGTAATGTAAGAAGTATGGTGTGGTGCGAGACTTTTAATAACATCGGTCAGTTGTATGGGAACATCATTTGATATAGCGGGTGAGCTTCCTCTGCCAGAGTTGAAGCCGTGGCCGGCACTTAGAGTGAACCTTAATTGGTTCAGCCATGACTAGAGCAGTAAACAGGACAGAATTGTAGTATAAAGTAGCTTAAATGAGAAAAGGAGAGAAATGATAGAGTAGGCAGAGGAGACAGAAATTAGAAACAGAGCAAAGACTAGAAAGACAAGGTCTAAGGCAGTGGTGGTGAACCTATGGCATGCGTGCCACAGCTGGCATGCCAAGCCCTCTCACCTTATGGAGGCGCCTCTGGCACCAGTCAGCAGCCTTAGGCCTCCCCAGGCAGCAATGCAGAGTAGGCACCTGCCTGCCCAAAACATCAGGCGCCTGCTCTGCTTTCGTATCTATGGTGGGTGAGTGGGATGGAGGCACCTGATTGACGTAATTCCCTGTCTCCCGGCGGCATCAGCGAAGGGAGCAGTGCTGGAACAGCAGGTAAGTCAGTGCTCCCTCGTGCCTATTCCCCCTTCACAGCAGCGGGAAGGAATTGGATCCACCAGGCAGGGAGCCTTGGGGGACTTCAAACCCTTACCCGCACCAAAAACATTTTAACATATTTATGTGCTGGGAGGGAAAGGGGGATATACTGGGGCAGGGGGGATATGCTGAGGTTAGTGAAGGGAAAATGCTGTGGGGAGAGAATCTGGGGAAGAGAAGAGTAGATGCTGATGGGGAGGGAAGAGGAGATGCTGGTGGAGAGAAGAAGAGGAGATGCTGGGGGGAGGAGAAGAGGAGAATCTGGGGAGAGGAGCAGAATCTGGGGGAGAGAGGAAGGAGAATTTGGATGAGAGGAGGAGGAGATGCTGGTGGGAGAAGGGGAGATGAAGAGGAGAATCTAGGGGAGAGAAAAGGAGAATCTGGGGGAGAGAAAAGGAGAATCTGTGGGAGAGAAAATGAGAATCTGGGGAGAGGAGGAGAGGAGGAGGGGAGGAGGAGATGCTGGGGGAGAGGAGGAGATGCTGTTAGGAGAAGGGGAGATGAAGAGGAGAATATGTGGGAGAGGAAGAGGAGAATCTGTGGGAGAGGAAGAGGAGAATCTAGGGGAGAGAAAAGTAGAATCTGGGGGAGAGAAAAGGAGAATCTGGGGGAGAGAAAAGGAGAATCTGGGGGAGAGGAGGAGGAGAATCTGGGAGAGAGGAGGAGGAGAATCTGGGGGAGAGGAGGAGGAGAATCTGGGGGAGAGGAGGAGGAGATACTGGTGGGAGAAGGGGAGAGGAAGAGGAGAATATGTTGGAGAGGAAGAAGAGAATCTGTGGGAGAGGAAGAGGAGAATCTGTGGGAGAGGAAGAGGAGAATCTGGGGGAGAGAAAAGGAGAATCTGGGGGAGAGAAAGGGAGAATCTGGGGGAGAGAAAGGGAGAATCTGGGGAGAGAAAAGGAGAATCTGGGGAGAGAAAAGGAGAATCTGGGGGAGAGGAGGAGGAGAATCTGGGGAAGAGGAGGAGGAGAATCTGGGGGAGAGGAGGAGATGCTGGGGAGAGGAGGAGAAGATGCTGGGTGAGAGGAGGATAAGATGCTGGGTGAGAGGAGGATAAGATGCTGGGGGAGAGGAGGAGGGGGAGAAGAGGAGATGCTAGGGGGGAGAGGAGGACACGGAGATGATGGAGGGAGAAGGGGAGAGGAGGAGGAGATGCTGGGGTAGAGGGTATATGCTGTGGGTAGAGAAGGAAAGATGCTTAGGGGAGAGAAGAGGAGAATTCGTTCGAAACAACTGCATAAGTTGTTTTTTCTAAATTTAAACCTCAGTTTGGTTGCCATGTTGGCACTTTGAGGAAAAAAAGTTGTGTATTGCAGTTTGAGCATTTGGGCTCAAAAAGGTTCGCCATCACTGGTCTAGGGTATTGCCAGCTATGTGAGTAGTGGAGTTAGTCCACAGAGAAAGGTCAAAGGAGGGGGTGATAAATAGAAATAGGATGTTGAAGTCATCAAAGATTAATAAAGGAAAGTCACAGGAAAGTAAATAAGGAAGCTAAGCACCAAAATGATCAATGAAGAGTAGAGGAGAAAGGATTAAAGAGAGGGATGAAATTGACTTCAAAAGAGGTAAAGAGAGAGCAGGACAGAGGGGCAAAGGTTGAAAGGGGAGAGCACGATGGTGAAAATAGCAAAGCCTGAGAGAGTAAGATAAGGGCAATACACCACAGGATAATAAGGCAGTGGTAGCAGTCTCTGGGGAGACAGCTGGGTTTCAATCAGTGTCAAGAGGTTTAAGGAGCAGGAGATGAAGAGATAATGAATGGTAGTAGATTCCATGTGTTACAGACTAATTGTGCACTCCAAAGGGCACAATAACAAAAAAAAATTATAAAAAAAAAAAAAAATTGGATGCTGTGAATTGACAGGCAAATCTCTGAGAGAATGTCTCATTTAACTCAGTGGATTATATTAATATTACTTCCTTTTTTTTTTTTTTTTTTTTTTTAAAGCTAGTTAAAATTAAGGAAAAGTTGAATAATATTTGATTTTATAGACTGGTTTTATTCCTGCAATGTTGTTTTTTGTTTTTACTTCTTACCATCTGCCCTAGTATAGAAATCTTCTGCTCATTCAAGTGAAGTGGTAAATAGCTGGCATATACAACCATCTGCGGCTCCGGTGGCACAGTTGTGGCTGCAAAGAAAATAAACAAGATTTTTTTTATTTTTTTTTAATTCACAAATAAATAGAATAATATATTATCTCAGCTATTACCTGCCTTTAAACATCTACTCAATATTATATTAAAAGTAAAATCACCTTATAACATTTATGTTTTTAAACTGAGAATTTTATATAAAACATTGTGGAAGGTTGTATATGCTATTTTCAATTAAGGAATTAAAGGTGGGTTTTGCTATTTTATTGTTCAGATGGAAGGGATGTAGCATCAAATGTGCAAACATCAGTGGGGGGAATGAGAATGTTAGCACTTTTGGCTGGTCTTTTAACTTGTCTGTTTTTAGTTGAGAAAAAAGTTAAGAATAGTTTTGAATCCGTTTATTCTTGAACAAAAAGCATATTAAGAGGGACAAAGAGATTGTTTGGTATTTAAAGGGTCAACATAAGTGCCTTACAGTGCAAATGGCCATTCCTTGAGGTTTTATCTGCACAATTAGAAACAATGCTTCATATTGAGAACAAAAATATATTGAGCAATTATGAGCTAACAAATGACTTCAAAATGTTTGAATACTTTATAGTAAATAAGTACAACAGAACTTTTCTGTCAAACAGTTTTTAAGACATTTAACAAAAGTAGGAGCTCTCTCAGCACCACAAATCTGGTCCTTCAGTTGCCACTTATATTATTGTTACTGTGCCTGGGTTACTCACTGCTAGTGCTGGACGCCCTGTGGCTCCTGTGGCATGTCCTTTGTTGATCGCACCTATGCTGCTCTACTTTGGAGCCCAGTATGCTTATATCAGTTTTGCCATATCAAATTCCAGCTGAATGTGTGCTAAACTGACGTGTGCTAAACACACTGAATGTTTGCTAAACTGACATCGATAATAGCAACAATTATACTATTTAAGCTTGCATTCTATACTAATTCTATCCGGTTACTTGTGTGTTCATATTCTATAGTGATTTCTCTAAATTGATTTATATTATTATTTTATTCTAATTTCCTGTATTCCCATCTACACAAATAGGACTTTGCAAGGGTTACAAGAAACCATGACCGTACTGCGGAAATGTCACTTGCACTTTATTTATTCAAAGCCATTCAAGCTTGGACAGCTATGGTGGTGTTAGAGTTAGATGGTGTTAGGGTAGCTTGTACTACTATCAGACAGTAACATGTATTTACACATGCAGATCTGTATTTTTTTTAAATTCATTATCTGATTCCAGTCCTGAAAAAAGCATCTATGGCTATGAATGCAGTGTATCACGCTGTGACAGTGGCTAGCAAAACCTTTGCTTTTTTCTTTGCCTAGGGATTACAGATTAAGCCAAATGTGAGAAAATCAAGCAGTGCACATTGACAGTGATGTATGTGAGGAATATGGCAATACTTATATAAGGTGCATTTGTTTGTATGAGTTATTGTTTTGGACATCTGGGACACCCTACACCCCGCTAGAAATTTTCACTTGAAAATAGTACTTCACCTTCCATTTGTATTTTATGTTCCTGCCAAAAACTCCCACTGCACTCTGATTGGTGGGATTTACTATAGTGCTATGTATGCTATGATGGCAATACAGGCAAGTAGTTATATCTTCTTTTTAACATATTTTTTATAGGTTATGATGTTATCTCACTAAGGAGGGAGGCTATACAGAGAATTGATTAATTATAGGAGGATTTAGGGGGTTTGGTGCATCGGTGCTTTGGTGTTACTCATCCCTGGATCCTATATGAGGATCCACTTTAAATACATCAATTATGAGGCACATGTAAAGGAAATCAAAGAATCTTCAAGGAACACTATAGTCACCTAAATTACTTTAGCTAAACAAAGCAGTTTTAGTGTATAGATCATTCCCCTGCAATTTCACGGCTCAATTCACTGTCATTTAGGAGTTAAATCACGTTGTTTCTGTTTATGCAGCCCTAGCCACACCTCCCCTGGCAATGATTGACAGAGCCTGCATGAAAACAAAAAACTGGTTTCACTTTCAAACAGATGTAATTTACCTTAAATAATTGTATCTCAATCTCTAAATTGAACTTTAATCACATACAGGAGGCTCTTGCAGGGTCTAGCAGGCTATTAACATAGCAGGGGATAAGAAAATATTAATTAAACAGAACTTGCAATAAAGAAAGCCTAAATAGGGCTCTCTTTACAGGAAGTGTTTATGGAAGGCTGTGCAAGTCACATGCAGGGAGGTGTGACTAGGGTTCATAAACAAAGGGATTTAACTCCTAAATGGCAGAGGATTGAGCAGTAAGGCAGTGTCCCTTTCATAAACCCTAAATAATTGAAACAATTTACCAGACAAAATATTGTCAGCTGGATTCCAAAACACAATCTCACTTGTTCAGTGTGGTCAGCTGGCGGCATATAAACCTAGGCTCATATAAGCCAACCAATCAGAGTACTCTGACAGATACATCTCTGCTCTTAAGATTTGCGTCAGAAAATTTTATATTTTTAGCTGTCGAATCTGGTAGGCCCAATTATCTGTTAAATGGAATTTGATCACAGAAGCCGATAAATTCAATGTAAAATATAGGTTTTGGATTCAATATTTTTCTGCTCTCGATAAGCGTTTAACTGCTATAATTAAAGCAATCCGAACCTTTCAAAGGCTTATTGGGAGCAGAAAAATGCCAATACACGTGATCAGCCAATTCGGGATGTAAACTAGGCCCAAAAAAAAGGAAACATATTCTATGCAGCTGCTGCACACATGATATGATTTTAGAGCCTCCTGCAGGCTAAAATTTCCAAAATGAATGTTTCTATAAAAATCCAGTTCTGGGAAGCTTACTCAGGGACGATAGGGGAGAATTAGGGGACTTAGAACGGAAAGGGAAGGGTCAGGCTCGTCCTACACCGTGATTTCCTTTCCGCCTGCACTCCATCTCTGGGCACCCGAGGGATTCTGCCTGGCTACCCCCTGTCCTCGTACCCTGCTGGCCTACCTGATGCCTCTGCCGATCGCGACCCAGAACTCTCCTCATCTTGTAACAATCTCTGACTCTTCTCTGTCTTACATCACACTATTCTCCTATCACCTCTCTATACTTCTCATCCCATTCTCAATGGGACTCTTAATGTACACCGTTAACTCTATTAATATTTCACACTAAAACATGTATACCAGAAAGAAAAACCAAACAGAAAAACCCTCATAAGGCGGGTCCAAAATTACATACGCATAGACATGCGTATTCATGGCACTAATGTCGCTAGGTATTGCCGGTAGAATAATGCATCTTCCTATCTGGCCTTCTGCCACTTACAACTCCGTTGGGGTTGGTTATATTTATTATTTGTGTTCGGGGCATTCTCATATGATATAGAATAAGATGGTTGTAGCGATGTAGCTTTAGGAATAATCGGTTGAGGTGTGCCGAAACCGACGTATGCTGTAGGCCGGTAAAAAGTGGGCTTACATAGAGGAAATATGAACAATGGGAGTGGAGGGTGGGGCTATTCGTCTGACCCACAAAGGTAAGCAGGGAAAAGGGGAGTCCCTTATGTAGGTCTATAGCCCCTCCCACAACTTCAGGCCATGCCTTCCAATTTGTCAAGAGCGGTAAAAAAATAAAGAATTCTGTAGTAGGTCAATGAATATTATTATTTATGTCACTATATTTATATGTATCCATACATATTGATTGTTCTGACCATTTTACCACACTTATAAAACACATTTATCTGTAGACATATCCCAGCATCATTTGGCTACCATTATACCATCTGCCATCTCTTCCAAAATATACACAGTGTACTGCCACTGGCAATGTGCCAATCTGTATTTTGCCAATTGCATAAAAACATCTGACAATACTGTTACTGCTGTTATGAAAATCTTGTTGTCTTACAGATGGGTGCATTTGAGAGACATGCAGTTCTGTAAATATAACAGATCACTACTTCGCATATACCGATATTTTTATTTTAGCAGTTTCACATGTAAATATATTTTAATTAAGTAGCTCCATACAAGTACACTTCACTGTTTTAAATGATCCAAAATAAAACATTTCCAATTCCTCCCAGGTTACTGGATTCATTCCCAGATACTGAAAGTTATTCTGTAAAAAAAAAAAATATATATATATATATATAAAAAGAAAAAATAGACCTGGGTAATATTTAGTTAAAGGACCACTCTAGGCACCCAGACCACTTCAGCTTAATGAGGTGGTCTGTGTGCCAGGTCCCTCTAGGATTAACCCTTTTTTTATAAACATAGCAGTTTCAGAGAAACTGCTATGTTTATACTGAGGGTTAATCCAGCCTCCAAAACCTCTAGTGGCTGTCTCATTGACAGCCGCTAGTGGCGCTTGCGTGCTTCTCACTGTGAAAATCACAGTGAGAGCACGCAAGCGTCCATAGGAAAGCATTGTAAATGCTTTCCTATGCGACCGGCTGAATGCGAGCGCGGCTCCTGCCGCGCATGCGCATTCAGCCGATGACGTCGCAAGGAAGAAGGAGAGGAAGAGGAAAGCTCCCCGCCCGGCGCTGGAGAAAGAGGTAAGTTTAACCCCTTCCTCCCCCAGAGCCCGGCGGGAGTGGGTCCCTGAGGGTGGGGGCACCCTCAGGGCACTCCAGTGCCAGGAAAACGAGTATGTTTTCCTGGCACTAGAGTGGTCCTTTAAGATGTATTACCTTTTTTACTGGATCATTCCTGCAAGGAAGATACCTATTGAGCCAGAGTAAGGTGTGATCCAATTTGTAACAACAATATGACTTAAGGACAATTGTCATAAAATTCTTACTTTTTTTTTAATTTATTTTTTAGTTTATTACACTTAATGAAACTTAATTTTTAGAAAGATTTCTATTGATTGATTTTAGAACATTTCACACTTTGTTTTATCTGATTAAATAGCCATGTTAGGTCAGATTCTACTGTTATCTGAACATCTGTTGGCACTTAGAGCAATTGCAACATCAGGCAAGTGAGGTTGAGCAGCAGTTGGTCAGATAACAGTAAAGTCTGACCCAACATGGCTGCAGTGACATTTTTATCTCGGGGAGGCAGGGACAGGATAATACACGCAAACTAATATTGGTGCTGGAACAGCTTCGGAAGTCCGGCCGGGGTAGTCTGCCCTTAGCGTTGGACTCTGAGAAAGCGTTCGACCACCTCGGTTGGAGCTTCCTTGAAAAGGTATTTAACTCCTATGGTTCCCCCCCCCCGCTCCCCCAGGTTACTAAATAAATATTTGCACTCTATTCCTGCCCATCTGCACAAATATTGCAAACAGGTTTCCTGTCCTCTACCGTCATGATTACGAATGGAACGCGGCAGGGCTGCTACGTACTGGCCCAGTAACCCTTACTGATATCCATACGGGAACACCCAAACATGCATGGCTTGGAGATATGTGGCAGAGAAATAAATATTGGCACATTTGCCTACGATATGTTATCAACCAAAGGGAAACACTATCACACTTACTAGAGCTCTCACGGGACAATGGACAGGTATCCTACTATTCCCTTAACACCAGCAAAACGTAGGCTTTAAACATTGGTATCCCAGCAACCACTCTTACCTATCTTCAACACACATACAATTTTGAATAACAATCTGACAATATTAAATACCTGGGACTGACATTCACAAAAAACCCAGTAGACCTCTATGCCGCAAACAATGTTAAGGTATGGAGCGAATGTGCAACACAATTGAAAAAGTTGACACATCTAATTTTTCTGTGTGACAAAAAGGTATTATGCTATGTCAGCTTTTCTGTTTTGCAGATTAATCAGGGGTGTACCATCAGGACTTTTACTGTAATAAGTATATCTCACTGTGTGTTGGTGATTATTATTGCGCACCCTATATTTTGTACTATTAGAAATTCAAGAGGCACAAGTCATTTACAATTGACGGCAAAATAGCCAAACTGAAAACAACTGACTTCACATTGAATTCCTGTCAATTCGCCCTTTAGTTAATAATCTTCTTATTATATATCCTTCTAATAAATTGCTGATTTGGAATCGTCTTCAGGGTAAAAAAAAAAAAAGCAAAACAATATAGGTAATTAGTTTTTTGCAATAATGTCATGGGGTCAGAAATAAATGGAAGATATGCAATTGGACACAACAGTAGCAATGTATTTAGTTATTGTTTTAATTTACTTATTGTTAAACTCAAAGATTGCTGGGTCTGGAAAGGTTCTGGAGCTGTCTAGTTTATCTGATGGAAGTCTTACATTTTAGCAACTACACCTTGCAGTGACCTAAAGAATGACGGTGGTTGGTGATATTATTGAATCTGAGGGTGATTCAGAAATTGTCTTTCCTGATGGTTGCAGTCAGAGCTTGTTAATCAAGGGTGATGTATACTATTATTGTTTTCAGACTGGGTTTGAACAAAGAATGTCTCGGTACAGTGCATTTAATCAGAGTAAAATATTTACGCAGTACATATTTTGTATCCAACTATGTATAGGCTCTAGCCTTCATATGGGTAAAAGTAATTTGGATACCAAGCATCAAATACTTGGATTATGGAATAAGGCAGGACAAATAATAAGAATACTGACAAAGCATCCTTTACCTATTTAAATGGAAAAGAAAACTGTCTGTTTGCATTCCAATGTGGGCCTATTAAAAGTTGAATATATTTCCCCAAGAGATAGCAAACAGAGCTGTTGATTGGTTGGATGGGTTAATACTTGAGAAGTATGCAGTGAAGTTCGAAAATAGTATATATCTCAGGTATTAACAAGCTTGTAATGATGAATGCCAGGGATGTTAAATTATTGTTTTTTTCACAGGTTACCCAAGAATGGAAACATTACTCAGGGTCCTTTGTTATTTTGCAATTGGCATTCATGTTTGAATGCAGTTACATTGCACTGCTTCTGCTACAATAATTTATAACAAACATGTAAACTCATTCAAACATTGTACAATTAGTTTTATCTCGATTTCCTTCTTGCTATTGCATTGCCAGTGCCAAGCCAAGAACATACCGGTAAATGAAAAAAAGAAAATATGAAGATTAAAGATTATGTACAATTGAATACCATTACTTTCTGCTCTTTATTTAAATCTTCCAGGTGTTGTGTATTTAAATAATTTAGATTTCTGGAGGGAGACAAGAGTTTAAGATGAGCCAATTCATCACTTCTACAAAGAGTTCAAGAAGTGCATGGCTGGCTATTTATATTTGCCCTTCGTATTATGCAAATAACTTCATTGTGAAGCGCAGCTGTCGATTGGTTTCATTAAAAGCAATATTGCCCTTTAGGTTCTCTATGAAGACCCTGCAGATGCTTTTGGATTGCATAAAATACCACATTATTTCATGTGAATGCTATAATCCACTGTCATTTCATTCCAAACACATCTCTGTCTGTAATATCAAATCCAGATGGCATTTTTAGCTTCAAGTATTAAAATTATTACTTCAAATAATTCAAGAGCCACTAGCCTTTTTTTCTACGCCACAACTTCCTTAATATTAGCCAGCATTGAAAATCATAAAGAAATTCTTTCTATGGAGATAAAGTGGCATTTATTTTTATATTTTGCCATTTTGTCTCGCGTTACTGAGACCCCATTTGTCAGTTTACAAAATGCTGTATGGCTAGCAGTTTGGTTTTATAGGGGTTGATAGAGAAACCCTGATCTAGGACCCCTGTACTGATTCAAGTCAAAATTATCCAATGATGGGCTGAAAGCAAACATGGACAAAATATGACTCTAGCCAGACTAGCTGCGAGACCACTGTCGGTGTAATGAATTTATTTGCACAAAAATGTACATTCTACACAGCTGATGCTCTATTTAAATTGTTGCTTCTTTTTATATTAAAAAAAAGGAAAAGTCAGTTTATCCCACCTTCCATGCCAGTTTTAATTTCACTTTAATTCCCCTGTAACATTGCATTCAAATCAACAAAGCTCACTCTCTTCTCACTATTATAGATAAGCTCATGTATTTCCACTAGCATGCATAATCTGTTGGACATTGAATTACATTTTGTATGCAGAACTTAGGTCAAGCCTAAGAGCCTAAAGAGCAGAACAGATAGCAGCCTATTACCAGATGTTCGAGATGGCTGGTGCCTGGGTAGGTGAAAAAGTCTAGGAACAGGCCAACACAGTAAACTAGAACAAGCTGAGGTCCAAGGGACATACAGTATCATGCAAATGAGAACAGAGGACACAATCATTAGAGGCTAACTGGGTGAGATGAAAACACACTCTTGTATATCTAATGCAAACCATGACAGGGTGTTGTTTTGTCTGTGTTGAGGGTATATAAACATGGAATGGCATATTTTAAATGTTTAGAATCAGAATTGTCATGCTAAAAAGTAGGCTGTATGGTTGAAAAATTGCGTAACCTCCTGCATCTAAACTTATACCTGAAGGACACGTGGTGCTGCTTGGTGACATGAGTGGGGAGAAGCATCCAAAGGTACCAAGACATGGATGGCTATCTATGGTCTGCAACTATTGGTCCATGCATTGCATATTTGTAATACGGATATTGGTTACATTAAACGTCTAATAAATAACTTACTTTCTTGTAATAATTGCTGAAGAGTGTTTGAAGGCTCTGAAGGAGGCCGTGCAGAATGAGATGCAGACCTGCTTTTATCCTTTTCAGGTTTTTTTTTCCCGGTGTCCTTTACATCAGATTTCTCTGCAAGAAAAAAAAAACTGAATCATATTAAAAAGAACATAAATATAAATGTATATGTGAAAAACAAAGAATAAGGTGTGTTGGCGCTTCTTTTTTATATATCCCATATGTGGATGTAATGGAAGTTGTCTTCCCTATCATCTTAAATAAACATTTATACAATAAATAAAAAAAATTACACCCTTCAGTGAGCACACACAGTTAATAATAATAGTAAATGGAAAACATGCTAGTTATCAACTATTAAATGTCGGTGAGCAATACTTTTAAACAAAATAATACGTTTTTAAGTGTGTTGCATTTCACAGCCTAAAGATACTTATCTAGCTCAGGCATTGTAGCATACCCCTGACAAGGTTAACTGGCTAGTCTATGAATTAGTAAAATGAAGGCAGGGTTAACCTAGAGCATGTGATGTCACAATGAGTTTACATTAGCTAGATCAGGCTTGGCTTGTTATTCATGAGTGTGCTACCAGAATATGTGTATGTAGAAATTAGGGTATTTCAGGCTATATATACACATAAATGTATAATTATCACTTATATATTAACAGGATTAGAGTAATTCAACAGGCTGATATCCACCCTATGGCACACACGTCACCATGTATTTGGTTGCTACGGTTGTGGGGACTCCGAAAGATAAATCAAAACAAGCTTATATACATGGAAAATATAGAAAGATGTGTTTACTAAGGCATTAGGTAGAGTCGTTGGATACCGGGCATCCCGCGAGTTTGCAGATAAGTCTGAAAATCCAGTAGGTGCGGATAGCTTAAAAGACAGAGTCCGCTCGTGGGGGTAGGGAGACACATAACAGTAATGGATCAATTGTCGCATGGTGTCAGTCCGGTCATAACACTGGATCTTATTCGGGGACACAATTCATGGACCGCCGTGTCAGCCAATACCCTCGCTGGGCAGTGAAATTTCCGATGCTTGGTAATTCTGGAGGGTGAAGGTGAGCTGCGAGAAAGGAGCAGCCTCTCCCCAGCCCCAGGGTCTACATCTGCGTGCCACAGACTCAGGTTTTCGTTGAGAGCGGGTCTTTCCTTTCAGGGGCGCCACAGAAGTCCCCATTTTTTTGCCGCCGCCAGCAGTGGCCGGTCTTCCTGCGTAGTGGCCGATGCTTCGGAGGTTTCTTCCTTGCAACCCTCAGCCCGGGTGGGCGTTTGGTGCGCTTTTTGCGTATGAGGGGGTTTGCTTTACCCGGGATAGGCTTGCTCCGTCTCCGCACCCCTGTCCCCTGTGGCTTCTCTCCGTGGGTAGTGGGAGGCCCTGTGAGGAGATTCTCTAGCTGGTCCCAAAAGTGTTGAAAAATCAGATAAAGGCTTGCGGTTGGTGATTGCGTGAGTGCTGTTGTCGATATTCGGGCTGCGTCTGCCATATTGCTGGGCCCGGCATGTCCGAAGCCCATGCTGTAAAGGGCAGGTGTAGTCGACAGTGCCGTGCATGCCAAGTCGGTGAGGTCCTGGATAACCCCCGCCGGTCCATAAGGGGGGGGGGGGGGCTCAAGCTTTGCCTTGCAGTGTGATGAGACGGCAGGAGACCAGCCGTCTCTCCCGCGCCTGCCATGCTTGTAGGCCGCAGTGTCTGGGCTGTCAGAACCGTTGCAAAAGTCCACTTGTGTGGTATAATCCTATCAGGCTCGGTATCCCAGATCTCTTGGCAGCCAAAATAAGTCGGGTCACAGCCTCTGCTCAGCGTAAATCGGCAAGATATGCGGTGAGAAGCAAGAGCAGCAGTAACCTGTGTCTGCTCTGCTTTGCAGTCAGGCCCCGACCCCCTGGATCCTCTTAGGTTTTATGTATATGCAAAGACATTTTAGTAGTTTGGTTATGGTTTTTCTGAACTTAAGTGAACTAGGTTTACAAGAATTATATAATTTTAAGTTAATTTTTCAATTAAGCAAAAAATGTATATAAGTTATATGAAAATAAGTTCATATAATGCACGAGGACTTAACACATTCAATAAAATACGTATATTACAAGAAGAAGCTAAGAGAACACAAATCAATATTCTCTGTGTCCAGGACACTCACTTCGTGAGAAACAGAGTGCCAACCTTTGGACGCAGAGAATATCCGATACAATATCGCGCTACCCATTCTTCTAAATCTAGAGGTGTTTCAATACTTGTACACAAAACACTTTCCTTTGAATTATTGAACATTAAAATAGATAGCCATGGTAGATATATCATTTTGCAATGTTTGATAAATTATATATTCTATACTATTGTAAATATTTATAGGTCTAATGATCAACAGAGGAATTTTATATAAAATTCTATAAAAACTAACTCCAACTCAGATAGGGACATTGATAGTGTGTGGTGATCTAAATCACATCATGGACCCTCAGGTAGATACTACATTACTTTAAACATCTCAGAAATAAGCCTCAATGTAAAGCCTTACTTAAAGTGATTATGGACTTTGGGTTGTATGATGTATGAAGAACTCTGCATCTGGGTGAAAGAAGCTATACCTATTTTTCACCAGTGTATAAAACACACTCCAGAATTGATTTTGTTTCAGGAGCTCTACTACCATATGTTACACAAAGCGTTAGAGAAAATATAGAGTGGTCAGACCACGACCCTATAACTTTAGCACTTAAGGATCAAAGTAAATATAGAGGACAAGCAACCTGGGGACTTAATGATTCCTTGTTACACAATGAAGCTTTTAAAAATAAAATTTTGACAGAATAAAAAAAATATTTAAAGTAAATAATTCGATTGCCGTTTGCACATAACTCAGTGCTTTGGGGTTCATTTATAAGCCAGGCTTCTTATGTAAAATGGGCAGAGAGGAAAAAAAATATATAGAACTATTGCGTAACTTATACAATACAACTATGTTTATTTTTTTAGCTCCTTCAGATCAACCTGACTAAATTAATTAATGATATACATTTTTCTAAAACTATTCAAATACTTCAAAGATTAAAAATAAGAGAATACGCTCAGGACAAATCCACATGGAAAACTGACAAATCCACAAGACATAAATAATGAGCTGGCAAATTGTTAGAAATTACTCTACAACCTTCATATGATGGACAACTCCACCAACTCTCATTACAAGAAATTGATTAATTTCTCAATTGAACTAATTTGCCATCCCTTATTCAACTTCATAAAAAAGTTTTGAGTGCTCCGATCTCTGCCCAGGAGATTCAGCAGACCGTAGAATTATTACTACTTAGGAAGTCACTAGGCCCAGACGGCTTTACATATGTATATTATTAAAATGTTTCTTCAGTTATAACGCCAAATTTGGAACAAACATTTAATTACATGATAAAACAATGAAATATGCCATCAGAGATGTTAATGGCCCATATATTAACTCTGCGTAAACCTGGCAAGCTCCCTGATAGAGCCCAAAATTTAAGACCCATATCATTACTAAACACAGATATTAAAATAGTGGTAAATATTTATACCACTCATTTACCTTCAATAATTCTTACTTTAATAAACCCAGATCGGGGGGCGGAGCCTGACTGCCGAGGCAAGCAGACGCACAATCCTGAAGCTCCGAGCGAAAAGCGAGAATAGAACCTAAATACCGCAGAAATACCACTCCTATCACCCCCAAAGACAGCTACACAAACGGGGGAATATACCCAGCGTCATGGGGCGGAAGAATAAAAGACCGACGGCGGACAAACCTGCCCCGGGGCCAACAATCAGTGACATGTGGCGGCAAGCACGCTTCACAGGCGAATCCAACATGGCGGCTCTCCACGGAGGCTGCTCTGACTTTTACTCAGATGACTGCTCTGGGGATGCAGAGGACAATTACGCCCCAGCTCCAGCCCCAAAGCAGAAGGTGAACCCTGCCAAACCAAGGGCTGATATGGATGCCGACCTGGTGACCACTGGGGTATTAAAAGCTCTGCTAGCAGACCTGCAGAAGAACATCCTCACGGACGTTACCGCTCTGAGGGGTGAGCTGCAGGGCCTGACAGGCCGCATATCGACACTGGAGGTATCCTCTCAAGATAACCAACAGCACATATCCTCATTACAGGCTGCTGTGCAAGATCTGCAACGCCAGAACCTACTCCATGAACGGCGTTATGCTGCCCTGGAAGACTCCAGGAGGAGACATAATCTTAAGGTTAGGGGGATCCCAGACGAGATACCAGAGGCGGAGTTGCCGCGGACACTCAAACGGGTACTGTCGGCCATACTACCTCCCAACCAAGCTACACCCATCACACCCACTGACCTTTTCCGGGTCCCCAAACCCCCCAAGGCCCCAGCCACGGCCACAAGAGATACCATAATCACCTTCAGGAATGGAAAAGATAAGTCGGCGGTCCTCGCGGCCCTCCGCGATAAAACCCCACTGCAGTTTGAGGCCATGCACCTGACCTTCTACTCTGACCTGTCTGGAAGCACCCTAGCTTGGCGCAGGTCGCTGCGGCCCCTCACAACCTTGCTCCAGCGACACAACATACCTTACCGTTGGCGACCCTCCCAAACGCTCCTCGTACAACAAGGGGGAAAAACGCACCAGATCCACGACACTCGGGACACAGCGAATCTCCTGAGAACCTTGGGCCTACCACAGGACCCACACTCCCAAGATGGACCCCAAGACCATGCCTCCCCAACTCACAACTGGGATCCGGCTCGAATTGCAGCGTTTGTACCTAATAACAACACGCCAGACGCCTACGCCTCGATCACCACCTGAATGGGGATTACAAACACTTCCACCTACCAGCACGGCACCATGAACCGCCCACAGGGGCTCGAGACGTCCGGAGGGCAGCTCAATATGCCGTTGAACTATTGCCCAATTGTTATTTCCTAGTTATTAGTTTCATGGACTTCACAGACCTCCCCTGGCGGTGGCCCTAACGTACCCTGCCGTGATTCAGCATACCCGATGATCGGCGAGCTCCAATCCAACGAACAAGCCTCAACTGATCACTAACGATAACCAATCGGAGGTACAACGTAGACACCGCCTGACACGCCGGAGAAACACCCCAGCCCCTGGGAATCTCCTGACTGGGACGCAAACATTGACACCAAGGCCCACACATTTTTGCCACAGGAGGTTGCAGAGCCAGATGCAGACAATGAAGGCTTCAGCCCAAGTGGCCATCTACGGAGCCCCCACACCCTGGACTATCCTGCCAATGAACGACCCACCTCCACCGTCCAGGTCATGGTGCTTATGCACGTTCCTACCGGGACTCAAAAGTCAATCTATATGTATTGTTTTCTTCCTACACTCACTATACTAGATGCAACACCACACATTGGTAACGATACACTCGTCTCCCTACACTCTAAAACCCACCCTGCTAGGCCCAGATACACCCGGAGACGCTTAGTTCTGCCCTACACGGCAAATGTAATCGGCCTGCTTACTCCTCCCTCCCCTAAACCAATAATCTTAACTACCGGTAAATATAGGACTTGTCCTTCACGAGTCACTCAGATTATCCCCCACTCAGACACCTATACAACAGTTCTGGAACAGCACCGCTGGTTCCTTAGCACACACTCACTGTCCTTCCGTTGCTACAGACAACATATAAATTGTACCTCACTATCGTGCCAATGCTGTCTTACTACTCTATGGCAGGAACATGCGGTTGAGACGTGATACACACATAAGCTTTTATATGGTGTTACCCTGAAAAACCTACCTGGCAGTGGGCAGACGGTAATGCACACCCTCACGAGCTATGTTTCGGAATACGAATGGGGCAATACTAGTCCTGTGTCTACCCTCTGTTAACAAAAGTTTGCTCCAGTCCCTGTTGTTATTAAGCAGTGTTATTTATGTTTATGTTTCTTACTATTACTCTTAATTTTATTACTCATTCAATGCTTACTTTTCTACTCATGCTGACTAAGCGTTCACCCCGCTCCTCACTATAATGTTGTGCAGATCCTCTACCTGCCATAGCATGAACTGTATAATAATAATATACCTGTACTTGTTGTCGTGACGACATGAGATGGTTGCTTACGCCTGCCCGATAACAAGAAAACGCAAACAGGAAAATGTGTATCACTGCTGCACTAACGTTGTACTTCACAGGTATCGCGACGCTGATAGTCACTTTGACAACCTTATGTTTGACATACAGTAACGAGCTCCTCTAATAGCTTACGATTTATTACTATAATGTGGTAGTGTACTGGTGAAGCGCTATAAAATATTAGATTATAACAATAGTGTTTTTTCCTATTTACAATTGGTGAATAAACTTTGACATGTGAATATATGCATAAGCAGTACCTTTTAGGTATATACAAAGGTGTCCTAAGTTGGTAATCAGTACCTTAAAAAAAACAGAATATACCAAACATAGTGTAAACTGTGACACAAATGAAAATAGATTTGAATTAAGAGGGAAAAATTCCCACTCACACTTTGGAGAGCTAATAGTGTATAGCTCAATTTGATCGCCTGTGGGGTCCGTGGAGGCGACCCTATCCCTTCTTTTTGCTGGATATTGTTGTCTTTAAAACTCTGAAACGTTAAAACATATATATGGTGCAGTACCGTATGGTTCCAAATATGTGTGAAAAAGAACAGATTTGTACTCACAGACACAGAGCCATCCACATCGGCTCTGATCACGGGTATATGTGGTTAAGGACCACACACCTTCTTTAAGAGCAGGAACAATGCCACCAGTGTTTATAGAAATATAAGTATATTTATTACATAAAACTATTTTTAACAATAAAAAACTATATATAGCAATATAAAAACACTGTGTGGGCATAAAAAAGTCCAAATAAATAAAGACCGGTATTCTCCAAGTTCCAGGACGCGTTTCGCTTCAACAGCTTCTTCAACTGGATAAAAAAGTCTCTATTTCTTCTTTGGGACCTGTTTCTGCTTTTATACGTCTTTAAGAGTCCAATCTTTGATTAAGAGTCCGTGATTTCGCGGGCTATCTCCATGGGAACGGTGACGCCCTGCGATTCACGTCTCGTTTTCGTGTATTTCCGGGTTTCCGCATCACTTCCGGTCACGTGTCTCTCGGCCGTTACGTCATGCGTTCCACCTTGCGGTTCACTCGGCCGATACCCAGAAGTGTGTGGTATCATTCCACAACGATGGGGGATAGATGTAGGGATAAGAAAAACATATACTTTCATAATGGCAAAAGTTCAAATGAGGGGAAAGACTGATTCTTTCTTAAATCTTATACTGAAAAAACGGGGGATAAATATATATGATTCTGAATGAATGGGGCCATAAATATATTACAAAGAGACCAGTAGTTTTATATAGAAACGTTGTAGCAACAGGGGAAATGAATAATATACATGTATAAATAACCAGGACCATAAAGTGCATGAATTTTTCATAGTGAATCCTTGCTATAGACGTCCAAACGGGGCATTAATAGAGAGATCTAATGTGGCAACTAGGCAATTAATCATAGAACTGTATACATAACCAGGACCATATAGTGCATAGATATAGTCATAAATAAAAATATCCTATATATAAAAATAACAGTATCGGAACTACAAAGGCATACAAAGACTTAATTAAAATCTATCATAAGAACGATAACCTCCTAAAATTGAAATAAAACATATATTTATCTTAAAAAGTGGCACATCTCAAAGTCCGTGTTAAGACCATATGGGATGAGCGTGTTTAGTTTAAAAATCCATTCCATCTCGTTCTTACTCATTCTTGTATCAAAATTTCCTCCTCTCCAATCTCTTTCTAGTTTTTTAATCGCAAAGAATTGGGTACCGGCTGTTTCACAATTGTGGTGAATTTTGTAATGGGCCGAGACACTGTGGTTCTCAAACCCTTTAGATATATTCCTTCCATGTTCTTCAATTCTTATATGCAGTGCCCTTGTGGTTTTCCCTATATATTGTAAACCACAAGGGCATACCATGCAATAAATGAGATTATTGGAATGGCAAGTCAGGAGTTCTTTAATTTTATATTTAGTTCCGTCTTTGCTAAAAAAATGATTCAAATGTCTCTTTTTGCTGGTAGTTCTTTTGCATGCTAGACAGCTTCCGCATCCAAAAAAACCTTTTTCTAAATTTAAAAATGTGTCATTAGTTTTTCTTTCTTTTAGGAAGCTGGATGTAAGTGCCGTGCGTAAATTGTTTACTCCCCTATGTATAAATCTGGGTCTTTCAGGGAGGAAGGTTTGTGCTATCGGGTCTTGAAGGAGAATGGGCCAGAATTTGGAAATGATATTTCTGACTTTATGATTTTGCGTGCTATAATTGCATATGAAGGGGATTTCTTTAAGTTCATTGTCATTTTTTTCTTTGTATTTTAAGAGCTTCTCCCTCTCCATTATTTTTACCTCTTTCCTAGCTTCTTCCAATTTTATTTCCTCATAGCCTTTCTCTATGAATTCTTGTTTAGTCTTATTTGATTGGGTCTCAAAAGTGGTGAGATCCGTGCAATTTCTGCGAATACGCAGGAATTGCCCTCTAGGGGCGTTCTCGAGCCAAGGGGCAAAATGACAGCTTTCTCTACCTATGAAACTATTAGCTTCTACCGTTTTGAAGTGATTTCTGGTCTTAATACTACCATCTTCTATATATATTTGTAGGTCCAGAAATATGATTTCTGATTTGCTCCAGTTGTTGGTGAGTGTTATCCCCCATGTGTTGTTATTTAGATAATTTAGAAATGTCATCAAATCTTCTTCCTCTCCTTCCCAAATAAAAAAGATGTCATCAATGTACCGGCCATAGGTGACCAAGTTCTGCCTCCAGCCATGCTGGCCGTAGATGAACTCTTCCTCCCAATGGGCCATAAATAAATTTGCATAGCTGGGGGCAAACTTGGTCCCCATGGCCGTACCATTGATCTGGAGATAAAATTCTTCTCCATACCAAAAAAAGTTATTCTTTAGGATTAAATCCATACCTTCCAAAATATAATCTATTTTAGTGCTTGTTAAATCTGAGGTATTGGTTAAGAAAAATTTAGTGGCATTACACCCGTAACTATGTGGGATATTGCTATAGAGGGCCGTAACGTCACTAGTGACTAAAAAACAGTTTGGGTTCCAAGAACATTCTTTTAAAATATTTAAAATGGAAATGGTATCTTTAATGTATGAGGTAGTTTTCTTAACGAGGGGTTGAAGGTGAATATCTACATATTGGGATAACCTGCTTGATATTGAGTCTATCCCTGCTACAATGGGTCTCCCCGGAGGATTATTTACATCTTTATGAATTTTCGGTAAAAAATAAAATACAGGAATTTTTGGATATTTGATATTTAAAAAGTCGAATTCTTTTTCATTTAAAATATGTAACTCCTTACCTTTGTTAAAAAAATTTAAAAAGTTTTGATTCATGTTATTACTGGGGTTGTGATTAAGTTTTTGATATGTGTGTGCGTCTGATAGTAGTCTTTCGGCCTCTTTGCAGTATAGCTCTTTTGACATTAGGACTATCCCCCCTCCCTTATCTGCCGGCTTAATAACCAGGTCAGTATCTGATTTTAAATCTTTCAAGGCTTGTCTCTCTTGCATGGTAAGATTATAATTAAAATTATCTTTTTTCTCCAATTTTTTAATTTCCGTCATCACCATGGTTTCAAATGTGACCATTTTTTCAGAGATCATTTGTTTTGGATAAAATGTAGATTTTTCTTTTAATTTAGTGTGTCTTGTTTCCTCCTCTTGATTATATTGTCGTTCTATAGGGTTCCTAGCAAAGTATTTTTTTAGGCACACATTTCTTTTAAATTTATTTAGATCTATGTAAAATTCGAACTGGTTCAGAGGTCTATTTGGGGCAAATTTTAGGCCTTTTGTTAGCACTTTTTTATGATGTTCTGTTAGAATTTTCTGGCTTAAATTAAAGATCCCCTTTATGGGATCTAATTTCTTTGTGGCCTCTCTCGTTTTTCCTTTTTGGATATGTTTTCCTCCTCTAGTTCCTCTACACTCGAATTTCTTTGTCTTTTGTAAGGTGTTGTGATGTTTGTAGTGTCTTCCCTTTTGTGTCTCTCTTTTCCCCTGCTCCTCCAAAAATCCTGATCCTCAAATTCGTCTAGGGTTAGGAATCTGTTATGTATGGGTAGGGGTTCTCTCCTTTTTAGGAAATGGGCCGGTTCTTGGTATGGGGACCCATTTTCAATCTCCCTCCTTTCATTTCTTTCCTTTGGTCTCACATCTTTATAATGAGGTCTTCTTTCGTTTCTCTCCCTCGAGAGAGAGAAACGAAAGGAGACCTCATTATAAAGATGTGAGACCAAAGGAAAGAAATGAAAGGAGGGAGATTGAAAATGGGTCCCCATACCAAGAACCGGCCCATTTCCTAAAAAGGAGAGAACCCCTACCCATACATAACAGATTCCTAACCCTAGACGAATTTGAGGATCAGGATTTTTGGAGGAGCAGGGGAAAAGAGAGACACAAAAGGGAAGACACTACAAACATCACAACACCTTACAAAAGACAAAGAAATTCGAGTGTAGAGGAACTAGAGGAGGAAAACATATCCAAAAAGGAAAAACGAGAGAGGCCACAAAGAAATTAGATCCCATAAAGGGGATCTTTAATTTAAGCCAGAAAATTCTAACAGAACATCATAAAAAAGTGCTAACAAAAGGCCTAAAATTTGCCCCAAATAGACCTCTGAACCAGTTCGAATTTTACATAGATCTAAATAAATTTAAAAGAAATGTGTGCCTAAAAAAATACTTTGCTAGGAACCCTATAGAACGACAATATAATCAAGAGGAGGAAACAAGACACACTAAATTAAAAGAAAAATCTACATTTTATCCAAAACAAATGATCTCTGAAAAAATGGTCACATTTGAAACCATGGTGATGACGGAAATTAAAAAATTGGAGAAAAAAGATAATTTTAATTATAATCTTACCATGCAAGAGAGACAAGCCTTGAAAGATTTAAAATCAGATACTGACCTGGTTATTAAGCCGGCAGATAAGGGAGGGGGGATAGTCCTAATGTCAAAAGAGCTATACTGCAAAGAGGCCGAAAGACTACTATCAGACGCACACACATATCAAAAACTTAATCACAACCCCAGTAATAACATGAATCAAAACTTTTTAAATTTTTTTAACAAAGGTAAGGAGTTACATATTTTAAATGAAAAAGAATTCGACTTTTTAAATATCAAATATCCAAAAATTCCTGTATTTTATTTTTTACCGAAAATTCATAAAGATGTAAATAATCCTCCGGGGAGACCCATTGTAGCAGGGATAGACTCAATATCAAGCAGGTTATCCCAATATGTAGATATTCACCTTCAACCCCTCGTTAAGAAAACTACCTCATACATTAAAGATACCATTTCCATTTTAAATATTTTAAAAGAATGTTCTTGGAACCCAAACTGTTTTTTAGTCACTAGTGACGTTACGGCCCTCTATAGCAATATCCCACATAGTTACGGGTGTAATGCCACTAAATTTTTCTTAACCAATACCTCAGATTTAACAAGCACTAAAATAGATTATATTTTGGAAGGTATGGATTTAATCCTAAAGAATAACTTTTTTTGGTATGGAGAAGAATTTTATCTCCAGATCAATGGTACGGCCATGGGGACCAAGTTTGCCCCCAGCTATGCAAATTTATTTATGGCCCATTGGGAGGAAGAGTTCATCTACGGCCAGCATGGCTGGAGGCAGAACTTGGTCACCTATGGCCGGTACATTGATGACATCTTTTTTATTTGGGAAGGAGAGGAAGAAGATTTGATGACATTTCTAAATTATCTAAATAACAACACATGGGGGATAACACTCACCAACAACTGGAGCAAATCAGAAATCATATTTCTGGACCTACAAATATATATAGAAGATGGTAGTATTAAGACCAGAAATCACTTCAAAACGGTAGAAGCTAATAGTTTCATAGGTAGAGAAAGCTGTCATTTTGCCCCTTGGCTCGAGAACGCCCCTAGAGGGCAATTCCTGCGTATTCGCAGAAATTGCACGGATCTCACCACTTTTGAGACCCAATCAAATAAGACTAAACAAGAATTCATAGAGAAAGGCTATGAGGAAATAAAATTGGAAGAAGCTAGGAAAGAGGTAAAAATAATGGAGAGGGAGAAGCTCTTAAAATACAAAGAAAAAAATGACAATGAACTTAAAGAAATCCCCTTCATATGCAATTATAGCACGCAAAATCATAAAGTCAGAAATATCATTTCCAAATTCTGGCCCATTCTCCTTCAAGACCCGATAGCACAAACCTTCCTCCCTGAAAGACCCAGATTTATACATAGGGGAGTAAACAATTTACGCACGGCACTTACATCCAGCTTCCTAAAAGAAAGAAAAACTAATGACACATTTTTAAATTTAGAAAAAGGTTTTTTTGGATGCGGAAGCTGTCTAGCATGCAAAAGAACTACCAGCAAAAAGAGACATTTGAATCATTTTTTTAGCAAAGACGGAACTAAATATAAAATTAAAGAACTCCTGACTTGCCATTCCAATAATCTCATTTATTGCATGGTATGCCCTTGTGGTTTACAATATATAGGGAAAACCACAAGGGCACTGCATATAAGAATTGAAGAACATGGAAGGAATATATCTAAAGGGTTTGAGAACCACAGTGTCTCGGCCCATTACAAAATTCACCACAATTGTGAAACAGCCGGTACCCAATTCTTTGCGATTAAAAAACTAGAAAGAGATTGGAGAGGAGGAAATTTTGATACAAGAATGAGTAAGAACGAGATGGAATGGATTTTTAAACTAAACACGCTCATCCCATATGGTCTTAACACGGACTTTGAGATGTGCCACTTTTTAAGATAAATATATGTTTTATTTCAATTTTAGGAGGTTATCGTT
Source organism: Pelobates fuscus (assembly GCF_036172605.1). Taxonomy (NCBI): domain Eukaryota; kingdom Metazoa; phylum Chordata; class Amphibia; order Anura; family Pelobatidae; genus Pelobates; species Pelobates fuscus. Next base: position 342,881,126 of record NC_086318.1, on the reverse strand, counting down.
CTTATGATAGATTTTAATTAAGTCTTTGTATGCCTTTGTAGTTCCGATACTGTTATTTTTATATATAGGATATTTTTATTTATGACTATATCTATGCACTATATGGTCCTGGTTATGTATACAGTTCTATGATTAATTGCCTAGTTGCCACATTAGATCTCTCTATTAATGCCCCGTTTGGACGTCTATAGCAAGGATTCACTATGAAAAATTCATGCACTTTATGGTCCTGGTTATTTATACATGTATATTATTCATTTCCCCTGTTGCTACAACGTTTCTATATAAAACTACTGGTCTCTTTGTAATATATTTATGGCCCCATTCATTCAGAATCATATATATTTATCCCCCGTTTTTTCAGTATAAGATTTAAGAAAGAATCAGTCTTTCCCCTCATTTGAACTTTTGCCATTATGAAAGTATATGTTTTTCTTATCCCTACATCTATCCCCCATCGTTGTGGAATGATACCACACACTTCTGGGTATCGGCCGAGTGAACCGCAAGGTGGAACGCATGACGTAACGGCCGAGAGACACGTGACCGGAAGTGATGCGGAAACCCGGAAATACACGAAAACGAGACGTGAATCGCAGGGCGTCACCGTTCCCATGGAGATAGCCCGCGAAATCACGGACTCTTAATCAAAGATTGGACTCTTAAAGACGTATAAAAGCAGGAACAGGTCCCAAAGAAGAAATAGAGACTTTTTTATCCAGTTGAAGAAGCTGTTGAAGCGAAACGCGTCCTGGAACTTGGAGAATACCGGTCTTTATTTATTTGGACTTTTTTATGCCCACACAGTGTTTTTATATTGCTATATATAGTTTTTTATTGTTAAAAATAGTTTTATGTAATAAATATACTTATATTTCTATAAACACTGGTGGCATTGTTCCTGCTCTTAAAGAAGGTGTGTGGTCCTTAACCACATATACCCGTGATCAGAGCCGATGTGGATGGCTCTGTGTCTGTGAGTACAAATCTGTTCTTTTTCACACATATTTGGAACCATACGGTACTGCACCATATATATGTTTTAACGTTTCAGAGTTTTAAAGACAACAATATCCAGCAAAAAGAAGGGATAGGGTCGCCTCCACGGACCCCACAGGCGATCAAATTGAGCTATACACTATTAGCTCTCCAAAGTGTGAGTGGGAATTTTTCCCTCTTAATTCAAATCTATTTTCATTTGTGTCACAGTTTACACTATGTTTGGTATATTCTGTTTTTTTTAAGGTACTGATTACCAACTTAGGACACCTTTGTATATACCTAAAAGGTACTGCTTATGCATATATTCACATGTCAAAGTTTATTCACCAATTGTAAATAGGAAAAAACACTATTGTTATAATCTAATATTTTATAGCGCTTCACCAGTACACTACCACTGAACTCACTCTTAAAGATAAGAACTTGGTGTTAAAGCTGCTCATCCGCTATTCACTTTTTGCAATTTAGCGCTAGTACTACCCTGTTTTGTTTGCACTTCTATTACTATAATGTGTTCAATGCATACTGCACAGCAGAGATTGCCGCTAAGTTACTCCACTAACTACATATTGTATACATGTGCGATGTTTCCTCTTGTTCCACACTACACCTTTTAAAAACTTGCGCAAGTGTTATCTGCCAACCATTTATTATGTCAACCATGTACTAAGCTATTTATGTCAACTGCTATTGTGGCATGACATAACTGTCTGTTCACCTTTGCGCAAAAAAAATAAAGAATTTTAAAAAAATAAAAATAAACCCAGATCACGTAGTCTTTGTAAGAAGTAGCCAAGGCATGGATGGGACGAGGCAGGTTTTGAATCTCTTATATGGGTTACGGGGGAGGATGCCTGGTGTGTTCCTGTCATTGTCTTCTTCGTCGTTCTGAGGAGGTATGATTTTCCTCCTGAATACCTATCTATGATACAAGCACTCTACTCCAACCCAGTAGCAAAATCGGCAAATAGTGGCTTTCAATCAAATCAAGTTAAAATTTCTAATGGTACCGGCCAAGGATGCCCACTCTCGCCGTTTTATATATTTTAGCACTGGAACCATTGGCATATCTAATTCGTGATAATCCTGATATACATGGAATAAAATGAATGGACTAGAATATAAACTCACACTTTTTGCAGATGACATATTTATGACATTAAAACAACCCAATATTTCTACGGCAAATTTTCATACAACACTAGAACAATATAGAAAATGTTCCTTTTACAGGCTTAATGTGACGAAAACACAAGCTATGGAACTAAATATTCCACCTTCTGTTTTAACTATTTTGAAACAACAAATCTCTTACGATTGGAGACGATAATTATTTCTGGTTCAGAAACTGTTTTTCTAAACAAAAGAACGGTACAGCCATGGGGAGCAGGTTTGCACCCAGCTATGCCAATCTTTTTATGACCGAGTGGGAGGAGAGAGATTGTGTGGAGCGGGTATGCCTGGGTGAAAAGCCTGGTAACCTATTATAGATATTTAGATACCCCCTTTTTAATATGGAATTGTCCAATTTATAATTGTTTGCCCTCACTGACAATGGTCGATGGGGTGCCTATTCCCATAAAACTTTAATGAACTGCTCACCCCGCCTCCTGACCTACCAGTCTGATACGTCACGTCCTGTGAAAAGTGACTGTTGCAAGTTCAATATGATGAAACTTGACAGAAATGCGGCAGCGAGATAAGGCTAAACCCATCATGCCATGGAAGAGGTTCGTGACGCGTCATTTCCAGGTGATGCGCGTAACCTCGAAACAATCAGGAAGTTGAACAGCACACCAAATTCCACTAATGAGACATAGACTGCCTCTATAAACTAGGACATTTTCCATGAGCATCCACACTTTCTAAGGAAGCCCAATCTGGGTGAAACACATCAAGTGGTACTGGAGCACTGTATTTCTTTATTACATTTGTTTTTTTACTATATATATATATACACACATTTACTTTTAATGAATAAACGGTTGATCTATATAGTCCCTATTGTTTTTATTTTCATCCTGATGCTGTTCTGCTATATTGAATCATGCATATCCCAGGTGGGGATTGTACCATCATAGCTGCATACTACCAGAGCAAGTTATTGCTCTGGAAATTTTAAGTAGCACCATAGCTACATACCACCAGAGCAAGTTACAGCTCTGGAAATGGTGAGAAGGATACCTCCTTTTTATTATGATATTTAATTCAAATATACTGTGCCATTGGGTCTTCTTCTTTGCTTTTTCTCTGCATGGTTGTGTATTCAGTGTAATGGGCTTCCAATTTTCATCACACATCCCAAGACGGGGATTATACCGTCCAAGTGCTATACAGCAGAGCTCTCAGTAGCTCTAGAAAGTGTGAGTTAGTCTTTTATTGGGTTTATTGCACTATTAACCTTTTTTATTTTGTTTTGTTCTGAGGTTATCATAAGACAGAAATTATTGACCTCCAATAAGTGTATGTATATATCTTATTTTTGTACACACTATATTTTGGCGCGGTTTACCACATACTTTTTTCTCATCTTTCGACTCCACAAGGAGAATTCCTCAGTGCTCTTTTACTGTATACAGAAAACATTGTTTGGTCCTATTTCTTGTATAGTAGTGACAAAATTTCATCCTGTGTGCTTACTGAATAGTGTACTTTTGTATTTATTGTATAAATGTATATGTGTTTTCATTTGTAGAAATCATATACATTTGATTAATGTTCAGTTTAGAATGATATTAGATGAACCAGGGTGGATGCAAAACCTTTTCTTGACCAGAAGGATAACATCTACATGTTTTGAAATCCATCTGAGTATATGTATTTAATATATACCTCCAAAGTGACAAAATATCTACAAAGCATGTTTTAGGGCATTATCATTTCAAGTGCAATTTCAAGTATAAATTGTATGTGTAAATTGTATGTGTTCATCAAAATAGTAACTTACTGTGTAAGGCTAGAGGAACTAATGACTTAAGAATTACATATTATCATGATTGAAAATGTAAAGGAAATGGAAAAGTGAAAACAATTTTGTTTTTGCTGCCAACACAAGTTTCGGCAGTCATAATAGACAGTATTAAGGATTTTGTGTCATCCCTCATTTTACCAGATGTCTGAAAGACTATGAAATACTGAAAGACTATGAAATATTTTCATATAACATGCATATGCAGTAATACGAGATGTATACAGATTTATTAAAACTTTACAAATAAGCCCATTACAGTCCTTAATGCTTAAAGGGACACTATATTCACCCAGACCACTAAAGTTAATTGAACTGGTTTTGGTGTAGTGCAGTGGTGTATCCTGGTTTTGTGCTGCCCTAGGCATGACAAAACTCAAGCGCCCCCCTGCACCACCCCAACCTTCCCCCCTGCCCTGCCTTCTAAATAAAAACACATTCACTGACAGACACGCATAAACTAGCTAACAGACATACACACTCACTAACAGACACATACAGTCACTAGCAGACACACACATTCACTAACAGACATGCATACACTCTCACTAACAGACACACACATAGTAACACACTCCCTAACAGACACACTCCCTGACATAAACACACTGACACACACACACACACACTAACAGACACATACTCACTCACTAACAAACACACACACTCACACACACTCTTACTTAGCCGCCCACCTGCCTGGACTGTTAGCCGCCAGACTAACAAGGCATTTCCCTGGGCATTTGGGGGCGCCCCCAAGGCAAATGCCTTGTTTGCCTCATGGCTAATACGGCCATGGTGTAGTGTCCATATTGCCCTTAGAGAAACTGTAATGTTTAAATTGCAGGACTAAGACAGCCTCTACCAGACAGCCACTAGAGGCACTTCCTGCCTGCTAGGTGCCATCCATGAGGACATCCAGTGTCAGTTAAATCCCCATTGGAAAGCATTGCAACTTGCAGCGCTAGCTGTCTGGTAACGTTGTATAAGGTGGAGCACCGACTATAGCATTACTTACCTGATCTGTGAGCCAGCCGGCTACTCCACTCAAGACGTGCACAAGAAGTGTCTCTGATCTATCTGAGGTGCAATTTCTGGGCTATCTAGTTTCTGCTAATGGATTTAGTATGGATCAGAGATCTCCCTCCCCGGTCCGCAGCCACTGTGCTGGCAGCCGGCGGGGGGAGGGAGGAGAGAGGACCCGGGAGCTCAGTCTGCAGCTCCTCTGGGTCCTACTCTCGCGAGCACGGAGCGTTGCCGTGGTTACCACGGCAACGCTCCAAAGGACTAGAGTTCACTCCTACCACTGAGACCACCAGGGATCCCCACCGGACCATCAGGGATCAAGAAATGTCCCCCCTCCCTTCTTACCTTTACTGGGGGTAGGGGGGACATTTCTTGATCCCTGGTGTAAAAAAAATATTAAAAAGCCTCCCTACCCTCCTTCCCCCCATAAACACACTGCCCCACACACACACACATACACTGCAAGCCTCTCACACACACACACTGCAACTCTTACACACACTGCACCGCCCCACACACACTGCAACCCTGACATACACTGCCGCCCTCACGCACTCGCACACACACACACTGCACCTTTCACACACACTTCACCCCAACACATACCACTGCTCCTATGCCCTATATCCCAGCAGACCCCAGGTAAGTTGTCAGCTGTTCTTAAACGGTTTGACTACTTACTCTGGGATGGGATCCTGGCACTACTGGCACCATAACTACTACACTGAGCTGTAGTGGTTATTGTGCCTGGATTATTTCTTTAAATAATCTACAAGTGCCCCTCCCGAGATCAGGCTCTGGATCCGCCACTGGTGCACCTCCAGGTCCTCCACTGTCCAGCCACGGCCATTGCAACACTGACCAACACACACAGACACACTGACATACACATGCACCCACACTCTCTGATAGACAGACACACACACTCTCAGACAGACACACACACTCTCTGACAGACACACACACTCTCTGACAGACACACACACTCTCTGACAGACACACACTCTGACAGACACACGCATAGACACTGACAGACACTCACTGACAGACACAAACAAACTGACAGACACACACACACTTTCCACATTCTTACACACACCAACATCATATGATTTATTGCTCCCTACCTTTGGGAGCTGGTGTGGGGCCTCTTCTATCAGGAGCTTAGTCTTCCTGCTCCTCACGCGCGCAGTTTAGTTATGCCAGGTGCCGGAACTTCTGATGGCGCACTCGAGGGAGCAGTGAGGAGCAGGAAGACTGAGCTCCCTCGCTGCCGCAAGGGACTTCTCCTCTGGCTGGTACTGGGTAAATTTGAGCAGAGTAGGCACCTGCAATGTAAGGTACCTAGTATGCCTTAGTAATCATGGCAAACTCGCGGCTCGCCGGGCCTCAAAAATATTAATTGTGGGCCGCAAGTTTGACATGCTTGCCCTAGAGCAATATCTTTGCTGTTTTGTTTCCCACCACCAGCATGATTAGGCTGTCTTGCTCCCTAGGGCTCAATTTGTTCATAATAATCCTGCTCACAAGTCTTCCAGTAACAGTCTTTTTTTACATTGTTGATGGCCGGCATCCTGTTCTCCACCTCTGCATTCTCTTTGCAGGGAATGCCGGTTCAGGACGAACATTTAGCTGGTTTGCGTAGGACTTGGGAGCAGGTACAGTGTTTCTTGGTGGATTCTTGGTGGGTTTCCGCATGTGATATTCATGCCCCTCACCTTCTAACGGAATTCTACTCCTGCTTTTATGGCAAGCCTGTTCCTGCCTGGTAGGAATGTCTTCAAGGTGGGTATTGCAGTATTAAGAACACACTCTTAAATGGGTATGGATAGTACCAGGCTCCCATTGGTCTATTTTTGGCGGCCCCATGCACACACGTTTGGGGGGCGCAGGTATGACATGGACCAATCAAAAGTGATTTAAAGGTATTAAAATCTCCCTAGCTCTGTACACTGTGCCCTAGTGTGATTTCTGTCCAAGCCCCCGTTAGTGCGTTTCTTAAACTACTACAATAATGGATTCTGGTATTGACCTGGGCTTTGTTACTCACTCTGCTTTTATCTTTAACCTTTTCTGTGTTGTTTGCCTGTCTGACTGATTACCGTGTACCTGACTCTGGCTAGTTCTCAGTTTCATTGTCTCTCTGTTACTTGGCTCACTATTGACTGCACTTTTTCTCTGTCTACATTAAGTCTGGCCATTCTGAGGCCCAGTTATACGTTATTTCCTTGTTTTGTTTCTTGCTGTCCTGAACTGTGCATGTTTGTGTGTTACACAGAAACACCGACCCAGGGCCAAGGGACATTAGTGCTGGGTTTGGGTAAATAAATAAATAATTTTTAACTCCTTATTAGCAGGGTCATGAGTGAGGGGGGAGGCAGAGAAGCTATACTACTAGGAATACTGAAATGTAAGATTAAACCCCCAAAAGCAAAGCAAGCAGCCATGTTGAATTTGGTGGATCAGATGAAAAGTATACACAGGATATTGTTTATTGTGGCAGGAATATTTGTAATTTGTATCTTTACACCGAAAGCATAAAGAAAATAGTTTAACATGAATTCTAGTAATTATAACAATAAAATTGAATATATACATTTTCAGCATTGTGGCTAGAAAATTATATTATCTAAAACATGTAATCATGTTGTTTTTGCACAGTGGGTACTCAATAATTTGAGGGATGCAGCAAGGCAGTGACTGCAGGACTGAGAAGCTTTTCTACAAAACAATTTTCTTCAGCTATTATGGAGACTACAATTTGCATGTTAAAATGAATGGACTGAGTGAAATTTAGACTGATAGACACTTCCTGTACATGTAGTTTCTTAGGGTAAGATAATTGGGACTGTAAAATGGATAGGATAGGATAGAATGAAATAAAAAGTGCATGCAAGATTCTCAGAACAAAAATAAGGATAAGAGACTGAAAAGAAAATGATGGAAGTGATAGTTCAGTAATATAAAATTAAGTTGCTATACTTTTGACAGAGGTGAAATTAAAGGGACTCTCCAGTGCCAGGAAAACAAACCGTTTTCCTGTCACTGCAGGTCCCCTCTCCCTTCCCCCCCCCAACCCATGTTGCTGAAGGGGTTTGCCCTTCAATTACTTACCTGAATCCAGCGCCGATGTCCCTCGGCGCTGGGTCAGGCTCCGCCTACGCTTCCCCCCCCAACATTAGCCGGCGAGGGTGACCTATTGAGCATGCGCGGCCAGCAGTGGGGGAGACCTAATGCGCATGCGCGGCAATGCTGTGCACGTGCATTAGGCCTCCCAATAGGAAAGCATTGAATAATGCTTTCAATGCTTTCCTATGGGGATTTCGGCGACGCTGGAGGTCCTCACATAGTGTGAGGACGTCCAGCGTTATTATAACACAGACAGCCACTAGAGGAGGACTTAACCCTTCAAGGTAAATATTGCAGTTTATGAAAACTGCAATAATTACACTTGCAGGGTTAAGGGTAGTGGGAGTTGGCACCCACACCACTCCAATGGGCAGAAGTGGTCTGGAGTGTCCCTTTATTGAAACAGGACACAAGAGTTAAGAACAACTTGATTTCAGGGTACCTTGTTTTTCCATGGGGTGCAGGAGCCTGGGTGACAATAACAAGTGGCTGGGGACCTTCCACATAATCCCACTCCTCTCTCCAGCGGTACAAACACTGGCTGCTGTAGCCTCGTCCATTTAAGAAGCGCGCATGCATGACAACATCATGACGCTGATGAAGTTAAGGCCTGCCAAAATTGGTTATTTCAAAAATTTTGGGGGTGTGGCTATAATGTTAAAGTGCCAGACTAGAAATAGTTTGCTAAGGCACGGGTCCTTGCCCTGTTATAGTTCTATGTTGATTGCCAATAAGCAGGTTTTATTTCTCTCATAGTATTTCTGGTTTTTATCTTGGCTATTAATGACTGTTCGGAGAGCAAAAAAATGGGTCACAAGAGTATACTGAGAACAGGCAAGAGTATACTTCGGTGGGTCCCCGCTCAGATCTCAAGCTGGTTTTTGCTCATCTTGTGCCATTACAGAGAGAACATCTCTGAAACATATCAGAACATCTCTGAAATCCAGATCCAAAATGCCAGCAAGTACCTCATCAGTGAGGTATAGCTGATATCTCCCTAGGCACCGTGAGCAAGAGGTCCACGTCTGGATTACCCTTTAAACTTGTGGAGAGCAAAAAAATGCTCTTGTGCCATTACAGAGAACAAGACTGTTCTCTTATCTATACTCCTTGACTCTGTTATTGTACCTCACTATTCCTGTTCTCACACTCCACACAAAATACAAAATAAAATGTTTAGTAGATATACCCCAAACGAAAACTTGCACACATTTAATTATGCATTTTTTTCATTGGTGGTATATCGAAAAACAGCTTGCAAAACCTACAGTTCTCTTTTCTGCTGCCTTTAAAAACCCTCCCCTTCTAATCCCGCCCAGACATTCTGTGTCAACAGGTGCTCTTGACAGTTGCTGCTTTATGAGTTTAGCTCCACTGAGCTAGCCAAACCAGGAAGTAACAGGACTGCCTGGGTTAATTTAAATAAAACAAGTCAATTTATAAAAGTGTAAATTTCTATTGAAATATGCAATTTTTTCAAAATGAAAATTAGAGGACAAGCTCTTCACACATAAACCCTTTCAGTAATCTAAAGTGCTTTAGGGGTCTGGAGTGACCCTTTAAACCCAGCCACTCTAAAGTTTGGTATATGTTTTATTGTTGGTTATCTATTACACACTGCTTGTTAGGTTTCACAGTATTCCAGACACTTGCAGGTTAATATAACTTTCTGTGAATAATCACTCTTACACGCTATATATTATTTATTGTATTTCTCCCTGTGTATTGCAAACTGGACTCACAGTGTATGTTGTTCAGATTGTATTCTATCTTTAATAAGACTCTGTAAAACAGGGGTAAACAACCAGTATTTATTTCTTTTTTGCTTTCATGTTCCCCTAAGAAAGCATCGTGATTTCTTGGAGTATCCCCAAAGGCTGCTCAAAGCACTGAAACAAAAATTCATTTTTCAAATAACTCCCCGCAATAATTTGTAGCTGCTGTACACAAACTTTAATTGCTGCACAATCTGACTAGGATCAATCTGAGAAACATAATATATAACTTGTAGTGAAGGTTGGCAAAATTTACCTTAATACCAAGGGTAAAAGCATACTACATTTGTAAAGAACACAAAACTAGGAAAATATCACAAAATTAAAAAAATAAGACACGGGCCTTTCTGGAGAATACATTAAACCTACCCTAAATCACATTTAAACCATTAAAAATTAATATCTTATCAGTAAAATAAATTGAGAATTAAGAAGCTAGAAATTACATTATAATATTATAAAATTCCCCATTTGTTAGCTTGGTATAGTTCTCATGAGAGTATATGATAATAATTACTAAGACTAAGAGGAATATAAATCTTCCACAATAGTCTACACAGCATGGGTCCTCAAACTCCGGCCCCCCAGATGTTGCTGAACTACAACTCCCATGATTCTCTGGCTATCTATGTAATTCAAAGAATCATGGGAGTTGTAGTTTTGTAACATCTGGGGGGCCGGAGTTTGAGGACCCATGCTCTACAGACTTGTGCAACACGATGAACTTTATAAGTATGTCAATGTCAGGACTTCATTCTATCCAATTAATCTTTGTAGAGGGACTCTAAATGAAGCCCCTCCCCTTCCTCAAAACTAATACAACCTTTGTGGTTCAAACTTCAAGACCTATAGTCTAACCTTTGTTGGTCTTCTCAGCTGGTTTAATAATTATGGGTACTTGCAGGTCAGCCTTCACTTCAGTTTGCATGTTTTCCTTTGGCTTTTCCTGTGCTACAGGACCTTTGGATTCAGGATTTTCATCACTAGGTAACCGAAACTCAGGAACTATCCTTTTCAAGAGAGTCCAGACATCATTTAAATAATCATTGCTGAAACAAGATATAAATAATACAATATTATATAAAACGTGTATATGTACATAAAGGAGCTAAGTTATAATCTACAAATATATATGTATGGTTTATTACAATAAATACAAAAATACTTAGAGAGAGGTGTTAATGAAATGCCACGCTTTTATTCTACAGAGTCGTTTTGTTATTAATCGAATTACAAAGCTAAATAAGGCTCATATATTTCTATAAGATTAACATATGGAAATATATTGAGATTCGTATAGAAAAAAAATGGGTCATGTATTTGAGACACTTACACTGCAATCATATTTCTGCCTGAGACTGATATATAAAGGGAGTCAACTAGCAGCTGTGGCATATTTTATTGAGGTTAAAGGGACACTATAGTAATAAAGTCACCAAAACAACTTTAGCTTAACCCCTTCAGGACGGAGTCAATAGTGCACGTTCTGATCAAAACAAAACGTAAACAAAAACTGGAATTTGCGCTATATGTCTGTTCAACCGTAATTCCCCGCTGTCACATTAAGTGCACCCACACTTATTATATATCATTTTGTTCAGGAGAAACAGGGCTTTAATTTATCATTAACTATTCATATATAGAACATAATTTATTATGAATAAAATTTAGAAAAATTTGTGAAAATATGATTTTTTTTTATTTGTATTTCCGTCTGACATTTTAGCTGTGAATGTCATAATACTGTTTAACTGCAAAAAAATGCACATATTTGTAATCAGCGATGTCTCACAAGTACAACAGTACCCCCCATTAACAGGTTTTATGGTGTTTTGGAAAGTTACATGGTCAAATATAGAACTTCCATTTTTAAATTGGAATTTGCCAGATTAGTAATGTTACCTTTGAGACGGTGTGGTAGCCCAGGAATGAGAATTACCCCCATAATGGCATACCATTTGAAAAAGTAGACAACCCAAGGTATTGAAAGTGGGGTATGTTTAGTCATTTTTAGTAGCCACTTAGTCACAAACACTGGCCAAAGTTAAGAGAAGAGAATCGCGGCAGAGGTGAGTATCCCGTTCTATGCCGCCGCAACGGCTTTAAAGCTCATTTAAATAGGGACGGCATAGAACGCCGTAACGGCGTTAAGGGGTTAATGAAGCCGTTTTTGTGTATTGATCAGGTCTCTGAAGATTCACTGATCAATTATCTGCTATTTAAATTGTTAAATCACTTTTGTTTCTGTCTACACAGCTCTAGCCACACCTCCTCTTGCTGTGACTGAAACAGCCTGCATGAAAACAAAATAATTAGATGTAACTTACTTTAAAAGTTTTTTATCTCCTGCTCTGTGATTTGCTGTGAGTTACGTACCTGCAGGATCTAGCAAGCTATTCACAGAATAGGAGATAAGCAATTCAAAAAGAAACAGATTTTACAACAAAGGAAGTGAAAACATTAGATGACTGTTTACAGGAAATGTTTAGGAAGTCACATGCACGGAGGTGTGGCTAGGGCTGTATAAACAAAGTGATGTAACACCTAAATGGCAGAGAATTGAGCAATGAGACAGCAGGGCATGATCTGTACACAAAAACTGCTTCATTAAACTAAAGTTGTTTTGGTTATTATAGTATCCCTTTAATGTAAGAGAAAAAGAAAATGTAACTGGACAACTAAACATGTTGTAAAAATTCATATAACTGATAACATTTTTAAAAATGGTCAGCATATTCTTCTCTTTTTAATATACTGTGATCACATATCATATTTCGTTTCCCCACCTCTACAGTTGAATGGATGTGTTTGCTAGATAATGATTAATAATAGTGTAGCATTCATGCTAGGAGATTGCCGGAGTTGTGCATGTACTACTTTGATTCCTTGATACTAAAACCATTTCTCAATAAATAACATCAGGCTATATAGGTGAAGACTCAGAGATGTTATCTTGGCAAAGGGAGGAAGCACTAAGTATTGACTAAAAGGGTGCCGCCATAGTTGTGCAACACACATATTTAACAAAGATTGATTTATTTGTATTTTGGGGGGAGAGAGGGGGAACATGAAGACACAACGGGACCACTTTTGAGAAAGGTAAACCAGCCAAAACGCATCAAGTGGAGGTGGACTATCTTTTATTGTAATTGTAAGGTATTCTGTCCGTTTGTTTAATAAAGCCGGTGGTGATTTTACACACCTACATCCAGTAACTTGGAGTTTCATTTGGTGCTGCACCCTAAGAAAAAGGCTAAGCTGTGAACCTGCATATCCAGATCCTTACCAAAGTGGTCACCAATCCCTATGCTATTCAGCTGAGCCAGCTTGTAGAGTGGCTCAGAACCATGTGAGTGGATCCAACATTGATTTTATCAATTACCCAGTTTTAACTTTATTACCCTATGTGTATGTTTCTTTCTGTTTTTAGATTCATCTATTGTATGTGCTATTTGTGGTAACATTTTATTTACAGTGTGCTCTCACCACTATTTATTGTATATTTCACTGTTTTCTGTGTGTTTGGCATGATACACACAGTGATTGTAGCACCTTTTATGCTGTGTTTTACCAACTTTACTATTTATCATTCTCTGATAACCCTGTGTTGTGCTTGCAATTATTTGATATCCATGAGATCAGAGTTTTTTAAACAAAACTCCCTTTCTTACATTAAACTTTTGTTTGTCCTGCTATCTTGTCGGGCTCCTTTCAGTGCACCCGGATATCTTTGTTTTGAATGGTGGAATAGGAATCTGAAATTCTATCCCGGCCTCTGTCCATACTCACAGAAGCCAAACATGATTTTAGCTGGCTGCATTTAACAAAGGAGTTTTAAAAATTGCAGGACTGGTTCGGGAGATCAGCTGATCTTACTATTTGGCCAATAACTTCTGCAGCACCCTGGCCTGTGACTGCCATGACCGAAGTGCCTGACTGGTCCGTCTGCTCCTGAGTGTGGGCCTGTCTCAGCATGATGGGCCTGGAGCTAAAGTTCCACCCATTCCAATGTTAATCTGGCCCTGGACGCAAGTATTTTATTAGCCTTTATATATGTAACTATATATATGTAACTATATGTAACTCTAGATTGTTTTATGCTTGTCACAATTATTTACCAAGAACCATCTCTAATATGAGTGTTGATAATGTTAATAACTATCTGCTTTTTCCATGCAATAAAATTCACAACACATCCACTAGGATCCATATTTCTGCACATTTATAGCAGAAATATAGATCCTAGTGAAGCAGAGGTTACCCAACCCAATCTTCAAGTACCCACTACCAGTCTAGGATTTAGGGTGGTTATTTATTTTATTTTTTTCTAAAAATACCTTAGACACAACTGGGTAATCCCTAAGTCCTGGACTGTTAGGGGGCACTTGAGGACTGGGTTGGGAACCCCTGCTTTAGAGTGGCAACACCAACATGCCAACAGGACGAAGATAGAGACTATTGACAATGGCTGCTATTAATATGAAAGGCAGTAAATCTGTAAACTAAGTAAGCTGTAGAAGTTGTACATTATGATGTTTATATAAGCACACGGTTTGTATATTTACATTTTCAAACAGGATATATATTTTAGGTAAAATAAAAATTGTTACTTACTCAAGTGGAATGACCTCTGGTAGCCATCCAGTTAGAGAATGCATGACGGTAAATTCTCCCATGTCTTTTTTTGTAAACCCATTTGGGCTGTCAAGAAAAAAAAAGAGCGCTCTCATTTATAAAGAAAAAAAAAGTCCAGAATGTATTGTAGAAACGTACCATAAAAAGAACAACTAATAATTCATATATTTCCTTTCTGACAGATAATAAACAAAATAGTACATTAATAAAATAATATATATTGTACTGCACATTATTGTCAAACAGGGTTATTCATTAACTTAACACCCATTGTCACTGTAGTAAAAGGAGTGACATCTTTTGACAGATATTGCGTACGGTTAACATTACCTGGATGACACCCATGACGCACTATAATGAGCTATAGTGGGTATGAGTGACCTTTTAAGTAACTTTTGGTAAAAGATATACAATATAATATAAATAAATTAGTTTACACAGTGTGCAATATATATATATATATATATATATATATATATATATATTTATTTATTTATTTTTTTAACCCTCTACTTTTTTGATTTATTGAGCATAAAATGTTTGCTAGTGTAAAATCAGTTATGATAAATGCCTTGTTGAACAATACCTTACATTTCACAGTAGCAATTATGAAATTAATTAATTGGTACCATACAATTCCCAGGCAATCAAATTTCAAGTCTTACTGACTGTGGCATACATAATCTACTTTCTGTAGTTCATCTATGCAGCGCCGTTCTGATAACTTTTTTTTCTCTCCTGGAATTGTTTATGCATGCGGACATATGTCTGGATCTGTCCAAGGACATCCCAAAAACATCACACTAATATTCAGATATATTATGTAAAGTTTTTTGAAAACTGGAGTAAAAACAAACCCATAACTTTGCAAATAACACAAATTAATAAAGACATACATATATATCTATAGTTTCTGCATTCTTGTCTTTTGAAAATGTTTGCATTCACCAACATAATTCAACTGTAAATCCTATCATCACAGTATGATACAAAGATACACTTGAACGCTATGGGTGAAAGAAAAAAATAAATAGGGTGTAAAATCGACATACTCCACGCTCGCAAGTTTAATGATGGCTTTGGACAATAACATTGGCCATAATTCTCCTTCACAGGGTGTTGCAGGAACTAACAATTTGTTGTCTTCGCTGAATGGTAAAGTGTCATCCACAACAATTTTACGCCAGCAACCCTGAGAATGAAGCAGAAAAAGAAAAGTAATGAAACCCTTGTACGGGAATAAAAACAGTGATTCAGAACAAGTTATCCATCTCTCCTACACAAACACTCCCCTTGTTTCCCAGCTGTGGACCAAGCAAGATTACTGAATACTTAAATGAAGGGAAGTCACAAAGATTGCAGCTTAGAAACCTCACAGAAACACTCTGGGTGACAGGTACTGAAAGGCTGTACTAATTTCGTAACCCATGTACTTTATTTGTGACTTTTCTTGCTTTAATTTCTACATTTATATAAATATCTTTTGCCATGTGAAGTGGAAACATAATATTAATTCTTAACAACTGCAAAGGCTTTTAATTGTCTTGTATATAACAACTGAAAAACTATATTATTAAACAGAGCATTCACAAATTAAACAGGCGTGTAAACACAGGGACAAAAAACAGATTACACATAGGGGGTGTATTTACTAAACCAAAAAGGGTGGTGAATTGAAAACTGAATTGTAAAATTTATGCTATACAAAGAGGGCTCGTTTCCAACCTTGGGCTCATTCCCAATGCTGTAGCTGCTTTTAGTGACCAACCACTGCCCATTACTGTGCCTTTTTCTACTGGTTTCAAGTAGCACATGTTTCCCAACAAGCAGGAGTGAGGGAGCTGCTTGCTGCAGCTACTTACAGCCAGTCAGTAAGTATTGACTAATGCCTTCCATTTTTCTCTAAGGGAAGTCGCTCATCTCTAGTCAGTGACTGTTTTTCAACTGGTTACAGTTGGACATCATCCAACGCGCTGGGGGGGGGGCTAATGCGCATGTGCTGTGAGCGCCGTAAGTGCATTACACCCTCCTATAGGAAAGCATTGCTTCAATGCTTTCTTATGGCGATTTTACTGACGCTGGATGTCCTCATGTAGATCGTGACGATGTTCAGCATAATTTAGGCCACCAAACTTTTCCTAGTCTGATTGACAGCCACTAGAGGCAGTCTAAGTCCTGCAATGCAATCATTGCAGCTTCTCTAAAACTCCAATGATTTACATTGCAGGACTAAGTGGGACTCAATGAGTTTTAGTGGTCTGGGTGACTATAGTGTCCCTTTAAGTAGTGGCAAGTGACAGCTCCCTACTGAAACCAGTGAAATTCTGAAGTTGATTAAACTGCTACTCGCTAACAGTAGTGACATACATTTTAGTGAGCAGCAGCTGGTCAATATAAAGTAGCGACAAGATTGGAAACAAACCCAGCATTAGTAAAAAGTTATATGTTTTAGCAGTTAACAGTCTGTATGCCTTGATGAGGTATAAAAAAAAAAAAAAAATGCTTTTGAAAGGGGTTATTCACTAATTCACACACCATTGGGAATCCAACATGGAATTACAAACTTTAAACTGGACCTTTGATGCATTCAGCTTTAGGGTGAGCTACACCTCCCAGCATGATTAACAGTTTAGTAGAGAAACACCCCCTATTTCTCTTTTATAAAGGAATTTTTCAAAGATGAAAATTAGTTAATATAAGTTTCGGAGATTGTTGTATCCTTACTTTCTATCTCTATGTAAAGCTTGCCTTAGTATTTACTTGGTGAGAGATTTATTCGTGTTTTGACATTTTGTATGCAACTTGCATTTGACTATATAATAAATGAAATAACAAAGTTTCACCGTTCACAAATTTCAATATTTGAAGATTCAATGTGATAGGGCAACATATTTTATCCATACATTGTGCAGGTCAAACTGCTAGAGAATGCAAAAAAATATTATGTTATTGCTTTATTTTAGATCAGTGGTTCCCAAACCAGTCCTCAAGGCACCCATACCAGGACAGGATTTAGGGATAACCCAGTTGTGTTTTTTTCTAAAAACACCTTAGACACAACCGGGTAATCCCCAAATCCTGGACTAGTAGGGGATGCCTTGAAGTCAGGTTTGGGAACCACTGTTTTAGATAATATGCAGTCTGCAAGCACTTTAATCCATAAAGGACCAGTTGGTCTACTGCTATAATAAACTTTAAAAATTAGGGACCAGTTTGTGTGATCTTTGAACGGGTTAATTAAACACTGCGCATTCAGAATAACCTTAAAAATGTACAGTGTAATGTCTGCATGTGCACAAAAAGTTTTAAAGAAACAGTACTATGGGAATATATGGAAGCATAGTTGAAGATTTGCCTCTACAAAATCAGATCTTCTCCAAAAAAAGGAATTCTATAATACAATGGACTATATATATATATGTGTGTGTACAGGGCCGGCGCTACCATAAGGCGAATAAGGCATTCACCTGGGGCACCAAACTGTAGAGGGGCACCCACTGAGAGGTTTCCTGGTGGGCTGCCCTGCTGCTGTCTGGGGCTGGAATGCTTCTCAGCCACCCCCAGCGCAGCCATTCAGTTGCTAGGCTCATCTCGGCCATTTGCCTGCTCAGGGGGCGGGGTGTGCTATAACCCCAGAAACCGAGCAGAGCACTCTGCTTCCTGTAGGCAGGGGAAGCTGGGGCATGACCTGGTATCCCAGTTGTCCTCTACCTGTGAACATCGGAAGCTCTCTGAGGGGAACAGTAAGCAGCCTCTGCTCACAGTGCACTGCTCTCCTGCTCCCCCAGCAGAAAGAACACTTCCTGCAGGCTGGATCCCTTCTCCTTTTCACAGCACCCAGGTAGGCAAGGGGGATTGTTTATTGTATAAATGGTTGTAAATTGGGGTGTGTGTTAAATTGCTGTATTTGTGTGTGTAAATAAAGTGTGACTTTATGTAAAGTGGTGTGAACTTGTGTTTGAGTGACAGTGTGTGTGTGTGTGTGTGAGAGAGAGAGAGAGTGTGCAAGTGACAGTGCGTGTGTGTGTTTATGTGTGCTAAATTTCTGTATTTCCGTGTTTAAAGTAAAGTGTGAGCTTGTGTTTGAGTGACAATGTGTGTATGTGTGTGTGTTAGTGAGAGTGTGTAAGTGACAGTGTGTGTGTGTGTGTGTTAGTGAGAGTGTGTAAGTTACACTGTGTATGTCAGTGAGAGTGTGCAAGTAACACTGTGTTAGTGAGAGTGTGCAAGTGACACTGTGTATGTCAGTGAGAGTGTGCAAGTGACAGTGTTAGTGAGAGTGTATAAGTAACACAGTGTGTGTGTTAGTGTGAGTGTGCAAGTGACTCTGTGTGTGTGTTAGTGAAAGTGTGCAAGTAACACTGTGTTAGTAAGAGTGTGTAAGTGACACTGTGTATGTCAGTGAGTGTGTGTGTTAGTGAGTGTCTATTTTTTCCTTAATTGTGTGCGTGTGTTAGTGAGAGTGTGTAAGTGACACTCTGTGTTAGTGAGAGTCTGCAAGTTACACTGTGTATGTCAATGAGTGTGTGCAAGTGACACTGTGTGTGTGTGTGTGTGTGTGTGTGTTAGTGAGAGTGTGCAAGTGACACTGTGTGTGTATATCAGTGATAGTGTGAGTGTGTCAGTGAGAGTGTGTCTCTTTTTTCCCTAAATGTGTGCTTACTATGTGTCTCTCCTAAATGTCTCCCAGTCTCTGTTTCCTAAATATCTCAACAGTCTCCCTATCCTTTCCCTTAATGTCTCACCAGGCTCACTGACCCATACACACACGCAGACTGACCCATACACACACAGACCGATCCATACACACAGAGACTAACATACACACAAGACTGATTCCCCCACACACACCCAGACTGACCCCCCCCACATACACACAGACTGACCCCCCCACACACACATACTGACCCCCCCCACACACAGACTGACCCCCCCCACACACAGACTGACCCCCCCACACACAGACTGACCCCCCCACACACAGACTGACCCCCCCCACACACACACACACACACACACACACACACACACACACACAGACAGACTGACCCCCCCCACACACACACACACAGACTGACCCCCCATACACACACAGACTGAACCCCCCACACACAGACTAAACCCCCCACACACAGACTAAACCCCCCACACACACTGACTCACACTTACCAGCCGCTGCCTAGATGCCTCTGTGCAGAGCTGAGCTTCCTCTCCCTGTCTCTCCCCTGCGCTGCTCTCTGTGACTGGGGAGGAAGTCCTCCTAGCACAGTGCCCCCTCTGGCCGCATATGGGAACTTCCATCTATGATTCAACCCTTCAAAGAAAGATTTAGGTAGGCACCCGAAGGACCACCCACCTCTTTGAACTGCCTCCGGTCCGAAGGGCCCATCAGGCAAGTTGTAATCAGTGGTGGAACTGACAGTGCTTCTTCTGCAGCTTGTGAAGGGAAACTCCCTCTTCAAATTCAAATAGGGGGGGCAAGAGGGAACACTGCATGATGTAGGGGGTGCCATGGCCCCCTCCAGTGAAGCCACTGGCTGTGATAGATGCTGTGGACTGCTCTACTCCAGTGCGATGAAGTGATCTGATATCCCTTCCTCTAATTGCTGCAATGCCTAGATTACGGGTTGTCCCTCACCACCTGCAATCACCACTCCATTCGCATTAGCAGATATCTGAAGTCTCACTGCAACTCCTGATAGGTTAGAGCCTGTTTGGCTCTGGCAGCCTTGAGTGCTGTGCAAAGGCATCTCGAGTCCAATGTATGGCGCACATGCCATAGGTTGCTGATCCCTGATCTAGTGGATTTATTTCTAACTGCTATTTTTGTGTTTCTATAATAATGCAAAATTACTATAAATGTTCAAAACTGTTTACTTAACGAGTATTTGAGATCTTTACTGCATGAAATCCCCTTTGATATTTGTGCATCTTGTATATAATACAAAGTGTGTTACCACAAATACTAATGAAAACTGAATAGCTGTTGCCTATTCAAATTTATGAGAAAAGTACATCACAGTTACCAGTGATAAATTTATATCTGGTCATACATTTGCATGCCGACTCAGTAGTTTCTCTCCTCAAATAATATGGAGCATAATGACATAACGGTAATAAATTTTACTTTACAGAAGTATAGAGCCACAGGCTACACGGTGCAGGGTGAAGAGTAAGGTATATTTTATTATAGTCCAAAAGACAAAACAAAGAGGTTTGTTTTGTCTTTTGGACCACAATAAAATATGCCTGACTCTTCATCCTGCACTGGGTAGCCTGTAGCTCTATACTTCTGGATTTTTATTGGTGGCTTGCGGACCTCCTCCACAGAGCTCCAGTGTATCAAGATACTAGTGTGCAGCACTCTACTACCGACTTTACTTATATGTGAATAAGAGATGCTTTGGCATTTTAATCGATTATTATTATATTTTTAATATTTTGGTTTCATTAGTTATCAATCCAAACAGGTTATTGTTGTTAGTAACAATATTATGAATAAACATATCACACTTACCATCCAGTATAGCTTGACGACATATTTACCATAATTGTTATATAGCGGAATATGTCCCTTTACAGCTTTGCACAGAGAATATATGTGTTCCCAGGGCTTCCAAGCCAATGTAGGTGGATCTAGTGATGTTTCTTTGTTGGTCAATTTTGAGTTCAATATTCTCCAGACGTTACTTACTTCACTTATTATCCACCTCATGAGCTAAAAATAAGAAAGTAACCGTTAGTAGAAAGTACAAATGGGTTTAAAATTGTAAAAATAAATGATAGGTCTGAGTTCTTTGATGTTGACGTGGTTAAAAAAAAGCCTTACACATTATTTATTTGCTTAATTCAGTGATAAACCAATTAAATGTATTGGCTATGCAGGGAAATGTGGAGCATTAACAACTTGATATAATGGCAAAAATAGATGAGGTGGAAAATTGCGGATTTAGTAAAACTTTCCAAGTTTGGACATTTGCTCTAAAATTTCTCAATTTCCCAGAATTCCCTTGAGCTAAATCTCAAAATTTCAAGTATGCACTTTGTGCGATTGTATTATTATGATTATTGAAATTTATGCAGAGCCGGTATAGTTCACAGCACTTTACAATTTTAATGAGGGAGTATAACATAAAATAACTAATAAATAATCTATTACAAGCAACGAGAGGTTATTGAGAATCCTGCTAAAATGAGATTATGCTTATTGTAAAGTTAATTTCTGAATAAAATTCTACCAACCTCGCTTCCAATTAGGTGTTCATTTGCTGTTAACAGGTCACATGAGTGTTCATCTTTCATAACCACAGGAAGCTAAAATGATATAAGAATGCTATTAGTAATAAGCGTCAGCTATCTGGGTTGAATCAAAAATCTAACTGGTTCACACTCCTGGGCACATTTAAAGCAACAATCCGAACACCATACCTACTACAGCATGCAGTAGTTGTTATGGAGCCTGGAGCCTGGAGCCCCCCCCCCCTCTTCCCTCCCCCCTCCTCCCTCCCCCGCCAATCCCCCTAATGTAAGTGGTCAAACCATTTGCTAACTGACTTCTTATCTGGGGTACTCTGGATGTCAGTCCCTCCCTCTCCCTACCCTGTCTGGAGGCCGATATCTAATGATAGAACCTTTTGTTAGCTCTCCAGAGAAACTCTGCAGGGCACCTACTTAGCTAAGAATGTCAGCTGATCACTAAGGCAATAACTGTGCCAGGGTTAGCTCAGGTAAGGAGAGATTCAGGCAGTGGCCGAGGCAGGGACTGGCGCCCCCGTGGAAACCAGTTAAGAAGTCAAGCGGTTTGATCACTAACATTAGAGGGGCACCAGGCACCATAACACCATAATGCATAGTACGCTGTATTGGTTATGGTGCTTAAAGTATTGTGTGAAGTGAATATACTGATACTTCTATATCTCTGTTCATTAGTCAAAACTACAACAGAATGGCTGAAAAAGAAAAAAATCAAGGTGTTGCAATGGCCCAGTCGAAGGCCAGACATCAACCTGATTGAAATACTGTGTCGAACGCCAGCAAACCTTAATGAACCGAAGCAACGTTGTAAAGAAGAATGGGCCAAAATTCCTTCAAAACGACACTGATTAAATTATACAGAAAATAATTACTTCAAGTTATTGCTGCTAAAGGCGGTTCTACGAGCTACTGAATCATAAGGTGTACTTTGGTGTACTTAAGGTGTATGTTTTTCACAAATGGCTTCTCTGTTTTGGCTTTATTTGTGTTAAATAAATCATGATACAGTGGAATATGTCATGTGTTGTTCATTTGAGGTAGTATTTACCTAATTTTAAGACCTTCTAAGGAATAGATGTTATTATGTCCTGGAATGTAAACCATAGAATTGTATATACACACATATATATCAGATCATATTTTCTAAAATCAAATGAAAAATGTTGTTAAAATAAATAAATAATTTACACACAAAAAATACAGAGGACCCCTAACGCACAAACACAAATTTGCTAGTTTGTACTGATTGTAAGGTATTGTCTTGTAGACATTTGATTTCCTGTCATAGAACTTAATCAGTAGTTTTAGAACTTTGAAACAAGCACAGTGAATTTATTTTTGACGTGACCTGTGCCAATTGCAGGATGATGTGTTGAAAAGCAGCTAGGGTACTATAACTACTTATTGATTATGTTATTCATTCTGGTACAATGTGTTTCAAGTCACATTTACAGGATGTGGCAATTACAGGATTACAAAACATAATACAATCAATTCCTTGATAGGTATGCTGTTTGTGTTTGACACATGTTTGCAGCATGATGTTCTTTTATTGAGCTTTTTATTCAAGGTTTCTGAGGAAAGTGTGATCATCTGAGAAGACATCTAAATGAAAGGTTGCGTTTCATAGTATAGGATAAATCATTGTGAAATGTATTTATCAATGCTCAGGCTAACTTGGTGTTTTAAATTTGCCTGAAATTCCCTTAATTTACTGCCATTTGAGAAGACAATAAATTGATTGTCCTTAAAGGAACTTAAATTGAGAAGAATAAATATGAAAGCCTGTGGCTGCTCACTGTAAAAAACAAAACAAAAAAAACATAGGGTCCCCCCTCCCGAGCCCCCACCCGACCTATTGCCCCCCCCGCCCCCACCCCTGAGAGGCGGGTGGGTGCCATAAAGTAAAAGGATGGGGTGGGACCTATTATCCTCCCCCTGGGTGGGGGCTCTAAATACTAATAAGAGGGGGGGGGACCTAATATCCTCCTCCCTGGCCCCCACCCCTGAGCGGTGGGTGGGGGCCCTAAATACTAATAAGGTGGGGGACCTAAGGTCCTCCCGCATGGCACCCACCCCTGAGCGGCGGGTGGGGGCCCTAAACCTAATGTCCTCCCGCCTGGCCCCACCCCTTAGCGGCAGGTGAGGGCCCTAAATTGGAATAATGGGGGGACCTAATGTCCTCCCCCCTGGCCCCCACCCCTGAGCGGCAAGTGGGGGACCTAAATACTAATAAGGGGGGACCTAAGGTCCTCTCCCCTGGCCCCCACCCCTGAGCGGCAGGTGGGGGCCATAAATTGGAATAATGGGGGGACCTAATGTCCTCCCCTCTGGCCCCCACCCCTGAGCGGCGAGTGGGGGCCCTAAATACTAATAAGGGGGGGAACTTAATGTCCTCCCCCTGGCCCCCACCCCTGAGCGGCGGGTGGGGGCCCTAAAAAAATGTGTGTCCCCCCCGGTGACTAGGGGTCCCCAAACCCCTAGTCACGCCCTCTCCACATTTACCTGTCACAGCACTCTGATTGGTTGGTTTGAAATCCACCAATCAGAGTGCTCTGTGTCATTTTACACAGCATGGGAAAATTCCAAAGTTCTTTGGAATTTTCCCACGCTGTGTAATTTGACTCATAACTCTCTGATTGATGGATTAAGTAACCAATCAGAGAGTTATGAGTCAAATTACACAGCGTGGGAAAATTCCAAAGAACTTTCCCACGCTGTGTAAAATGACACAGATCACTCTGATTGGTGATTTCAAGCCAACCAATCAGAGTGCTGTGACAGGTAAATGTAGAGACTTACCTGTCTGTCTCTTCATTTACCTGTCAGAGCACTCTGATTGGATGGCTTAAACCCACCAATCAGAGTGCTCTGAGCCTAATTGCAGGTCGGGGCAAGACTTTATAAGCCTTGCCCCGCCCTGCAGAGCTCAGTCTGCGCGGATCCCTCGCTGGGTGAAGATGGATTAATTTTTTTTGCACTCGTTTTTCTTTTTTTATTGGGTTATTATGGATTTTTATTTGGCCTTTTTTGGGGCTGAAAAAAGATTTTAGAAGAAAGAAAACATTGAATGGTAAGTTTTATTTTTTTTTTACAGGTACTTAGTTAAAGGTCCCCCCTCATTATTGGGGGGGGGGCAATAGGACCCCCTTCAGGTTCAGGTTCAAGTTAGAAGCCCCCACTCGTGCAGCACGGGTGGGGGCTCGGGAGACTGTTTAATAGACATGCCCCTACTCACAGTATAGCGAGTAGGGGCATAATTTACTAATACTAAGTAATCTTTACTTAGTATTAGTAAATTTGGCTGAAAGACCAATTTAGGTCTTTCAGCCTTTTAGTAGATAGCTCCTGTTACGGACCTTCCACCGACCCATATTGGATTACAGTATGTTAAATTACTAAAGTCGGTTCTTTCGGTATTATTGTTACCTATACTCCATTTACACGAACAACTTGGATTATATTCGTGCATACGAACTCAGACCACCCGGCCCCTGGCGTGTGCCGCCACTTAACCCTTTTGACCTCGGAAACAACCGAACGGACGATCACCGGGAGGTTGCGGTTTGCGGTTAACCACAACTTTAATTAACTGCCTCAGGGTGGCCTCGTTCGTCGACTATTTTCACCGTATTCAAACTCCTGAACGAGGACCACCTACACCATGGCGTGTGTCGACAATTAGAACGTTGAGGCTGCGGTTAACCGCAGGCTAATTGGCCCCTTCAGGGCGGTCTACATTCGGTCTACATTCGGTTCACGAAGGGTTGGGACAACCAGCCAGAGAGCGGTATTCGGACAGCATGCTACCCGTGTTTCGCTCCAGGAGTTTTGAAACCGATATCCGCTTGCCTATTCACGAGTAGAAAATATGGCCGCCATCTCGTGTTCGGGACAAAGGGACACAAAAAGACTTATATACCAGAGACTGGCTATACCGTTCGTGAGGTCTGAGCGCTATTCGTCTATATGATGCGCTCAGACCCGAGCTATCTAATGAATGGTAGAATGTAAGGGGTATTTGGTAAACTGTTATTAATATATATTTTTATGCTGTTTTTACATGTTGGAAATACACGTGGGACTCTGGGCACTTGGAGATAATTGAATTGCCATAACCGTTAGAATCATTATCTCCGAGCGGGGCGGGGACTATTTCAAACGATGCAGTGTATTGTCATTGGTCAACTGTATGTATTGTCCCTGTATCCCATCAGGTCCAGAGGGGGCTGTCCCTGGACCTGGGATTTTGCATAAATAACGCTGTCCATGTGCCATTAAAGCCAGTTCGTTTTTGACCTTCAAATCGTAGCCTCGACTCGTTTTGTGGGAACCAGGGTATCTTAGCTAGACTAGAGCTAGTGGGATTGCTTCATATTCACAGGACTGCTGAACGGAACAGCGCTCCTCTCTCTCCACATTCGGGAACCAGGACATCCAAGCGGTCCAGCCTTCAGCTAGCCCGGAGGTAACCGTAACAGCTCCCTAATACCGTGGGAATTAGGGAGTTATCTACTTATTCATTCCTGTCATTACACTGACTGGCTAAGTAACTTACATCTTATATGAATGTATGTTAATTGATTGTTGTAAGTGTTGCAAATGCTTACAGCTGAATCCTGGCTATGTTTGTATACTTTTTATTTAAAATTGTGTACAGTGTAACATTCTTCATTCTTTCACTGGGTAAGTATATTAGTTCTTAGGCAATACTGTGCTTCGGCAACTTCGGCACTTCAGCACTTCGGAAATTCGGTAATTTGGGAATTTCGGGACTTCAACCATTCGGCAATTTGTCAATTCATCTGTTCGGACACTCGGAAGTACCCGAATGTCCGAATTGCCCGAAATTCATCCGAATTCACATTCGGACCGAAACGAATTGCACATGTCTAACGTGAACTGTGTATCCCAGTCAGAGAGAATGGAGTCATGGATACCATGTAGCCAGAAGATATTGTCATGAAAAAGGGGTGGTTTGTTTTGCTGTCAACATATCAACCACAACCATGAGGGTGTTATATCATTGAAAATTAGGTAATTCGACGATAAAGTCAACAGTGAGATGACTCCAGGGACGTGATGGTATTGTCAGGGGTTATCCTGACGGTTTTGTGGTTGTGGTTTTTGCTCTTGCACAGTTTGTAAAGGAGCTAATGTAGTCAACGACATCCTTTTTGAGGGATGGCCACCAGAAGTTGGATGTTATAAAGAGTTTTTTTTTCTTACCATCATGGCCAGACCTGGGTGCATGAAATTGATAAAGAATTTAAAGACAAAGAGTTTTGTTTGCATAACTTTTATCAAGAGATAATGGGTATTCGTATGGAGAAAGTGATAGGCAAGTGGAAGAAACAGAGGTTTTAATGTTTTTCAAGACGGGCACGATGATTCTCAAAAAGTGATGATTTTGCAGAATAGTCTCTGCCTTCCTTTTGGGGTTTAGGTTCATTGTCTGTAAACATTTTGAAAAGAGCATCTGATTCGATATGTGACATGAAAGATGAGCCGAGAGAAAAACAAGGAACAACAAGCCTGATGTGGGTTGAGATATGTGGCAATGTGGATATATTTCAAATTATTGTGGTCTGTAAAACTGTGATTTGATAATGAGAACCCTCCAGGAGATGTCTCCATTCTTCAAAAGCTCTTTTCAAGGCTGTGGCAAAAGTAACCTCGCCACTTGTACTTGGAGGGGCCTGCTTGCCAGCCTTCTGCCCACAGACTATTGGCCCTGCAGGGAACCTGTAAAAGACTACCGAACTTGATCAACGACTGTTAGCACTGATTTCCCTGGAACTGTTTTTGGCATGGTCGGTCAAAACTATGACTTCCAGGAAATTCCTGAACCACTGAACCGATCTAGGTGATTTTTGGATATGTTGTTCACCCAGTTCGGAGATATCAGTGGATTATATGTGTTATGGGGTTTTGTGTGTTTTTAAGGTACTTTTTGGGGTTTTCATAAAAAGTTTTTCTGTGCTTGGAGATAATTGGGTTAGATTACTACAGTTCCTGATTCAATTTTCTCCCAAGCACAGAGGAGGGATTCTATTGTTTGTGTATGGGTGTGTCTTACTGTCTGACTCTGGTTTTATTGGTTTGTTCACTTTGTGTCCCTGTGTCCAACAAGGTCCACTTGGGTGTCACCCTTGTTGGGAAACTTGCATAAAAGGCCAGTGTGCCTCCATTAAAATTCTGTTCCTACTTACCCTCAACATAGAGTCTCATCTCATTTGTAGGGGAAACGGCTGTATGTATCCTGGGGATTGCTATATCACTATACTCCCCAGGAATTATAATCACTAGCTCTTATAAGAGTAGTTCCTCCTACGCTCTCTGGGAGTAGGAGAGGTCTGCCCACTGGAAGCTGGTCTTGAGTCCAGGGTGGGTGAAGGATGGTGAGACCCCGGCGCAGCTCCATTGCTGGACGTGGGGTCTGCAGTGCTTATGGTGTCTGGTAGAGTGCTGGAATTCCTCGGTGAGCACTAGGAGCATCGATTGGCGGAGGCACTCGGTTGGAGTGCCAGGCGGTCCATCACAAAGGCTAACAATTCTTTTCAAATAAAAAAGAAAACTTATTAAATCTGAAAAATTCAGAGTAAGGAAAAAAAATGGTCAGTGTTGGTGGAACCAGTTCCACCGTGGGCCTGAACCCCTTTGAACTGCAACAAAGTAAAAAAAATTAGAAGAAATCTTAAAAGTGATTCCTCTCTGGTATTTAAACAGAATTAATCTTTGATAGAAAGATGTTATGCCCGTTGACACTTGGTAGGAAATAGATACAAATTTAACAGCAGGAAAATAAATAAAGTATTCAGTGGCTCACTGAATTATTATTGTCAATGAGACCTCAAGGATATAAAGTATTCCTAGTGTTAAATGGTAAATGGTAACCTTCTAGAGCTCAGCTCACAGTCCCAAATTCCTAATACTAAATGATGAATAAAGTCTATTGAGCCACTGGATACTTTATTTATTTCCTGCTGTTAAATTTGTATCCATTTCCTACCAAGTCTCCACAGCCATATTACCTTTCTAGCAAATATTTATTCTCTTTAAACACCATAGAGCAAGCATGTCAAACTCGCGGCCCACAAGGGCCATCTTTGCGGCCCGGCAAGCCACGAGTACATGCTGGTGTTATAGCAGAGTAGGCACCTGCTTTCCCCACATTGCAGGTGCCTACTCTAACACTTACCCGGCCTCCTCACTGCTCCCTCGCGCGCGCCTTTTGCAGTGAAGCCAGGCACCGGAATATGACGTCATATTCCGGCACCACTAAACCGCGCGAGGAGCAGGAAGGAGATCTCCAGACAGAAAATACCCACACTAGCTGCCAAAGGTAGGGACCAATAAATTAAATGATGTGAGTGCAAGAATGTGTAAATGTGTGTGTCAGTGTGTGTTTGAGTGAGAGTGTGTGTGTGTTTGTCAGTGTTGCATTGGTTGCGACTGGACAGTGGAGTACCTAGGGGTGCATGGAGGCACGTAATGCCAAGTGACATCGACGTTCTCCATATTCACAGGATTTCAAGAAGTAGCGGGAGGATCAGATTTTGCACAGGGTGGTAGAGGGGGGGGGCTGGAATTTAGTAGAGGGGGGTGCTGTGGTTTAGTAGAGGGGATGATTTTTTTTTATATACTGTACTTTTTAAAATAAACCTACATTTCTATGAAAATTTAAGGGTTGTTTTTTTTTTTTTTTTTTGGGGGGGGGGGGGGGGGGGGGGTTTGTGGCCCTCATAAACTTAAACCTTTTATATGTGGTCCATGCCAGACTTTGAGTTTGACATGCTTGCCATAGAGGAATCACTTTTAGGATTTCTTCTAATTTTTTAACTTTATAACAATTCTTTCTCCAGGACATTGTAATGGTAATGTAATGTAAGGGACAGCTTCTGTGACTAGAAGGCAAGAGGATGAAGAGCACCGGTTTTGTCATCTCATTGTGATAGTATGACTCCTGTGGAAAAATCGGAAGTGTCAACCTCCATGAAAAAGGGTTTTGTTGATTCTGGCAGTTGAAGGTTAGGTGCTTTACACAGATATTTAATTGTAGCAAACACTTTCTGTGTTAGAAGCATCCAGCATTACGTATCTTTTTTAGTAAGTTATGCAAGAGATTGGATTACTTAATTTTAATTTGCAATTAATTTTTGCACTTGTTTTTTTGGTTTGTGCTACGGGCCACTTAAAAAAAAGATTCTACCTTACGAGGATCCAGAGAGAAGGAGAAAACCTAGAAACTGCGCACAATCTGTTTCAAAGATGCATTTTTCAATCTTTTTCTAGAGTTTATGTTCACATAATCATCCAGTACCTCAGTCATCTGTAGACAGTTGGTTTAGAGATCGGGAGAGAAGGCTAATATTGTCTTAATAGATGACACAAGATACTGATCCAGGAGGTCTCTGAATGTATTATTGAGGGACTGTTGAAAAGATGCTGGAGCATTAGAAATGCTGTAAGGCATAACCAAATATTTGTAGTTCCCATTCTTAGGGGGAATCAGAAACGAGCGTTATAACAGTATGTACTTTGATAGCATCAGAATGGTAAGTGCAGGGCTTCAGGTCAAACATCAGTGCACAGGATGTACTGAAGGAATGATATTTAGACCTATACAATGTGAATCATTCTGGTAATAGGACCTGAGGTTCGCGGGTTATGGTGTGATCCTCAGGGAGAGGAACCAGATGTGCCATTACAGATAGTTGTGGTACCCCAGATTTGGGGACAACTATAATTACAACATTATAGTTCTTGTAGGGCTTGAGATAGAGTGGATACCTGTTGTGTCAGAACAGTAAGAAAAAAGTGGATGGAGCACAGAATGTAGCAGGTAGCTGGAGAAATACACCAATGGGGATGAACAGAGATGTAGTCAGAGTAATCAAAAATTTAGGACAGGCAGCACAGGTTAACAAACGAAAGGACAAGAAGGTGGTCAGATAACAGATACATTTGATTAAACTAGGATAAGCACACTGAAGTGAACACCACAGTAAGCGCAGTACAACTGAGCACTGAGGACTATGAGACAGGCTGTTACATATGTGTAAGAGGATACACCCTCTCCATGTCATTCATGTGCTCCTGATACCTCTCTCTGCTTGCACCACCCCCGAGAGTGTCCTCCCATCATGCGCACACATAGGAAGGCTGAATCTGTCAAAGACCCATTCCACCCACCACATCAAATTGGAGAAGCCCCTCTCTGCCAATTTGCGAGCCTCGAGGAGATTGCTGTACAACCATTTTAGTAGGGAAGTAGGTTCCCTACCAGTTCAAATTAGTTGTGCCGAAAACCCAGGAGGCATGCACCGGTTCTGCATCGGGAGGGAGAAGCGGAGTGGCAGATGGAGATAAGCCTTGGGAGGTGTTGGAACACACTCTCATATTTTTTACAGAATATCTTCTAATTGTGTGGAGAATCTATGCCACTTATAGATCTCCCTTGCCAAGACTGGGTTTCACATATGTGTTCCAATTTTCTGATCCTCTGTCAAATGAACAACAAAATGGGATTTTGAATGTTTTTTTCTTGACAATGCTGTACGTTTTCAAGCTGTGAACTACGCAATAACAATTTATATTATAAAATGAATGGGGAGACCATGCATTTCATACATCAAAAAAGGTGAACTGATTTGCAGGACACCTCTAATGGTAATAGCACAGTATGCCTTGGGAAATTACAATGAAGATTGAATGCCATTATTTTCTTTCTAAAAGAAAGAAAAACCAAGTGTGATTGAGGATACCACCCACATCCTCTAAGTTTGTCAGACCCACTTCAAAGACAGTCATGCTAGGAATTTGACAGCGATGGAAGCCATCATTATTATTATTATTATTATTATTACGGTTAATGGTGCATGGAATAAAATAAATATGCATTGATGTATTTGCACAAACATTCTAAGTCATTGGAAAATAGATTACAATTTACACTGGTACTGAGTCACAGAGAGCAGAAACATTTTGGTAAAACAGAGTAGAACTTCATCAGAGAAGAAAGTCTGAGAAAGAACAGTATTGAAATAGCTTTTGATAGTTCAGTACACTATTATCACTTGGTTCAAGTAGTAAACATTATCAATACTATAACCTTTGTTATAATCATTTAAATGGATTACATGTACACTCGTGCATGGTAAAAACATTTGGTTTCTCCAAATCGATTTGCCTGAAAATACATTTTGTTTGAGGTGATTCGGGATTCATCCATATGGAATTTCGGTGAAGATGAATTTCCTCTATATGATCGCTTTGGGGAAAAGGATTCAGACAAACCAAAAAGATGCAAAAAAAAATTGGACAATCAGTGTACTGCAAAATATAAATATTAACAAGGTTATTCACTAAATTGAGAATTCCAAGTAAATTCAAAAGAGAATTTAAAATTTCAGTCCATAGCAGATGAACTGGAAGCATAGCTGAGATTGATCAGTTGATGCTGTACTGTCCAATTGAAATATTTTCGCCTCAAATTTGAATTTCCCTTGGAATTCTTACTAGTAAGTAACCCTGTATGTAGCATTTTTGCACCATTTGGTTCACAGATCAAGTGATAAAAAATATCAAATAGCAGAAAAAAGAAGGAGAACAAGAAAATCTATATTCATAGTATAAATATATATATTTCAGACACTGATCGTGTACGTCCCCCTCATTTTGAAATATTAGATGATCCACTGATCACAGAAAATTCAGAAGAATCACAATTTGTTGAAACCGAATATACAAGTCTTGTTACAACTCCATTTTGGTTTACTCCATAGGCTATATTTCAAACATGTTCATTCACTGAGCAATGCCGATGTTTATTAAAGTGTATTTCCTATTATACTCTGCCAGCTGGTAGACTTTTTATTATATATTATTTTGAATCATGTTAAAGTAGAAAGCTTGATTAAAGCAGTGTAGTTTTTTTTAAATAGGCTCTTCAGTATGTTATTCCTTTTTTCCTGTCTTCCAGTCCATTCTTCCTTTCTCTTCTATGTTTCTTAAAAAATATAAGGCATAGTAGAGACTATGTTGCCTTAAGTATTTTTACTCTGCTTGACAAAATATGACAAAGGGTGGAGCTTAATCAACCTCCACTTCTTTTGTCAAGTAAATCTTCACAGCATAATTATCTATGCTCCAATCTCACGAGGCTCATCTGTGTTTCACTGCTTATGGCATGCATGAGATTGGAATTGCATAAACTAAGCATATTTACAAGGTAAAAAGTGGGGCGCATAGATTAAAGGGACACTCCAGGCACCCAGACCACTTCTGCTCATTGGAGTGGTCTGGGTGCCAACTCCCACTACTCCTAACCCTGCAAGTGTAATTATTGCAGTTTTTTATAAACTGCAATAATTACCTTGCAGGGTTAGTAAAAAAATAGGTCGCAAGAGAATACTGAGAACGGGCAGCAACTGAAATAGCCTGCCCTTCGGTCGGTCACCGCTCAGTTCTCAAGCTGTTTTTTGCTCATCTTGTGCCATTACAGAGAGAACTTCTCTGAAACATATCAGACTGGTCCCACCCATACGGGCAGTCCAGATCCGAAATGCCAGCAAGTTCCCTCTGCACGAGAGACACAGCAACCCCAGACGATCGTTTCAGCCTTGTAAGGCATCATCAGTGAGGCATAGCTGATATCTCCCTAGGCACCGTGAGCAAGGGGTCCACGTCTGGATTATCCCTTAAACTTGTGGAGAGTAAAAAATGGGTCGCAAGAGAATACTGAGAACGGGCAGCAACTGAAATAGCCTGCCCTTCGGTCGGTCACCGCTCAGTTCTCAAGCTGTTTTTTGCTCATCTTGTGCCATTACAGAGAGAACTTCTCTGAAACATATCAGACTGGTCCCACCCATACGGGCAGTCCAGATCCGAAATGCCAGCAAGTTCCCTCTGCACGAGAGACCGAAGGGCAGGCTATTTCAGCTGCTGTCCGTTCTCAGAATACTCTTGCGACCCGTTTTTTCTCTCCATAAGTTTAAAGGGTAATCCAGACGTGGACCCCTTGCTCACGGTGCCTAGAGAGATATCAGCTATGCCTCACTGATGATGCCTAACAAGGTTGAAACGATCGTCTGGGGTTGCTGTATCTCTCGTGCAGAGAGAACTTGCTGGCATTTCGGATCTGGACTGCCCGTATGGGTGGGACCAGTCTGATATGCTTCAGATATGTTCTCTCTGTAATGGCACAAGATGAGCTAAAACCAGCTTGAGTTCTGAGCGGGGACCCACCGAAGGGCAGGCTATTTCAGCTGCTGTCCGTTCTCAGAATACTCTTGCGACCCGTTTTTTCTCTCCATAAGTTTAAAGGGTAATCCAGACGTGGACCCCTTGCTCACGGTGCCTAGAGAGATATCAGCTATGCCTCACTGATGATGCCTAACAAGGTTGAAACGATCGTCTGGGGTTGCTGTATCTCTCGTGCAGAGAGAACTTGCTGGCATTTCGGATCTGGACTGCCCGTATGGGTGGGACCAGTCTGATATGCTTCAGATATGTTCTCTCTGTAATGGCACAAGATGAGCTAAAACCAGCTTGAGTTCTGAGCGGGGACCCACCGAAGGGCAGGCTATTTCAGCTGCTGTCCGTTCTCAGAATACTCTTGCGACCCGTTTTTTCTCTCCATAAGTTTAAAGGGTAATCCAGACGTGGACCCCTTGCTCACGGTGCCTAGAGAGATATCAGCTATGCCTCACTGATGATGCCTAACAAGGTTGAAACGATCGTCTGGGGTTGCTGTATCTCTCGTGCAGAGAGAACTTGCTGGCATTTCGGATCTGGACTGCCCGTATGGGTGGGACCAGTCTGATATGCTTCAGATATGTTCTCTCTGTAATGGCACAAGATGAGCTAAAACCAGCTTGAGTTCTGAGCGGGGACCCACCGAAGGGCAGGCTATTTCAGCTGCTGTCCGTTCTCAGAATACTCTTGCGACCTGTTTTTTCTCCCCTTGCAGGGTTAACTCCGCCTCTAGTGGCTGTCTACTAGACAGTCACTAGAGGTCACTTCCTGAATCATAGCAAAGATTTCCTTTGCTAGAGCGTCGCTGGACGTCCTCACGCTGTGTGAGGACCTCCAGCGTAGCTCATTTCCCCATAGGAAAGCATTGAAATTGGTGGACAGTATATATCCTTGCATGCGCATTAGGTCTCCCCGGCCGGTGGGCGGGATAAGTCTCGCCCACCGGCCGACGGAGACAGTAGGAGGAGCGGCGCGGAGGAGGAGACAGCGACGAGGGACATCGTCGCTGCCTCAGGTAAGTGACTGAAAGGGTTTTCACCCCTTCAATAACCGGGGATTGGTGGGTGGGAGGGAGGGGGAACCTCCAGTGCCAGGAAAACGGATTGTTTTCCTGGCACTGGAGATTCCCTTTAATAAAACACATTGGGGGCTAGGATGAGAAAAAGAGTCAGATGGTAGGACAATAAAAAAAACAAATGTGCCCATCACAAAGCTGAATTAAGAAATCACGAGTCGTTATGTCAGAAGCTTTGTTAAGCAAAAGAAATATACTACAGTGCCAAGATTAGCCATTGCTGGTAAATATCTTGCAAATGTTTCTCTTTAGCTAGAATTTCCACTTTAAAATTAAAATAAAGCTGTCTGTTTCTGTAACTGTTATTCAACTTAAGAGTAGGTGCATGAAGCACTGCATTCGCAAAGACAGAAATCCACAGTTTAGAAGTACACAGGTAAGAACGTCCTTTAACCTGCAATTATCAGAGCACCTTTATTGCTTTTATATAAATGTGCAATAACAAGAGAGCTTGCTTAGGCCAGTTAGTGTTCTCTAACAGATTTTGTTCCAACTATCTCCAGGGATATCACTGACCATGAGGCATATGCCTTGTATTTTACCTTTGTCTTCCCTGTAATCATTTCGGCTACAGGCGCTCTTGTTGAAGAAAACAGAATAAGGAAGAAGAAACATATCTTACTGTGTTTGTAAAGACTTCATATGGCCTCTTCCACGAATGTATCTTTAATTGGGATGGTAGTTCAATCTTTCCTTCAGGATCCTCAAAAAAATGCTGTAGGGTGGATACAGTATTATTGATAGGGCATATTTTGTTAAAAAGTGATCATTTGCTAAACAATACATCACCAAGCATTTATTAAAATAGTTCACAATGTAAAACTGGCATTAAAACAAAATATTCAAATACGTATAATCATAACAAAGAAGAATAAAGATATATAGAGAGGTGGAGATAAAGGAGAAGAAAAGGTAGAGGAAAATGACCAAGGAGTGAAAAGTTACTTGAGAGGCTCAGGAAATGCCCAATCTCTAAGACTTGTGGTGGTTAAGGATTAATGTTATTGTTACTTTATATGGGTCACATATGTACAGTTAATTTATATGCTAGTGCCAGAAATACAGCTTTTTATTTATGACACTTATAGTATCCCTTTAAGTCCATCTCCAATAAGATACTTCACTTAATGAAGTATACAATTTCCATGATTGCAGGATTGCTGTTATAATTCTATGCGGCTTGATGAATACGTACAACTTTTGTGCGTATACCTTTAATATAACTTTGTCTATATGCCTGTGTAATGATTGTTGTTGTGACAATCTAGTCGTTGATCTAATATTAAATATTACATTGTATGAACCTTTAAAAAAATAATTAAAAAAATTGTTTTTAATAATTTGCATGTGAAGGCGTCTGCTTCAAAGCTTATTTAATTTGCACCTATCTTTTTTGTAAATCAATTGGCAAAGTGATAATTTGTCTTACTCAACAAACCTGATATTCTATTATTCATTCTGTCTATTTAAGCTATCACTTCCATTTTTCATGCAACAATAAGTAAATCAAAAATAACAATTGCTAGCTACAATTACATAGATTTTTGCCGTGTATGCAGATAAATTGTACTCTTTATAATAAACATAAGATTATATTTTCTTTCTTTCTTTTTTGTTAATCATTAAAAAGTCCTGTAGATTTACGTGGCATATTTGTAGAAGAACAGACACTATCACATTATATAATCCCTGCAAGCTAATCATTACGATGGGCACCTGGTATCTATGGTTAGATTGCCCTAGTGTAGAGTGCCACAAATAACAAATGCTTGGCATATATTGTTACCATTACCCAATTCACAGAGATTACTATCAGACAATTGTATTTATTTCACTGTAAATATATTGCTATGAGCATGTGGGATCTTTTCTCAATCCAACTTACTAGTGCTGGGCTCTTTCCAGGTTTATCTTTCTCTTTTCCAGCTTTTCCCATTTCCCACTTCTCAGAATTTATATCTGCCTCATTCCATTCAGGCCAAAGTGGGAGCTTTCCTTTCTTTATTTCCACAGACAGCACGCTCGCAACCATTGAAGCCACACTAAAAAATAAGAAGAATATTTTACTACTATACAGAGCGAGAAGTAATAAGAAGAAGACTAGCAAGAATGTGTGCGGTGCGATTCTCAAAGTCTTTTCACATAGACCCAAAACACAGCACGCAAATAAATTGATTCACAACATCAACAGTAATTCCAACACCAACAGTAATTCCAAAAGAGTAATTCTTTCAAAAAGACATTCTTTATTCCACCATCAAGAGGACCTGACAATGTTAGATGTCTTTGTCAAGCCCTTTAACTATAGAGACCATCACATTTCCAGAACAGTGACACTAAAATGCCAGTGGCGATATAAGTAAATTTTTATGTGTTTACGGACATTGAGATCTTGCATAACTATTGTTAAAAGGATATATACTGTCCACCAATTTGACATGTAATTGTAACTTGCACTGATGCAAGCTTGAAGACCATAGGCTTTAAAGGTTGAAGTAGAGTTTTTCAACCAATGTGCTTCTTGAAGTAATATGAGTTTGTCAGGTCTGTAGATAGGCAAGGATTGTTGTCCTCTTGATTGGAGCATTTGCTCCATTCCTGTTAAGGGCTCCAATATAAAAGTTAAGGGCCCAGTTAGTGAAGAAATATTATCCAGCTCATTGTTTCAGAAAGAGTAAGTGATGGTATGAAATAGTTGCATAGGTCCTCCACCCGTCCCAGTTCAAGATGGAAAAGTACTTGGAAAAGTACTTTGGTAGCAAACAGAAGGATTGGCAAAATAAAAACTATGACTGCAAAGTCCCAGCAAAGTCCCAGCTATATACAAAACTGGCAAACACCAACAATGAAGTGACAAAATAATATCAAGTGACACATTTTTCGTTGGAACCCTAGGTGATGGAGGTGCTTCAGCAACATTATTCTAATCAGGAAGGATGGGGTTGACGCAAAGGATCTTCATGCTATTCGAAAGTGAAGAGTGGCTGGGCAGGCAAGAATAAAATGAATGCCTTTGCTACTTAGGGAGATACAAAGAGGCACAAACTCTGTAGCTTCTCTTGTGGGGGAGGCTAGCAACATAACTGGATAAGAATGGGGGTGGATAAAAATAAATTGTCTTCAAGGTCAGAACCTTGTGGAGTGGAGGTAGGAGTGAGTAGAACTGTTAGGTCCTTTGCTTGATGTTTTTGCAGGCTTTTTGTGATCTAGAATTTGGATGTTTTGCGAAAAGCTTGAACACAAATTTGTCAGTGGTATACAAACAGGCAGGGGACACTCAGAGAGTTAGTCTGAAGTAGTGAGAGAAGAAGACAACTATATGTAAGTAGATAAACAAGGAAAAACAACAGAAAGGTTAACAAATTTAAATGTGTATTTAGTTTAGAAAAACAGCATTCCAAATATATTCCAATAAACCATTCTCCGGAAATCTATTCATAAACAGAATTATACATAGGACACAAGGTCACCCATTTAGGCTGGAAGAAAGAAGAATTAACAACAAGTATGTGGAATTCTCTGATGCAAGAAAATCCACCTGTGTAGATGGGTCCAGAAATTAGGATCCGTCACACTGGTGGAGGTACACCTAGTTGGACACTCCAGAAGTGTCCTGGGGCATAACCCCTATCCAAAAAGAAGAAGGCAAAATACTCAAATAGTTGGGAAAAATCCGAACTTACAGTATGAACTGGTGTATAGGGTAGATAAATAAACGTTCTTGAATCAATTCAGTAAATAGTTAGATAGCATAGGTATGAAATAGAATAGTCTATATGGTGCAATCCAGCCTAAATGGCTCACCTCTAAAGTATCCTAGTAATAAACAGCTACCTTCTAAAACTCTTGAGTAGCGACAGACTAGAGACTTTAATTAAAGGTACATAGGGTCAAGTCTAGTAGCTCTGAGAGCATACTGCAGGTATATATAGCCGAAATGAGTAACTAGGAGACTGGTCACTGGACAAAGCTTGAATAGTTGTTAAAGTGCCGTGTGACTAGTAGTATCGCTTATACAGCTATAAGCCTATGAATTCACATCCTAGAGCAAAATAATCAACCATTCAGGTGACATAACAGGCTTTCTGGAACATATGACTGCTGCTAGCTTGTATAGTATAGCTACTAGCACCTGTAAGGGATTGGTGATGTCCCTCTCAATTGCAGTGCAGCTAACTGTAACACAAAATCAAAATAATAGTGCAGAAAGCAGTACTATTATATCCCAATCTGAACAGTGTCAGAATAAACCCTTGCAAAGAGGTATGTAGTGACCAGTTGAGAGGCGAATAGAGAGTAAGAAATTAAAGTGAATCTATGTGCAGAACCATACTTAGGATGTTGGTTACCTGCACGTAGTGATAGATAGCC
Source organism: Pelobates fuscus (assembly GCF_036172605.1). Classification (NCBI taxonomy): domain Eukaryota; kingdom Metazoa; phylum Chordata; class Amphibia; order Anura; family Pelobatidae; genus Pelobates; species Pelobates fuscus. The sequence goes on along the minus strand of NC_086318.1, from coordinate 342,841,633 downwards.
CTAGTGAAAAGAAATAGAAAGGAAGAAGAGCCCGACGCGCGTTTCGGTGCTTACTGTGGTGCACCTTCGTCAGGGGATGATGATTTCAAGTCTCCTTTTATACGCATTCATGTAACTCATTGTTAGGGTTGGTCCTATCAGGAGCCAGTAATGTAAGCGTTTTGGGCGCCAAAAATCAGAGTATTCATTATGCTAATAAGTTGAGCAGCATCCACCAATCGCGCTATTTAGGCTCTGACGTCATTATTAGCTCATAATAACCCTTAGAGTGCCGTAATGTATAGTACTCTGTCAAGTATAGTTGATATTGAAGTGTTTAATGTAAATGTTGCAATGAAATATGCTTTTTGTCAGGGTACCTGAGGTCTCTACCTCTAAGGGAGGTAGAGACTTGATGGTTTATCCGTCCAGGCGAGCTGTTTCCTCCGTTCCTCGCGGTTCATCCAGCCACTTAAACACCGGCCGCGAGGAATCCACGTCCTTTTCTAGCAGGACGCTCAATACGTGACGTCATGACGCTATCACGAGCGACCTGTCACTCAAGTGTCCGATAGCCAATCGGCACTTGTCAGAGGCGTGCTTACCATCCGGAGCCAGGGTATTTAAGCTTACTTCTCTCTTCAGCTCATTGCCCTGTCGTGGTTCTAGCTTGTCTAGTCACTCAGTGCTCTGGTATTCTAGTTTGCTCTATTTGGTTTTGACTCGGCTTGTTGTACTTCCCTGCTTCTCTGTTCTCCCTTGACCCGGCTTGTCTCTCGCTTATCTGTCTTCCCGTTCCCTCGACCTCGGCTTGTCTCTGACTATTCTCTTTACTCTCGGTACGTTAGTCCGGCCATTCTAAGGCCCGGTATACGTACCTTTCCACTCTTTGTACTCTGCGTGTTGGATCCCTGTCCCGATCCTGACATTACGACAGGGCCAATGGATCCTGCAGGTACAAACAGTCAGCTTGGTTCTTCTGATCCCAGGTTTGACGCCATGGAGCATAGGATGGATCAGATGGCTCTAGCACTACAGGCACTTTTGTCTCGTGCTAGTAACCCACCTGAGGAGACACGTACTCCTTCTATTTCTCCTGCAGTCTCAGGTCTAGAGGTAGCCACTGTAGGTGCTTCTTCCCGTATTACCCCACCAGTACGTTATGGCGGGTCACCGGAGAAGTGCCGTGGTTTTCTGAACCAGATTAGCATCCATTTCGAATTACAACCCCGATCTTATCCTACAGATAGAGCGAAGGTTGGATTTGTTATTACTTTACTCATTGAGAAAGCTCTGAGATGGGCCAATCCTTTATGGGAGAATGATAATCCACTAGTCTATAATTATAATGCCTTTGTAGCTGCGTTTAGAAGAACTTTTGACCCTCCTGGTAGAAAGGTCAATGCAGCTAGATTACTGTTGCGCCTTAGACAGGACAATCGAACACTTGTGGACTATGCACTAGAGTTCAGGTCCTTGGCGGCAGAAGTTAAGTGGAACGAACAGGCTTATATAGATGTGTTTCTGAATGGGTTATCAGATGTAATTCTTGACGAGGTCGCTACTAGAGAACTCCCTGAGAATTTGGAGGATTTAATTTCTTTTATATCTCGTATTGATGAACGCATAAGAGAGAGGCAGAACACTCGAGATAGGACCCGCAGACCCTCCTTTAAACTAGCACCTACCTTTCAAAATTCTGAGTTCGAGGACTTACGTATTTCTGAACCTATGCAGATAGGCAGTACTCATCTCACAGAGAGAGAGAGACAGTACAGAAGAAGGGAGGGTTTATGTATGTATTGTGGAGTCAGAGGACATTTACGCCTAAATTGTCCTAATCGTTCGGGAAACGCTCGCACCTAAGTTTCTCTAGAGGACAGGCCTTGGGTGTTTCTACTTTGTCCTCTATTCACAACTACAAAGAGTTCAGGCTTCTGTTACCCGTTTCTTTGAGGTGGGAGAAGGGAGTAGTAAAGACTATGGCACTAATCGATTCTGGAGCTGCTGAGAGCTTTATAGATCAGGGTTTTGTTGCCAAGCATGCTATCCCATCCCAGTTAAAAGAGACACCACTGGCTGTTGAGGCCATCGATGGTAGACCGTTACTTGAGCCTGTTATTTTCCATGAGACCATACCGATTAACTTAACTGTTGGCATCCTACATAAAGAGGATATATCCTTAATGCTCATTTCTTCTCCGTCTATTCCCATAGTCCTGGGGTACTCCTGGTTGAGGAGACACAACCCTATTATTAATTGGGAGTCAGGGGAGATAGTTTCGTGGGGAAAGAATTGTCAAGAAAAATGCTTGCGGAAGGTCTTACCTCTCGGATTAACTAACACATCGACTACCTCTGACAATCCTACAGAGACACAAATTCCGCCTCAGTATCTAGATTTAAAGGCAGTATTTGACAAAAAGAAAGCCGATACCTTACCTCCTCACAGGTCCTTTGATTGCAAAATTAACCTACTCCCTGGTACCATGCCTCCCAGAGGTCATGTATACCCATTATCTACAAAAGAGAACTCAGTTCTAGAGGAGTATATTCACGAGAATTTAGACAAGGGATTCATCAGGAGGTCCTCCTCCCCTGCCGGGGCTGGATTTTTTTTTGTTAAAAAGAAAGATGGTTCTTTGAGACCTTGTATTGATTATCGAGGCTTGAATAAGATAACCATTAAAAATGCCTACCCGATTCCCTTGATCACCGAACTCTTCGATCGTTTGAAGGGCTCTACAATTTTCACCAAGTTAGACCTCAGAGGGGCATATAACTTGGTGAGAATCCAGCAGGGACATGAGTGGATGACGGCATTCAATACTCGATATGGTCACTATGAATATACTGTTATGCCTTTTGGGTTATGCAATGCGCCAGCTGTATTCCAGGATCTGATAAATGAGGTTCTTAGGGAATTTCAGCAAGAGTGCGTCATTGTATACCTAGATGATATACTCATTCATTCTAGTGAGATTGAGACTCATCACAAGCAAGTCAGGAGGGTTTTGCACAAGCTTCTCCAGCATGGCTTGTACTGCAAGTTGGAGAAATGTAGCTTTGATCAAACCCAGGTAACCTTTCTCGGCTATGTGATCTCTGGGGAGGGATTTAAGATGGATCCGGATAAACTCCACTCCATTCTAGAGTGGCCTTTACCCAAAGGTCTTAAAGCCGTACAGAGATTTATTGGTTTTTCTAATTATTATAGGCGCTTTATTAAGGGCTATTCTTCCATTATCGCACCTATCACTAATATGACCAAACAGGGGGCTGATACTAAGAATTGGACTACTGAAGCTCTCCTTGCGTTCAAAACTCTCAAGGAGCTTTTCGCTTCCGCTCCAATTTTAGTTCACCCCGACACTTCTCTGCCTTTTCTACTTGAGGTAGACGCATCAGAGACTGGTTTAGGTGCTGTCCTATCTCAAAGGTTGGGGGTTGATAAACCATTACATCCATGTGGATTTTTCTCTAAAAAATTGACCGGTACTGAAAGCAGATATGACATTGGTGACAGAGAATTACTAGCGGTTATCAAGGCTTTGAAAGAGTGGAGACATTTATTGGAAGGTACATTACATCCTGTTACCATTCTAACTGACCACAAAAATTTGTCTTATATCGGAGAGGCTAAGCGGTTGTCCTCCAGGCAGGCTCGTTGGTCGTTGTTTCTTACCCATTTCAATTACGTTCTGACTTACAGACCTGGGTCAAAGAATTCTAAAGCCGATGCGCTATCTCGCCAATATGAGCCCTCTGCTTCAGTTGAACCACTTATGTCCTCCATTGTACCCAAATGCAATATTATTGCTAATACCAGTCTCAAAATTCATTCTCCGCTACTTGACCAGATCTTGAAGTCACAACATCTAGCTCCCGAAAACACTCCTGAGGGAAGAAACTTTGTTCCTCCTGAACTTCAACTGGAGCTCTTACAATGTTTTCACGAAAGTAAAATAGCTGGTCATCCTGGTATTCGCAAGACATACTCTTTGATATCCAAGGATTTCTGGTGGTCTTCACTTCGAAAAGATATTGAGGAGTTCGTCGCAGCTTGTGAAACTTGTGCCAAGACTAAACTACCTCATGCATCTCCATGTGGCCTCTTACACCCCTTGGACATTCCTGAGAAACCTTGGTCCTGTTTGTCCATAGACTTTATCGTTGATTTGCCTGCTTCCAAGAGACAGACTGTTATTCTCACGGTGGTGGATAGATTTACTAAGATGGCCCATTTCGTGCCATTACCTAAACTTCCGACTTCTCCTGAATTGGCGGAGATTTTTGCTAGAGAGGTTTTTCGCCTACATGGGATTCCTTCGGAGATTGTTTCTGATAGAGGCACTCAATTTGTCTCACGTTTCTGGAGATCCTTTTGTTCTCAAATGGGCATCAAATTGAACTTCTCCTCGGCCTATCACCCTCAGTCTAACGGAGCTGCTGAACGTACCAATCAAAAGATCGAACAGTATCTGCGTTGCTTTGTTTCCGAACACCAGGACGATTGGGTCGGTCTGATTCCTTGGGCGGAGTTCGCACACAATAACCTTGTTTGCGATTCAACTCGCTCTAGCCCTTTCTTCATGAACTATGGCTTTCATCCTTCGATTTTTCCTTCGGTTTCCTCTTCTCAGGGGATACCGTCGGTTGATGATCATGTCGCCAACCTGAAGAAATTATGGGATCAGACTCGGCAAATTCTGTTACATAGTTCCTCGTTGTTCAAGAAACACGCTGACAAGCATAGAAGAGCAGCTCCTGTTTTTGTTCCTGGGGATAGGGTATGGTTAAGTACTAAGAATATTCGACTAAAAGTCCCATCTATGAAATTTGCTCCTCGCTACATAGGTCCTTACAGGGTTCTCACTCGTATCAATCCGGTTGCGTATCGCCTTGCTCTGCCACCTGCCTTACGCATTCCTAACTCTTTTCATGTCTCCTTGTTGAAACCTCTTATTTGCAACAAATTCTCCTCTAAGGTCTCCTCGCCTCGTCCTGTTCAGGTGGAGGGTCGGGAGGAGTACGAGGTCAGCTCCATCGTTGATTCCAGAATTTCAAGGGGAAAATTGCAATATCTGGTCAACTGGAGGGGATATGGTCCTGAGGAGAGGAGTTGGGTACCTCAGGAGGACGTTCATGCTTCTCGCCTTCGCAGAGCATTTCACCTTCGCTTCCCATCTCGCCCCGGTTCCTTCCGCCCGGTGGGCGTATCTGAGAGGGGGGGTACTGTCAGGGTACCTGAGGTCTCTACCTCTAAGGGAGGTAGAGACTTGATGGTTTATCCGTCCAGGCGAGCTGTTTCCTCCGTTCCTCGCGGTTCATCCAGCCACTTAAACACCGGCCGCGAGGAATCCACGTCCTTTTCTAGCAGGACGCTCAATACGTGACGTCATGACGCTATCACGAGCGACCTGTCACTCAAGTGTCCGATAGCCAATCGGCACTTGTCAGAGGCGTGCTTACCATCCGGAGCCAGGGTATTTAAGCTTACTTCTCTCTTCAGCTCATTGCCCTGTCGTGGTTCTAGCTTGTCTAGTCACTCAGTGCTCTGGTATTCTAGTTTGCTCTATTTGGTTTTGACTCGGCTTGTTGTACTTCCCTGCTTCTCTGTTCTCCCTTGACCCGGCTTGTCTCTCGCTTATCTGTCTTCCCGTTCCCTCGACCTCGGCTTGTCTCTGACTATTCTCTTTACTCTCGGTACGTTAGTCCGGCCATTCTAAGGCCCGGTATACGTACCTTTCCACTCTTTGTACTCTGCGTGTTGGATCCCTGTCCCGATCCTGACACTTTTACAGGATACACATAATTGTATCATTTCAATCAACTTGTAAAATACATCCGACGAGTAAATGTTGTACTGGGCACTATAAATTGTTCTAATGAAATGGGTGACTAATTGAATGTTAGACTAGGGAAGAATGCAAATTAGTTAAGAGGATTAAATACCTCTTCGGGTAAATTGACCCTTGAAGTGCCATGCTCATACTTAGCATTGTTCAGTGCCCGTCCTGTATAAGACGAAATTATCACTTTATCTCTTATGGTAATATGATTGTGTCTTGATATCCATAGTTCTTATATGGGTATCACATATTTTATTTAGATCACTTAGGTACAGTGAATATTCAAATTTATACTAACCCTTTCAGTGCCCACATGCCTTCTATCATAAGTAAACACTTGCTTGATCCACACTAGCAATGAACTTGTGTAAAGATAGTGCAAATGAAGACTTAAAGCTATAATAATGTCCGGAAGATCATGACTCATCTAAGTAACTAGTAAAAAGGACACATTACTTAGGGCTAGTATGAGGCACTTAGGTGAGGATACCGATATGCTCGCGTTGAGTTCTTATGACTCACTCATACATCATGTATTTAGTCACGATAGCATTATTGGAGTATACATTAGTCTTAATGCTCACCTAGTGTTATATAGTGAAATACTACTATGGATGAATATTAAAGTGATTTAGAAATTATTTGCACCAGGGAGTTAAATAGCTACTGTAGTGATAATTAGGTCTTACTGGATTAGCACTCATTTAAGTCTAAACTTGGCCTGAAAATCATCTAGTGTGTTAATATAGTTGTCAAGATGGCGCCAGAAATCTAAATTGACAATACTTGGACAGTAGGAACAACCTTAGTAACTGCTATATGTGTTTCCCAAAGAAAGATCTATGCTAAAAACTATTATAATAGACATTCAAGGATTCGTAAGATGGAGTGTAAATGGAACAGACAGTGGAATATTCCTTCCAACTGAATGCAAAAATATTTACACTAGTAAATCTCAGATAAAGGATGTATATGAAAAGCCTTCATTGAGTCCTGAGGGGGAAAGTGTCTTTAATGTATAAATCCAATAACTCTCCCTTTGTAGTAGTTTGGTATCGATGTCTCCCTTCCTTGGTCCCAGATTTTTTCGATCCCGCTGAAACGTAGACCCTGTGCTGAGCCTTCATGTTTCAATTTAAGATGTCGTGAAATTACTGTGTCAGTCTGTCTTGAAGGATTCACTGAGTTGACATGTTCAAGGATTCGATTTTTGAAGGGTCTAAAGGTCTTACCTACAAATTTTAGGTCGCAGCTGCAGGTAAGAAGATAGATTAGTCCTGCGGTTTGGCAGTTGAAAAAGGTTTTTACAGTATGTGTGTTGGTATTGGTTGAATTCGAAAAGGTTTTAGATTTTCTTTGAATATATTTACATGCCTTACAGCGGCCGCATTGAAAGGTACCAGTTGCTGGAGTTTTGAGCCATGTACTCTCGCCTGTTGGTAGTGAGAGGTGGCTCGGTACCAGCAGGTCTTTAAGATTTCGGCCTCTTCTAGCTGTAAGTGACACATATGGCGTCAGGACTTCTTTGAGGTGTTGGTCTTGATAGATAAGGGGCCAGTACCTGTCTAATATATGTTTTACTGGATCCCATCCTGAATCGAAGGTGCCGATCTAATAATACTTTGAGTTGTATCTTTTGCAGATTTATCCTCAAGAAGTGGAATTCTCTGCCTGAAGAGGTGGTTTTATCAGCGTTTGTACAGATGTTTAAACAGCAAATGAATGGTAAGCTCTTAATAATCAGGGCTATGATTTTTAATATGTGAAATAAAAGCTTCTTGTTCAAAGGAGAGATCTGACTGCAATTCTGGGAACTTTTCCTAGTTTGTTGCAAAATTGGAAAGTGCTTCAAACTGGAATTTTGCCTTCTTTTGGATTAACAGCAAAAACTGATGTGAGAAAGACTGAACTTGATGGACTCTTTTCATCCTCACTCTCAGGTAACAAGAGCCACGACAGGACAAGGAAACAAGGACAAGCAGGAAGTATATATAACTTATACTGGGTTGTGATTGGTTACAGAGTACCATGATGTCATAAGTGTGTTTACATCATCAAGTGCCACATAGAGTGACATTATAAAAGGAGACCAACAGAAGGGTTCCATGTCATATATGATGTCATAATGAGGCACCTGGATGCAAAGTATGAGTGTGCATCAAAGCACAGGAGAGACATCATTTGTGTGATTGCACGGCGCAGCGAGGGATAGGTATTGTGACATTATCCCCCCCTTCCAGGATCACCTCCCTCTAGGACTAGGATGTGAAAGAAACCTTGCATAGAATTTACGACGTAGGATCGGAGCATGGATATCAGAAGCCAGAACCTAAGAATGTTCTTCCGAGCCGTAACCCATCCACTGTAGTAAGTACTGGACGGAACCCCTAGAAAACTGGGAAGTTTCTGGATCTCGTGTTCTTTCTCTCCACCAATCAGAACAGGAGCAGGAGGAGAAGTCATTGAAGTATACCGGTAGCACAGCAATGGTTTCAAAAGGGATGTATGAAACACATTAGAAATACAGAGATTACATCTAAAAGGTTTCTCTGCGTCTGTGAGCTTAGTGAGGCCTAATTACATGAGTTCGGAAAGTTATTCAGTAGAAGGTTCTGGAAAAGAAAAGGTAATTTTTTTTTTTCCCATATGAAATTTTTTATTTCTTCTTCATATAAAAGGTAGGGTTTGGGGTACAGAAACAGAAAAGGGGGGGAATGGAGGGGGGTCATCGATGGTACAATGCGTTGTGAATACGTTCGGATACAGTTAGGTACAATTGAGTACAAGCAGATACAATTGAGTGGCATAACACTTTTTGTATAGGCAGAGAATTATAAGGGGTTGCAACCATAAGATACTATAGTTTGTCATACGTTTAACGTCGATATGGTTCTCAGACGGCAAAGGGATGAGGTATAGGTGACTCGCTTCTGGTACCCAGCCAGCGAGGTCGGAGGTTGGCATATACTATTTTAGAGGCCTATTTAAGCATCGGCATGTGTACTTTTTCTTTAGTTAAATGTAGAAAAATAATCCAGGCACTCCAAGATGTTCCACAAAAGTAGGCAATTTGCCTACTTTTGTGGAACATCTTGGAGTGCCTGGATTATTTTTCTACATTTAAGTTGATATCTGGTCCCTTTGGTACTGGGGCTGATCCAGTTTATTGCATCCAGGATTCCGGGACGAGGTTTTGAGTGCATTTCCATCACCTATACATGGCTTCTTTTTCTTTAGTGGCATTTCTCTCACGTAATCTATTATCTATGTCAGACATGAACGTGATAGAGATCTTCTAAGCCCTATGGAAAGTACCTTGCAGTGACCTCAAATGCACAGACCAACACACTGTTGTTCCAATTAGTCTGAGAAGCCAGAGTACAGAATTCTATAGCATACTCTGCTATTGACCTAGAGCCTTGTTTAGCTCTCATAGGTTTCCTACCAGAATTCCTGGCTCTGCCAGGAGGACTAAATATATGCTTAAATGTCGCCATGAAACTGGGAAAATGAAATGTAAGTGGATCATCCCATTCCCACAAAGGATTGATCCATGCCAGAGCCTTCCATTCCAGTAAATTCATGATAAAGTCAATCTTGGCTCTGTCAGAAGGAAAGGTCTGTGGAAGTGTCTTGATTAATGAACCCTCTGCACAGAGCTGGATCCCCACTGTAATATAGAGGAGAAGTGAGGTGAATAGCAGAAGCAGAAGAGGAAACAAGAAGTATATATACCTTATACTGGGTTGTGATTGGTTACAGAAAACCATGATGTCACAAGTGTATATATGTGATAAAAATCGCTACATATACTGACATAACAAAGGAAGACCAATGGAAGGGTTCCATGTCATAGATGATGTCATAATGAGGCTCCAGGAAGCTAGAGATGAGTGTGTGTGCAGCAGAGCACAAAATATACATAATTTCTGTGCCTGGTGCTGTAAGTCAGTGTTCCCCAACCCCCGGGCCGCGGACCGGTACCGGTCCGTGGATCAAACGGTACCGGGCCGCCCAGGGGTGTGGGGTGTGCGAGCCTGCCGGCTAATGCAGGGCTGGCATTGCCCAAGTGCCAGCCCTGCAATGTGCCTGCGGACCGGCGGGGAGATCAGAGATCTCCCTCCCCGGTCTGCAGGCACATTGCTGACAGCCGGCAGGGGAGGGAATGAGAGAGGACCCGGGAGCTCTTACCTGCAGCTCCTCCGGGTCCTCCTCTCGCGAGATTTGGAGCGTTGCCGCGGTAACCACGGCAACGCTCCAAATCTCGCGAGAGTGAACTCTAGCCCTGTAACTGGGCTAGAGTTCATCTCACCACCGCTGGGACCACCAGGGATTCCCCACCGGACCACCAGGGACTAAGAAATGTCCCCCCTCCTCCCAGTAAAGGTAAGAAGGGAGGGGGGACATGAATATATTAATTTTAATTAAATAAATTTTTAAAAAGCCTCCTTACCCCCCATACACACACTGCCCCATACACACACTACACACACTGCCCCCCACACACACACTACACACACTGCCCCACAAACACTGCCCCATACACACTACAAACACTGCCCCATGCATACACTACACACATTGCCCCACAAACACTGCCCCCATGCACACACTGCCCCACAAACACTGCCCCATACACACACTACACACACTGCCCCACAAACACTGCCCCCATGCACACACTACACACACTGCCCCACAAACACTGCCCCCATGCACACACTACACACATTGCCCCATACACACACTACACACACTGCCCCACAAACACTGTCCCCATACACACACTGCCCCACAAACACACACTACACACATTGCCCCATACACACACTACAAACACTGCCCCACAAACACTGCCCCATACACAGACTGCACACACTGCCCCACAAACACTGCCCCATAAACACACTACACACATTGCCCCATACACACACTGCCCCATACACACACTACACACACTGCCCCCATACACACACTGCCCCCATACACACACTGCCCCATACACACACTACACACACTGCCCCACAAACACTGCCCCCATACACACACTGCACACACTGCCCCACAAACATTTCCCCCATACACACACTACACACACTGCCCCACAAACACTGCCCCCCACACACACACTGCAACTCTCACACACACTGCCACCCTCACATACACACTGCACCGCTCACACACACATACACACAATTTTGAGTCTATGTCTTTATGTGACTGTGTTTGTGATTTTCTGACTATGTATGTGTCTGCGTGTTTTTTTTAATATATGTGACTGTTTGGTTTTTTTTTGTCTTATTAAATCAAAACAAGCGGGCCACGGAAAAATTATCAAACGTTTACCGGTCCGCGGCGATAAAAAGGTTGGGGAGCACTGCTGTAAGTGACAGGTATAATGAAACTGGATTAGATACATTGTAGCTTGGGTTTTGAGCAGCAGCTATGTATATAATAAAGGCAACGTATATAAAACTGATAGTTCATTCAAATATTTGGTGTCAGTGTTATTACACATGGGAAGCACTATGAAATTTGCCGTTGGGCTTACACCATTGTTTTATTCCACCTAGAAACACCTCTGCAAGCACGTGCATATAAATAAACTCCACTATAACTTTTTTTTTTACAAATTTTTTTTAAACAAGTTAGTAGATATACCCAAAAACAAAACATGCTTATATTTTTTTTCCTGCATGTTTTCTTTAGGGTTATATGAAAAAAAAAAAAAAAAAGAAAAGAAAAACGTCTGGTAAAAGTTGCAGACCTCCTGTCTGCAGCCTTTGCAAGCCCTCCCCTTTTCCCCTAGCACATACTTTCAGTCTTAGTTGTGAAATACTCCATTAAAAGGCGCACACTGAGAAGCAACTGTTCGGGAGCCGTGAGCAAAACCAAACTGTTCTGAGAGCGGCACTCAATGAACATCTGTTTCATTAAAAGGGACACTCCAGGCACCCAGACCACTTCTGCCCATTGTACTGGTCTGTTTTTTATAAACTGCAATATTTATGCAGGGTTAAGTCCTCCTCTAGTAAAACACGAAAAGTATTTAAAATGATGCTGGACGTCCTGACGCTATTTGAGGACCTCCAGCGTCGCCGAAATCCCCATAGGAAAGCACTGTATAATGCTTTCCTATGGGGAGGTCTAATTCGCATGCGCGGCCATTGCCGCGCTTGCGCATTTGATCTCCCCTGCCGGCTGACGTCGACAGGGGTGTAGCGTGGGCAGAGCCTGACCCAGCACCGAGGGACATCGGCACTGGTCTCCGGTAAGTGACTGAAGGGGTTATAACCCCTTCAGCAACTTGGGATGGGGGGTTGGAGGGAGAGGGGCACTACAGGGTCCTGCAGTGCGAGGAAAACTAATATGTTTTCCTGGCACTGGAGAATCCCTGTACAGACGTTTTGCCTAGCAATCCTTTGAACATAAAGAGATGTCTAGAATTGGCTAAAAGACATCACCTTCTTTCTAGTCTAGGTAGAGTTCACTGCAGGAAGCTGTAATTACTTGGGAATTTCAAACATCTTGTATTTCTATATAAAGTTTACTGCATATCTGTTAACGCATTATCTATAAAATACATTACAAATGGGAGCTATCTTCACCCTGGGGAGAACATTTAAAGCACGGTACTCATATTCCTCTTTACAGCAAGGAAACAGCTGTAAAGAGGAACATGAGCACAGTGCTTTAAATGTACTCACAGTTGTAAAACAGATGTAAAATTGTTTCCTCAAATAGAGTTTAACAACTGTGCAATAACCTTACAAAAAAATAAAATAATCAAATGCTCCACGAGTTTGAAACCGCTTAAAATATCTGCCAAATGTATAACCACTGAAAACGAGTATTCTTCTGGTTTTAATTTCGAAATGTAACACTGAGACTAAATAGACTTGTTAGTATTCTCGAAAAATACTTGAAAACAAGAAGAATGCCAATTCCCCCTGGTAAAAACACTTTCTGATTAAATAAAACATTGAAATACTTTGTTTGTTGATGGTGACAGGAGCTATGCATAGGTATTTCACCTTCGATCAAAACATTTCTGGAATCATCGTGAAGACTTTGATTCATTTCTTTATTAAATTTGGGTGGATTTAGAATACTTTGTCCTCCCATCTGTTGCAGAGGAATTTGAAGACAACCAACTGCATTGCAGTCTGTTAATTTGGCATCGTCTCAGACTTACGTATCAATCTCCTTTCTTAAGGTGGCATCCCTGTTGAGATAAATATTAAATTGGCAAGAACTTCAGACAGCCTTGAAGGGCATATGGAAGTGTTAGGGAATGTGTAATGATGTTTAAAACTATAGCATATGAGCTTTGCAAAGCGTGGCCAAGGTTAAATATTACCAAGACTTGAAGTGCTGTACTAGCAATTATCTTACATCAATTATACACAAGGTCGTCAATGACTTATAATCTTACTGCTGTCTGAGCTTTGCTGTTTTGATGTAAGTAGAAATCTGTACGTACATGACTAATACTGTATGGTGCAGGCTCAAATAAAAAGGATGCTGTACTTTATATATTAACATGCTCAAGCGGACCTGTGACAATGTCACCTTCAGGTAGGTATATATCTAATCTATACACTGTGCTGGTAAAATCACATCATAAGTTGAAGGAGTGGATAAACACATAGATAGACCCTTGCCCCCTAAAGATGCTGGATCCCAAAGTACTCACAGGGTTATTCATTAAAATGAGATCTGTTGTGCATTCAAAGTGAATTTCAAGTTAAAAGGGACACTATAGTCACCAGACCAACTACAGCTTAATGTAGTTGTTCTGGTGAGTATAGACAGTCCCTGGATGCATTTTCAAGTAAATACTACCTTTTCAGAGAAAAGGCAGTGTTTACTTTGCCCCCATGGAGACACTGAACTTTTCCTCAGAGAGATGAATTGATTCAATGAGGAGGTGCTGACTGGCCACGCCGGTGTTTGGCACTGCCCCCACCCCTTCTCCTTTCTGATTTCAGCCTATTCAATGCTTTCCCTATGGGAAATCATTGGATTGGCTTAAATCATAAATTCTGATGATGTCAGCAAGGAGGCGGATCGGGGCGCTGGATACAAGGTAAGTTGCATTACCTTTTAAGGTGGCTAAGGGGGGACAAGCCACCTAAATGGTGGTTTTAACACTATATTCCTGACCCTATAGTGTTCCTTTAAGGCCAAAGTAGCCTGAACTGAAAATAGAACTGAATTTTGCTATTTTAGATTCAATTTTGAAATTAAAGGGAAACTCCAGTGCCAGGAAAACGATCCGTTTTCCTGGCACTGGAGGGTCCCTCTCCCTCCCACCCACCAATCCCCAGTTACTGAAGGGGTGAAAACCCCTTCAGTGACTTACCTGAGGCAGCGGCGATGTCCCTCGCCACTGTCTCCTCCTCCGCGACGCTCCTCCCTGTGCTTCCGTCGGCCGGTGGGCGAGACTGATCCCGCCCACCGGCCGAGGAGACCTAATGTGCATGCGCGGCAATGTCGCGCATGCGCATTAGCGCTCCCCTTAGGAAAGCATTAAAAACTAATTTCAATTCTTTCCTATGGGGATTTGAGCGACGCTGGAGGTCCTCACACAGCGTGAGGACGTCCAGCGACGCTCTAGCACAGGTTTCCTGTGCTATGAAGCAGGAAGTTCCCTCTAGTGGCTGTCTAGTAGACAGCCGCTAGAGGTGGAGTTAACCCTGCAAGGTAATTATTGCAGTTTATAAAAAACTGCAATAATTACACTTGCAGGGTTAGGAGTAGTGGGAGTTGGCACCCAGACCACTCCAATGGGCAGAAGTGGTGTGGGTGCCTGGAGTGTCCCTTTAACTTTGTATTTTTAGCAATGCTAGAGAATGTGAGAAGTCATCATATAATTTGAGAGTGAGGAGGCTGCTGAAGGATATATTTGTAGCCTTTGCCACTATGCTGATAGCATATATCTCTTTACAGTGGTACTGTGTACTTTGTTTTCATTGCCAGTGTATGTTATAATGTACTTGTGATGTCAAACATGACTTGAAGGCCTTTTGTAGAAAATCCAATGTAATCTATGCATGGTGCATATGCCAACGACTAGGAAATGTGTAGATGAGAAGTTATTTAACTATATATTCTTTTATATTCTTAGTCTTTACTGGTATGCACAAAATCCAGTTTTTAACCTCTAGAGAACAAAGGTTTTGCGCAAAATTTCAGCAAGGACGTATTAAAATTGCAGAGATGCTTGGATCAATTAGATCAAAATAGAAGGAGAGTAGTGTTAAAGTGTTAAAAGACTTTAAAAGATTGTTAAAAGAGGAACATTTAATCGTGGGGTCTTTACGTTTTTTTAAGACGCCCATGTTGGCATGCCCACTTCCATGGTGGTGACATAGGTAGTTACAAAAGCAGATCTTGCAGAACTATATAGATGGTTTTATGTATGGCTGGATAGGTGTTTGCGGCAGTGTTTGTGCCAAGTGAGAAATAAATCATCCAATCAAAAAACATTGTTTTAAAAAGAAAATAAAAAACCCACAAGAAAACAAAACCAAAAAAAGGAAATACCGTAGCTAAAAACACACCTCCGTTCTAGCGCCAAGACCAAATTCTCTCCCAGCCCGATCCTAACCTCTGTATGTGCAGTGTTTCAAAGCAAAATATCGCTCATAGAGACTCCAAGCACCTTAAACACTTCAAATCATTGAAGTGATCAAGGTTCTTAGAGTAACCCTTTAAGCATTATATGAGAGTATATGTGTTCTCCATTTGTTATGTTAACCATCCATCCCAAAGTTTCTATATATTTTATAAGTACTTAAAGCATTATTTGCATTTTTATTTTCTTTTAGTTTTTCCTTCCTTATGCCCCATGTATCTTGGTGCTATTTGCCTTATTTATATTTATTAACTTTTCTACCGTGCCTGTGGTGACTCCATTTTGGTCTCCTCTATCCATGGAGTCTGCAGTTTGCCTTTCTGTGGGATTATTTTGATTAAATGATTGTGGGGTAAAGTGACAGTGATGCTTTAAGTCTCCTAAAGGGCTCATTTATCCTTAAAGTTCTATTTCTATCACCATGGATATTTGTCGTGTGGGAGACGGGATATTGATTGGCAGTTATATATATAAAAAAAAAATTCTGGGGCAACGTTCTAAAGGCGGAACAATCACTATGGAAACCAGAGTAATATTCCTAATGATTATTCCTCTTTTAGAACTATAACCAACATCCCCATTGGGTCTTTTATTATATTCCAAATAATGTCAGACAGGGCTGTCATATCCAAATTAATAAATATTGTTTCGACTGACATTTACTAAGTGGTTTTGAAGCATGAGTCGGGAAAAAACTCACAGTCAATTGCTATTCTATAATTGTTGTATGACAATACTTGTTATACAATTTTACTGTTAGAGTTACATTAGAGTTAGAGTTACATTTCCTGTTAAATTATGACAGGATAGGACACACAGTTTACCCAAACATGCTACTTGATATTGATATTTTCCAAACATTCATTTTATTTTGGCAAATTCATGCACTTTTCTTCAATATCTTAATAAGTTAAACTAAGAACAAACAAAACTATAAATATCTATTTTTAGGTCAGTTATGTCCACTACATGCGATTGTTGAATGTGACGGTGGGATCAATGGCTTCCCATTCGTAACATTTTCCAAAAACAACAAACTATCAATCTGTGGAATGTCATTTTTAAATATGATTTAAAAACATACCAGAGAAGAAAAAAAATAATAAACTAATGGATAAAATCTAAAAATCATTATAGGAAAGAGATTAGAAATGTTTTTTAGTTTTTTTTTGTTTTTATATTTATCAACTAAATCTATTGTTATGCTAAGTGGAAGAATCTGGCCTAAATTTTGGATAGTCCTAAAAACACCTTATCGAATACTAAAACTCAAGCAGGAGACGGAATGTGATTAGCAAATAAACTAGGACAAGAATCGTGGTGACATTCAAAGCAATAGAGACCCATTAAGGTAGGAAAATGAAACAGGCAAGGCTAGTTTTTTTGTCTCTCACTGATGAGTTTTGTAATTTTCTGATAAACCTATGACTTTGCTGAAGAATTCAACAGTGACACTGAGGTTCGCAGGGAAATGACAACAGTTCTGTTGCTAACTTCAGGACATTAACTAGTTAAACCATGTTTGTATTTTAAAGTAACACACAGATGATCTTTACATTTCTTGACGATTCTCAGTTAGTTTGGAAAATTGGGATATCTGTGAATGTTTTAAAATTGTTCACTTTAAGACATAGACAGCTGAATTCCCAATCTTTTTACATATTCTAACAATGAGCTTAGAATTAAAACTCTGTAACTTTAAATAACTGTAACTGTTTTAAAGAGGACCACTTCCTTGATTTTAATATAATCTAACAGCTAAAGGTTAACTAAACATTTTCTACAGATTATGCTATTTTTTAAAAAAATCTTCAGTTTTTTTTAATTAGTACATTTACATGCTCCGCAAGGCAAAGAATGCAAATATTTAAACTCTAGCAGTGCATGTGCGAGAGGAAACAAGAAATGTGCCGTGTAGATAAGTTACCCTCACTGCTTAGTTCAATCCAGTAAGTGCTGGAAAAGTATTTACAGGGGTGAAGGAACACTCCAATCACAGTTAAATAAAATGGTTATTCTAATATTTTGAATGCATAGAATACTAGGTGCTATTTTGTGAAGTATTTTAACAAAGGTTGAGGTAATAGTTTGCAGCTAGGTTTAACATGATTTCCTTTTGAAACACATATTTGTTTATTTTCATTTTATATGAGTAAATTATCCCCACCACAAGTTTTGCTACTTATATAGGTTATGGCAATGGTGTATTTAGCCCAAGCAAACTAGGCATTTGCCTTGGGCAGCACTAACAAGGGGGTGGCAAAAAATGCCAGCGCCAAATGCCCACTCGGACGTCCCAGGGGGTCCAAGGGCAGGCCTGCTGGCCACCTTAATGGACCTCCCCAGGCGCACGGCTGTGTGAGAATCACAGGTGGCGAGGGAGCTGTGATCTCCCTGCTCTGCTCCCTCGTGCGCTGTTTGCTGATGCAGCAGGAGCCGGAATATGATGTCATATTCCGGCTCCTGGCTTCAGTGTGTTTGTCATTGAGTGTGTGTGACTGTCCGTGCGTATCTGCCTGTCTGTGTCTGTTGGGGAATGTGTGTGTGTCAAATCAGCGAGTCTGTCTGTCAGCGATGTTTGTGTGTTTGTCATTGAGTGTGTGTGTGTGCCTGTCAGAGTGTGTGCTTAAAGGGACACAATAGACACCCTGACCACTTCAGCTCATTGAAGTGATCTGGGTGCAGTATCCCACTCTCCTTTAACCCTGCAAGTTTAGTTATTGCAGTTTCTCAGAAACTGCAATAATTACCTTAAGGGGTTAACTCCTTCCTGGTGGTTAGGCGGCTAAAAGTCGCCTAACTGATGCTGGACATCTTCACTTTGTGTTTTTGGAAATCCAGCATCTGCTACATCCCTATAGGAAAGAATTGATAAAATGCTTTCCTATAGGGAAGCATAATGCAAGCGCGGTGGAGGATCCCGACCCAGCGCTGAGGGACATCGATGCTGGATTCAGCTAAGTGACTGAAGGAGTTTTAACCTTCAGTGCTGATTAAGGGGGGAGAGCAAGAGGGAGGGAGGCAGGGAGGCAGGAGAGGACCCGGGGAGCTATTGCCAGCAGCTCCGCCGGGTTCCTCTCGCGAGATCTGAGCGTTGCCGCGGCAACGCTCAGATCTCGCGTGAGTGAACTCTAGCCCTGCGGGGCTAGAGTTCACTCTCCACTGGACCACCAGGGATGGCAGCAGCAGCCGCAGGACCCCCCTCCCAGGCATAAGGTAAGAAGGGAGGGGGGATAACTGATCTGCCCCCACCTCCACTGGACCACCAGGGAAGGCAGCAAGGAAGGATACCCCCTCCCTACATAAAGTAAGCAGGGAGGGGGGATATAATGTAGTAATGTACCCCCACCTCCACCCACACACATACACAGCACCCACAGACATACACAGCACCCACAGACATACAGCACCCACAGACATACACAGCACCCACAGACATACACAGCACCCACACACATACACAGCACCCACACACATACACAGCACCAACACACATACAGCACCCTCACACACATTACACAAACAGCACCCTCACACTCACACAGCACACTAACAGTACCCTCACACTCACACAGCACACTAACAGTACCCTCACAAACACAAACAGGGCCCTAACAAACACACACACACACACAGCACACTACCAGTACCCTCACACACAGTACATTTACAGCACCCTCACAAGTGCACACACACACACAAACAGCACCCTGACACACAGTACATTCACAGCACCCTCACAAGCACGCACACACAAACACCCTCACCCACATAGTACACTACCAGCACCCTCACACACACATCACACTAACATCACCCTCACAGCTTTGTGTGTGTGTGTGTGTGTATATATATATATATATATATATATATATATATATATATATACGCCGCGTGTGCTTGTGCTTTAGGGTGCACACCCTAATGCAATAGGCTGCGCACGCCTATGATGGTAATGGGAATTTCCCCCCCATTTTTAGCACCCTGTTTGAATTAGTGCATGTAACACTGGGTTACCAGAACTTTAGATGAGCACTTACTATATATTTTGTATGTGTGGCATAATGTCACCAGAAAGGCACCAACAATGTAAAACATAACTTGCTAGTCAAATGGCAATCATAGTATACACAGAATATTATTACATAACTTTATTTTTCCTGTTTGTCCTAAAAAAATAAAAAAAAAATAACCTCTAACAATGTTATGGCCAAACTAATCGTGATCTGTTTGTGTATTTTACTACAATAAGCAGCCTATATACTGCTAGCACATCGTGTAATAATGCCCAGCTTCACACACCCTGCCTGGGTAAACTATACGAGATTTATTAGTAAATTGGAGTGCCCGCTCCTGTCCCCCAGTAACACTCTGCTTCCCTCAGACCACCTGATGCCAATCACTCCAAGTGGGCACTCAGCCCTCCCTCACCCCTCCAC
The DNA here is from genome assembly GCF_036172605.1 of Pelobates fuscus. Taxonomy (NCBI): domain Eukaryota; kingdom Metazoa; phylum Chordata; class Amphibia; order Anura; family Pelobatidae; genus Pelobates; species Pelobates fuscus. The sequence continues at coordinate 342,821,723 of NC_086318.1, read as the reverse complement.
TCACTCTCTAGGTGTGTGCCCCGTCGCTGAGCTCATCCGGTGCACGGACTCCTTTTTCTTGCCCGGTTTGGAGGACATTGTGCAATATGTGTGCGGGTAACTCCTGTATCATGTGTATAAAGCACAGGCGCGTCCTTCGGTTGCTAGGAGACGGCGGGCACGGGGATCGGCGGCGCTCACGGGCATGCCTTTGTGCAGTTGTACTTTCTAAGAGGGTGTAAGCTTCAGAGCGCGTTCCCGTTTCAGTGTCCAATCAGAAGCCAGGGACTCCAGGAGGCAACCAATGGGTGAGATCCAGGAAGTGCTGCACTGGGTGAACAGCAGAGCACAGAGTGGATACTGTATCAGGAGCTGAATGCTGCAGCATGGGGGAGTGTATACACATTATAGTGGGATTTTATTTATAGTTATGGGTAGGGTTATATTCTAAAATGTGGATGGGAGAGGAATTTTGAAAATATATGTGTCAATGAAATATATACATATTTTTTTATGGGATGTTTACCTTAGTATGTAAACAGGTTAACCAATTAACAATTCGATGTAGTGCTGATATAAAATTAATTTCAAAATATGACAGCCAAATAAAGAAATAGTCCATCTAAGTTTTCCACCACTGCTATTTTTGCAGTTACATTTGCAAATCCTTTGTCAGGATGAATAAACCCGTATACAATAATGAAGGCATTCGGATAAAAGGACATTTGTATATATGTGTGCATACAGGGCTGCCATCAGAAATGTTGGGGCCTCTTCCACAGCTCAATGCATGGGCCCTATGTCCAACCCCATGTGCAGGGCCCATCTTAGAATATGGCCACAAAGATGCAGTGTGTGTTGTGCAGGGGTAGACAACAGGCAAGTGGCATGTGTGAGGCGGGGGAATAACCTAATTTTATAAGAATTAAAATAATTTTAAAAAGCTGATCACCCCCCCACTGTCCCTATCCTCAGGGACCTAATTTCGAAAATAAAAAAAACGGAACTACCATTAGTAAAACAAAAATCGCATAAAAGCAACAGAGAAATACATACACATTAGAAGTCTTTAACCTATTACAGCTCACCCCCTTCCTGGTGCTCAAAATTGTGTATTTTCACTTACATTTTGTAGGAGCATGATCAGAGCCATCATAATAGGCCCCCAGGCAAAGCAATGCACTGGGGCCCTGCCTACGCAATCAGTCACAGGAATTTTTTTTATAAATTATCAATAAAATTAAGCTTATATTTATTGGTACCTCCAACAAATACAATACACACAGACAGACGGCTGAATACACACACACACAGACAAACTGCTGAAAACATACACAGTCAAACTGCTGAATACACAGAGATTGCTGAATAGACACACACACACACAGACAGACTGATGAATACACTCACAGACTGCTGAAAACACACAGACAGACTGCAGTCAGTGCGTGTAGATGCTGTGTATGTGGGGGGGGGGGGTTCAGTGTATGTGTGTGTGTTAAGGGGGTGCTGTGCATGGGGGGTTTGGTGTGTTTGAGGTGCTTTGTGAGGTATTCAGTATGTGTAGGGGTTCAATGTGCGTGGGGGGAGTGCAATGTGTGGAGGGGTTCAGTGTTTGTGAGGGTGCTGTGTGTGTGCTGGCTGTGTGTGTAAGGGTTTAGTGTGTGGTGGGTGCAGTCTGTGTAGGAATGCTGTGTATGTGTGGAGAAGTGCAATGTGTGTAGGAGTTCAGTATGTGGGGGTGCAGTGTGTACTCCTGTGAGTACAGTGCTGTGTCAGAGTGTTGCCATGGTAATGCTCAGCAATGCTTCAACCTGCCTGCTCGCGGGAGGAGCATTCTGGCCCTAGCTCCCTCCCTCAGCTGCGGCAAACTGCCTTGGGGCCGGTGAGGAAAAAACTGGACATTTATGCGTCCCAAGAAAGTTTCTCGGGACGACGGGCCATATCGCCGAAAACCGGGACTACCCGCTACAAGCGGGACAACTGGTCACCCTGCCTATCCAAGCTACAAACTCACAATACATCACTACACCAGGGGTAGGAAACCATCCTCACTCCAGAGATTACATGTGTATTTGTATGCCGTATCAGTGTACTTGAAATTGTATGCACTTTGAAAAAGTCGTACATTGATCAGCCACAACATTAAAATCACCTGCCTAATATCATGTAGGTACCCCTTGTGCTGCCTAAACAGCTTTGTTGCATCAAGGCATGGACTCCACAAGCCAGTACAAACCATTATTTGGAATCTATTCATAAACAGGGTTATACATAGGACATGGGGCCATGCATTTAGGCTGGAAGAAATGAGATTTAATTTTAATTAAATAGATTTAACCCCTTAAGGACCAAACTTCTGGAATAAAAGGGAATCATGACATGTCACACATGTCATGTGTCCTTAAGGGGTTAAAGCTAAGAAAGTTTTTTTTTTTTTTTTTTTTACAGTAAGAACTATAAGGATGTGGAATGCTTTGCCTGCAGAGGTGGTTTTATCAGAGTTTAAACAGCAATTGGATAAATACTTGCAAATACATAACATGCAGGGATCTAATTTCTAATTAGTGGGTTAATAGCTGCTTGATTCAAGGAGACATCTGACTGCCATTTTGGGGTCAAGAAGGATTTTTTTCCTAATTTGTTGCAAAATTGGAAGCGCTTCAGAACGGGTTTTTTGCCTTCTTTTGGATCAACAGCAAAAACATGTGTGAGGAAGGCTCAACTTCATGGACACAAATCTCTTTTTTACATGTACCTATGTAACCTTGGAACAGAATTAGGACATGCCTGTCTTGGAATGGTTGAGGTAACTTGAGGACTTTGTTGGGAATCCTAGTGTATACGAGTGGCACTGTAGTTTTGTATTCCATCTACATTACACAGGTCACATAGCTGAAAAGTGACATCCATCTATGTTCAGCCATTCTCACATTTGTTTTTGCTGTATATCCAAAAAAATTAAAATTAAAACCAGTCTGAAGCCCTCCAATTTTGCAAAAAAATAGGGGGAAAAAATCCTTCTTGACCTCAGAATGGCAGCCATATCTTGCATCAAGAAGCTATTTTATTTTTGTCAAACAAAATTTTTGAGTCACAGGATGGTAAAACATTGGGATATAGTTGAGACAAGAACACAGACATATAAATCATAGGTAACAAGCACAGTGCAAAACTTAGGTAACAAGCAACAGTAAAAAACTTAAAAAAGGAATTTGGCAAATGTAGTATATAGCCAAAAAAAATCCTATATTAAACAGAAATAATAAAATGTTTCTAACTGTATGTTAGTTTCTACTTGAAGAAGCCTGTGTAGGCAAAACGTGTTTAGAAACTTATTATTTCTGTTTAATAAAGACATTTTTTTGGCTATTTACTACATTTGCCATATTCCTTTTTTTAGTTTTTACTATTTTTGGCCTGACACTTTTGTTGTTCCTAAGAAGCATAAAGAATCTGATTTAATGGTGGGGATTATACCACCCATACGCTATACACCGAGCAGTGAGTCTGCTCGGCAAATTGTAAGTACATTTCATATATTTTACTCTGCCACTTAAAGATACAGTGAGCACTATATTCTACCTCCTTTTATTTTTAGGGTTAGACTACTCTGCTGCTACACAAGATTCAAAGCTTGGAGAACTGCATATATCCTTGAGTGGGGATTATTCCACTTCACGCTTTCTAAACCAGAGCTGGATTTTAGCTCTGGCTATTGTGAGTAGAATTTTATTTATTTACCCTATGTAACACAGTGTGTGTATGTATGTATATATATATATGTTTAAGGCCGTAAGGCCTGTATTTGTGGGAGGAGTTAAGCGTTCCATATAAACGCTACTCCCCCCCTTCCTACCTGCCGTACGCACGCTGTTCACTCAGTGACAGCCAAACTTCCGGTCCTCGCTCAGGCTCTTCCGGTCCGGCTTCCTCTCCGTTCCCCCGCTCCTCCTTTCGGGCAAGAAACATGCGAACGCGGCGTGGTCTGGACGCCAGCGAAGATGGCTGCTTAGAGCGAGTGCTCCGCACCCCGGCGCCCAAATAAAGCACTGTAATCGGCACCAGCCCAGACCCTTGAGCTACTAGCTTAGCCCTGAACTCCCCTTTTGTTGCGGCCGATGTCTAACCGCAAAAAGAAAGGCACCAGCGACGCTCCGTCCGTGGTGGACATGTTTGCGGCCCTGAGGCCTACCACACGTGGCCCGGCCGCGACCACGAGCCCGAGCTCGTCTAACCGCGGGGACCCACCCCGGACACGAGACAACCCGTCGGAGGACTGCTCCAGCGCCATCCTCCGGTCCATTGCGGACGTCAAAGGCTATCTGGCTGAAGAAATTAAAAAATCTGCCACCGAGGTCAAGGCGGAAATTGCCGCCATTGGAGCCCGTACAACCCTAATTGAGCAGCAACTGGGCAGCGTGGTGCAGGCACACAACCAAGCAGTCACCTTCACGAACTCCCTCCTCACCAGAGTCACGGACCTCGAATTGGAGCTGGAAGACGTCTCTAACCGCTCCAGAAGAAATAACCTGCGCATACGTGGCCTACCCGAGGCGGTGGAGGACGCAGACCTCGAAGAGGTCCTCCTCGCCTGTTTCCAGAAGAGCCTCCCTGACATCCCCGCTCATCAATGGCTGGTTGACAGAGTACACAGGGCCCTGAGGGCCAGGGGACCGAAGAACAGCCCGCCCCGCGATGTCATTATGCGGTGGCACTACTACGCGACCAAGGAGGCCATAATGCGCCACAGCAGGACGGTGACCTACGAATACCATGGAACCAGCTTCCAAATCTTCCAGGATGTCGCCCCTGCCACTCTCCTTCGTCGCAAAGAATGGAAGCCGGTCACTGACCTGTTACGAAGCAACGGATTGCGCTTCGCCTGGGGATACCCTTTTAAGATCCTGGTCTTCAAGGGCCCTAAGCCAGCGGTGTTGCTCCCGACGACAGATGTCACCGCCTTTCTTGCCGACCTGGGATTGGAATTGCCAGCGGACTTTCAGGCCCCACAGTCCCACGCGGGCCGTTTGGCCAGACTGGAGGAGACCCACGGCGCACAGGACTCTTAATGGGACTAACAATGGTACTGTGAAGGCCCGGCTGTGGACTGTGAGCTGTGGACTGTGAACAGGCCTGTACCGGCAGATGGACGCTCTTGATGATCACATGAGTATAACTGCACACTTCTAGTTTATACTGCCCTGCATTTATTCCATTTGTTTCCAAACAGTTACCGGTAACACTGCACCACAATAGAATGCATAGCTGTGGGGTTGGGGGGTGGGTGGCTGGGCTGCAGGTCCCAGACATTTAGACAGCACGAAGTCCCAGCATGTGTATAGAGAGGTGTAGGGGAGATCACGGCACTACTCGGCCACCTTGCCCTTTGCTATTGCATAACATTTTCAGGTACACTACGCAGGGAAGGCTATAACAGGCCAGGTGAACCAGTGAAGGAGAGGCTGGAGGTCATGGGAATTGCAGTGTGAGGGCTTGTTTATTGTGGTATGGGGACAATGTATTATGCATGTACCTGCGGAGGCTTGGACTGTTGTGGTGCTGGTGGGTGGTGTGGGGGGGGGCGGCCCTTGCCCCTTGATCGTACCTACTTGTATGTGCGTGTAACTATATATATCCCAAGAATAGAACACTAAGTGTCTGCAGGCACCCACACTACGTATTGAGTACATAGACGTTGACTCTGAGAGTTCACATTTGTAATTTAGCCTTTTTGGCTCCCCCCCCCCCCTCCTCTCACGGGGGCAGCGTATCTGCATGCACCTGTGGTTGCTTGGACAGTTGTGGGGCTGGTGGGTGGGGGGGGGGGGGGGGGGGCGGCCCTTGCTCCTTGAACGTATCTACTTGCGTATGTCTAACTCTCTATATCTCCAGAATAGACCACTACGTGCCTGCAGACACCCACACTACGCACTGAGTATATAGCCACTGCCTTTGAGAATTCACATCTGCACTCTAGCCATTTTAGCTCCCCCCGTCCCCTCGGGGCGCCCTAGATATTGCTGCCACCCGAGCTCGAGGGTTTGGGGTCCTGGGTTTTTACGCTCTCAATGGGTCTCGCCGGGGTGCTCTTCGGCTGTGTTTCCCCCCCGTCTTGAGGTGATTCCCTCGGGGCGGAGGTGACCCACCCACAGAGCTCCTGGCACGGCCTAAGACCAGGACCGATATTGTTTATTGTATAGTTTATTGTACAGTTTGTGTTTTTCTTTTGTTTTTTTTTTACTTGTCTTTTGGTGTTGAAGTTGCAGGTACTTAACCTACTATCTTACCTAAACATCCTCACCAGACGCGTCTGCGTGGCTGCGTAGTCTGCGCGGCTGGTTTTCCTTTCCTTTCCCCCCCCCTTCTTTACTTCCTCAAACTCGGACTCCTCTACTTACCCCTGCCCCCCCCCCCCCCCCACGCCCGGACTAGACCTACTGCGGGAGGCGGCACCGCCAAATAAGTCACACTAGTGAGACGGGGGAACGAGAGACTGCGGTGACACCAGACGCTCTGCTCAGCACCACCGTTTCACATAATGACACTCAAACTAACATCCCTGAATGTTAACGGGCTCAACAGCCCAAATAAACGTAGACTCCTCTTCCGCGAACTCAGACGGCAAAAAACTGACATTGCATATGTCCAAGAAACCCACTTGTCACGCACATCGGGGTTACGACTCACTAACCATGTGTACAGCAAGGCATACGCCTCGAGGGCACTGTGTAAGAGGAATGGGGTAGAGATACTGATTCATAAAAACTGCCCGTTCAATGTAACCCAGACCTATGAGGACGGTGAGGGCCGGTACGTGGTCCTTTCGGGCACGCTTCACTCCAATACTTACCACCTAGTGAATGTATATGCCCCCAATACTGCCAGTAGGGAATTCTGGACTGACTTAGAAACCTTGATCATGGGCCTTCCTAAAGGTCTGCTAATACTGGGGGGTGACCTAAATGCCACGCCATGCCCAGCACTGGACAGAGGGGGAGGCCTTCGCTTGCCTAGGTCTCAACATAGGGGAGGTCAGGACAAACTCTTACATACTTTTCTCCAACACACGGGCCTGCTGGACCCATGGAGGCTCCAACACCCGAGTGTGCGGGACTATACCTTCTATTCAGCGGTGCATGCAACATACTCCCGTATAGACATGTTCCTGGTCAACCCCTTAGCCATGTCATGGATCACAACCTCTAACATACACCTCATCTCATGGTCTGACCATGCTGACATAGACATAAGCATCAAACTACCAGGCCCGCACGCCCCATGGAAATGGAGGCTAAATGCGTTACTCAGACACCCACAAACCAAAGAGACACTACAAACAGAGATCACTCGTTATTTCCAGGAAAATGATACCCCTGACGTCTCCCCCACCACACTGTGGGCGGCCCACAAACCTGTAATACGGGGTTTGCTAATTAAGATGGCCACACACCTTAAAAAAAAGAAACTTGAGAAGCTAGCTGAGCTACAAAGCCTCCTGCGCAGGGCCGAAATGAGAAACAAACAAGGGCCCACCCCACTCACGATTGGGGAATTAACAGACATCAGGCGCCAACTTCGGGAGCTTATGCTAGATGATGTTAGCAGAGAGATGGTCCGCACTAAGCGTTTTTTCTATGAAAAATCAAATAAAATGGACACATTATTAGCGCGAGCCCTAAGACCTAAGCGTACGGTATCGAATATCTCAGCCATTAAAGACGCACAGGGACGTATTCTCAACAGCCCTAAGGACATTAGTGAAGAATTCACCAAATTCTATACCCAACTGTACAATCACTCCCCGGCCCTTACTTCTGAAAACGCAACCCACGTAGCTCAGATAGCAGAGTTTCTGCAAAAAGCCAACCTCCCGCTCCTACCGACACATAGCACCGCACCCTTGGGCGCACCTATAGAAACTGACGAAATAGACGGGGCAATCACAGCCCTCAAAGGAGGGAAGGCCCCGGGCCCAGATGGGTTCGACGGCTCCTACTACAAAGCCTTTAGAGAGCAACTAGTCCCTCGCCTAGCCGCGATGTACAAGACCTGGACAGAAAGTGACCTGCCCAACGCCGACTTAGCCACAGCAGATGTAGTCCTGATTCCCAAGCCTGACAGAGATGCCACAAACGTGGCAAACTATCGCCCCATCTCCCTCATAAATTTCGATCTTAAAGTATATGCGAAGGTATTGGCCACTAGACTTAACCTCATACTCCCCAAACTGGTCCATGCGGACCAAGTGGGCTTTGTCCCCAACCGACAACTTTATGGTAATACTAGACGGGCGGTAGACATAGTGTGGTGGGCGGGCAAAACGCGAGCGCCTTCTCTGATCCTTTCCCTGGACGCAGAGAAGGCGTTCGACAGGATACAATGGCCCTATATGTTTGCTCTACTAGAGGCAATGCACCTCCCTGCCACATTCATAAAAGCGACTAAGGCACTCTATGCCTCCCCGAGAGCACAGATATCAATCCCGGGGGCACAGCCGCCCCCTTTCGAACTAAGGAACGGTACCCGCCAGGGCTGCCCCCTCTCCCCCCTCCTCTTTATCTTAGCACTGGAGCCCCTACTACATCTCGTTCGCACGGACCCGGAGATCCGGGGGGTGCGGGTGGCCACCGAAGAATTCAAAATATCGGCGTACGCCGACGACATTTTACTCACAATAACAAACCCTAAAACCACCATTCCTCGGGTACTTGAGATTCTCGACGGATATCACCGGGTATCTGGATACAAAATCAATATTGACAAGTCGGTCGGCATGCCAATAGGGATGACAGAGGCGGACATCCAATGGCTGCAGCAGGTGATAGCCTTAAAGATTAGCACACAACCCATTAAATATTTGGGGGTCAGGCTAACGCCGGCTTACGAGGACCTCTATAAGGAAAACCACCAGAGAATCATGGCGGTGCTACGGCGGGACCTAGATAAATGGCATGATAAGCCCATCTCATGGCTGGGTAGGCTACATGCCATCAAAATGAATCTCCTCCCACGCCTCCTTTTCATTTTTCAAGCGCTGCCTGTCGCTGTGACTAAAAATGATCTTACACCCCTGCAAACCGCAATAGACAACTTCATCTGGGCGGGGAAGAGGCACAGAGTAGCGAGGAATACACTATACACCCCGAGAAGCAAGGGGGGACTGGGACTCCCAAACCTTCACCTGTACTACCTAGCCGCCCATCTAGCGCAAATAATTGAATGGCACTCCCCACCCGACACACACAGATGGGTTGACCTAGAAACGCACTTTATGGGTACTGATCTCCCCCAGTACTGGCTGTGGGTCCCGAAGCCCGACCGTCCAGAGATTGGCACCTCCTGCCCCGCCATCCTCAATTCGATTCGGGTATGGAATGCTACTGCCCACAAATATGCCCTCGCGCACCCGATCTCTCCATTGACACCCTATCTCCGTAACAAAGCGTTCCCACCAGGTATGACCCCTCGAGATTTTCGAGGCCTTGAGAACACGGGTGTTCAGCGCTACTGTCATCTGTTCCAGGGCGGTTCCTTTCACACCTTCGACAACCTAAAACTAAGGGCCCCACTAGCTAACAGAGACTACTTTCGCTACCTTCAGCTTAGGGACTTTGCCAGGAAACCTGAAATAGCGGCAGCGGCCAGGGCCAAACCCACTTTCTTTGAAGCGTTATGCCTGTCTGATGGACCACGTGCCGGCCTCATTACCCGCCTTTACGAGCAATTAAGCGCACCCACAAACGACTCCCACACACCCTCCTATATACTACAATGGGAGGCGGAACTCCAGCAGACTCTTGACAGTGGGGACTGGCAGGACATATGGGAGGCAGCGGCCAAATCCTCAATCTGTGTTGCTCACCAGGAACAGTGCTATAAAACACTCCTGAGGTGGTATACCACCCCAGTGAAGCTACACAGGATGGGGAAAACGCCCTCAGATGTCTGCTGGAGAGGATGTGGAGCCAAAGGTACTTACTTCCACATGTGGTGGTCGTGCCCGAAAGCTGCCCTCTATTGGGAGCAGGTAGCTACACTCCTGACTGACGTACTTAACCGACCGATTAGGCCAGACCCCTGGACGTGTTTACTAGCCAAACCCATTGACAGTCTCCCACCCAGGGAACAGAAGCTAGTTAACAAGATTAACTTGGCGGCCAGACGCGCTCTGGCGCAAACGTGGCTCCAAACAGACACACCACCTTTGGACAGAGTCATAGGTAACATCAAGGAAGCGTTTCTCATGGATAAGCTCACGGCGCAGGTGAGAGACACGTACTCCCACTTCATCAAGGTCTGGGAACCATGGGAAGTCTTCATTGACCCATAAGCCCGTACTCCCCACCGCCGCCAGCCTGTGCCGTCTCCCGACAGGGGGTATATCCCCCCCCCCCTCCTTTGCCTTATAACCCTCTCCCCCTTTCGTTTTCTTTTTCCTCCTCCCTCTGCTTCTTCTCCTCCCTCCTCAAATCTTTCTAGGTGTTTCAACTTCACCACACAGTTTCGCAGATTTAATGTTTTAAAACTTTAACGTTGACCATATAGCATGTTGCAGTGACCACTGAAATAGCCACAGAAATACTATATGCAATGAGGCTCTTGGCAGATGACATGACTGTTCTCATAAGCAACAGTGCGATTTGGCAGTGAGGCCCCTACACAGGCCCCCGCAGGGCGGCCGACCGAGATGCCTGTGGGTGTCGTGACCGGCACAGCTGTCTCCTCCCCCATACAGGGGGCGAACCAATTATGCACTTATGAATATACAAATATGAGACTGTCCCACCTTGTAAATGTTCTGGCTTCTGCGTAAGCCACATTGTAAACTGCCTAAATGCCTGTTTTTCTGTTTCCTTTTCCTCTGCTACTGTGGGCTTCTGCGAAAGCCGTGTCATTGCAACATCTGAGAACCATTTCACTGCATGTCACGACCAAAAATAAAGAATTTAAAAAAAAAAAAAGAAACATGCGAACGCTAAGGTAATCGGCAAATAGCCGCGCTCGGGCTATTTGCTGTTCGACAAATCTCCAGCTGTACTATCTGCGGTCCGACTTGCCTGCTAACCGTGAGTCTTCTCATTCCGGTCCCCTCCACATCGCTGTGGTCTCATGGGGGACCGGAACACACATGTCGGGGATATGATTGCTGGGAGCAATTCTCTTGCACTCTTTAGGACACTGGCAAATGTATTTATTATTTCAATGTATATTTTCTATCTGTTGGTGAGCTTGTAGTTCTTTGGTCCTTAATTGGGATTGTGGGAGTTGTAGTTTATCCATGTGATCGATCTGGAGAGTCTCAGTTGATTACCCCTGTTGTATATATCCTATTGGTTAATTTGTCGGTACTGCAGTGTATCAAAGACCGGAACCCTGTACCCCACACATAGTGATACCATTAGTTATCTTTGAAATGCATAAGCTATCTTTGCCAGTGCAGAGCTTAATTTACCAGCTGGTGCCCTGGCATTATTCAGTACATCTGTTGTCATTGGCACACCCTTCCTGAAAACCTCTATGAAACCGTTTTATCCCCTATATTGACGTTTTGGTTCATTATTGACTTTATTAACAGTCATTGTAATCGTTTTTACTTGTTCTGTTAGAAGCACGCAGGGGTTATACTTCCGATTAAGACGGTTCCTACTCATTCATTTATGTTTGATATTTAATCCTTTTAAATTAGAGGTTTGCCCCCATCTCGCCTTTGGTACTCCGTGGGTTAAGGCCCTGTGACTGGTATAAGTGATCTCAGAAGGGGACATTGCTTTATTGTTTCTGCTGTGCCTTTCGTGTCACTTACTGTGTGTATGTCGCCTACACTATGCATGTACTGTTTTATTGGGTCAAGTTAATCTAACAAATTAAACGCTGTATATGTTGGATTATTTTATCTCCCAGATTACACTGACGCTTGTGCAACTCCTGTTATACATATATCGAATTACCTCAGGTTCAGGCGTTACCGCCATTTGACATTCCCCGCTAATTACTATTAATGTTGCATACTGTCATTTGTTATCTTTTGACCATCACTAGTTCGCTATCATCGCCCATTGCTATCAGGTTCAATTATGTTTCGTCCACATTTCAAACAACTGCCTCGACAAGGCCACGTTGTTACACGATGGGGTATCGAACTGACAAACAAACTAACATTCAGGTAATCGGTGGGAATGGCCTCGTTCGGGCTATTCCCGCCATACAACGCCTGTGCAAGTTATGACCTATATTTCAAACGCTCAAACTCACGAACGTTCTAACTCATAAACGCTTGAAACTCACGAACAACACGATTCGTATGAGACCGGCAATCAGGTTGCGTTTCGGCAGACTGTTTGTTTTTGGTAATTATCTATTATGTCTGTATCTTTCTGCGGAAATATGATTGTTGCAGGTACCACTTCCATGGTTTCTTTGACATTTGCAACAAATACATTACAACCTTTATACAGTCAGTATAATTGGGATTTCAGCGTTTTCCTTAGCGATTTTGCAATTTCCTGTAACTGTCAGTTTCACTGTTTTAGGCTGCAACCAAACACTGGTGTGATACATTAATAACATGGTTTAAACAGGTCTTCAAATGTTCTTTTATTTATTGTGGTCCTACATTGTAGGTAATTCCGCTAGTGTTTAAATCGCGGTTGACTCAGACTGATCAGTTGACAGTACAATTGCCTGTCTCAATTACGATTACGTAAGTTTCGCACTATTATTATAATAACTGTGGTTATCTATTATTCAGCCGCTTCACCATGTGGATAACCATTCTTTCACTGTTATTGGACTGTTGTCCTATCACTCCCAGCTTTGGCTAGGGTAGTCATTTATTTAATACCCTTGTTGGGGGGACAACTCTGTAAGTTATACTGTGCAGGCATGACTTTAAGGTAAATGTTTTCGTAGGAAACAAACAAATGTTACATTAGTTTCACTATTACTATTGTTGTTTCATATTGTCATCTGCTATCAGTAGACAATTACTGGTTCGCTATTGTCGCCTGTTTCTAACAGGTATAAATGTGTTTTCGTTCACATTTCCTACAAATTGTTACGCAATTGGCCTTTAGTCAAACGATTGTCACCTGTTTCTATCAGGTTTAATTTCGTTTTGGTTCCAAACAACTGCCTCTACTAGGCCACGTTGTTACACGATTGGGTTTTGGGGTACGGGGGCTTGATTCCTGCCTTGCCTCGTCAGGCCACGGCTCCACTCGTCAACTCTTCATTCATACTCGCTACCCGTAACAATCGTTTTGTTACTCACTACCTTGCTAATTTCACCCTCCTCTCTCCGTCAGCTGCTACAACGTTTTCTTGGCACAACGCCTTCTTAAATCTCCTTTCAGGTTTATATAGTAACCATCACGAGAATCTTCAGCACCCTCAGGGTCTATCGATACTGTACTATCAGCTTTATCTCCATAGTACTTCACTATACTGCACATTATTTTCCTTCCCTCGACTTCAGTTCCTTTCCTCTTCTTTTTTCCTCCTTTCTCTCCCTTCGTTCCCTCTGTCTCTGTCTGGGAATCTCCGGGTACCTATCATTAACCACAACTTGGGTTACCAAGCACGTTACCCCTTATCAAGCCCCCGTCTAGGGTCAGAGAACTGGCTATCTAGGGTTAGGAGCTGGCCTCAGCTGTACAACGTAGCTGGTCCCGCGAGGCCAACTCCCCAATCTCAACACGGAGATTTTCGCCCCTCGGCCCAAATCATAGTTAGAGCCTCGCATTCACCCACCTATCGGGTTTATAGTTAGGGCCTCACCTGACACGGCCACACGTTTTTGGATCTTTACTGTCACCGAGAGGCCACCACCCTGCCACCGCGCTAGTGGCTCGAGCCCCACGTCCAAATCATAGGTAGAGCCTCTCACCAGCCGCTTGGCTACTAGCAGGGCCTCACTTGTCACGGGGTAGTTAGCCACTAGTTAGCCAGCCAGTTCTGTTTTACTTAACCGTATTGTTGTTATTTGAGTTCATTGTTGTTGTCATGTTCTTTTTCAGGATGTCCTACGAAGGCAACATCGGACGAGGGATTGCAGCATTTTCGTATCTATTAGGGTCGACTAACCAAGAGTCGCTCAGTCTCGTACCTCACCCAACTCACAACTCTCAAGCATAATTCGCATTTCAGCATCCCCTTCCGGTCACTCGGCTATTGGGGCTCGACACAAGTTATCATCTAGAACATTATTCATTTGCTCTAAAATACATATAACAGAGTCGTGACATTCTTCCAAGAATCAGTGGAGCATGACTTCCACAGGCATACTGATCACCCTGTAGTCTTTTCTACATTTTTGCCACCTTTTATTCAAACCTTCATACGCACACGATCGCACTATACCGAACTGACATACACGTTTCTGACAAGCCTTTCAAACCATACCCCATCTTAACACAAGATATCAAAAGATGAATAATTGGTTTATCGCTCTACAGTAACGTACGTACACAGATGGGAATACCGGGCAGTATCAGACTCCCTAAACAGCATTCGCGCCACACAACCAGGTCTTAATCTATGTGCCTGCAACCATACAAGGGTTCTGGAACCCTACAACTCCACGATCACATCTAATCAGACTGGTAAATCATGTCTCCCCAAGGAAAATTTAAGAAGGTACAAACACTACACCGCGTCACGCCAACATTCAAACCAGACAATCAAGATACTTGACCTACTAATCATTCCCTAACTACTTCTAAATACGATTCTACATTCACACTCCTGTCAATAGAGTAGGTAGGACCACTGGCTCCTATTTTTCACATCCTTTCTATAAGCACAACATCCAGTAGCAGTACGCCGGTACAAACAATTAGAGTCACTAGGAATCAGCTACATTATACAGGAACATTCCCAACGCATGAGTAGTAAGACAACAGATTTTATATAGTGCTATAAGTGTGTTTTCTGGCATTTCCTTTTGCCCTCTTTTTCAGGCCTACCCTCTACATCGGTTCCGGCACACCACACCGACTTAATTCCAATCACAAGGTATTTCACTATACGATATTAACCGACCACAAGTTTAAGGCCATAAGGCCTGTACTTGTGGGAGGAGTTAAGCGTTCCATATAAACGCTACTCCCCCCCTTCCTACCTGTCGTACGCATGCTGTTCACCCCACCCACCTCTCCCTCTTATACAATTCATTCAGGGAGGCCCTCTTTTTCAGGCCTACCCTCTACGTCGGTTCCGGCACACCACACCGACTTAATTCCAATCACAAGGTATTTCACTATACGATATTAACCGACCACAAATTTATATATATATATATATATATATATATATATATATATATATATAACATTGGAGTTTCTCTTTCTGTTTATTCTCCACATGTCCTACTGGATTTCAAGTTTTATTCCGTGATACCACTACTATCAAACTAGTCTGCTGTTCCACAAAGAACCTTCCCTACTACTTTGAACTACCTCACTAGTACTAGTGTTAAGTTACCTGGAGTTTTTAAGTTATTTTATATATTTAAGTGTAAGCAACAAGCTAGTATAACCACCAAGAAGCATTTGATATTGCTGGACTAGCATAATAACAAAATTGTGTTTTAGGCCATGCATCAATAAGGACAACTAAGAAATCCTAAAAACAAGCAAATTAAAAGAAAAGTGAACAGTAGTCTGCTGTAGACTCTGGAATTGTGGCAAGGGACTCTTTAACTTGCTGATGTGGCACAATTTGATCAACCGATGCCTTGATTGGGGCAGGGTCCCAGGTGACTCCCTGAAGCCCGCACCCAATGACACAAGTGAGGCCCAGCCACACCAAACACGGGAGATCACCTGCATCTCCTGCCAAAGCCATACACAGAAGGCTGCAAAATTTGTCTGACAGCTGGGCTTCCCAACCCAGTCCTCAAGTACTCCCTAACAGTCCAGGACTTAGGGCATGGGTCCTCAAACTCCGGCCCCCCAGATGTTGCTGAACTACAACTCCCATGATTCTCTGGCTATCTATGTAATTCAAAGAATCATGGGAGTCGTAGATCAGCAACATCTGGGGGGGCCGGAGTTTGAGGACCTATGACTTAGGGATTAGCCCGTTATGTCTAAAGTGTGTGTTTTTTTGTTTGTTTTTTAAAAACACTTGGCAACTGGGTAATCTCTAAATCCTAGACTGTTAGGGGTACTTATAGACTGGGTTGGGAACCACTGACAGAGGGATGCTCGGGAGATTCCCCTCCCATGCTAGAGTCAGCTTTGCAGTATTCAATATTAAAAGTTAAGTTAGATGCTGATTATAGGTATAGTGTGGAGGAGCCGAAATAGGTTGTGTCCGTCCAGCTTGATGGTCAGGCCCTCTTCAGTATCAAGAAGCTATTACCCCAATAATTAAAAATGATATCCCTGTATATAGACTCCACTCTTCAGGCAGAGAATTCCACATCCTTATTGTGCTTACGGTAGAAAACCCTTTCCTGCGCCTTAGATTAAATCTCCTTTCTTCTAGTCCAAATGTGTGACATATATATATATATATTTTTTGGGGGGGATTTTGTGGCTTTATTACTTTTGTTTAGGATGTATACTTTCTCCTTTCTAGCATGTGATTTCGTTTTATACATTTTATATGTATAAAGTATCAAAGAAACCCACAGAGCAGTAAGTCTCTGCAAAGCAAGTTCTATTATGTTTGTATGTGTTGCCATAATCATTTAGAGGATTTATCAGAGAAGGTTTAGCAAAGCCTCATGACAAAAAGTGGAGGAAGATCTTCACGAATGAGCTTACTTTTAGACATTGTATATGGGTTATTAAAAAGTTATGAAAGATTGCAAAGCTTTGAAAAGCTGATGGCATTTCTCTAACAATCATTCTGTATATATAACCTATGTACCTGCAACAGTTATGTATGTCCCGTCTGCAAAGTGAGGAACTTTCTCTACACACATGGTGGGAAAAAGTCCATCACTGATGAAAGAGAGAAAATAAAGGAAATACAATTTAGCCACGTTTCTTACTCAGTGTGTTAGCTTAATATTTTCATTTTCCGCAATGTTTCTTGCCTGCCCAGAGGCCATTCAGAGGCACTTTTTTTTTGCCTGTGGCAGTGCAGTTCAAGGACACTCCATAAAGAAAGTGTTCCTTTAAAGAAAACACTACAGACATCTAGATCACTTCATCTGTCTTCCAGACAGCCACTAGAGGCTAGTCCTGCTCTCCCAAATGGAGTTTAACTCCATGAAACGACGTTGGACATATTCAGATTTTGCATGAGGATGTGCAACATCTTCAAATTTTAAAATTTGGAGAAAAATGAAGGCGTTAACGGTGAGCGTGGTGTATGTGCATTGGGTCAGACTAGCGCTGTTAAGTTCTGGGAAGCGGTTCTAGCCAATGCTGGAATTAAGGGGAGACACCTAATAAATTAAAGGGACACAATAGCAGACAGATGTAGCAAGCAGTTTGAAATTGTTGCATCTCTGATGTACAGAGTATGCAGTTTTAAGGTAAGAGTCCCTTACATTAGACTGGCAAACCAAATACTAAAAATTATATAGTATTAAAAAGTTATTATGGGGTAAAAATTACTCCCTATTTTTATAACTTTTTAAAGAGAACACTTTAAAGCATAACTGTCACCATATGGAGACACTGCATAATTTGTATGAAGACCAGACGTGACATCGCTACTGGGGTCTGGGAGCAATGGTGAGTTTTACTTACCTGAAGCTGTCCCTCATGGGGGACTCATCCTCTTTCACCCTGTCTTCTGTTCCTGGTGCTTCAGCTGCCAGGAGCCGATGTCACTGCTGTACTCTTGCGCATGTGTGAGTATATCAGTGAGGTCTAGGGAGGATCCAGCGAGGCTTCGGGATCCTCCATAAATAGATTTAATTTCCCTGTAGCAGTCACTGGTGACAGCTGGGTAAAATGACAATGCTTATCGTCACCAGTCTAGTCCCTACTTTGTCTCAATACATCTTTTGACTGTGTTGGAATTTCAGTGAAATGTATCTTTATGAAATAGTTGTTTTGCTTGGGAGAGGCAACAGTTCCGATTTGTAGGAATCAGCCCGGCTAGCTCAGTCGGTAGAGCATGACGCTCTTAATCTTAGGGTCGTGGGTTAGAGACCCATGTTGGGCGAGATATGTAATTTTAGTTTAAAGTGTAGCACCAGGATGGCAGAGTGGTTAAGGCGTTGGACTTAAGATCCAATGGACAAATGTCTGCGTGGACAAATGTCAAACCCCACTCCTGGTACATGGTGTATTCAAATGACACTGATGGTTTTGAGGTTAACACAGTAAAGGAGTTTAAGCATGTGTGGGATAGGCATAAGGCTATCCTCACTATAAGATAAGGCCAGGGACTAATTATTATTGCCATTTATATAGCGCCAACAGATTCCGTAGCACTTGAAAGTATTTAGAAAATTGGGCAGACTAGATGGGCCGAATGGTTCTTATCTGCCATCATATTCTATGTTTATATGTTTCCGTAGCACTAATGAAAGTATTTAGAAAATTGGGCAGACTAGATGGGCCGAATGGTTCTTATCTGCCATCATATTCTATGTTTATATGTTTCTATTTAAAATGATGCCAGAATACATTTAAATTAAAAATAATAAACATACACCCTGGAAGGTTCTTCTGCGCACTAGTTAGTATCTGCCTGCAGGTAGACCAGACAAACTCTTATTCAATAAACCCACAGATACCAAAAATCAAGTCTGATATAAACCAACATTCAAAATGTTCTCAATAGGCAGTCAAAAGGGTTTATTAACGTTTAACATCACCACAAAGCAAAAAATAGAATACATATTTATAGTGTGTTTAATTGTTCAGAATTCATATAACAGTTAGAAAACAAGTTCTCAGGATCAACAGAACATACATAGTAGACAAATACAGTAAACTGTTAAAGAATTGCCAGGTACCCTTAGCCCAGCAAGATGTTGCTATGTCTTACTCCTCCGAGTCTCGAAAATGTGTACCACACAGAAGAGTAAGCTAAACAAGCCTCAGACACAGAAGGGTTAATGAATAAAGTAGAGCCCTCCACCAAAGAAGGATAGAGGCAGCATCTATGGTTACATTTAACCCATTAATGACTAGCAACATCAATGCCATGATCACAATATGGCTCCTAAAGACTATACTACAACAGGAAATGTCCTTTTTATTTACCATAAGCTGCTCCACAGAGCTGTGCAAATGGTAACCGAGGACATTTAACAGAAGTCCAATACCCAAACTGTTACTCTATGTTATGCATAGATGGTAGTTTGTTCTTAAATTGTTTATAAAACCATTGTATTAAAAGACAATATAGTTTGGTTCATAGCATACATTTGAAATGTGTGTATTTATATCTATCTTTTATCCTGTATCTCACAGCATATATACTGACAGTAGTTTGGCACTTCATTTGGCAGTTATTTACCCATACACAACACAGCTGAATAAAAAGCAGATAAACTATATATACCATGGCCTAAATATACATATATCACATAATAGAGAACATATGTCCAAAATACAAGTTTAAACTTAAAATCTACAGTTTTAAATTTTACTGTATCTTTTGCTACTTTTGTAGATGTTAACATTCCTCATGATTTAATTGATCTTTATTGTATAGCTGCACTACACTATTTGACTATGAAGCACGGATGAACAGTGTCCCCACCCGTAGGTTGCATACATTGCATAGCATCAAAATCACAGACCATAACCACTTCACAAGCAAATCTGTAGGAAACACTACTCAATAGGACATCAGAAAAAAAAAAACTAACAAAATATGGTTGCCAAGAGTGTGGTTTTTTTTGTTTTTGGACATTTTGCACTTATGGACCAAAAATGCTAACAGGAAAGAATGTACATTTTACAGGTGACCAGGTCTCACTTCCCTTTTATGATAGCTGGAGTAAATTAGCATGAAGGAATGGCTGATTGAGTTGTCTGCGCTTAAGCAAAGATACACTTAAAATCTGGTGCTTTGAACAGATTTGGCAGGATTTGGACTAATTTGTTTTTCATACATACAGGTTACTAACCAAAATGAAATAATATGTTGGTTACATTTCATTTACAGAAATATTTTACATCACTATAGTAAGTACTTTAGTATGTGTTCATGTTTAATAATTACTGTACATACAGTGCATGGCTTCTTGTTATGAATAAGACAAACACACCATAACCAGGTTATGCAAACAAAAAGAACAGTCATGTAAACACCATAATGGCCAAGTAAGATGATCGTCGAGTATGTGGAAGCATCACTAGCAGCAGTCCGGTTGTTAAAACGGCAGATATAGATTGCTTAGCGGTGTCCTTTGTCATGTCTATCCACAAGAAGAGATTAACAGCACTGTGATTTACTCTCTGCAGGCAATGCCACCTGCTCAATCTTAATGTTACCCGTGTCGTTCTCCTCTACAGGAAAGTTCTTGGAATTTGCAAGTATATTTTCCACCAGGCATCGAGCAGCTTCATCTATGTTGATATTATCCTAAAACCAAGCAAATAAAGAGAGAGATCAGTAAAAGGGAAAACAATGAGTGGACGTTCTTATAGAATCACAGGCTTTAATTTCATTTTGTGAAGCTGTCGTGGGACAAGAACTAATATCAGACAAAGGAAATAAGCAGCCAGAGCATATGTATATTCCAACACTGCACAATATAAATCACATTGTGTGTGTGTTTTTTTTTTTTTTTTTAAATCAACGATCACCATGCAGTAAGCGATATAAAAAGGTCTAAAAAATAAAATTATATAGATTTCATAGTTCATCTACTGGTCTGCAGCCAGGTTGTGAATTAAATTAAAAGCAGCTCACTCAGTGCTGTTGGGGCTGAGACTGTGTACATACATTTGACAAGGAAATATTTCTGGCATGAGAAGGTGTGGCCAAAGAGGCGGGCTTGCGGTGCAATATTCTGCAAAGCTATAAAGATTGAGCATGCAAAAAATACAGAATGTTAATAAGTATTGATAGGTCCCCTTTAAACCTAAGCATAAATGGAATTGATACATCATGGTTGTCCTTCCCATAAGAACCTTAGAGGGAATAACTCCAGCATGCAGTATTTTTTTTTTAGCATGGACAGTGTTCCAGCTGGTAACAGGAGAACCCAAGGAATCTGGGGCCAGAATTAGTAGTCACATGCTGACCAATGAGCTGTATACACTTAGGTCTTAAATGGGTATTTGAATCCTCAGATGCTACATCTAACAATACTTGGGAATGTACTTTATAAGCTGGGGTCATATTTAATAGCCCCAGACTGATCAACGAGCTGTATGTAGCACTCAAAGTGAGCTCTGCATACAGCCCGAGTCGAGCAACAGTGATTCTGGGCTTGCATCTTGTGTGTGGGAAACCCCATGTTCTGAAGAGACCTCCATGACCTGGTACCCCTGCATGCCCACATGCCAAGCTGATTGCATCTCAACTTTCCCAGTTGCTCAGCAACAATTTTACTGTAATACCAATGCAGAGTTTTCAGCATAATAGGGATTCCCCCGGTCTTACTGAAAATAGCCAGTAGATGGCAGTAAAATTAGAATTCTAAAAAACTGAAATAGTCAGGTTGACCAGAATGTGGCGCTGGAGTTTCAGTTTGCGGTTGAACACACAGCAAAAATGCTTGTGTCCTTAAAGGGATACTCCACTGCACAAATAGAGAGGGGAAAAACACTATTTACTAGATATACGTCAAATAAAAATGTGCATGCATTTAATTAAGCATTTTTTCATTGGTGGTATATCTGAAAAAAAGCTTGCAGTTCATTTGTCTAAACCTTTGCAAGCCCTCGCTTTTCCAACCCAGATTTTCTGTGTCTGTCCAATCAAAGACTTCCCAACACAGTTCAAGTTTTTGCAAGGCAGATTCTTTGGGCAATTGCTGCCTCTTGAGTTTGGCTTAGCTAAACAAACAAGGCAGTACCAGGACCTGATGTCTTCTGGACAGCCACAGGGTGTAACAAGGTACATATATAAAACTACCAATTTCTATTGAAATCTGTACTTTTTGTAAGATTTGAAAACTTGGGTGGGGTGGGGGTGAATTAATTTTAAAAAGGAGGACGCATTCTTCACGGAGAGCATTTTATCAAGTGTTTGATTGGTCTTGAGTATCATTAATTGGGTGTTGGACTTCATTAAGGGCAGCTATAGCAAATGAGAGCTGGCGTTTCTTCTGCCTCAGCCTGCTATTTCCCATCATCTCTAACAAGTGATGGCTTGCATAATAAATTCCTAGAATATCTCATTATGCGTGTGAGATTTAATCTATGGAAGTTCTATGGGCCATTTAGAGTTCTAAAGAAGTGAAATATATATATATATATATATATATATTCACTTCTTTAGAATATATATATATATATATATATATATATATATATATATATATATATATATATATATATATATATATATATATATATATATATATATATATATATATATATATATATATATATATATATATCAAGCTACCTCTGTCATTTTCAGAAATTGTGGGGTTACCTTTGCAGAGGTCTCAAACCATCCAAGAAAGCCATTTTCTTTACAGAAGGTGTTCATCTGGGCCTGACTCTGTGCAATATTTTCCTTCTTTTGGTCACATTTGTTTGCAAGTAGAATTGTTGGAATAGGTCCTCCCCCTGGAAGGAAAACTTTGCTGTCCAAATCGGATTTCCATTTCATGACCGCTTCAAAGGTTGAACCTCTTGTCACATCGAATACCACAAATGCTCCAACGGCCTCCTTATAGTAGACTCTTGTCATGTTACCAAAGCGTTCTTGTCCTAGAAGAAATTACAGCCATTATTGTGGTCCTTAAATACTGGTTATTGGCCTGCAATGTATGAGAAACCAAAAATACAATTTCCCCTTCGTATACCATTACATTTCAATTACCCAACTGTAAAATTCAAGGCTGGAAAATATTCACAGTCCAGAAATCCATAAGAGTTTGTAGAATTTCTAGTCCATTTAGCATTATATTTTATATTAAGCTAATGTATTACTAGTGTGTAGATAAGCACAGAAAAAGACAACACACATATCCAAAGTATTTATGGTACTCAGCCTATTGAACATTATTACTATTATTATTTATTGCCCTGTATATCTATGGCACCTCATTCTCATTTCTGAGAGGCAAAACACAATCACAAAGAGCATTACTAATTTTAGATATAAATGTGTTTTGCCTCTCAGAAATAAGAATGAGGTGCCATAGATATATAGGGCAATAAATAATAAAGGTAAAACACAATAAATAAACAGGGTCAATTGCTTCACATGCTTAAAAATTGGGGAAGTGCTATTCAATACCAGCGTATCTGTCATCTACTGAGAGCCAAGTTGTATACACTAGTAGAGGTGAGCGGGCTATACATATTTTATGGTTCCATTAGATTTCTCTAAACTGTGTGTATTACTGTACTTTAGGTTGTAAGCTCACGGGCAGAGCCCTCTTTACCTTTTGTATTGGTTTGTTTATATTTTACTGTCCCCCCCACCCCCAATTGTACAGCCCTGCAGAATATGTTTGGGCTTTATAAATTCCAGTAATAATAATTCTATTTTGTTAGTTTTTTTTATTTTTATTATTACCATAAAAGTGATAGATGGACAATTTCCTAGTTAGAACACCAAATGGCAATGCATTTTCTGAAAAATGGCAGACACATTTTTTAACCCCTTCATGACCGCTGATGGTTCAGGAACGTCATCGGAAAAATACCGTTGAGGACCGGTGAAATCCCGCTGTTACCATCTGCCCGATCGCTCACAATTGACTGCTGTCAAAGTAGGGTGTTACAAATACTCACTTTGACAGTGATCGCTGCCCCTCTCTCCTCTGTAGTGTTTTGTGAGGGAGAGAGACACAGAGATCGTGATAATTTGTTGCCAGCAGTGTTCCAGTGACTTATAAAAGTATCAGCAGTTAATAAAAATTCTGTTTTATCCCCTTCCCTGGTTAAATTTCTGTTACAAATCTGCGTCTTAATCTGCCAGTTTCCTTCCCCCAAATCTCCATTAAAAATTATTTTAACAGGAGTTAGTTTAGGGATTGCTGATTTAGTCTCTTTTAGTCTGTTTGTAGTAGATATAATATAAAAATAAAAATTGTGTTAGTATTTTGTTTGTTTAGTCAGTTAGTGTGAAACATGAAGCGCATGTACAGCTTGGAGGAGGCATATGCCTTCTTGGTGACATGTCATCTGTGTGTGAGCCGGCTGCAAAAAGATGTGCTTTCCCTGCTATGTTGAATGTGGAGGAGGATGACTGGGTACCTCCACAGTTGGCTGAGCTGAACATCCCCCCTTTTAGTGCCAATGTAGGCATTAATGTCAATGTGGATAACTTCTCCCCTATGCAATATATGGAGTTATTTTGAGAGGATACCATCTGGGAGGAGATTGCTTCCCAGACTAATTTATATGCTACCCAATTTACTGACACCAATCTTGGTAGCTGTGCAGTCAGGAGCATTCTGGGCTCTTACAAGCCTTGGTCATGGGGATTATTAAGAAGCCATCAATTCACTCTTACTGGAGCACCAACCCTATCTGTTCTAGTCCATTACACTCCCAAATCATGTCCAGAGCAAGATATGAGTTGCTGCTGAGATATTTACATTTTAATCATAATACCCTCTGTCACCCCCAATATAATAGGCTTCATAAAATACGCCCACTGGTAGACCATCTTCAGCACACATTTTCTGAAGTTTATACTCCCCAACAAAATGTATCCATTTATGAATCCTTAAAGGGACACTCCAGTGCCAGGAAAACAAATAGTTTTCCTGGCACTGCAGGTCCCCTCACTCTCCCACCCCCCACTAGAGGAGGAGTTAACCCTACAATGTAAATATTGCAGTTTATGAAAACTGCAATAATTACACTTGCAGGGTTAAGGGTAGTGGGAGTTGGCACCCAGACCACTCCAATGGGAAGAAGTGATTTGGGTGGCTAGAGTGTCCCTTTAATGAAATATAAAGGGATATTAGGATCCCAACAATACATCCCCTCAAAGTGCTCTAGGTATGGCGTAAAAGTGTACAAACTGTTCAAGAGCGAAAGTGGCTATACGTTTGCCTTTCGTGTATATGAGGGGAAAGATGGTCAACTGGACCCTCCTGGCTGTCCTGACTCTGAGGACAAATGGGATCTACTGATCCCCTTGTTCAATAAAGGTTACCACCTTTATGTGGATACTTTTTATAGTAGTGTCCGTTTGTTTCAAACTCTTTATGGTTTGCAGATACTGGAATCCGGCACTTTAAGAAGAAATGCCAAGGATTTCCCCAGACCTCTCATAGAGGCCAAATTAAAAAAAAAAAGTGAATGTAAAGTTCTGTGCAAAGCTGAAGTGCTTGCAATAAAATTTAAGGACAGGAAGGATGTTAATATACTAACTACCATCCATGACGAAAGCATGGCAGACGTCACTGTCGAGGCAGAGTACAGACCAAACCTGTTTGCATCAGGGCTTATACCTTGGCATGTCTACTTTATAGAAATAGATACTTTCAAGATGGTAACATTAAGATAGGCCAAGCATACCTATATATCAAGATGAAAAACTGACATGCACAAGTCTCCATTGTGGCCTTTTATCCCCCAAACAACCCAGCAAACCTATGCATGGGTGATATCACTGTACTCAGGAGATGTTGCTGAACACATATTAGTGTGTTTTTTGGCAGCAACACATAACAGGATCTGTGAATTTATACCTGAATTGCAATATATGTGAAAAAAAAAATATTAAAATAATAAACTACCTATGCGAAGTTTGGCAAAGATTGGTGGTAAAATGGCTGCATAGTAAGTGTCAACATATCCTCAGGTGAATACCCTGGGTTGTCTACAGTACATTTGGGGTGTTTTTCAGAGATTTACGACAGATAACAGTGTTACAATGTCACTTGATACATTTTTAAAATGTATATTTTCAAACAGCAATATCTAACTTGTACTTATAGCCCTGTGACTTGCAAAAAAGCATGTAGACACTGGGTGTTTTTAACCCCTTAAGGACTGAGCCAAATGTACACGTTGTGATCAAAACAAAACGTAAACAAAAACTTCATTCTGCAAACAGTAGTTAACATATTTGCAATGTATCCAAGTGAACCATCACTACTACATTAGACTGCAGATGTAAAACGTCAAAAGGAAGGAATGCAGAGATCAGAAATAGTTTGAGGGTTAATTATTTTGTATCAAAATATTCTTTAAAAATGATATCAAGACACAATAAAACGTACCAAGAACACAAAAAAATAAATAAATAGAAATGCATAAATACAAAACCTTGCTGCAGGTCTTGTTTACTTGTTTGAATGTAAATGAAATGATTCAGAAAATATTCCAATAATGTTAGCATGAAAGAAAAAGTGGAATCCACTTCGTGCATGCTTCACGATTGGTCACTGCAGTTTGAGTTCAAGGTGTGCCTTATTAAAACAAAAATTCCAGGCATTGCCCTTACAGGGCCTATCGAGACTCTCCTTGGATAGAAAGAATCTGCCATAAAAAAGTGGGTTTTTATGGTTTTTTTTTTTTTTTTTAAGAGAGCCACCGTATGACAAGCTTTATTGTAGATGGCATATCAAGTTCTGCCAGGATTTTTTTTTTCCAAGGAGAATGTTTTCCTGGATTCAAAAACTACGGTTTTAAAAATGTATCTAATTCAAGTGATAAAGCTACTTTAAAAGGACAACGGTCACTTCCCTGGATTTTTAATGTGATGCTTATTAATCCCCAAATGTTATATATTGATCCTGGAAAACTGACCTCCATGGAGCTAAATGTAATTTATAAAATCTCTTTTAGATGCAGATTTTAACGGTTACAACATCAGTCACAATCTCAGTTTCTTACTACTGGGTCATGTACTGAGCTGATCATTATTGCTGTAGTGCCAAAGATTCCAAAAATGATGCTCATTATGTGTCCTGTGTTGAATGTGGGTTGCTCCCGTTTATTAATTATGCTTTTGGTATTTCATACC
Source organism: Pelobates fuscus (assembly GCF_036172605.1). NCBI lineage: Eukaryota > Metazoa > Chordata > Amphibia > Anura > Pelobatidae > Pelobates > Pelobates fuscus. The sequence continues at coordinate 342,794,705 of NC_086318.1, read as the reverse complement.
TCCTGCCACTAGAGGCTCCCTGGAGTCACACTTAAATTTTAAAGTTATTACAAATGCCATGTACATTCATTAGGTATAGTTAATCATTAAGTATACACTAAACAGTGCATGTCCTATACACCCTTGTAATAGCGCTTCTCTAAAACAGCTAACAACCCTCTTCATTCTCCCCCTGACTTGTACTTCCTTACAGATCTCCAAATTGTCCCAATTTAGGAGAGCCAGTTACTATTTTGGCTCCAAATCCCTCTCTCCCTCTGCTCTATCCCTCTTTTCTAGGAGCTCCAAATTGTTGGTTTGCGAGTTTATGACACAGCAATAATATTTAAATTAAACGAGTATTTAAACTACAATTAATGAGTTTGGAAACCAGTCTTAGTGAAGAATATAAATTGTTATTTTTCTAAATTAAATTCAAACCTAAAATTTCTCAAAGCAGCCCTGCCCCGGACCTCCCACTCATAAAATTTAAGTGTCCCTCTTTGTCCACTTGAAATGTTGGAAGGTATGCACTTCTTTTCCCATACCATGGGATTTTCCCGTAATACATGCTGCATTTTAAATAATTAAATACAAAATAATTTTATTTAATAGACTAAAGTTAGTCTTATCCTGTTGACATGTAGTCTTTAAAAAAAATTATATATAAATATATATATATATAATAATAAATATATCAACCTTTTCCAAGATTTATAGTTAGCTACTGCAGCACTTCCAAATAAATAAATACACAGAAGACCGACAGACAGACACACACACACACAATATAGACAAAAGTATTGGGACACTCCTCTTAATTATTGCATTCAGGTGTTTCAATCAGACCATCACCACAGGTGTATTAAAAAAAATCAAGCATCTAGTCATGCAGTCTACATTTACAAACGTTTGTGAAAACAATGGGAGGTTCTGAAGAGCTGTGTGAATTCAAGAGTGGTACTGTGATAGGATGTCACCTTTGAAATAGCTCAGTTCTTGAAATGTCATCCCTGCTACATATTCCACGATAAACTGTAAGTGGTATTATTGGAAAGTGGAAATATTTAGCAACCGCAGAAACACAGCCATGAAGGGGAAGACCACAGAAAGTCACAGAGCTGTGTCACCGAGCAATGAGGCGCATGGTGTCACCAAAACTCTGTTTATTCCATAGCTGAAGAGTTCCAAAGTTCCCCTGCCATTAATATCAGCAACAACAAAAAAGGGCTGCAAGTTTTCCATGGCCAATCAATGCATACAAGCCTCATATCACCAAGTACAATGCCAAACGTCTCATTGAGTGGTGTAAAGCACGCCACTACTGGATTCTACTGGATTCTGGAACTGTCAAGTTTGGAGGGATAATGGTATGGGACTGTTTTTAAGGGGTTGGGCTAGGCCTTTTTTGGACAATGCTCTGCTACCAACTTTGTGGAAACAGTTTAAGGAAGGCCCTACTCTATTCCAGCATGACTGTCCCCCAGGGCACAAAACAAGATCCATAAAGACATGGTTGGATGAGTTTGACGTAGAAGAACTTGACTGGCCCGCACAGTGACCAGACCTCAACCCCATCTAACACCGTTGGGATGAACTGTGTAGCGGAGCTCCCTGTACCCGGGTGGTTACCTCGCCAAGGTGTTAAACATAGATGGGAAGGAGGGTTTGTCACAAACTGGAAAGTAGATTGCAAGCCAGGCCTTCTCATCCAACATCAAAATTATTTTTATTAGCTGGTTTTGCACCCTGACTGAGGAAGTCCCATGAAACGCGGTTTGGAAGAAGAAGATAAGCCCCCTTTGATATTTATGCTTATCACAGTTTATAATATTGTTTTATTTATTGTTAACCAAAAGGTATTTATTTAGTGGCATTTAATATACATTACCTGAATAAAGCCGGAAACATCCACCATACTAAGGATCTCTCTGGTCATTCCATGGGGTAGCATCAGCAAACAGAGTCTACAGAAAAAGGCTCCTTTAAATGTGATCCAGATATATTGCTCAAAATACTTTATAATCGGTATCCTTGCATATTGCACAGAATTTTTTTTTCTTATATAAAACCATCCCAATACAAGCAAGCGAACTCACAAGGAAGGGAAAGGGGTCCCCATACAAAAGGACTCCAAGGTGACAACACAGCCACATTCTTGGCTCCTCCTTCGTGAGTTAGCATTTTAATGATTTATTTAATCTCTCAAATTTGTCTGCACTATTATTGTGTTTTATGTTTTGTTTTTGAGGTTTTATCCCTATATAAAAGAGCGGTTCAACAATACTGTGGGTAGAACGGAACGCAAAAAACAAAGTATTAAAAATGTATAGGGTTATCACTATTTTTGATTTTGCGCTATAAGCACTGTAAATTGCACAAAATACAAGTCATTTTAATACTGGTTTATTTCTTAATGCACTTGGCTTTATAGTAATTCAAATAATTTGTGAAGTGATATATACATATTTTATTTTGTAGGTTTAAAAAAAAAAAAAAAAAAAAAAAAAAAATCAAATCTGAGTACTGGAGTTGCACCTTATAAGGCAGGCACTTTAGAAATATTTGCACAAAAAACTTGGAGGAATTGATAGGTGAGATTTGCACTTTAAGAGGGAATTCTTATAAGTTAGTATCACATTAAAATAATTTACTAATCGCTCCATCATAACAACTTACAAAGTTTGTGAACCATCATTAGTTTATATTGCATCAGTTTTGTTATATGCAATATGTTGATGAAAATAAATTAATAATGAAAAATTAAAAGAGCCTTAGGTTGGAATATCATTGCTTAGGAGAGCATGTTAAGAATTCCATTATGATACTGCATGTATTTATCTACTACTAGATATCCTTCCAATAGTGGTTTTCACAAGGGTGTCACAAGACTCAACACTGCAAAACGTTAATCTCTGTCGCATGTTTACTGCCACAAAGAAATTGTTCATTCAAATTATTTTTAGATTCAGCGATTTTTCATATGACTGTGCAATGATGCTCATTATGAACCCCACATTATGGCACGAAACACAAATTAAAAACAGAACTGAAATAGCCAAGTATAAAAAAAAACTGCAGATATGGACAACTTTTGAGATTTAGTTTTCAGATCACCTCAATTTAAGGATTGAATTAACCCTACAAGATGTGAAAAGCTACAGATAAAATATGCAGCAATACCTCGGGGAAGATTTATCAGTGTTCTTTTCTAAAAAGTTAACCAAAAGTACTAAAAGTGGGGGTATTAACACTTAACTAGCAGCAATGTCTGTGTATTGCAGGCAGAAAACTGCGATCAGCTCCCGTCCTTGCAAATCTTCGATGGGAATCATCCGGTCTTTTATGTCCCCAGGCTGCTATACTGCTTATATAACCCATGAACAGGAAATTAAATACATACTGTATACCAACCTGAAAGAATGAAGTTGAAAGTTCAAAATTAGCAGCCTACCACTCTCTATGGATTACACACCGTCACTGTACCCAACAAAGGAAAAAACCCAAAGCAGTGATGGACCTCATGCCAATCCAGATTGGGTGCCAATAAGTTACAAAGAGACCAGCAGAGTTAGGAAAACATGGCAACCAGAATAAACCCAACCGCGCAAACAACGTGAGCAGCAAATCACTGATGATGCAACATTTTACTACAGTCCTCAAAATACACCAGTAGGAGAAAAATCGGCATGAAAAGTTATCAACTCTGATGCAAACATCTAGCGTCAGTGATTTTAAAAAAATAAATAAAAAATAAATCTCTTGATGCATGCAAGACTGCTGCAGAGCAGTCTGACCATTTCCTTCATTCATTCATGCCTGGGAAGGAGCAAATGCAGCATTGTGTAGACAGGGCCACATGTGGGGCCTGAGCCCTATACCCCCAATGTTTAAAAGATAGATATCAAAATATCTATATATGTCTCTGCTGGCCCCTACTGTCTTCTATAGTTAAGAGGGGGCCAGGAGACTACAAGTCCCATCTCTGTCAGTGTCCTTTCACAAGCCACGGCTGTGAGAGCATTGTCGCACACAACACATGTCGGGGTCATGAGAGGAGAGGACCTCCTCCCTGGCAGCTGTAGGTAGAAGATGGAGACTTCTGGTCTCCCTCCTGCCCCCCCCCCCCCCATTAACTATATAACCTGCTGTGCCACTGGAGCACCAAGGTATATAGTGTGTCCTCTCCCTGGCCACAGGTAAGATGCAGGGTGGGAGGAATAAACAATTTAAAAATAAAATAAAATGCTCAACCCTCCAAAGCCCTTATCCAACACCACAAACACACACTGCATCAAATTTACTTATCCTTTTGCACAGACTCAGGGGAGGGCCTTGTGGGCAGACTCAGGGACCAAGTTTTAGGTAGATGGCATAAAAATTTGTTTTGGGCTCAAGCCATTGGTATTTTTTTTTTTATCCTAGCAATGCCCTAGGGACACAGTGTGGACTTGTCATACCAAAAAAAGCAGATTTGATTTAAAGGGACACTAAACTTGCCAAAACAAGTTTTTGCTTAATGAAGCAGTTTTAGTGTATAGATCATGCCTCTGAAGTCTCACTGCTCAATGCTCTGCCATTTAGGAGTTAAATCACTTGTTTCTGTTTATGCAGCCCTAGCCACACAACCCCTGGCTGTGACCGACACAGCCTGCATTAAAATAAAATGGTTTCATTTTTAATTACCGTATATACTCGAGTATAAGCCGAGTTTTTCAGCCCATTTTTTGGGCTGAAAAACCCCAACTCGGCTTATACTCGAGTCAAGGTCTGTATTATGGCAATTTGCATTGCCATAATACAGACTGGGGGGAGAGAGGGGCTGGCAGAGCTGTAACTTACCTTTCCTGCAGCTCCTGTCAGCTCTCTCCTCCTCTGCGCCGTCCGGTCAGCACCTCGGTCAGCTCCCAGTGTAAATCTCGCGAGAGCCGCGGCTCTCGCGAGATTTACACTGGGAGCTGACAGAAGAGCAGAACGGACGGCGCAGAGGAGGAGAGAGCTGACAGGAGCTGCAGAACAGGTAAGTTACAGCTCTGCCAGCCCCCCTCCCCCCCCCACTGAACTGCCACTGGACCACCAGGGAAGGAGAGCCCCCCTCCCTGCCATATATCAAGCAGGGAGGGGGGACGAAAAAAAAATATAATAAAATAAGAAATAATAATATAAAAATAATAATAATAATAAAATTAATAATAACAAAAAAAAGGGGTATAAGGACCACTATGGGAGGGGGGGGGGGGGTATAAGGACCACTATGGGAGGGAGGGGGGTATAAGGACCACTATGGGAGGGAGGGGGGGGGGATAAGGACCACTATGGGAGGGAGGGGGGGGGATAAGGACCACTATGGGAGGGAGGGGGGGGGATAAGGACCACTATGGGAGGGAGGGGGGGGGGGATAAGGACCACTATGGGAGGGAGGGGGGGGGATAAGGACCACTATGGGAGGGGGGGGGTATAAGGACCACTATGGGAGGGAGGGGGGTATAAGGACCACTATGGGAGGGAGGGGGGGGGGATAAGGACCACTATGGGAGGGAGGGGGGGGATAAGGACCACTATGGGAGGGAGGGGGGGGGGATAAGGACCACTATGGGAGGGAGGGGGGGGATAAGGACCACTATGGGAGGGAGGGGGGTATAAGGACCGCTATGGGAGGGAGGGGGGGTATAAGGACCACTATGGGAGGGAGGGGGGGGGATAAGGACCACTATGGGAGGGAGGGGGGTATAAGGACCACTATGGGAGGGAGGGGGGGGGATAAGGACCACTATGGGAGGGAGGGGGGGGGATAAGGACCACTATGGGAGGGAGGGGGGGGGGGATAAGGACCACTATGGGAGGGAGGGGGGGGGGGATAAGGACCACTATGGGAGGGAGGGGGGGTATAAGGACCACTATGGGAGGGAGGGGGGATAAGGACCTCTATGGGAGGGAGGGGGGATAAGGACCTCTATGGGAGGGAGGGGGGGTATAAGGACCACTATGGGAGGGAGGGGGGGTATAAGGACCACTATGGGAGGGAGGGGGGGTATAAGGACCACTATGGGAGGGAGGGGGGGTATATGGACCACTATGGGAGGGATGGGGGGGGGATAAGGAACACTATGGGAGGGAGAAGGGGGATAAGGACCACTATGAGAGGGAGGGGGTGGGATAAGGACCACTATGGGAGGGGAAAGTAAGGACCACTAGGGGAGGGGAGGGTAAGGACCACTAGGGGAGGGGTGAGTCAGGACCACTGGGGGGGGGGAGTGAAGGAACACGGGGGTGGGGAGGTAAGGACCACTGAGGGAGGAGGAGGGGAAGTCAGGACATATGGGGGGGGAGGGGGCGGCAAAAAATGTTTTGCCTACGGCGGCAAATATCCTTGCACCGGCCCTGCACACACTGCATTCACACACTGCATTCATGCACACACACTGCATTCATGCACACACACACTGCACTCATGCACACACACACTGCACTCATACACACACGCTGCACTCATACACACACGCTGCACTCATACACACACGCTGCACTCATACACACACGCTGCACTCATACACACACGCTGCACTCATACACACACGCTGCACTCATACACACACGCTGCACTCATACACACACGCTGCACTCATACACACACACATACGCACACACTGCATTCATTATACACACACTGTAAATAAATATTCAATTAATATATTTTTTTTAGGATCTAATTTTATTTAGAAATTTACCAGTAGCTGCTGCATTTCCCACCCTAGTCTTATACTCGAGTCAATACGTTTTCCCAGTTTTTTGGGATAAAATTAGGGGCCTCGGCTTATATTCGGGTCGGCTTATACTCGAGTATATACGGTAGATGTAACTTACTTAAAAAGTTGTGCTCCTGCTCTGTGAATTGAACTTGACTCACACAGAGAAGGCTTCTGTAGGGTCTAGCAAACGATCAACAGTGCAGGAGATAAGAAATTCTAAATTAAACAAAATTTGCAAGAAAGGAAGTATAAACAGATGTCTTTACAGGAAGTGTAAGTGTTTTTACGAAAGCTGTGCAGGTTACATACAGGGAGGTGTGCCTAGGGCTGCATAATCAAAGTGATTTAACTCCTAAATGACAGAAAATTGAGCAGTGCACGGCCATGATCTATACACCAAAACGGAATCCTTAGCTGAAGTTGTTCTGGTGACTATAGTGTTCCCTTATGAGGGAGAAACTAGAAGCGAGGACAGAGGGTGTAGTCAATTCAATAAAAAAATTCAAACTACTTAATCCACAGCTTTCAGGGCAGGCAAGATGTTGAAAAGCCCTGGCTCGTTTAGATTAACTGTAACTCCACCTCAGTAAAAGTATATTAGAGAGTTAGGATTATAATATGATTTCATATGTAATAGTCATGATAAAAAATAAATTTGCCTTAACATGTATGTATTCGGAGAGGTTAGCGGAGAAGGTCTATTACAAATGGAAACATAACAAGAAATTAAAAGGAAAGAAATGAATAGTAATCACTCCAAAATAATGAAGCGTGAAGTTCAGGTTCTGTAGGTGAGGTTCTTAAGTGACTCATTTAGTTTGATTTCACACACCCACACAGGTTTTTGCAACTATAAACAAATCATCAATCTACATGCTGCTAGAATGATTTGTGCAAATGTTCACAAGAAAACCAAGCATCCCTTCACTACTAAAAAATACAACTCCTACTAATAGTATGGGGAAAGCAAATATATACACCTATACACTGCGATGCAAATCTGATACCTTGACCACACTTGGCATGATTAAACAAAGTTTAAACAGTATAGCATACCCACCAACATTGGCTTCCTGAGAAGCGGTATATCAGTTGGAGGTTGTAAATGGTGCAGCCACTGATACGAGAGGGTGGGTTCCCCTGAATTACTGGCAGTGAATGCATGCCAGGCTGCCTGCCAATTAAGCAGGCCAACTCGAATTAGAGCGTACTATTTCAGTGCTTTCTTCAGGGGTGGTTCTAAGACCTTGTGTTGCCTGGGTCCAAGGATGAAATGCTGCCCCCTAAAGTATGTAGTATGCGTGTATAATGGACGCAGAGAGTGTAGAAACATAGAATGTGACGGCAGATAAGAACCATTCGGCCCATCTAGTCTGCCCAGTTTTCTAAATACTTTCATTAGTCCTTGGCCTTAATCTTATAGTTAGGATAGCCTTATGCCTATCCCACGCATGCTTAAACTCCTTTACTAGAATAATTCCCATCAGGCTTTTTGCAGTAAACACTGTCTTTTCAGAGAAAATGCAGTGTTTATATTACAGCCTAGTGATAACTTCACTGGTCACTCCTCAGATGGTTGCTAAAGCTGCTTCCTTGGGGAGTGATGCAGAGTAAGCAGCACTACCATTGAGTGTCTCCACCCTCTGCATGCAGACACTGAAATTTCCTTATAGAGATGCATTCATTTGATTAATCTCGGAGGATATGCTGATTGGCCAGGGCTCTGTTTGAGCTGAGTGGATCAGCTCTGCCCCTGATCTGCCTCCTTGACAGTTTCCGCCAATCCTATGGGGAAGCACTGATTGGCTCAGACCACCACTTCTGATGATGTCAGCAGACATGGGCAGTTCACAGGCAGACAGGGGCAGAGCCAGGAGCTGCAGACTTTAATAAAATTAAGATTTCACTATATTTAGAGTGGCAAGAGGAGGCCAGGGGGGCTAAATGGTGGTTTTTAACACTATAGGATCATGAAAACGTTTCTGACCCTACAGTGTTCCTTTAAATGAGGCAATTCTTCAGCAGAAAATAGGCTGGTTAGCGCTGAGGGTTTTCAACACTAGACTCAGGTTATTATTATTTATATAATGCCAATAAGTTCCGCAGTGCTGTACAATGGGTGATCTAACAAACATGTAATTGTAACCAGACAAGTTGGACACACAGGAACAGAGGTGTTGAAGGCCCTGCTCAATGTGCTTACATGCTAGAGGGAGTGGGGTAAAATGACACAAAAGGCAAGGGTAGGCATAGAGAAGTAGATTGGTTGAATAGTATTCCCTGAAGAATCAATTGGGAGCTATTAACAGTTTAATTGATACGCTTTTGTGAAAAAGTGAGTTTTTAATGATTTTTTTTAAGGAGTGGAGGCTGGGTGAGCATCTAACAGAGAAGGGAAGAGTTCCAAAGGAACGGGTCAGCCCTTGAGAGGTTTTGAAGGTGAGCATCAGAGGTGGGAGTATAAACAGAGGATAGAGCGTAGGGGCCTAGACGGGACATATTTATGTATTATGGAGGATAGATAAATGGGAACAGCATTGCGTACAGATTTGGCAAACCAAAAACAAATAATTTTATATACACACATACTTTTACTTTTTTTTTTTTTTTTTTTTTTTTTTTTACTGGTGCAAGGATTGGTAATGTTACTAAATTACTGAAATGATTGGAAGTCAGAATTTTGGCAGATCACCTAATCGGCCTAAATTTGACTAAATTTTAGTTCCTCACGAAACAAACCTCCAAGTCTTCTGCTAAGTATATCCCATCATTTTTTTTATTTTTTGGCAATTATACTTTTTCATGTTTTTATAATACATTACCTATGAATGTGGGATGTCCTTGAAACACTGTCGTTTTAATAGTTTGAAACAGGTAAATACATTGTAACAATGAATGATGACAAACTTTTTTTTTTTCCCCCTTTAAAAGTGAAATTATCAACAGAACAGGAAATTGGTATTAAGAGGAACTTCTGAAAGCACGACAAAAGAAAGAGGAACAAGACAAATGTTAGATCAACTACAAAGCTTTGTTAAACTCATCGCAGCATTTAGAAAGTGTTACAATAACAGCTGTTATGTCACCAATTGTAAGTGGACATTGAAACTACCAACATATAATATATATAAAAAATTAGCTGTGGTGGAGCTTGTTGGGGCTGTGGTGGAGCTTGTTGGGGCTTCCTGCTTGTTATTGGCTTCCAAAATTGATTAAAAGAGTCTGTCCAGCTTAGACTCAATATCCTGCCATGCTTTGCTGGTACCAGGAGGACACGCGGCTGCCGCCATATTGGGAGAGTCGCAGAGGAGTATGTCAGCCTGGGCGGCTGTGCTCTGTGCGTCCATTAGCTCCAGACAGCCTCTCAGGGGTGGACCAGGATAACCCCCCACCGGTCCGAGGGGGGGGGTAACGGAGCTCCTGCCGGGAAGTAGCTGCTCCTGGGTATCCCAGGACCGGGAGATCGGCCGCCTCTCCCGCCCGGTGAGCACCAGGCCACACATAGGTAAGTAAGACTCTGTTGAGTTGCTGACCGCTATTACATTGCTGGGTCATCCCCTTCTGGGGTGAAATTCGCTTGTTGATAGCTGCATAAAGTGAGATATTGAGGGAGCTCACACAAAGTGCGTCTTTCCACCATGACAGCTAGGCCCCGCCCCCCGGAAGCTGCATTCTTAGTGAGAGGAGGGACAGTGTAGCTACTGCTGATTTAATAGGGAAATCGATAGCTAGGCTAGGGTATTCAGTGTCCACTACAGTCCTGAAGGACTCATCTGATCTCTGCTGTAAGGACAGCACCCCAAAAAGCCCTTTTTAGGGCTAGAACATCAGTCTGCTTTTTTTTTTCCCTGTGTAATCCAATTGCAGTTGCCTGCCTGCCAGCGTGTGTGTCAGGCTCACAGCGTATACTGTGCCCACTTGCCCAGTGCCACCACTCATATCTTGTGTCACAATAGCTTGCATATAAAAAAACCAAAAAACATTTTTGACTAATATAATAGCAGTCAGTTTCCTTCACACGTGTGCGTTTCAGGGCCTGCTAGGGCACAGTGTCACACCAGTGCAACTCATATCTGGTGTAACAGTAGTGTAATAGATTGAATAGCAGTTAGTTGTCTGCAAGCGTGTGTGTCAGGCCTACAGCGTCTACTCTGCCAACTTCTGCCAGTGCCACTCATATCTATTGTCACAGTAGCTTGCACGCATATTACCACTAATCGAAAAATTAAAAAAATGACAGGCAGAGGCAGGCCACCCCGCAGGGGCCGTCGTGGTCGTGGGGCTGTGATTCCCTTTGGCCCTAGAATAATGCCCAGTGTTCAGAGGCCACATACCCTGAACTCGAAAAGTTCTGAGGACATAGTTGACTGGCTAACACAGGACACCCAATCTTCTACAGCTTCCGCTCGGAACCTTGACACACCATCCTCCTCCAGCTTCGCTTTGGGCACCTCTCAAGTTACCACTCGCCCGCCTGCCGCCACCACCAACACTAGCACCACAGCCACTTCACTTGATCTGTCAGAGGAGTTATTTACACATCAGTTGGAAGAAATGAGTGATGCGCAACCATTATTGCCAGAAGATGTAGATAACAGGGATTTGTCTCAGTCAGACAGCATTACACACATGGACATACGGTGTGATGATGATGATGATGTTGTACCCGCTGCTGCTTCCTTTGCAGAGTTGTCAGATACAAGTGAAGCGGTTGATGATGACGATGCGTCCGTGGATGTCACGTGGGTGCCCGCTAGAAGAGAATAAGAACAGGGGGAAAGTTCAGATGGGGAGACAGAGTGGAGGAGGAGACGAGTTGGAAGAAGGGGGAGGTCGTCGCAAGGAGCTAGTGGCACAGTCAGACAGCATGCATCGGCACCTGGGGTCAGCCAGACAGCATGCCAATCAACGCATGCTGTTGCCACCACCAGAATACAGTCATTGCAGAGCTCAGCAGTGTGGCATTTTTTATGTGTGTCTGCCTCTGACAACAGCGATGCCATTTGCAACCTGTGCCAAAAGAAACTGAGTCGTGGGAAGTCCAACACCCACCTAGGTACAACTGCTTTGCGAAGGCACATGATCGCACATCACAAACACCTATGGGAACAACACATGAGTACAAGCAGCACACAAACTCAAAGCCGCCATCCTCCTCCTGGTCCAGCATCTTCAGCCACGTCAACCACTGCTGTCCTCCTTGCCCCCTCTCAACCATCCGCCACTCCGTCTTTCGCCTTGAGCAGTTCCTGCTCATCTGCCCACAGTCAGGTGTCTGTCAAGGACATGTTTGAGCGTAAGAAGCCAATGTCACAAAGTCACCCCCTTGCCCGGCATCTGACAGCTGGCTTGTCTGAACTCTTAGCCTGCCAGCTTTTACCATACAAGCTGGTGGAGTCTGAGGCGTTCAAAAAATTTGTAGCTATTGGGACACCGCAGTGGAAGGTACCCGGCCGAAATTTCTTTGCACAAAAGGCAATCCACAACCTGTACTCGATTGTGCAAAAGGAAGTAATGGCATGTCTGGCACACAGTGTTGGGGCAAGGGTCCATCTGACCACTGATACCTGGTCTGCAAAGCATGGTCAGGGCAGGTATATCACCTACACTGTGCATTGGGTAAACCTGCTGATAGCTGCCAAGCATGGAATGCATGGCTCTGCAGAGGAGTTGGTGACACCGCCACGACTTGCAGGCAGGCCGGCTGCCACCTCCTCTACTCCTCCTACTCCATCCTCTTCCATAACCTCCTCGGCTGAGTCCTCTTCTGCGTCTTGCTCCACATCCACGGCACCCCGCCGGTACTATTCCACATCCCGGATACGGCAGTGTCACGCCGTCTTGGGGTTGACTTGCCTGAAAGCAGAGAGTCACACCGGACCAGCACTCCTGTCCGCCCTGAACGCACAGGTGGATCAGTGGCTGACTCCGCACCAACTGGAGATCGGCAAAGTGGTTTGTGACAACGGAAGAAATTTGTTGGCGGCATTGAATTTGGGCAAGTTGACACATGTGCCGTGCATGGCACATGTGTGTAATCTGATCGTACAACGCTTTGTGCATAAGTACCCAGGCTTGCAGGATGTCCTGAAGCAGGCCAGGAAGGTGTGTGGCCATTTCAGGCGTTCCTACACGGCCATGGCGCACTTTGCAGATATCCAGCGGCGAAACATGCCAGTGAGGCGCTTCATTTGCGACAGCCCAACACGTTGGAATTCAACACTCCTAATGTTCGACCGCCTTCCCCAACAAGAAAAAGCCATTAATGACTATTTGTATGACCGGGGTGCTAGGACAGCCTCTGCGGAGCTTGGAATTTTTTTGCCACGTTACTGGACGCTCATGCGCAATGCCTGTAGGCTCATGCGTCCTTTTGAGGAGGTTACAAACCTAGTCAGTCGCACCAAAGGCACCATCAGCGACATCATACCATTTGTTTTCTTCCTGGAGCATGCCCTGCGAAGAGTGCTGGATCAGGCCGTAGATGAGCGTGAAGAGGAAGAGTTGTGGTCATCATCACCACCAGAAACAGCCTTATCAGCATCGCTTCCTGGACCTGCAATAACGCTGGAAGAGTATTGTGAGGAAGTGGAGGAATGTGGCTTTGAGGAGGAGGAGGAAGACCAACCACAACAGGCATCCCAGGGTGCTCGTTGTCACCTATCTGGTACCCGTGGTTTTATACGTGGCTGGGGGGGGGGAAAGAACATACCTTCAGTGAGATCACCGAGGACGAGGAACGGGACATGAGTAGCTCGGCATCCAAGCTTGTGCAAATGGGGTCTTTCATGCTGTCGTGAGGGACCCTCTTATAAAAAGGCTGAAGGAGAACGACCTGTACTGGGTGTCCACGCTACTAGACCCCCCGGTATAAGCAGAAAGTGCCTGAAATGTTACCGAATTACGTCGGAAAGGATGCATCAGTTCCAAAATAAATTAAAAAGTATGCTTTACACAGCGTATAAGGGTGATGTCACAGCACAACGGGAATCTAACAGGGGAAGAGGTGAAAGTAATCCTTCTCCTCCCACGACCACGCCGGCAAGGACAGGACGCTTTACAGACGTGTTGTTGATGGAGGACATGCAGAGCTTTTTAAGTCCTACGCATCGCCACAGCCCTTCGGGGTCCACCCTCAGAGAACGACTCGACCAACAGGTAGCAGACTACCTTGCCTTAACTGCAGATATCGACACTCTGAGGAGCGATGAACCCCTTGACTACTGGGTGTGCAGGCTTGACCTGTGGCCTGAGCTATCCCAATTTGCGATAGAACTTCTGTCCTGCCCCGCTTCAAGTGTCCTGTCAGAAAGGACCTTCAGTGCAGCAGGAGGTATTTTCACTGAGAAGAGAAGTCGCCTAGGTCAAAAAGTCTAGATTACCTCACCTTTATTAAGATGAATCAGGGATGGATCCCGAAGGGACTGACAGTGGGCGATACATTCGACTAAAAAAGGCCTGATGAGGGGGACGCAACAGGGATTAAACGGATAGGAATAGTACTACTTAACACACCTTATAATAACGCAGAGAGGAGTCTGAAGAAGAGGAGTCAGAGGAAGAAGGTGGCTTTGAGGAGGTGGAAGACCAAATACAGCAGGCGTCCCAGGGGGTTTGTTGTCACCTTTCGGGGACCCTTGATGTTGTACGTGGTTGGGTGGAGGAAGAGACATCAGTGAGGACAAGGAACGGGACATGGCTAGCTTGGTATCCAACCTTGTGCAAATGGGGAGTTTGCGGTTGTGCAAATGGACTGTTTGCGGTGCGTTAAACGGGGAGTTTGGTCTGTCACTGTGAAGCGGGCGTAACCCTTACACTACCTGATCGATCCAACATCATACCTGATGTTTTAAAGCACGTTATTCCAAACAATTTAGGAATGTTAGGTGATTTATGCCCTTTATGGATTAAAACCAGACTCTGCATCAACTATGTAATTTTCCATGGGAGTTTTGCCATGGATCCCCCTCCGGCATGCCACAGTCCAGGTGTTAGTCCCCTTGAAACAACTTTTCCATCACTATTGTGGCTAGAAAGAGTCCCTGTGTGTTTTAAAATTCGCCTGCCTATTGAAGTCTATGGCGGTTCGCCCGTTCGCGAACATTTGCGGAAATTTGCGTTCGCCAACGGAAAATTTTATGTACGCGACATCTCTAATTGGCAGTTTTTAAGAATTTGTTATGTTTAGATTGCCGCATTAAGAATGCTTCTAATGGCCGTCTATCAGAGGTGCTTCCTGTAGTTTAACATGGTTGGACTCAATGCTTTCCTATAGGAAAGGTCTAATACACTCGAGGCACTCTCTGCGCATGTTTATAAGATTCCAAACCATCGGCGGTCGTCAGAGGGACACCAGTGCTGGAATCAGGCAAAGGTTTAAAGGGTTTTAGGACCTTTACAAAGATGAAGAGAGGGAGTAGGGGGTTAATTTTGAATACATCGTCTATTCAATTAATTCGAATATAGTGAGCAGTTTTTACCGCATAGCATCCCTTTCATTTTGTTAAACAGTTATCTCCGTAAAGAAACTACATTTACAAAAAAAAAAAAAAAATGTACAAAGCATGCTTTAGGATTTGGCCTTATTCAGTCATCAAGAACCATATCATTATGCTGAACTCTCTTTTACGCTTAAGATAGCTGAAATTACTGCATCAAACGGACTCATCATTTGTGTGTTTCCCCCCCTCATCCGCACCCACTCTAAATAGAGTTAATAACATAGGCTGTTTTAATTAAGTGCTGATCTTTTAAAGTTAAACATACAATAGGAGCTATTTACAGTATCATGGCAGCACTATTATCTGGCAGTGAAAAACCTTGCTTTTTAAAAAGCCATGTATTAACTTTTGCTCGGTTTCTAATTTTAAATCTTTTTTTTCCACAGAAAACATAAATGCATGTTTAACACGTTCACAACCAGACTTGTTATGTAAACTAGAAACACTAGCTTTTGGTTGCTTGGTTGCTTTTTTGCATTTATTAATGCTCGTTTTTTTTAAGGAACATATTTATTAAAGATGATTGGCTGTACAGCAGAGCAAAGCACCTAAAAACATAATTTAGCAGCAGTTAATGTAATAGTTTTTTTTTTTTTTTAAACTTTATTAAACTGAGGGTGAGCATTGTTTAAGCTCGTGTCTCTGTCCTGGCAGTTTTTAAGTCAAAAGGGATGGCCCATCTCTAAGAAAAGCAACGTCTTTACCTGTATGCTTATGATTTTTTTTTAAACACCAAATACCAGGAAACTGAAAGCCAAACTATAAAATGTGGGCTAATGTGGCCAAGCTGACAACTATAGCCAATATATATTTATATTTCCTTTTTTTTTTTATATAAATTATCACTTTTTGTATATATTCAGCAATTCTGTTTTCAATGTACTGCAATTCTGTTTGGTGAATAAACCTCTGAGAAACTGAATATAAATTTACGGCTTGTTTAAAAAGTACAGTAAACAACTGCTGGAACATGATGTTAAACCTGTGCGTCACTTGGCCAGGTATCTCAGCTCTATGATAGGGGCCATGAGAAGTCTAGAACCATCTTTCTGGCAAAGCTCAGGGTCGCAGCGGTTTTAACGAGTGAGAAGCTATTCAAAGTAAAAACAAGTGAGTAGTTATGACCCCGTGTGCGAAGAATGAGTTTATGAAGCTTTTAATGGTAAACCAAAAGTGCCAGGGAAAACAACAGTGCATATGTAATTCAAAGAGTACAGTCTGATCCATTTCATTTTTTAGTTTAGGAACTGTTAAGGCAGTCTTTTTGATGACTGAATAAAATCTCAATTTAGACAGATTTATAAAATAAAAGTGCCAGGGATGCATGAGGCAGGTCAAAAGCCCACCATGCTGTGTGAGGTGCATGTTTAGCTAGCCTGGGAGCCATAAACGTGTGTACATGTCCATATTATTAACCCTTTCACCACCAAAGACAAGGGAATGTGTTGGAGAGGGTTTTTATGTACTCACAAATGCCCTGTAGACCTGAGCAATTTTTTTGGTAATTTCTCCACCCACTGCTATGGCCATGGTCCCAGCTGGCCCCTGATGCAGAGGGGGAGAACGCGCTCTATACTTCCAGGCCAAGTTCTCCACTCCTTCTACTGTATCAGAGATTTGCGGCGGGTTACCACAGCAACTCTCTGATATAATTCCTGGCACCAACAGTCTGTACCAGCAAGGGGCAAGGGGGGTGCAGACAAGCTGCAGTTCCCACTGGAACAACAGTGATCAGAAATCCCTTCTTCCACACCAAAGACAAGCCTCAGGGAGGGGAAAGGTTTGTGGTTTAAAAAACAAAAACAAATAAATTAAATAAATAACTTTCCCCATAGCTTCTTATCTACACAACTACAGCACCTATCCCAGCTGACCCTAAGTAAGTTGTAAAACTGTTCTCAATACACTGGGAGGGCGCCATGCACAATAATCTACCAGTGCCCCCCTCCTTAGATTAGGTTCTGGATCTGCCACTGAGTGCCACTAATAACACTCTCCTCCTGTATTGAGGGTTTTCCCACATAAACAACTCCATAACCTTGTCTTCTTCCCCACAATCATAACAAATTACTTATGTAGTCCACAGTCCTATTGATTCAGCACATTACCACTTAATTTAGTAATTGGATCAGCATGCTTGCAGATTCAAAATTGTACACTTCCCAAACACTTTGTAAACGAGGTCGTGTGTGTTTATGTCATTTTAACTGCAAATACATCTTCAATTGCTACAGGTTTCTGTTTACATTTATTTTCCGTGTATTTAAATTAACATATTCTGCAAAGCCTAAGTCATATTGAAATGGATACATGTAATGGCATTTAACTCAATAAACCTCATATAGACCAAGCAATAGTTATTAGAAAAACGATTGCTATAAACATTTTGAGACATTAAGAACAGGAAATAGGTGGAGCGCCTGGGGTGTCATTAGAAGTTTATGCAACGATAAAAAGAAGAAAAACTAATAGTGCAGTAAGTCTTAGGATGATAACAGGCAATGGATAAGATGTGCCCTTACACTTTTCTTGAACTTAAAAAAAAAAAAAAAATCATAATTTTAATATTAAAACATTTGTTTTATTTTGAAGTTTGTATTTAAGTGTTTTATTTTGCATTTAGGGTTTTGGGGTGTCACTTTAACTATCTTGTAGGTAGTTTAACATTTAGTGGTTAGCATCAGTTGGATAAATTCAAGCAGACCCGAAGTGAGATACAATATCTGTCACGCAAACATTACCCATGAAACAAGTTTCTGTTGCTCACGTAGGCCTTCTTCCACCCACTATCATAAAAGATACACTATCTTGATATAATAAACAGATTTTGCAAACACTGGTTCTAAACAGGGAACAAAAAGTTGTCCTTAAATAAAAGTTTGTTTTCACAGGCTTTCACTTCCTTTTTATATACAGTTTCTGCAGATGGATACATTGCACAAATTAGGATAATGTGATTTAAATGTAATTTTTGAGTAGAAGAGACATATAGTATTTTGCTCAGATTGTTGCAAATATGCCCATTGTGACTACACGTGACACATCCTTGTGTCAGGCAGTTATCCTACTCACAGTCACACGACATTCATCACATTTTTGTATTTGAAAAGCAGAATTTGTAACCAACCTCAACATAATTCAATCAGTTGGGTGGCACAATGGAGTCCAATGAAAATAAGCACTAATTAATATCCAATATATCTAATTTCACGTCAGGTGTATTTTCAGCTGTTAAGAGAGGCAAGTGATGGCTATCCAGTAGCACATAAATTGTGGACATCATGAGGTGTACAGTAAATATCAGAAGTATCAAAAGACTAGATTTTAGTGTTGTAGGACAAATTACTAGGATCTGTTTTTCTCAACGTCATAATTCACAACTGCTGAAGTCTGATGATGCAGTCTGCATATTCCAAATGATGTAAAAAATATATTTATCAAGTTTGTCACTTTAAAGACTAATAATGCTTTTTTTTACCCTTATACATAATAAGGAATGTTATTGTTAAACAGGTGATGCTTTTCTTGCAACATTGTTATAAAGAGATTAAATTAAAGTTTATTAGAAATTGACAATACGATTTACTCAGAACTGTGACATTGGGCAAGGCATGCACATCTATCCCAGAGTTCAGCATACAATTCTGTGTGTGTGCGTGCTTTGGCAGTCTGTAAAGTGCCTTTAGAGAAAGGTAGAGGATAAGACTGCATATAAGTAGGACCAGAAGAATAAACAGGATTTCTGAGCCGAAATTCCAAAAGTATATGCTAAGCAACAATAACTCCAACATTGTGAGCTATGAAAATTGGACAGATTGAAGGTGCTATGGACCAGTGATATCACTTGCATCACTGGTGATGCCCAAAATGGGTGATTCTACCTGTATAGTGGGTGAAATAAGTGGTCCGTCATAGATGCTGTCAGAGAAACCCTGAGAACATTTAGCACTTCATGAGTATCTACTAATGAAGGATGCACTAATGCATCAGCTAACAAACCCAATTGGAACATGATTCCAGAACTGAGATGGTCTTGCCAGTCTATTGAGAGGTATGAACCAACCAATTACTGGACTTGTGCATTCAGTTTCAAATGAATTGGGACCCATCCATTTTTTTTCCTTTTTACCCCCTTCTATTGGTTACTACTTGACCAATTAGCAAGAAAATGAACCTTTTCAGACCATTTTTTCTTCCTATTCTTTTCTTTTACCTCCAATCATTTGATGTAATGAAGGGACTGCTCAAGATTCTCAGTTATCTCTTATTAATAGTGCAAACATTTAGTTATTGGGGGAATAACCAGCAGTTATTTTCTGGTTACCGGGATTCTTGTACAACATTAAAGGTTTCTTTTTGTGTCACTTTACTTTCCTCAAATATTAGTAAAAAAATACCTGGTGATGTATGTATGTATGTATGTATGTATGTATGTATGTATGTATGTATGTAGGCTCACTCTAAGGTATACCTTGGAACTACAAATGGTCAGTCAAAAACAAAATAATAAAAAAAATAGAACTTGCCACTGGCTTTGGGCTTTCCTTCAAAATTGGACAGTG
Source organism: Pelobates fuscus (assembly GCF_036172605.1). NCBI lineage: Eukaryota > Metazoa > Chordata > Amphibia > Anura > Pelobatidae > Pelobates > Pelobates fuscus. The sequence goes on along the minus strand of NC_086318.1, from coordinate 342,774,914 downwards.
AACTCCAGTCTGGACGCTAGCATTCGGTTTGTGAACTTCAAGTCATCGAGGAGCCAACTCGTAAGGAGGCCATATTACATTTAGTGTTAACAAATGGAGATTTGGTATCAGATATTACTGTAGGTGAAAGTTTAGGATCCAGTGATTATCAGTCAGTGTGGTTTGATATAAGAACCACACAAAAACAAAAGTATTAGACCTTAGAAAAACAGACTTTTCTAAAATTAGAATTTGTGTAAAGAAGTCATTATCAGACTGGAGCAATTTAAATGAAGTCCAGGAGAAATGGGATTATTTAGAATTTGCACTACTGAAGGCAGCAGAAAATCGCATTAGGCTTGTTAGTAAAAGCAAAAAAATTAAGAAACCACTATGGTACTCCGCAGAAGTGGCCAAAATAGTAGTAAACAAAAAAGTTAGCATTTAGCAATTCTAGAAAACAAAACAAAAAAAAAAAACAAGAAAGAGTGAGGAAGATAGACAGATCTATACGATTAGGCAGAAGGAGGCTAAGCAAGTTACAAGAGCCTCCAAGTCCCACACAGAAGAGAAAATAGCAGTGTCAGTAAACAAAAAGGGGGGATAAAAAACATTTTTTTTTAGATACATGAATGAGAAAAGTAATGTAACGGCACACCCAGGCATAAAAGGGTTAAACCGCCATTTAGTAGATCTTCCCCTTCCAGAGACACAGGCACAGCTACTGTAGACACCAATCCACCGAACCGGAGAAGCATATGAATGCCGTAAACAGCTGAACCGGAGCCATACGAATGCTTTAAACAGCCGAATAGGAAAAACTATACGAATAGGTTTACACTCCTAGCAGTCAAACTGGAACAGCATACAATAAATCCCCCCAAGAACGAGACAAAGCTCTGTGTTGAGGGTTAAGCAGTGAACAGACAGAGCTGTGGGTTTATTGTTTTTAAACACACATTAGTACCACCCACAGGGTTTTGGAAAACAACCAATAAACACGTACAATACACAGACACTCCCACACAAAATCCTCCCCTCTGTCTGTGATACAATTACCTTACACAATGGGTAATGTAATCATCACAAGCAGAGAAATACAGTGTTTACACATTATTCATAACTTTAAAACTATGCATCACATTCACATAAAACTTACATTTGCAGAATCAGCATACTCCAAATGCAAACATACGTCAAAAATCATACAAATTGGTCCAGTGGTTCAAAAGATAGATTGTAGTCCTTTGTGACCAAATGAAGCATGGCTTTTCTGCCCTAAACCAGTTCCACAGAGTCTTCTATCCTGGAGATAATTGGGAAGTAATCCAATTATCTCCAAGGACAGAGGCAAAACTCCATGAAGCACATGGCAGTAAAAAGACAGTAAAATACAATAAAATACACAAGGTTACATTTATTACATAAAATACAGACATGCAACATATCCCCAGATAGCCTAGGTCTGAGCACACATTATTACTGAATGGCGCTCAGACCACATACATACAGTTCAATTGCTATGGAGCCAAAGTCTTTCCCATAGTCTTTCATTATACGAATGGGCTCCATGGCATAGCTATCTGGGGTATCACCGCTCAAACAGCACAAGCACCGAATGACCCGGCTTTCATGTCTTTGCAGGGGAAAATCAAGCGTTTCCACACGGGGCCATAGTCTAAAGGCAGCAGGCGGTCAACCAGGCTCCTCCAATGCACAGTGGTGAGATTGGTCTCGTCACAAGTAAATCCATAATTAGTTAGATTAAAAACAAAAGGAAGGTATGTAGAAGAGGATAAACGTTTGAGTCATGTGAGTTTACAGAGGAAGAGGTCCTATTTCAAGAGTCAATGGGACCTGATGGAATACACCCAAAGCTATTAAAAGAGCTTAGTGGTGTACTAGAAAAACCCAATAACGGATTTATTTAACCAATCATTGTTAACAGGAGTAATCCCAGAAGATTGGAAGTTAGCAAATGTTGTGCCCATTCACAAGAAAGGTAGTAGGGAGGAGTCTGGCAACAATAGGCCAGTAAGCCTACTTCCATAATGGAAAGCATGTTAAAGGATAGGATTATTGAACTAAAAAAAAAAAAAAAAAAAAAACCATGATTTCAAGATCAGAGACACATGGGTTTACTTCAGCGAGGTCATGCCAAACTAATCTTATTGATTTTTTTGATTGGGCAACTAAAACAATAGATCAGGGTGGTGCAGTAAACATTGCGTACCTAGATTTCAGTAAGGCTTTTGACACTGTTGCACATAGAAGGCTTATCAATAAACTGCAATCTTTAAGTTTGGATTCCAATATTGTTGAATGGGTAAGGCAGTGGCTGAGTGACAGGCAACAGAGGGTTGTAGTCAATGGAGTATATTTGAAGCAAGGTGGGGTACCTCAGGGATCTGTACTTGGACCCATTCTCTTTAATATTTTTATTAGTGATATTGCAGAAGGTCTTGATGGTAAGGTGTGTCTTTTTGCTGATGATACTAAGATATGTAACAGGGTTGGTGTTCTAGGAGGGATAAGCCAAATGGCAAATGATTTAGGCAAACTAGAAAAAGGTCAGGGCTGTGGCAGCTGACATTTAATGTGGATAAGTGCAAGGTAATGCATTTTGGATGTAAAAACCCAAGGGCAGAGTACAAAATATTTGATGGAGTCCTAACCGCAACATCTGAGGAAAGGGATTTAGGGGTAATTATTTCAGATGACTTAAAGGTAGGCAGACAATGTAATAGAGCAGCAGGAAATGCTAGCAGAATGCTTGGTTGTATAGGGAGAGGTATTAGCAGTAGAAAGAGGGAAGTGCTCATGCCATTGTACAGAACACTGGTGAGACCTCCCTTGGAGTATTGTACGCAGTGCTGGAGACCGCATCTCCAGAAGGATATTGATACAGGTGATTAGAATATCGTGCAAAAGTTCATTTATTTCAGTAATGCAACGTAAAATGGGAAACTAATATGAGATAGACGCATTACATGCAAAGCAAGAAAGTTCAAGCCGTGATTTGTCATAAGTGCAATGATTATGGCTTACAGCTCATGAAAACCCCAAATCCACAATCTCAGTAAATTAGAATATTGTGAAAAGGTGCAACATTCTAGGCTCACAGTGTCCCACTCTAATCAGTTAAATAAGCCATAACACCTGCAAAGGGTTTCTGAGCCTTTAAATGGTCTCAGTCTGATTCAGTAGGAATCACAATCATGGGGAAAACTGCTGACCTGAAATTTGTGCAGAAAACCATCATTGACACCCTCCATAAGGAGGGAAAGCCTCAAAAGGTAATTGCGAAGGAAGTTGGATGTTCCCAAAGTGCTGTATCAAAGCACATTAATAGAAAGTTATGTGGAAGGGAAAAGTGTGGAAGAAAAATGTGCACAAGCAGCAGGGATGACCGCAGCCTGGAGAGAATTGTCAGGAAAAGGCCATTCAAAAGTGTTGGGGACTTTCAAAAGGAGTGGACTTAGGCTGGAGTCAGTGCATCAAGCGCCACCACACACAGACTGATCCTGGACATGGGCTTCAGATTTCGTATTCCTCTTGTCAAGCCGCTCCTGAACAACAAACTACGTCAGAACCATCTTACCTGGGCTAAAGAAAAAGAGACCTGGTATGTTGCTCAGTGGTCCAAAGTCCTCTTTTCTGATAAGAGCATCTTTTGCATCTCATTTGGAAACCAATGACCCAGAGTCTGTAGGAAGAATGGAGAGGCACACACTGCAAGATGCTTGAAGTCCAGTGTGAAGTTTCCACAGTCTGTGTTGATTTGGGGAGCCATGTCATCTGCTGGTGTTGGTCCACTGTGCTTCGTTAAGTCCAGGGTCAACGCAGCCGTCTACCAGGAGATTTTGGAGCACTTCATGCTTCCTTCCGCAGACGAGCTTTATGGGGATGCTGACTTCATTTTCCAGCAGAAAAAGCCAAAAGCACCAAAGCCTGGTTCAATGACCGTGGGATTACTGTGCTTGATTGGCCAGCAAACATTTGCACGATATTCTAATTTTTCGAGTATTACATGTACTTTGGAGAGAGTTCAGAGAAGGGCTACTAAACTGGTTCATGGATTGCAGGATACAACTTACCAGGAAAGGTTAAAGGATCTTAAGAAGTATAGCTTGGAGGAAAGACGAGACAGGGGGGATATGATCGAAACATTTAAATACATAAAGGGAATCAACACAGTAAAGGAGGAGACTATATTTAAAAGAGGAAAAACTACCACAACAAGAGGACATAGTCTTAAATTAGAGGGACAAAGGTTTAAAAATAATATCAGGAAGTATTACTTTACTGAGAGGGTAGTGGAATAACCTTAACCAGCTAAGGTGGTAGAGGTTAACACACTGAAGGAGTTTAACCCCTTAAGGACCAAACTTCTGGAATAAAAGGGGATCATGACATGTCACACATGTCATGTGTCCTTAAGGGGTTAAGCATGCGCGGGATAGGCATAAGGCTATCCTAACTAAAAGATAAGGCCTGGGACTAAGTAAAGTGTTTAGAAAATTGGGCAGACTAGATGGGCTGAATGGTTCTTATCTGCCATCAAATTCTATGTTTCAAATGCAGAAAGCAACTAAAATCACTTTCTAGCAAATGGTATTAAAAGGGAATAATCGTGTAACAAGTTGCTTAGTTTTTGTTGATTTTTTTTAATATTACGTTTACTTATCCCTATATTCAACAATGATATATTTGTGAGTTGAGAATTATAAAATTTAATGTAGAAATCCACACTTCGTTATCCTGCAACTGTGCACTTTCTTAGCTGCCAATTCTTGGTACAAGCTCCGTCCTTTGAACTTGGCATTTACCATAGAGAAAACATACCAAGGAGGAAGAGAATTGAAACAATCTCTTTCTTTTCATTTGCCATGTTTGCATTGGCTCATCATCAGGTCATCTGCTAAATCGTTAATATAAAATAATGGAAATTTTAAAATATAAATAAAACAAGACAATTTCTAGGTGATTTTTAACGTTTCATTTATTGCTGAAAGTTATAGAGAAGTGACGGTTCCCTTTGAATCGAATCTGTGTTCTCCGTTTACTACAAAGTTTCACATCCTATAATGACTTACATGGAAGGCAACTGTTCAAAGACCTTTCTGAACATCTATTCAGACTAAGTCTTTTTAAAAGAAATAAACCAGACCAATGTAAGTTTATAGCGACATACCAGGCACCAACACAGCTATGTTTTTTTCATTAAAAAAAAAAGTGGATGGCTCAATTTTTGTGTCTAAACTCGCAGTGTATGTCCAGTAACAGAGTTGTACATGTCAACATGAAACACAGTGGTACTTTATTGGAGTTGAAGTTCAGCTTTCATGAATAGAAGTCCTATAAGAGAACTAAAGGTCCCAGAAATCCTTACTTTGAGCTGAACAGACACTGCCTAGAGAGTTGTGATGCAGTATTAGTTTAAACAAAAGCTCAGACTTCAGTTGACCCTGTGGGCACCATGGGTACTCGGACATGTTGGCCATAAGAGTACATGAGGAGTAAAATTGGCAAGTTTTAGTTTAGGTTAAAGGTGACCAAGATTTAATGAGAATGCTATGGGGATGGTTGACAGGTGAATTGCAAATGCCTATAGGTGTCACCACAACAGTCCCATGTATTAGGCTCCTGTTCCGAAAAAAAAAAACAAAAAAAAAAAAAACACAACAGATCCCAAGACTTGGAATCTTGTTTCTCCCTCACCTCATACTAGGTAGCTACACTGAGCTGCAGCAAAGCCTTAGTCTCTATGGCTCATGGCGAAGACTGTGTGGAGGGGGCAAGGATATGTCACATCATACCCCTGCTCCCTGTGTACCACGCAGCACACTATGAACTGGTGTCTTAGTGATGTGGAAGGGCTGACAATGTAACTCTGAACTTCAGGGTTGGGACTTTGCAGAGCAAGTCAGCATGCTTCCAAGGAACCTGATTGCACATAGGGCTGAGTAGTAAGTACATAATTGTGACTGTATGCAAGACATAAAAACACATGTAATACAGACACAAGCACAGAGTACCTTCATGCATAGTCTGTATGACTTTGTGCCTGGATGTCTCTCTGTATGACTGAATAACTATATCTGTAAGCTTGTGCATGTATGTATACTGAGTAAAAGAAACAACAATTAATAAAAACTTATTTGTCAAAAATTAGACATAAAGGGGACGGCAACACTTTGATACATTTCCCCAAAGTGCCCCTGGATATTTTTTCAAATGTTGCCGAATATGAAATGCAATGTGGTTTAATGCTTGTGCTGTTGTATAGGATAGGACTGCCGTGATGGTAACATGCATATGTAACTTGTGGGTGCCATGGTTACAATGATGTGCGATTTCAGTGACGCAATGGTGATTGTAAAGTGAGTGTATGTGTGAGCAATGTGAGGAGGGTGCATGAGCAAAAGCTATTGCCTACTTGCTGCCACATTAAAAATAAAAATCTTATGGTGATCAGCAAGACCCCACATTACTATAAAGGAAGTTTAAATCCTCATTATGCCCCTCCTTATTGTCTAAATGTTTTAAACAGGCAACCTGGCAGCGATTGATGCCCATGAGTGGCAGCTCTAAATTATTCATGTGCATACTATTGTCCACTACCCAAAATAGTGACATTGTCACCCCCTTTGACTTTTCTTGGTGGCTAAGGGGTCCTAAATGCCCTCTCTACCCCCATTAAAATGAAATAACCCTACCTACTCACTTCCATCCTAGTAGGGGGTGCATTAAAATACCTGTAAGAAAAATACAAAAAAAATAAACTATACTTAGCATCAGACGTCTTCTTTCTTATAAAAATTTTCTTCTGCTCCATAAAAGGGTAAAATTAAAATTCATAATTTCTGATGCAATTAATGGGAACCCCCTGCCACAAAAGAAACTTAAAAAAAAAAGTGATGAAATAAAAATTGATTTATCTTCGCCCCACGAGTGCTCGGTACACACTGTTCTTGTACAGCGTTCCCGCGTAATGGAAGCTATTTAAATAGTCGTTCAGGTAAGCCGGCATCAGGACCACCTTGCACTATAACAATTTTTGTATTATGTTGAAATGGTTATGGTGTGCAGACTGTCACATTAATCCACTCGCATCTTTACATACAGGGCTCTTCAGAAAAGTATGTTATGAGTTTCATATTTTAGGCCAAAATAGTTGAACTGGAAAATTCTAAGTCAGTTGTGTTTTTGTTTGGGTATTTTGGACTACAATTTAAAAAGCACTTTGAACGCAGGACAATTCACATTTTACTGCATAACCCTGCCAAGATTTAAGCTCCTCAAAGAGCAAGACACATCACATCAGCTAATCCGGTTTATCAAACAGCACTATGAACAAGGGAGCAGACAACTCTCTTATCACTTCCAAAGCTAGATCACCTGATAAGGGATTGCAGAACTCACAGGCCCCTTGAGGCTAAAGAGCCAGATGCAATGGTCTGGTTATTCCCATTTTCACATTACTGCGTTAAACAGCATAAAACTTAAAGCCTACCGATACTATGACAGCTCTGAAGACTCCATGTGGAATTTATGGCAGACAAACGAATTGCCTTGTGCATCAGTGGCATTCTACAAAGAACATAGTGCCAATAGTTCAGCAGTATTTATGGGTACGTTTGCTGCAGTTCTAATTGGCATCTAGTTTATCTGTCACAATTTAATTAAGAATGAGAAAGCAAACTTATGAATAAAAAGAATCTATTTCAAAGCACATATCTCGTATGTCAACACAAATTGTTGTATTAGGAATTCCAGCTATTCATTCCATAATACTAAATGGGACATGTTACTTCAACTTTACTTAGGTTTCAAACACTCAGCAGAAAAAGAATACATACAGCAGCTTCTATTTGAAAGGACAATCTTAACACAAAAAAAAAAAAAAAAAAAGATTAGCATCCTAATGTAGCTTTGGTGTATAGATACTGACCCTATTTCATACAATGTAAAATATTCCTGAGAAATGGCAATGTATACAATTGACCGAAAACACTCCTCTAATGGATGTCAGACTGAAAAATCAAAGATCTTATATGGGAAATACCTCTAGTTGAGGTCAAAGTTCTTCACATTCAGCGTGGTCATGTATAGTATGAGATGTACTGACTCCAGTACTTATCTAGGATTTATATAAACAGCATCCGAAAGACTAAGCTTGACTATCGCTGCACGTGCGCCCTATGTCCCAAAAGCATTGGATATAAATCATCAGTCCTGATGGTCTGACAGATGCCTGTTCCAGCACTGGATTACTTTTAAGTTTAAAGGGACACTCCAGTGCCAGGAAAAAAAAGTTTTCCTGGCACTGCAGGTCCCCTCTCCCTCCCACCCCCCATCACTAGTTGCTGGAGACCCCCGCCGATGTCCCTCGGCGGTGGTTTCTGCTCGCCACCGCTCCTCTTCTTCCTTAAGTCAGCCGGTGGGCGAGACTGATCCCGCCCGCCGGCTGAGGAGACCTAATGCATTAGACCGCTCCATAGGAAAGCATTGAAAATGCTTTCCTATGGGGAATTGAGCGACGCTGGAGGTCCTCACACAGCGTGAGGACGTCTAGCGACGCTCTAGCACAGAGAACCTGTGCTATGGAGCAGGAAGTGCCCTCTAGTGGCTGTCTGGTAGACTAGGAGGAGGAGTTAACCCTGCAAGGTGATTATTGCAGTTTATAAAAAACGGCAATAATTACACTTGCAGGGTTAAGGGTAGTGGGAGTTGGCACCCAGACCACTCCAATGGGCAGAAGTGGTCTGGGTGCCTACAGTGTCTCTTTAAATAATTGTTTTTATGTTTTGTACTAATTCAAGGCCTATGTTGGCTTCAAATCTTATGTTGAGTAGAAGATAGTCGAACATTTATCAATCAATTCTATTGCAATCCAGATTAGTAGAAATACATAGTCAAATGACTGACACGAAGGAGGAAAAAAAAAAAAAAAAAAAAAAAGATTAGCATCCTAATGTAGCTTTGGTGTATAGATACTGACCCTATTTCATACAATGTAAAATATTCCTGAGAAATGGCAATGTATACAATTGACCGAAAACACTCCTCTAATGGATGTCAGACTGAAAAATCAAAGATCTTATATGGGAAATACCTCTAGTTGAGGTCAAAGTTCTTCACATTCAGCGTGGTCATGTATAGTATGAGATGTACTGACTCCAGTACTTATCTAGGATTTATATAAACAGCATCCGAAAGACTAAGCTTGACTATCGCTGCACGTGCGCCCTATGTCCCAAAAGCATTGGATATAAATCATCAGTCCTGATGGTCTGACAGATGCCTGTTCCAGCACTGGATTACTTTTAAGTTTAAAGGGACACTCCAGTGCCAGGAAAAAAAAGTTTTCCTGGCACTGCAGGTCCCCTCTCCCTCCCACCCCCCATCACTAGTTGCTGGAGACCCCCGCCGATGTCCCTCGGCGGTGGTTTCTGCTCGCCACCGCTCCTCTTCTTCCTTAAGTCAGCCGGTGGGCGAGACTGATCCCGCCCGCCGGCTGAGGAGACCTAATGCATTAGACCGCTCCATAGGAAAGCATTGAAAATGCTTTCCTATGGGGAATTGAGCGACGCTGGAGGTCCTCACACAGCGTGAGGACGTCTAGCGACGCTCTAGCACAGAGAACCTGTGCTATGGAGCAGGAAGTGCCCTCTAGTGGCTGTCTGGTAGACTAGGAGGAGGAGTTAACCCTGCAAGGTGATTATTGCAGTTTATAAAAAACGGCAATAATTACACTTGCAGGGTTAAGGGTAGTGGGAGTTGGCACCCAGACCACTCCAATGGGCAGAAGTGGTCTGGGTGCCTACAGTGTCTCTTTAAATAATTGTTTTTATGTTTTGTACTAATTCAAGGCCTATGTTGGCTTCAAATCTTATGTTGAGTAGAAGATAGTCGAACATTTATCAATCAATTCTATTGCAATCCAGATTAGTAGAAATACATAGTCAAATGACTGACACGAAGGAGGAAAAAAAAAAAAAAAAAAAAAAAAAACCACTTGACCAGGGATAGCAGAAAACTTCTCACAGGATGTCTCTTCCAAGCACAGAAAGCACAGCACATGACACTCATTTCCAATGCCAGCACACTGGCAACAAAGCCAGCATGCCAACATCACTGAGAAGGTTTACCCTCCTTGGGGATGCGTCCCCAAACAAGAAGAGAGCAGGTGGACCAGAGGAAGGCCCGGAGATGTGTGTTACACGCTGGAATGGAGGCAAGGTGAATAAATCATGTATCTTTGTGATATATGGAGTATTCAATTTATATAGGAACTTTTTTTTAAATTTATTTTTGTTTTAACTACATATTCACTTTAAATGAGCACTTGATCAGAAAAAAAAACCAAAAAAAAAAAAACACCACAATGGGGAAAAAAAAACTAAAAAAAAGTGCATGTAGTTCTACCTTTTTTTATTGGGGTAGATCTAAAAAAAAAAAAACAGATTGCAAGAGCTGTAGATCTCTGGTCTACAACTTTTGCAAGCCATCCCAGTCTTCCCCTACACAGACTTTCAGTCTATAGCGGGAAATTTCCAATCATTGAGCTGCAAGCTTGAGTGCACATGGGAGTTTTTCTAGCGAGAACAGAGGGACTCTGATGCTGGGATGAAATGAACTTGCAGGCATATTGTTGCTTGGGGTAAAGGGAAACACCCTAACCGCTTTTGTAGCATTTTCAGAGGATTTAGCATAGACACTTTTTCGAGGAGTACTCAAACTATGGTGCTCCAAAACAGTGAGGGCCTCAGCCCAGACAATTCCAGTGGAATAAAAAAGTAGGTTTGGGCACACCCAGTAGTTTCTTTAGCAGGTAGCTTTATTGTGGAGTACAAAAATGTAGACAATGTTTTGACTACCCTGAGTCTTTGCCAAAGCAGAAGATATTTTCCCTGGCTATTAATTTACAGTCAGGGAGGCAGTTCTTCAGTGAAAATAGTAATCAGTATTTTTATAAACTGCAATTAAAGGCATACTATAGAGTTAGGAATACAAACACAGGAGTTTAAAAATGAGCTTTTTAGTTGCCTTTACTCCCTTGCCTCCCCATTTGTTCCACCCACTCATGCAGACCGACATACACTGACCCACGCAGATTGACGCACACACTCTCATGTAGACACACATACATACTAACCCATCCAGACTCACACTGACCCATCCAGACACGCACAAACAAAAATTCTTCACAAATACACATTGTGATGTCCCATTGGCCCACTTACCTTTTTTGCATATAAGACTGCTCAGGGGCGGGAGAGAGAAATTGAAGCGCTCTTGCACTGTTGTGGCAATGGGAGTGCTTGTAGGGGGCCTAGCTGAGCAGGCTGAAGTGGATGCGCCAGACCAGTGTTACACTGGGCGCTAGTCAGCAGCCATGTAAGTGCTTCCTAGCGCCCGGTAACATGGCCGGCGGCACGATTTGTATAACTATTCAAACATAGAGGGGGCCGCAAAACGAGCAGAGACTCTGTTTTTCAGTGATAGGGTCTCCTGGACTGGACAACTACTAAAGGACTATTTTGCACGGTTTAAACCAGGCCACTGCACCAGACCACTTTATTGAGACAAAGTGGTTATGAATGAATTTAATGGCCCTTTAACCCCTTAAGGACACATGACATGTGTGACATGTCATGATTCCCTTTTATTCCAGAAGTTTGGTCCTTAAGGGGTTAAAATCAGCAGCTGAAGAGGTTTATTGTGTGTGGACGTTCTTTGGGCATTAAAACCAGCTAGATGGCTGGCTAATTACACCCCTCCCCTCCCCCTTCCCTTTGGTACAAATTAAATTCGTGTAATGGGAAAAAAAAACTACTATATATATATATATATATATATATATATTTACACACACGACACTATAGATTAAATTGCCATGATTTAGTAAACAACATATAGCCTGAATATACTGATAGGACGGGAATTAATACAGATGGTTAGTTTGATAGTTTGTTGCACACTTACCTGCGATGTCCCATAGCTGCAGCCTCACTAAGGTTTTGCCGTCCCAGTTAATAACTTTCAGAGCGAAATCCACACCAATAGTGGCCCTGTAGTTCTGGGAGAAGAGCTGGTGCACATAGCGTTTGATGATGCTGGTCTTCCCAACACCCAGTTCCCCAATTACCAGCACCTTGAAGAGATACTCCTTGCGCTCAGGCACCCCTGGAGATCCTGGAGACCCAGCAGACTCCCCACTCGCCCCCTCTGCAGCCATGCAGGTTCACTGATTAGTGCAGGACAGGAAGAGCTTGTGAAGACACAAATAATGCAACAAGTAACTAATCCTCTATGTGTGGCTGGAGCAGAATCCTCAAAGTGGTGTCAAACACTAGCCTACTTTTAAACTATTTACCCAGAGTAAAGCTTTCTAAATACTCCCTTCAGCTTCTCCAGTACAATCCCTTACTATTGCTAACTGGAGATTAGTGTGACATCCTTAGGGAGATTGCATAGGAGAGGTAAAAGGCAAGACTGTCTTTCAAGTAAACTTTTTTTTTTTTTTGTTCTTTTCACTTCTCCCCTCCCAGTCATTCAGAGAGCCAACCACCTGATTGCAAGTCATAGGACAGGAAGCAGCCAGGGTAATACTAGTTGAAACTGTTAGCAATGGAAAGGGGAGGGGGAATGGGTGAGGTCTGTTGTGTAATAGAGAAAATATATAAAAAGTGACAGCATGGGAACATTCATATGTAAAGTATGTTAAAGGCTGCCAGTTATATCACAGGCTAAACAACACAAAGAAAATTTTCTAATGAAAATGTATGTACAGAAAGAGCAGACTGCTTACATTTAATTGGGTGGCTATACTCAGAATATACATGGCATGCCTTCAGTTTTATCAACCCCACATCCTAGCAGGGAATGTAGGAGCAATTAATCACGAATGATACTGTTTATAAGTTAACTAGTTTGCCTCCTGCAGCATGTAAATGCTATATACTGCAGGGCAACACCTTTCATGTGCAGCCCATCAACATGCAAACATGATATGTATCCAGAGAAACATGGGGAATCTTGTATCCCTTAAAGGGAAACTATAGTGCCTTTGTGTGGTAGAATGTCACTAGTTGACCCCAGCAGGTAATCATTGCAGTTTTTTACAAAACTGCAATAATTACTACTGCCGAGTTAAGGGACCTGGGATACTGCACCCAGACCACTTCAATGAGCGTGAGTGTGCCTATAGTGTCCCTTTAATGCGGGTTAGTAATGTAAATGAAAATGTTAGAGAATTGACATAAAAATGTAAAATTGTAAAGTTTAAGCAAAAATAACGTATCCAGTAACATAGAGGCTTGGAAAATGTATTACTTTCTGGGAATTGAAGTGAATTCAAAACTGAAATAGAAAATTTGTGCCAATATAGGTAAGCTGGAATAATTCTCTAAATGTTGTATGTATTTATTCCAATAACCACAATTCACTGTTTAGTGAATAAACCCTTAACATTAGAATAGATCAGTGGTCCCCAACCCAGTGATGAACAGACAACGTTGGTCCATGTTTTGCAGTTTCTCCACTGGAATTGGGAAATGACTATGTTCTGGACTTCGACTTGTGTCCATTTAACTCCTTAAGGACCAATCTTCTGGAATAAAAGGGAATCATGACATGTCACACATGTCATGTGTCCTTAAGGGGTTAATAAAACTCAACACAGGTCAATCCTGGATGGATCGATGCGCTCGGCCCCAGATTAAAAGGCATTCGATTAATTTGCACCAGCTGAAACACATTCGTGCACAAGTCTAGTTATTGTATGTCGAGGGCTTAGCTGAGATCTACTAGAATATAATGATCCATATTCAACAAATTGACATTCCACCTGTGGCAGTTTAATGAAATACTTTTTGCTTCAAACTATTTTATTCACTGTTAATGGAAAACTAAGGGATTTACTCACTAAAACCCAAATAGAACCCAGCTCGAAGAGCAAAAAATATTTCAGGACAATGTGGAGACATTCATATGTTAAAAGACTCCAGACTAGATTCACAATATGTATCAATCACTGAATGAGGCACGACAGCATCCAAATGGACATCCAAATAGATTGATAATTAGATAGCATTGACAGCTGTCTGCCGGCAAATTTGATCCAACTGGACTGAATGTGTAGGCAGGCAGTTACAGCTTCAAATAGAAGCCATCATTACAAAAAAAATGGCATTTGCACCATTTTGATAGAAAAAGGGATACTTTAGGCACTTATAATACTTTATCTAAAAAAAAGTGGTGTGGGTACAGTGTCTCTTTCCCCCTTAGTCCAGAAATGTAAAACATTGCAGTTTTACTAAGACAGCCACTAGAGGTGCTTCCTGGAGTTTCACAGGGTTTGACTTCATCACGGGGGGTCATAGGGGTAGGTGAACACGCACGTGTTAGGAATACATCTTTGTATTTCTAACACTAAAATGTTCCTTTAACTCCACAGAGGAATTTTATTTTGTTTATATATTTCATATTATATTTAGAATTTACTTAGATTAGTTATTAAATTAATATTATTTTATGCATTTATTTTAACCATTTGCCACCGGCTACTTGTGCTATCATTAAGGACATTATGTTGATTTCAATGGGTTTGCCTGTAAAACCTTGTAATTTTATTTAGCCAATTTGCATAGTGTTAGATTGTTTAGAGTGAATCTTGTTCAATTCACAATCAGAATACAATTGTTGATAACATCTGAGTGTTGTCAATCTCCTGGTGTTCCTATAACCCTTTCTTTACCTATTAAAAAAGTTGTCAACTTATTTGTAATCCAACAGCTAGAGGGTCCCTGACTGACTGGCAGCCTCACAAGGTGTTCCACTCAGTGTGCTCTGCATGGAGGCGCTGACAATTTCTCATAGCAATGCATTGATTCAAAGCCGCCAACAGGGTATGACAACCATGACAGTTATCATAGGCCTGGGGACCTAGACTGCTCTGGGAGTCCCGGGTCCCACATTCCCTATGTGCATATATATATAGAGAGATTATCGCTATATGTATGTGCTCATGCAGGCCCCCGGCTACCTGTACACTGCAGAGGGGGCCCAGCACACTACGGTGTCTTCACTTTCCAGTAGCTCCTCTTTCTGTCTCTCTGTCAGAGCGTTTCCACAGGTTATCATGGGAAAGCATTGATTGGCTGAGATCATCAATTCTGATTATATCAGCCAAAGAGGCGGATCGTGGCTGGCCAGTGCTGGAAAAAGCTAATCTTTAACTCTTTTTAAAATGGGCTAAGGGGGGTCAAGCCACATACATGGTGGTTATAACACCACAGGAATACACAGGGCCACCATCAGGGGGTGACAACCATGACGGTTGTCACGGGCCCGGCGGTCCTGGGGGGCCCGGACTGCTCTGGCAGTCTCAGGCCCCACATTCCCTCTCTGCACACATAGATAGCGAATATCGCTATCGCTGTGTGCAGCTGCGGGCCCCCGCCTCCCTGTTACCGCAGAGGGGGCCCAGCACACTGCGTCTTCACATTCAGTTCATTTCCTCCAATAACTCTCGCGAAACCCACGGCCTTCTGAGCGTTGCCACCGGTTACCATGGCAACGCTCCGCGCGGCACGCAGGGTCTCGCAAGAGTTATTGGAGGAAATGAACTGAATGTGAAGACGCAGTGTGCTGGGCCCCCGCCGGGAGGCCCCACCATGCCACCGGACCAGCAGGGAATGGAATCTCCCCCTTCCCTAGACACAGGTAAGAAGCAGGGAGTGGGGAATAGCATTTAATTCAATTTAATATAAAATGAATGTGAAAATGCCCCTTCCTCCCTCCCACCCCCCAGTTTGCACATTTACACACACACTGCATACACCAATACAATACACACACTGCATACACCAATACAACACACACACTGCATACACCAATACAACACACACACTGCATACACCAATACAACACACACACTGCATACACCAATACAACACACACTGCATACACCAATACAACACACACACTGCATTCACTACACTAACACACACTCTGCATCCGCTACACACCAACACACTCTCTGCATTTACTACACATTAACACACACTCTGCATTCACTACACACTAACACACGCTGCATTCACTGCACTAACACACACACTACATTCATTACACTGACACACACTCTGCATTCACTACACACTAACACACATTCTGCATTCACTACACTAACACACATTGCATTCATTGCACACTAACACACACTATGCATTCACTACACTATGCACACACTCTGCATTTACTATACTGACACACACTCTGCATTCACTACACTGACACCCACTCTACATACACTCTGCATTAACTATACACATAGCATCCACTACACAAACATCCTGTATTCACAGTACACACACTACATCCACCACACATTGACACACTCTGCATTCACCATACAGAGACACTGCGTCTAATACACACACTACATCCACTACAGACACTGCATCCACTAAACACATTGCATCTAGTACACACAAACACTACATCGACTACACAAACACACACTACATCACTGTACACACACTACATCCACTACTCAAACACACTCTGCGTTCACTATACACACTGCATCCGCTACACAAACACACACTCTGCATTCACTGCACAAACAGTATCTAATACACACAAACACTACATCCATTACACACATTCTAATTCACTTGCACTATACACACCACATTCAGTCCTGCATCATTATCAGCGGACTAAGTAGGGCTTGGGCGGGCCTGGGGGCAAGGGGGAAGGGGAGGGGGCAGAGCTTGTGCTTTGTCAGGGGCCCGAAAAATTTCTGATGGCGGCCCTGGGAATACATGTTTGTGTTCCTGACCCTATAGTGTTCCTTTAATGTAGACTCTGCTTTTAAATATTTAAGATCTCAATATTTTGCTGTATTATGCTTTTCAATCTATGCAGAACAGCCACTGTGTTTATCTTGAACATCACTTTGTAATTGCTTTTGGTAATGGTGCGCAATGTCTTGTCAGAGTAAGTGATGTCTGTACACTAATGACGTCTACCTCTTTGTATTGCGATGAACATACCGTATATACTCGAGTATAAGCCGACCCGAATATAAGCCGAGGCCCCTAATTTTACCCAAAAAAACTGGGAAAACGTATTGACTCGAGTATAAGACTAGGGTGGGAAATGCAGCAGCTACTGGTACATTTCTAAATAAAATTAGATCCTAAAAAAAATTATATTAACTGAATATTTATTTACAGTGTGTGTGTATATAATGAATGCAGTGTGTATATGAATGCAGTGTGTGTGTATGCAGTGTGTGTATGAGTGCAGTGTGTATATAATGAATGGAGTGCAGTGTGTGTGTATGAGTGCAGTGTGTGTGTGTATGAGTGCAGTGTGTGTGTATGAGTGCAGTGTGTGTATAATGAATGCAGTGCAGTGTGTGTGTATGAGTGCAGTGTGTGTGAGTGCAGTGTGTGTGAGTGCAGTGTGTGTGTGTATGAATGCAGTGTGTATATAATGAATGCAGTGCAGTGTGTGTATGAGTGCAGTGTGTATGCAGTGTGTGTATGAGTGCAGTGTGTGTGTATGAGTGCAGTGTGTATGCAGTGTGTGTACAATGAATGCAGTGCAGTGTGTGTATATGAGTGCAATGTGTATATGAGTGCAGTGTGTATGTATGAGTGCAGTGTGTATGTATGAATGCAGTGTGTTTAGAATGAATGCAGTGCAGTGTGTGTATGAATGCAGTGTGTGTATGTGTGAGTGCAGTGTGTGTGTGCAGTGTGTGTGTGTGTGAGTGCAGAGCATTGGTGGGGGGTGGGCATTTTATTAATTAATTATTATTTTAATTTTTTTTTAATGTTATTCTTTTTTTTAGGTAACTATTTTTTTTCTTTTATTATTAATTGTATTATTTTTTTATGTTATTATTTTAATATTTTTTTCTTATTATTATTTGTTTATTATTAATATTTTTATTTTTTTGTCCCCCCTCCCTGCTTGTTAGCTGGCCAGGGAGGGGGGCTCTCACTCCCTGGTGGTCCAGTGGATGGACTGTAGGAGGGGGCTGTCAGGAAGCTGTAACTTACCTTCACAGCAGCTCCTGTCAGCTCCCTTCTCTCTTCTCCGGTGCGTGCAGCTCCCAGGTCAGCTCCCTCTGCAACTCTCGCGGCCGCGCGGAGCGTTGCCACGGTAACCCGTGGCAACGCTCTGACCCCGCGGCTCTCGCGAGAGTTGCAGAGGGAGCTGACCTGGGAGCTGCACGCACCGGAGAAAAGAGAAGGGAGCTGACAGGAGCTGCTGTGAAGGTAAGTTACAGCTTCCTGACAGCCCCCGGTCCATGTCTGTATTATGGCAATGTAAATTGCCATAATACAGACAACTGACTCGAGTATAAGACGAGTGGGGGTTTTTCAGCACAAAAAATGTGCTGAAAAACTCGTCTTATACTCGAGTATATACGGTACACCGAACACATTGCCAATGATTCATCACACTAAATGGTTAAAATAGACATTTATTTCCTACCTAATGACAACAGAACTCATTTCCTTTTTATGATTTAGAATGACATACTATTGATGTAGGAAGCTTAGTCTTGGTATATCCTTTTGGTTTATATTATTTCAAAATCATTTACATGATTTGTTTTATTTTATTAGCCAGTATCACGCAAAACTCTAGATATGTCAAAACATTAAGTCTTGTTACACTGGAATATTCTGACAGTGACATCAACAGTTCAGTCTATAAATATTTGCTCAGTGATAATTGAACAATTGAAGAAGAGCCTCTTCTGCATACAGGATAAATATATTTATTTTAATTTAAATACACTGAATTGCCTACTGTATGTTGTAGAGAACACAATTCTATCAATGTTTTGTTTACCACTGCTTCTAAAAGTTCTATTTATATTCATCTAATTAATTTTGGTCTTATAAATATTAGAGGGTTATTCCAAGCACCATAACCACTACAGAAGGCTATGATGCTAGAAGTTTTGTTACTGTTTGATCTTTTCTAATACCAGTAACACGAAGCTGAATTCTGTAGAGCTGCAGAATCCGAATGCCAATCCTGCCGGTGATTTATTGGCTGAGAGCATCAGCCAATGATTGATGCTCTGTGCATAGATATATGCACAGAATTAAAGGGACTCTCCAGTGCCAGGAAAACAATCCGTTTTCCTGGCACTGCAGGTCCCCTCTCCCTCCCACCCCCCATCCCAAGTTGCTGAAGGGGTTAAAACCCCTTCAGTGACTTACCTGTATCCAGCACCGATGTCCCTCGGCGCTGGTTCAGGGTCCGCCCACGCTCCTCCCCTGCCACGTCATCCAGCGGGGCAGACCTATTGTGCATGCGCAGCCGGCGATGGGGGAGACCTAATGTGCATGCGCAGCACTGCCACGCACGCACGTTAGACCTCCCCATAGGAAAGCATTGAAAATAGCGTGAGGACGTCCAGCGACGCTATAGCACAGAAAATCTGTGCTATAAACCCGGAAGTGCCCTCTAGTGGCTGTCTAGTAGACAGCCACTAGAGGAGGAGTTAACCCTGGAAGGTAAATATTGCAGTTTAGGTAAACTGCAATATTTACAGTTGCAGGGTTAAGGGTAGTGGGAGTTGGCACACAGACCACTCCAATGGGCAGAAGTGATTTGGGTGCCTGGAGTGTCCCTTTAACATTAGCCAAATGAGAACTTTTTGTTCCAGACTGGCTATTGATGTACTAATGACACTGACGGGGTGATAGTTACATACATGGCTTGTTTGTTGCTCTGATATCCATTTACAGCTGTGAGACTGTACATAGACAGGTTTGTGCCTTTCCAAATCATGTCCAATAAACTGAATTTGTCATAAAGTGTGCAAACATCTCAAAAAAGATCCAGAGGAAAAAATGCTTTCAAGTGTCATAGCAATGGGTCTGAATATTTATGTTAATATGTATGTAAATATGTAAAAAAAAAATATATATTTTTAGTTATATGCAAAGTTTTCAAAAATGATTTTTTTTGCCTTGTCATTATGGGGTATTGAGTGTAGATTGATGTGAAAATAAAATTAACTCAACAATTGTAGCATAACGCTGCAAGATAAAGTAATGTGAAAAAATGAAGAGGGTCTGAATACTTTTTGAATGTGCTGTATCTCTGATCGCGATCTTCTTGTCTAGTTCAGTGCTATAAGAGATATGGCAGATGAGCGGCAGATTAAGACATGTTGTTATTATTATCAGAATCATGGTATCCAGTGTCACTTTGCTTGCTTTCTAAATTCTCAAAGAGATTAGCAGCAGATGTTAGAATTCTGATAAGATTGTGTTTATATAAAAAATACATATAGTATATATATTATAAATATTTAAAATTATAAGTAATAGATAGCTAAACTGTGCTCTCTTAAAGAAAAATGTTATTTTTTTCTAACATTTTTTAGAAGTTGTATTCACTTTCATTTTAGGCTGTTTTTGTTCAGCCATTCATATAGATCTTTTAATTATTATTTTCTTCAATTACCTTTCCTTCTTAATTGGAAGTAATTTACTCTCACCCGCCCAACTGCTGCATATTTTCATAGATGTATAAAGCCAGTCAAAGGTGTTTATTGAAAACCACATACACCAGGGGGAGGCAACCTTCTGCACTCCAGCTCTTGTGAACTACATCTCACATAATGCTCTTACAGCCATGATGCTGATAACGCATCACGAAAACATATGCCACGACATCTGGGAACTTGCGGAACCCTGACATACACCATGTTTGTTGGTTTAAATGTTCAGATATACTTAAAGTAACACTCTAAGCACCATACGTAAAGCTAACAAATGCTCCTGCTGAGTGACCTCCAACTTTTGTACAATGGTAGTGAAGGTGTGGGCAATGACACTCCCAGCACCATACTTTAAGCTAACAGAAGTTTCTGCTGAGGGACATCTCTCTCTCCGACAATGGTAGTGGAGGTGGAGGCAGCAGCATACTTTAAGCTAACAAAAGTTCCCTTTACTTTCGGACAATGGTAGCGGAGGTGTGTGCAGTGACACTCGCAGCAACATACTTTAAGCCAGACCTGCACAAGTTGGCAGTAAGTAGGAGCCAAATTTAAATAGGCTAAACTTCTTTGGGCCGCAGATAGGTTTTTAGCGTCTCACTTTCCAAGTAAAGGTATGAAATTACATATAAAAATACAGATGCACACACACACTGACAGACATACAGATACACACACGCACAATGACAGATGTAGAGATACACACACTGACATACATACAGATACACATATACTCACACTGACAGACATATAGGTATACACACTGACAGACATACAGAAACACACACTGACAGACATTCGATACACACACCGACAGACATAGATACACACACACTGACTGGTATACTGATACACACACTCAGAGACATACAGATACACGTACGCAAACTGACGGACATGCAGATACACACAGACACACTGATAGACATACAGATATACACACACACTGACAGACATACAGATACACACACTGACAGACATAGAGATACACATACGGACACTGACAGACATACAGATACATTCACACACAGACATACAGATGCACGCACACACAGATACACATGCAGGACAAAATATAAACCTTTATAGCCATCCTCCAATGTGTGCTGGAGGGTGGCTCCCCTGGTGTCCAGTCTGCAGGGTGAGGATGTTGGGACTTAGGGGCTGGCTCTTGCAGTTTGCCCCCTCCTCTGTCCTCCCATCTATCACCCATAGGCATGTGCATGGGAAAAAAATTTGGTTCGGTTCGGCATTCCGAAATTCGGGATTTTCGCAATTCGTCACTTCAAGACTTCGGAACTTCGGCAACTTCGGAACTTCGGCACTTCGACACTTCGGAAATTCGGCACTTCGACACTTCGGAAATTCGGCAACTTCGGAAGTTCGACACTTCAGCACTTCGGAACTTCGGCACTTCGACACTTCGGAAATTCGGCAACTTCGGAAGTTCGACACTTCAGCACTTCGGAACTTCGGAACTTCGGCATTTCGGGACTTCAGAACCTCGGGACTTCTCTTGCAGTCGCTTGGTAGATAACTCCCTAATTCCCACGGTATTAGGGAGTTATCTACCAAAGGGCTGAAAGACCTAAATTGGTCTTTCAGCCAAATTTACTAATACTAAGTAAAAATTACTTAGTATTAGTAAATTTTGCCCCTACTCGCTATACCGCGAGTAGGGGCATGTCTATTAAACAGTAAAATTAAACAGTGAAATTAAACAGTGAGCAGCCTAGTGCCCTCCCCCGTAGCCCCCACCCCTCAGCGGCGGGTGGGGGCTCTAAATACTAATAAGGGGGGGGACCTAATGTCCTCCCCCCTGAGCGGTGGGTGGCGGCCCTAAATACTAATAAGGGGGGGGACCTAAGGTCCACCCCCCTGACCCCACCCCTGAGCGGCGGGTGGGGGCCCTAAAAAAAATGCCCCCCACAGGTGACTAGGGGTCCCCAAACCCCTAGTCACCCCCCCATTAAAAATTATCCCCCTCCCTACCCCCCTCACCTTAAAAACTAATGAGGGGGGGACCTTTAACTAAGTACCTGTAAAAAAATAAAAATAAAACTTACCATTCGATGTTTTCTTTCTTCTAAAATCTTCTTTTTTCAGCCCCCAAAAAGGACAAATAAAAAAACATTTACAGGTACTTAGTTAAAGGACCCCCCTCATTAGTTTTTAAGGTGAGGGGGGTAGGGAGAGGGATAATTTTTATTGGGGGGGAGGGGGTGACTAGAGGTTTGGGGACCCCTAGTCAGGGCCGGATTAAGAGCACAGTGGGCCTGGTGCTGACAATTATGATGGGCCTAATTACGGAATCTTATCGACCAAAAACACTAAAACAGTCATACCTCCCAAGCGTCATGTATCTGATGGAGATGGTCCTGGAGGGAAACTCATAGGATGCAGCTATAAGAAAACACATACTCTATGCTAATCTCTCTAATTTATGCTTTCATTTTTCAAGTAAATCCATAACCCCTAACAGCAGTGTCCAGTGAAGCAGGAAGTCAATGGGCAGGGTAAAAGGGTGGGACACTGGTGCGAATCACGTAACCAGACCTGCCAAAAGGGGAGAACTTCTGTCTGTCCAAAGAATTTGAAGGACAGCCTGGCATGAATGCATGTCAGGCTGCACGCCAATCATGCAGGCTGTCCAACTAAGGGCATACTATGCAGGCAGCACCCTGAACTTGACATAAATGCGTCTAATAATGCGCTCACTCCATGCTTTCTAAGGACTGTCCCCTAGCACTCGCTGGTCCACTTGTCTCCTTACTTTCTTACTAGCAGGCAGAAATTTCTGGTATATAGTCTGAACCAGAGAAAAGGTGTATGTAGTGAGTTTAGAAGAAAGGGGACATGCCACAGTGTTAGAGAGACCAATGTCTGCATTATCTAAACTAATTTTATTGTCAGCCAGTCCACACAAGTTTTGTTCCCATACATCCCTCTCAAGCTTCCAAACTTAAAGGGACACTATAGTCACCAGAACAACTACAGCTTATTGTATTTGTTCTGGTAAGTAGAATCATTCCATTCAGGCCTTTTGCAGTAAACACTGTCTTTTCAGAGAAAATAACTCCACTGGCCGCTCCTTAGATGGCTGCTAGAGGTGCTTCCTGGGGCAGTACTGCCTATTGTGCAGCACTGCCATTCAGTGTCTCCACCCTCTGCATGCAGACACTGAACTTTCCTCATAGAGATGCATTGATTCAATTTATCTTTATGAGGAGATGCTGATTGGCCAGGGCCATGTTGGACTTGTGATGGCTCTGCCCCTGATCTGCCTGGTTGACAGTCTCAGCCAATCCTATGGGCAAGTATTGTAATTTGCTCAGACCACCACTTCTGATGATGTCAGCAGACAGTCAGTTCAGAGACAGAGCCAGCAGCTGCAGACTTGAATACAAGTTATATTTTACTATACTTAGGGAGGCAAGAAGGGGCCAGGGTGGTGGTTTTAACATAATAGGGTCAGAAATACATGATTGTGTTCCTGACCCTATAGTGCTCCTTTAAGCAAGAGTATGTGAAGAGTAGTTAGGGTTGCCACCTTTCTTGGGAATAAAAATACCAGCCTTAATCATTTGTATAATCACAAGGAGTGACATCAGAGAAAATTCTGTAAAATCACCAACAAACTACTCACAGTTTGATTCTGCTGTGTAGATGGATTGCTCCCAATGTCTCCCAGTGTCTCAGTCTCGCAAGTCACCCAGTGTCTCAGTGTCCCTATGTATCACAGTGTCAGTGCCCCCATGTCGCCCAGTCCCCTAGTCTCCCAGTGTCTCAGTGTCCCCATGTCGCCCAGTGTCCCAATGTCTGTGTGTCCCCATGTCACTAGGATACTGGGGACACAGTGAGACCCGGGGACACTGAGAGACATGGGGACACTGAGAGACCCGGGAACACACAGACATGGGGACACTGTGAGACATGGGAACACTGAGACATTTAGGGAAACTGGGAGAAATGGGGACACTGAGACACTAGGGACAGACACTGAGAGACATGGGGACACTGAAACATTTGGGGACACTAAGACACTAGGGACACATAGACATGGGAACACATACACTGGGAGACTAGGGGACACTGGCTGGGAGACAGACACTTGGGGACACTGGAAGACATGGGGACAGTTGTGGACATAGACTTGGGGACACTGGGACATATAGGGACACTGGGAGACATGGGGACACAGACACTGGGAGACTTGGGGACACTGAGACACTAGGGACACTGGCTGGGGGACATGGGAACACTGGGAGAAATGGGGACATAGTGTCTCAGTGTCTCACAGCGTCCCCATGTGTCTCAGCGTCCCCAAGTGTCTCAGCGTCCCCAAGTGTCTCAGTGTTCCCAGGTCACCCAGTTTCTGTGTCCTAGTGTCTGTGTCCCCTAGTGTCTGTGTCCCCTAGTGTCTGTGTCCCCTAGTGTCTGTGTCCCCTAGTGTCTGTGTCCCCTAGTGTCTGTGTCCCCTAGTGTCTGTGTCCCCTAGTGTCTGTGTCCCCTAGTGTCTCAGTGTCCCCATATGTCCCTTAGTGTCCCCTAGTGTCTCAGTGTCCCCATGTGTCTCAGTGTCCCCATATGTCCCTTAGTGTCCCCTAGTGTCTCAGTGTCCCCATGTGTCCCTGCTGCCTTTCCCCCCATCCCTCACTTACCCATGGATCAGTGAGTAGTAGAGAGAGGCAGGGATATGCTGTAACTTCCTATCCCTGCCTCTCTCCACACACAGTGACCCCTACTGGCCGGTGCTGGTATTGCAGAGTAATGTCCATTTATTCTGAGAAAAATACCTGCATTTGTATTGCCGGTATTACTGCAATACCGGCACGGCCAGGCACACTCAAATACCGGCTGTGCCAGTAAAATACCAGTCAGATGGCAAACCTAAGAAGAGTAGTGTGTAAAAAAAAAAAAAAAAAAAAAATTTTTTTTTTTTTTTTAAAATGGGCCTATTCCATGGGCCTGGGCCTGGAGCTGCAGCTCCATCAGCCCCTATGTTAATCCGGCCCTGCCCCTAGTCACCTGGGGGGGAATTGTTTTTAGGGCCCCCACCCGCCGCTCAGGGGTGGGAGCCAGGGGGGGAGGACCTTAGGTCCCCCTTATTAGTATTTAGGGCCCCCACCCACCGCTGAGGGGTGGGGGCCAGGGGGAGGACACTAGGTCCCCCCCTCTTATTTCAATTTAGGGTCCCCACCCGCCGCTCAGGGGTGGGGGCCAGGGGGGAGGACCTTAGGTCCCCCCTTATTTTACTGTAGGGCCCCCACCCACCGCTCAGGGGTGGAGGCCGGGGGAGGACATTAGGTCCCCCCTTATTAGTATTTAGGGCCCCCACCCACCGCTCAGGGGTGGGGGCCAGGGGGGAGGACCTTAGGTCCCCCCCTTATTTTACTGTAGGGCCCCCACCCACCGCTCAGGGGTGGGTGCCGGGGGGGGACATTAGGTCCCCCCCCTTATTAGTATTTAGGGCCCCCACCCACCGCTCAAGGGTGGGGGCCAGGGGGAGGACATTAGGTCTCCCCCCCTTATTTTACTGTAGGGTCCCCACCCACCGCTCAGGGGTGGGGGCCAGGGGGAGGACATTAGTTCCCCCCTTATTATAATTTAGGGCCCCCACCCACCGCTCAGGGGTGGGGGCCAGGGGGAGGACATAAGTTCCCCCCCCCTTATTCTGATTTAGGGCCTCCACCCACCGCTCAGGGGTGGGGGCCGGGGGGAGGACAATAGGTTCCCCCCCATTATTTTACATTAGGGCCCCCACCCACCGCTCAGGGGTGGGGGCCAGGGGCTCGGGAGGCGGGAACCTATTTTTTTCACTGTTTAATAGACATGCCCCTACTCGCAGTATAGCAAGTCGGGGCATCATTTACCAATACTAAGTAATCTTTACTTAGTATTAGTAAATTTGGCTGAAAGACCAATTTAGGTCTTTCAGCCTTTTAGTAGATAGCTCCCTAATACCGTGGGAATTAGGGAGTTATCTACTTATTCATTCCTGTCATTACATTGACAGGCTAAGTAACTTACATTTTATATGAATGTATGTTACTTGATTGTTGTAAGTGTTTCAAATGCTTACAGCTGAATCCTGTCTATGTTTGTATACTTTTTATTTAAAATTATTTGCAATGTAACATTCTTCTTCTTTCACTGGGTAAGTATATTAGTACTTAGGCAATACTGTGCTTCGGAACTTCTGCAACTTCGGAACTTCGGCACTTCGACACTTTGGAAATTCGGCAATTTCGTAACTTCGGGACCTCGGCAATTCGGCAATTCGGACATTCGGAAGTACCCAAATGTCCGAAATTCGTCCGAATACATATTCGGACCAAAACGAATTGCACATGTCTAATCACCCAGCCCGGACCATTCTTCTCCTGCTTTCTCTACTGTCCTCCTGCCTTTCTACTGGCCTTGGCATGATTAGTGCCCACTAATTAAATACATTAAAACAAATTAGGAAATGACCGAGGTTAAGAATGGTGTACTGGTAGTTTTGACAGTATAACTAACAGGGTTATTAACTAAAGTTGGAGGAATTGAAAGTAGATTTAAAATTTAAAGTTAGAATAGCCAGACTAGAAAACAAATCTTTAAATTAACTATACGTTCAGTTCGACTACCTTGGCCTAACATGTAAAATGAACTTTGAATTCTCTTTCACTTCACACTTTAGAGAATAGCCCTATATATCATGCAAGAGAAGCAAAGAGTATAATCGTGACGTATATGAATATTTTTCCAGTCATGCTGAGCAGTGTGGACTTTGATAGTAGTGTGTTGGATCCTGTCAAAATGAAACAGATTGTTCATTACTATTGCATGTAATTACCTCAAATTACCAGTCTCGACAGCCAAATAATGTTCCTTGTGACAGCTTGTATTTCAGCTAGACAATTTACTGATTCTATGATCAAACATGAACTAAAATGCCATAGGACATTAAATTTAACCTCAGAAAAAGATTAGCCATTGTCAGCATACCAAGGTCATTCTGGAATGCCCCTGCTTAAGATGTCAAACAATAAATAAACTGATGGCTTGTCTTAATTCAGCATGTTCAAATAATAGGCTAAAGATTTTAAGTCACATGAAACACATGTGTAAAGTAATCTATCACATGTTTTTAGCGGAACATCCTTTATAATCCTACCCTTGTAGTTTACAAAACTATAGCACTATTTCAACAAAGTTTAAGATCCCTGTTATTCTACATGCTAAGTTTATTACAGGTATTCTTATTTTTAGTAACCTTTTAATAATTAATAATAATCATTATATATAAATATTATTATTTGTATTATTATTATTAATATTGGCATTCATATAGAACCAGCTTAATTTGCAGTGCTTTACAATAATACAATAAATATATATATAGTTTAATTTATTTATTGAAATTTTTTTTAAAGTTTATTTTTTTTTATTTTTATTTCATGCCCTTCTTAATAATAATGCCATGTGTTATGAAGAGGAAAAATACTCTGATAACAAGAACTGGAGTAAGATCAATCCTTCATTATTGACACATAAAGCATCATTACATTGCAACTTTTTTTTTAACACACTTAGATAAATATATACACAACTCTGATATAACAGAACCTTCCAGGCATTGACTACCCAAAGTTTGATAGCTTACATCAGCCTTTCAAAAAACCCAAACTAACTTGATTGCTAAATAAGTCTAACTAACTTAATTGCATTCTACGAAGAAGTAAGTAGAAGTATAGTAGATTAGAGTGTTGCAGTGGATGTGATCTATTTAGATTTTGCCAAGGCGTTTGATACAGTTCCACACAATAGATTAGTGTTCAAACTCAAAGAAATCGGTCTAGATCAGTGGTTCCAAAACGTTTTAGGTTCAAGACACCCCAAGTCAAATTTTCTTCTAGGTTGTATATATGTACATCGCTGCTGCATGTACTGGGCCCCTAATCTTTGAAGTGGCACTGGTAGATTATTTAAAGAAACAATCCAGGCACAATAACCACTACGTTGTAGTGGTTATGGTGCCAGTAGTGCCATAGTGCCCTCCCAGGGTAAGTATTCAAACTGTTAAAGAACACTTTCACAACTTACCTGTGGTCTTCCGGGGTAGGGGCTGTAGTATGTTTGTGAGGGATGCAATATGTGTGTGTGAGGGGTACAAAATGTGTGTGTGCGTGTGAGGGTTGCAGTGTGCATGTGTGTGTGAGGGGTGCGTGTGCGTGTGTGTGTGCAGGGGTGCAGTGTGTGTGTGTGTGAGGGGTGCAGTGTGTGTACAGGGGTGCATTGTGTTTGTGAAGGATGTAGTTTGTGTGTGTGTGTGTGTGTGAGGGGTGCAGTGTGTGTATGTGGGGCAGTGTAACGGAGCTCCCTGTACCCCTGGCTGGGTACCTACGCCAAGGACCGCTTTCTAGCTAGAACAGGGGACAAACCGCAGTACTTCTGCCAACCATCGCCCTGGCTTGTCTGGGGTCCTGGAACCACTCCCTCCTGGAGCCGAATGGGGAATTCGCTCTAGACACCCCCAGACACTGGAGCTCTAGTCCTTACAAGGACTTTCCCCGTTGAATCCTCCAAACTGGAACAGTGATTAGCCCTTTCCTCTCCCAGTAACCAGAGGACACATAGTTCTGGGAGTACAAGCTGGAATACCTTTTATTGGCTGCCACAACTGGCCTTATATTCAGGTCCCCATGCAAGAGGCACTCCCCCATGGACCTGAGAGTAAACTACAGTAAAAACTTACAGACGATTACATTGGCTCTCAGGTCTAGGACACTCCCCTGTGTTTGGGAAATAATTGAGTCAAGAACTGTATTAAACTCAATTATCTCCAGGCACAAGAAACACACTTCCTAAACACCCCAAAAGTACCTTTAAAAAACATAAACCCTCACAAAAGTTAAATCCCCTGATAGCCCCGATCTGGTTGACCAAAATTGGAAGTGCTTCAAACTGTTTTTTTTTTGCCTTCTTTTGGATCAACAGCAAAAAAAAAAACTAATGTGAGGAAGGATGAACTTGATGGACACATGTCTCTTTTCAGCCTATGTAGCTATGCAACTATGTAACCCAAATGCATCAAATTAAATATGAATAAAATATGTCCCCCATTTACCTAGGCAAGCAAATTTAAATGCCACATAAAATCATGGCATGCAATAAACAGCACTCGATATAAAGGAAAAGTAATGAAGTGTTAGCCAAATAGTCAATACCTTCTGATAAGTCTTTTCCTACGAACCAGCCAACAGTCGGAATAGTGGAACTATA
Organism: Pelobates fuscus; assembly: GCF_036172605.1. Taxonomy (NCBI): domain Eukaryota; kingdom Metazoa; phylum Chordata; class Amphibia; order Anura; family Pelobatidae; genus Pelobates; species Pelobates fuscus. Next base: position 342,745,114 of record NC_086318.1, on the reverse strand, counting down.
GGATCATGTAATTATTGCAGTAGAGGAGAAGCAGTCAAAACGTCTCCTCTACATATATATATATATATATATGAATATTTATTTGTGGTCGGAAACATAATAGTAATATGCGTGATTCGTGTTAATGCAAAGTTGGTTGGGGTGTGCCGTAACAAACGTACGGGTAGGCCTGTAATAAAAGAGGGCAAAAGTATCAAACGGAAAACACACTTTATTGCAACACTTTACATAACCAAACTTTTAAATGCTTTCCTCATTTCCTTCTCTGGATGAGGAATATATCTACAATAGACCGGAGATTTCCATCTTCCATCTTTTGATGATATGTGCTGGGGTATTAGTGCTGGAAGCGGCAGAGGCTGCTCCAATCCTAAATGAATGTCCGTAGAATGAGGCCGGGTCAAAACCTAATCTACGTAATAGTGTTCTGATGTAAAATATAAGTTTAGAAGTTGTGAGTAGGAATACATCGAGTTAAAGTAGTGGAGAGTCGTGGGAGGCCTGAATGAGTGTGGGTAGGTATGAATTCAGTATTTGAACAGGGCACCATCTGTTCTCAGTAGGATACAGTGGGATGATGGATGGTGTACTTGATTGATTCGTTTTGGACATTCTGAGTAACAACGTATAATAATCTTGGAGTTTTGTAATATCTGATATATATATTTTTTTAATTCTTTATTTTTGATTGACAAAAACATCTGGCAATACAGGATGATCGGGCTTGAGCTCAAGCCGTAATGTAATTCAGGGAAATATTAACACTACAAAGGTGCAGTACAATAGGCAGTACAAGTTCAAAGGTAACGTAATAAGCTTGGTGAACAAAACAGTTCAAAAGAACAGGTCATCATATACGTACTGTCAATTTTATATTTTTAAATGCACAATATTATGGTCACAGATAGCATGCTGAATATGAGGCACCTGTTGGCACCCGGGAGTGCCGAACCTAATGCATCGTTAGGGTTTGGCAGTGGATTTGAGAATGCTCAGTAATGCGGTGGGTGTCAGGATCGGGACAGGGATCCAACACGCAGAGTACTAACAGTAGAAAGGTACGTATACCGGGCCTTAGAATGGCCGGACTAACGTACAGAGAATAGTCAGAGACAAGCCGAGGTCGAGGGAACGAGAAGACAGGTAAGCGAGAGACAAGCCGGGTCAGAGGGATAACAGAGATAAGCAGAATCGTACAACAAGCCGGGTCAAAACCAAAGAGAATACTAGAATACAAGAGCACTGAGTGACTAGACAAGCTAGAACCACGACAGGGCAATGAGCTGACGAGTGAAGCAAGCTTAAATACCCTGAGTCCGAAGAGTAGACACGCCTCAGCTGAGTGCTGATAGGATAAAGCCAATAGAGTGGCAGGTCGCTCGGGATAGCGTCAAGCCGTCACGTATCGAGCGTCATGTTAGAAAAGGAAGCGGATCCCTTGCGGCCAGCGTTAGAATGACTGGATGGATCGCGAGGAACGGGAGATATGGCGTGTCTAGACGGATAAACAACTAAGTCTCTACCCCTCTCAAAGGTAGAGACCTCAGGTACCCTGACAGTACCCCCCCTCTCAGATACGCCCACCGGGCGGAAGGAACCGGGACGAGATGGGAAGCGGGAGTGAAAGGCCCTGCGGAGACGAGGAGCATGGACGTCCTCCTGAGGTACCCAACTCCTCTCCTCAGGACCATATCCCTTCCAGTCGACCAGATACTGCAGTTTTCCCCGGGACAATCGGGAATTGATAATGGAGTTGACCTCGTACTCCTCCTGACCGTCCACCTGAACAGAACGAGGTGAGGAAACCGCAGAGGAGAATCTGTTGCAAATCAGTGGTTTCAGCAACGACACATGAAAGGAGTTGGGAATGCGTAAGGCCGACGGTAGAGCTAGGCGATACGCAACCGGGTTGATACGAGACAAAACCCTGTAAGGACCTATGTACCGAGGCGCAAATTTCATAGAGGGAACTTTTAAACGAATGTTCTTAGTACTCAGCCATACTCTATCCCCAGGGATAAAAACTGGAGCCGCCCTTCTGTGTTTATCAGCGTGTTTTTTGAACAACATAGAATTATGCAGGAGAATCTGACGAGTCTGATCCCACAACCTCTTCAGATTGGCGACATGATCATCAACCGCCGGTAATCCTTGGGAAGAAGAGACCGAAGGAAAAATGGAGGGATGAAAGCCATAATTCATGAAGAAGGGGCTGGAACGAGTAGAATCACAAACGAGATTATTGTGTGAGAACTCTGCCCAAGGAATCAAACCGACCCAATCATCCTGGTGTTCGGAAACAAAGCAGCGCAGATATTGTTCAATCTTTTGATTAGTACGCTCAGCGGCTCCGTTAGACTGAGGGTGATATGCAGAGGAAAAGTTCAATTTGATGCCTAATTGAGAACAGAAGGATCTCCAGAATCATGAGACAAATTGAGAGCCTCTATCAGAAACGATTTCAGAAGGTATCCCATGTAAGCGAAAAACTTCTCTCGCAAAAATCTCCGCCAATTCAGGAGACGAGGGGAGTTTAGGCAACGGTACAAAATGAGCCATCTTAGTGAATCTATCCACCACCGTGAGAATAACAGTCTGTCTCTTGGAGGCAGGTAAATCCACAATAAAGTCCATGGCCAAACAGGACCATGGTTTCTCAGGAATGTCCAAGGGGAGCAACAAACCACAGGGAGATGCGTGAGGCTGTTTAGTCCTGGTACAAGTCTCGCAAGCCCCGATGAACTCCTTAATATCCTTTCGTAAGGAAGGCCACCAGAAATCCTTGGAGATCAGGGAATAAGTTTTGCGAATGCCAGGATGACCAGCCACCTTGCTTTCGTGGAAACACTGTAAGAGCTCCAGTTGGAGTTCAGGGGGAACAAATTTTCTTCCCTCAGGAGTCTGTCCAGGTGCTAGATGCTGTAAGCTCAAGATCTGGGCAAGCAACGGAGAATGGATTTTGAGACTTGTGTTAGCAATAATGTTGCATTGGGGTACAATAGAGGACAGAACCGGTTCAGAAGCAGCCAAAGGTTCATATTGGCGAGATAGCGCATCGGCTTTAGAATTCTTTGAACCAGGCCTATAAGTAAGAACGTAGTTGAAATGGGTGAGGAATAAGGACCAACGAGCTTGCCTGGAAGACAATCGCTTGGCCTCTCCAATATAGGACAAGTTTTTGTGATCCGTTAAAATAGTAACAGGATGTAATGTCCCTTCCAATAAATGTCTCCATTCTTTTAAAGCTTTGATAACAGCTAGTAGTTCTCTGTCCCCAATGTCATATCTGCTCTCCGCACCAGACAATTTTTTAGAAAAAAATCCACATGGATGTAATGGTTTATCCACACCTAGTGGTATTAGGGTGAACCAAAATTGGGGCGGAAGCAAAACGCTCCTTGAGAGTTTTAAAAGCAAGGAGAGCTTCCGTAGACCAATTCTTAGTATCAACCCCCTGTTTGGTCATATTGGTGATGGGCGCAATAATAGAAGAATAACCCTTAATAAAGCGCCTATAGTAATTGGAGAACCCAATATATCTCTGAACGGCCTTGAGACCCTTAGGTAGGGGCCAATCCAGAATGGACTGGAGCTTATCCGGGTCCATCTTAAATCCCTCCCCAGAGATCACATAACCGAGGAAATTTACTTGGGTTTGGTCGAAACTACATTTCTCCAATTTGCAGTACAGCCCATGTTGAAGAAGTTTGTGCAAAACCCTTCTGACCTGATCGTGGTGATTCTCAATCTCTCTAGAATGTATGAGTATATCGTCCAGGTATACAATAACACACTCCTGCTGAAATTCTCTAAGAACCTCATTAATCAGATCTTGGAATACAGCCGGTGCATTACATAACCCAAAAGGCATAACTGTATATTCATAATGACCGTAGCGAGTATTGAACGCCGTCATCCACTCGTGTCCCTGCTGGACTCTCACCAAGTTATATGCCCCTCTGAGATCTAACTTGGTGAAAATGGTAGAACCCTTTAAACGATCAAAGAGTTCGGTAATCAAAGGAATGGGATAAGCATTCCTAATGGTTATCTTGTTCAAACCTCGATAATCAATACAAGGCCTAAGTGAACCATCCTTCTTTTTAACAAAAAAAAATCCAGCCCCGGCAGGGGAGGAGGATCTCCTAATGAATCCCTTGTCTAAATTCTCGTGAATATACTCCTCTAGAACTGAATTCTCCTTAGTAGATAACGGGTATACATGACCCCTGGGAGGCATGGTACCAGGGAGTAGGTTAATCTTACAATCTCAGGATCTGTGTGGAGGTATGGTATCGGCTCTCTTTTTATCAAATACTGCCTTTAAATCCAGGTACTGAGGCGGTATTTGTAACTCTGTAGGATTAGAGGAGCTAGCCGACGTGTTTGCCAGGCAAAGAGGCGAGACCCTCCGCAAACACTTCTCTTGGCAATTCTGACCCCATGAAACTATCTCCCCTAATTCCCAATTAATGATAGGGTTATGTCTCTTTAACCAGGAGTACCTCAGGACTATGGGAATAGAAGGAGAGGAAATGATCAACAGGGATAGATCTTCCTCATGCAAGATGCCAACAGTTAAATTCACAGGTATGGTCTCACGGAAAATAACAGGCTCAAGTAACGGTCTACCATCTATGGCCTCAACGGCCAGAGGTGTCTCCCTTAACTGGGATGGGATAGTATGCTTGTTAACAAAGACTTGATCGATAAAGCTCTCAGCGGCTCCAGAATCGATCAAAGCCATGGTTTTTACTACTCCCCTCTCCCAAGTCAAAGAAACGGGTAACAGAAGCCTGTGATCTTTATAATTGTGAACAGAGGACAAAATAGATACACCCAAGGCCTGTCCTCTAGAGAAACTTAGGTGCGAGCGTTTCCCGAACGATTGGGACAATTTAGGCGTAAATGACCTCTGACTCCACAGTACATACATAAACCCTCCCTTCTCCTGTACTGTCTCTCCTCCTCTGTGAGGTGAGTATTACCTATCTGCATAGGCTCAGGGAAACGTGAGGTCTCGATCTCAGAATTTCGAAATGCAGGAGCTAGTTTAAAGGAGGGTCTACGAGTCCTATCTCGAGTGTTCTGCCTCTCTCTTAAGCGTTCATCAATGCGAGAGATAAAAGAAATTAAATCCTCCAAACTCTCAGGGAGCTCTCTAGTAGCGACCTCGTCAAGGATTACATCTGATAGCCCATTTAAAAATACATCTATATAAGCCTGTTCGTTCCACTTAACTTCTGCCGCCAAGGATCTGAACTCTAGTGCATAATCCACAAGTGTTCGATTTTCCTGTCTAAGGCGCAACAGTAATCTAGCTGCATTGACCTTCCTACCAGGGGGGTCAAAAGTTCTTTTAAAAGCAGCTACAAAGGCATTATAGTTATAGACTAACGGGTTATCATTCTCCCATAAAGGATTAGCCCATCTCAGAGCTTTCTCAATGAGTAGCGTAACAATAAATCCAACCTTCGCTCTATCAGTAGGATAGGAGCGGGGTTGTAATTCGAAATGGATGCTGATCTGGTTCAAAAAACCACGACACTTCTCAGGAGAACCGCCATAACGTACTGGTGGAGTAATACGAGAAGAAGCACCTACAGTAGCTACTTCTAGACCTGAACTTACAGGAGAGATCAAAGGAGTACGTGTCTCCTCTGGTGGGTTACTAGCACGAGACAAAAGCGCCTGTAGTGCTAGGGCCATCTGATCCATCCTGTGTTCCATGGCGTCAAACCTGGGGTCGGAAGAACCAAGCTGACTGTTAGTACCTGCAGGATCCATTGGCCCTGTCGTAATGTCAGGATCGGGACAGGGATCCAACACGCAGAGTACTAACAGTAGAAAGGTACGTATACCGGGCCTTAGAATGGCCGGACTAACGTACAGAGAATAGTCAGAGACAAGCCGAGGTCGAGGGAACGAGAAGACAGGTAAGCGAGAGACAAGCCGGGTCAGAGGGATAACAGAGATAAGCAGAATCGTACAACAAGCCGGGTCAAAACCAAAGAGAATACTAGAATACAAGAGAACTGAGTGACTAGACAAGCTAGAACCACGACAGGGCAATGAGCTGACGAGTGAAGCAAGCTTAAATACCCTGAGTCCGAAGAGTAGACACGCCTCAGCTGAGTGCTGATAGGATAAAGCCAATAGAGTGGCAGGTCGCTCGGGATAGCGTCAAGCCGTCACGTATCGAGCGTCATGTTAGAAAAGGAAGCGGATCCCTTGCGGCCAGCGTTAGAATGACTGGATGGATCGCGAGGAACGGGAGATATGGCGTGTCTAGACGGATAAACAACTAAGTCTCTACCCCTCTCAAAGGTAGAGACCTCAGGTACCCTGACAGTGGGTCAGATATTGGGTTTTTGGATCTAATAGTGCTCCCTATGTCTAATCTGGATGTGGTATGCCGTCATTATAGTGACTGGTGTTGTAGCCTCCCAAGACCCAGATCCGATTCACCTAAGGTTCAGTGGAAAACCCGCATGTCCCCTGGTACCTGCTGGTCTGCAATGGGACCACTAAAGTATCTCAGCCCGTTGTGGGCGTCTGTGAGCTATCTATGCCTGTGTGCGCTATTTGTGTACAAAGAGGGTCCTCGTAGAGAGAACCAGAGTAATAGAGAGAAAGAGGAGTGAAATAGAGTATAAAGAAGTAGAGAGTGAGAAGAGAGTGGGCCGGATGCCGGGGAGGGGGCCGAGAGAGGGGAGAGGAGAGCGGGGGGGGGGGGGGGGGAGGGCACCACAACTAACCCCCGCTCTGGGGTCCACCGCCATGGGAGGTCTAATCCATCCGATAATAGTTCTATCTACATCACGTCAGGTCTGTTAGTCTGCCAGTGGGCATCCTCTCCACAGTCCCCAGGTCTGCTCAAATTTCCCATGTGTGCCTCATACCCTGGCTGTGAGGTCTTCCATGATGTAACTATCCTTTATTTTCCCAAGCACCGCTGATCTGGGGGGGGCTTGTGTTTTAGCCAATGTTGCGCCATAGCGCGTCTGGCGGCCAGTGTGATTTTTTTGGAGCAGTTTTAGGTCATACCTAGGCCAGTCCTCTATTGGTCTATTTAGGAGGTATATCCAGGGGTCCAGGGCCGGTGCTCTTTGGAAGACCTGTCCTAGTATTTCTCTGATCCCCTCCCAGAATGTTTTGATTTTGGGGCATTCCCACCACATGTATATGGTTGCCTAGCATAGTCTGCGATCTGGAGGTACCTGAAGAAGTCAGCTGGGGTAAGGTGGTGTCCCTGCTGGATGGTGTCAAAGGGTATGATGGAGCCGTCTACATACAGTTGGCAGACGGGGAGGAGGATAGTCGGTATTTCTGGGCTGATCTGTCCCATTCATGTATGGAGTTCGTGATGGCTGGGCAGTCCGTCCGCGTTAGGGGTCTAAGGTCCTTTGGTACCCAGATAATGCATTGTGGCAGGTCTGCTCCCATTAGGAGGGACTCCAATTCTACCTATTTCCGCATTTCTATTGGGGAGTGCCACATTGCTATCTGGGCTAGCTGGGCAGCCAGGTAAAAATAGTATCGATTGAGCAGACCTAGGCCACCCATCCATTTCGGGCAGTACAGTATGTGTCTTGATACGCGGTGCCGCTTATTTTGTCGAATTAAATCGCCTATGGCTTTTTGGAGGAGTGCGAGGTCAGCTTTTGCGATCGGTAGTGGGAGAGCCTGAAAAAGGAAAAGGATCCTTGGGAGGACATTCATCTTAACTGAGTGGATCCGGCCCATCCAAGAGATGAGTCTGTCCACCCAGTTCTCCACATCTCTAATAAGTAGTGATGTCGCGAACATAACATTTTTCGTTCGCGAACGCCGAACGCGAACTTCCGCAAATGTTCGCGAACGGGCGAACCCGGCAAACCGTCATAGACTTCAATAGGCAGGCGAATTTTAAAACCCACAGGGACTCTTTCTGACCACAATAGTGATGGTAAAGTTGTTTTAAGGGGATTAACACCTGGACTGTGGCATGCCGGAGGGGGATCATGGCAAAACTCCCATGGAAAATTACATAGTTGATGCAGAGTCTGGTTTTAATCCATAAATCACCTAACATTCCTAAATTGTTTGGAATAACGTTCTTTAAAACATCAGGTATGATGTTGTATCGATCAGGTAGTGTAAGGGTTACACCCGCTTTACAGTGACAGACCAAACTCCCCGTTTAACGCACCGCAAACAACCGCAAACAGTCCATTTGCACAACCGCAAACTCCCCATTTGCACAAGGTTGGATACCAAGCTAGCCATGTCCCGTTCCTTGTCCTCACTGATGTCGTTGAAGGTCTCTTCCTCCACTCAGCCACGTACCACACCAAGGGTCCCCGAAAGGTGACAACAAGCCCCCTGTATTTTTTTTTTTAAATGTACACTACTGTTACACCAGATATGAGTTGCACTGGTGTGACACTGTGCCCTGGCAGGCCCTGAAACGCACACGTGTGAAGGAAACTGACTGCTCTTATATTACAGTCAAAAAAGTTTGTTTTTTTTTTTTTTAAATGCAAGCTATTGTGACACCAGATATGAGTGGTGGCACTGGGACCACCTTAAAAATATTGGATATCGCTAAAAATTATGATCACTATATACTTTCTCTACAAACCTCTAAAACGAACCAAACTACTCATCCATCCGCTATACCACTTTATCCCACCTAGAACTAGTGCCCAGTTAAAATACTTGACTCTTACTTACCCACACTCAGTCATGCCACACACATTTCACCACTACTCTCACTGAATCCCTCTGACTACGGCTAAATTCATCTTCTACATCAGAACACTACTCCTAAGATTGGGTTGTATCCATGTCTCGGGTCTTTCATTTAGAATAGGGGCAGCTTCGGTCTCCTTGAACACTGACACTCCAGTGCATATTATTAAAAGATTGGGCAGATGGAAATCCTCAGTCTACAACCGATATATTCCTCATCCCGAGAAAGAAATGAGGAAAGCTTTTAAAAGTTTGGCTTTGTAAATTTGATGCAATAAGTGTGTTTTTCTTTAATACCTTTTCACCCTCTTTGCATGAACCCGATTTACATATATTACTAATATGTTTCTGAACATATATATTATATTATTCACTCACTCACTCACTCTCTGGGCCGGCCTAAGACATCATGCTGCCTAGGTCCAACGATAAATGACTATGGGGGATAATGTATAATAAACACAAGTTACTGGCTATGGGAGGATAATGTATAATAAACGCAGGTTACTGGCTATGGGGAGGATAATGTATAATAAACACAGGTTACTGGCTATGGGAGGATAATGTATAATAAACACAGGTTACTGGCTATGGGGGATAATGTATAATAAACACAGGTTACTGGCTAAGGGGGATAATGTATAATAAACACAGGTTACTGGCTATGGAGAGATAATGTATAATAAACACAGGTTACTGGCTATGGGGGGATAATGTATAATAAACACAGGTTACTGGCTATGGAGGGATAATGTATAATAAACACAGGTTACTGGCTATGGGAGGATAATGTATAATAAACACAGGTTACTGGCTATGGGGGATAATGTATAATAAACACAGGTTACTGGCTATGGAGGATAATGTATAATAAACACACAAAAATATAATATATATTACAAACAGACAAAAAAAAAAAATACAAAAAAAAAAATGAATGCAGCTTCAGAATTAATCTAAATTGTATGCTGTCTAGGAGGTTGGAGGGTATGCTGCTGATTGGCTGGAATGTGTCTGCTTACTGTGAGGTACAGGGTCAAAGTTTACTCACTGATGATGAATAGGGGCGGACCGAACATCGCATATGTTCGCCATCCGTGGTGCTGCTGAGTCCATACACACATACAGACTGCAGAGTCCATACACACATACAGACTTCCGAGTCCATACACACATACAGGCTGCTGAGTCCATACACACATATAGACTGCTGAGTCCACACACACAGAATGCCAAGTCCATACACACATACAGACTGCCGAGTCCATACACACATACAGACTGCTGAGTCCATACACACATACAGACTGCTGAGTCCATACACACACACTGCTGAGTCCATATGCACACACACACACAGACTGCTGAGACCATACACACACACAGACTGACGAGTCCATACACACCCACACACACAGACTGCTGAGTCCATACACACATACAGACTGCTGAGTCCACACACACACACACACACACACAGAATGCCAAGTCCATACACACATACAGACTGCCGAGTCCATACACACATACAGACTGCTGAGTCCATACACACATACAGACTGCTGAGTCCATACACACACACTGCTGAGTCCATACACACACACACACACACAAACAGACTGCTGAGACCATACACACACAGACTGACGAGTCCATACACACACACAGACTGCCGAGTTCATACACACACACACAGACTGCTGAGTCCATACACACACACAGACTGTTGAGTCCATACACACAGACTGCCGAGTCCATGCACACACACAGACTGCCGAGTCCATACACACATGAAGACTGCTGAGTCCATACACACACACAGACTGCTGAGTCCATACACACAAACAGACTGCCGAGTCCATACACACATACAGACTGCTGAGTCCATACACACATACAGACTGCTGAGTCCATACACACACACTGCTGAGTCCACACACAGACACACACACAGACTGCTGAATCCATACACACACACACACACAGACACACACACACACAAGCTTCCTCACTAGCAGACAGACAGAGACACACATACAGACTGCTGAGTCCATACACACATACAGACTGCTGAATTCATACACACACACTGCTGAGTCCATACAGACTGCTGAGTCCATACACACATACAGACTGCTGAGTCCATACACACATACAGACTGCTGAGTCCATACACACACAGACTGCTGAGTCCATACACACACACACACACACACACACACACACACAGACTGCTGAGTCCATACACACATACAGACTGCCAAGTCCATACACACATACAGACTGCTGAGTCCATACACACATACAGACTGCTGAGTCCATACACACATACAGACTGCTGAGTCCATACACACACACAGACTGCCGAGTCCATACACACACACACACACAGACTGCCGAGTCCATACACACATACAGACTGCTGAGTCCATACACACATACAGACTGCTGAGTCCATACACACACACTGCTGAGTCCACACACACACACACACATAGACTACTGAGTCCACACACAGACACACACACAGACTGCTGAATCCATACACACACACACAGACACACACACACACACAAGCTTCCTCACTAGCAGACAGACAGAGACACACATACAGACTGCTGAGTCCATACACACATACAGACTGCTGAATTCATACACACACACTGCTGAGTCCATACAGACTGCTGAGTCCATACACACATACAGACTGCTGAGTCCATACACACACACACTGCTGAGTCCATACACACACACACACACACACACAGACTGCCAAGTCCATACACACATAAAGACTGCCGAGTCCATACACACATACAGACTGCCGAGTCCATACACACATACAGACTGCTGAGTCCATACACACATACAGACTGCTGAGTCCATACACACATACAGACTGCTGAGTCCATACACACACACAGACTGGCGAGTCCATACACACACACACAGACTGCCGAGTCCATACACACACACAGACTGCCGAGTCCATACACACACACAGACTGCTGAGTCCATACACACACACAGACTGCCGAGCCCATACACACACACAGACTGCCGAGTCCATACACACACACAGACTGCCGAGTCCATGCACACACACAGACTGCCGAGTCCATACACACAAAAAGACTGCCGAGTCCATACACACACAAAGACTGCCGAGTCCATACACACACACAGACTGCCGAGTCCATACACACAAACAGACTGCCGAGTCCATACACACATACAGACTGCTGAGTCCATACACACATACAGACTGCTGAGTCCATACTCACACACTGCTGAGTCCACACACACACATAGACTACTGAGTCCACACACAGACACACACACAGACTGCTGAATCCATACACACACACAGACACACACACACACACACACACACACAAGCTTCCTCACTAGCAGACAGACAGAGACACACATACAGACTGCTGAGTCCATACACAAATACAGACTGCTGAATTCATACACACACACTGCTGAGTCCATACAGACTGCTGAGTCCATACACACATACAGACTGCTGAGTCCATACACACACACACACTGCTGAGTCCATACACACACACACACACAGAGACTGCTGAGTCCATACACACATACAGACTGCAAAATCCATACACACATACAGACTGCCGAGTCCATACACACATACAGACTGCTGAGTCCATACACACATACACACTGCTGAGTTTACACACACACACAGACTGCCGAGTCCATACACACACACAGACTGCCGAGTCCATACACACACACACAGACTGCTGAGTCCATACACACACACAGACTGTTAAGTCCATACACACAGACTGCCGAGTCCATACACACACACAGACTGCTGAGTCCATGCACACACACAGACTGCCGAGTCCATACACACATAAAGACTGCCGAGTCCATACACACACACAGACTGCTGAGTCCATACACACACACAGACTGCCGAGTCCATACACACATACAGACTGCTGAGTCCATACACACATACAGACTGCTGAGTCCATACACACACACTGCTGAGTCCACACACACACACACATAGACTACTGAGTCCACACACACACAGACACACACACAGACTGCTGAATCCATACACACACACAGACACACACACACAAGCTTCCTCACTAGCAGACAGACAGAGACACACATACAGACTGCTGAATCCATACACACATACAGACTGCTGAATTCATACACACACACTGCTGAGTCCATACAGACTGCTGAGTCCATACACACATACAGACTGCTGAGTCCATACACACATACAGACTGCTGAGTCCATACACACACACAGACTGCCGAGTCCATACACACACACACAGACTGCCGAGTCCATACACACATACAGACTGCTGAGTCCATACACACATACAGACTGCTGAGTCCATACACACACACTGCTGAGTCCACACACACACACACATAGACTACTGAGTCCACACACAGACACACACACAGACTGCTGAATCCATACACACACACACACACACACAAGCGTCCTCACTAGCAGACAGACAGAGACACACATACAGACTGCTGAGTCCATACAGACTGCTGAGTCCATACACACATACAGACTGCTGAGTCCATACACACATACAGACTGCTGAGTCCATACACACACACACACAGACTGCCGAGTCCATACACACATAAAGACTGCCGAGTCCATACACACATACAGACTGCCGAGTCCATACACACATACAGACTGCTGAGTCCATACACACATACAGACTGCTGAGTCCATACACACATACAGACTGCTGAGTCCATACACACACACAGACTGCTGAGTCCATACACACACACAGACTGCCGAGTCCATACACACACACAGACTGCCGAGTCCATACACACACACAGACTGCTGAGTCCATACACACACACAGACTGCCGAGCCCATACACACACACAGACTGCCGAGTCCATACACACACACAGACTGCCGAGTCCATGCACACACACAGACTGCCGAGTCCATACACACACAAAGACTGCCGAGTCCATACACACACACAGACTGCCGAGTCCATACACACACACAGACTGCCGAGTCCATACACACATACAGACTGCTGAGTCCATACACACATACAGACTGCTGAGTCCATACACACACACTGCTGAGTCCACACACACACACACATAGACTACTGAGTCCACACACAGACACACACACAGACTGCTGAATCCATACACACACACACAGACACACACACACACACACAAGCTTCCTCACTAGCAGACAGACAGAGACACACATACAGACTGCTGAGTCCATACACACATACAGACTGCTGAATTCATACACACACACTGCTGAGTCCATACAGACTGCTGAGTCCATACACACACACACACTGCTGAGTCTATACACACACACACACACAGACTGCTAGTCCATACACACATACAGACTGCAAAATCCATACACACATACAGACTGCCGAGTCCACACACACACACAGACTGCCGAGTCCATACACACAGACTGCCGAGTCCATACACACACACAGACTGCCGAGTCCATGCACACACACAGACTGCCGAGTCCATACACACATAAAGACTGCCGAGTCCATACACACACACAGACTGCTGAGTCCATACACACACACACACAGACTGCCGAGTCCATACACACATACAGACTGCTGAGTCCATACACACATACAGACTGCTGAGTCCATACACACACACTGCTGAGTCCACACACACACACACATAGACTACTGAGTCCACACACAGACACACACACAGACTGCTGAATCCATACACACACACACAGACACACACACACAAGCTTCCTCACTAGCAGACAGACAGAGACACACATACAGACTGCTGAGTCCATACACACATACAGACTGCTGAGTCCATACACACACACACTGCTGAGTCCATACACACACACACACACACACACACACAGACTGCCGTGTCCATACACACATAAAGACTGCCGAGTCCATACACACATACAGACTGCCGAGTCCATACACACATACAGACTGCTGAGTCCATACACACATACAGACTGCTGAGTCCATACACACATACAGACTGCTGAGTCCATACACACACACAGACTGGCGAGTCCATACACACACACACAGACTGCCGAGTCCATACACACACACAGACTGCCGAGTCCATACACACACACAGACTGCTGAGTCCATACACACACACAGACTGCCGAGCCCATACACACACAGACTGCCGAGTCCATACACACACACAGACTGCCGAGTCCATGCACACACACAGACTGCCGAGTCCATACACACACAAAGACTACCGAGTCCATACACACACAAAGACTGCTGAGTCCATACACACACACAGACTGCCGAGTCCATACACACACACACACACACAGACTGCTGAGTCCATACACACATACAGACTGCTGAGTCCATACACACATACAGACTGCCAAGTCCATACACACATACAGATTGCTGAGTCCATACACACATACACATAGACTACTGAGTCCACACACAGACACACACACAGACTGCTGAATCCATACACACACACACAGACACACACACACATACAAGCGTCCTCACTAGCAGACAGACAGAGACACACATACAGACTGCTGAGTCCATACACAAATACAGACTGCTGAATTCATACACACACACTGCTGAGTCCATACAGACTGCTGAGTCCATACACACATACAGACTGCTGAGTCCATACACACACACACACTGCTGAGTCCATACACACACACACACACACACACACAGACTGCTGAGTCCATACACACATACAGACTGCAAAATCCATACACACATACAGACTGCCGAGTCCATACACACATACAGACTGCTGAGTCCATACACACATACACACTGCTGAGTTTACACACACACACAGACTGCCGAGTCCATACACACACAGACTGCCGAGTCCATACACACACACACACACAGACTGCTGAGTCCATACACACACACAGACTGTTAAGTCCATACACACAGACTGCCGAGTCCATACACACACACAGACTGCTGAGTCCATGCACACACACAGACTGCCGAGTCCATACACACATAAAGACTGCCGAGTCCATACACACACACAGACTGCTGAGTCCATACACACACACAGACTGCCGAGTCCATACACACATACAGACTGCTGAGTCCATACACACATACAGACTGCTGAGTCCATACACACACACTGCTGAGTCCACACACACACACACATAGACTACTGAGTCCACACACACACAGACACACACACAGACTGCTGAATCCATACACACACACAGACACACACACACAAGCTTCCTCACTAGCAGACAGACAGAGACACACATACAGACTGCTGAATCCATACACACATACAGACTGCTGAATTCATACACACACACTGCTGAGTCCATACAGACTGCTGAGTCCATACACACATACAGACTGCTGAGTCCATACACACATACAGACTGCTGAGTCCATACACACACACAGACTGCCGAGTCCATACACACACACACACAGACTGCCGAGTCCATACACACATACAGACTGCTGAGTCCATACACACATACAGACTGCTGAGTCCATACACACACACTGCTGAGTCCACACACACACACACACACATAGACTACTGAGTCCACACACAGACACACACACAGTCTGCTGAATCCATACACACACACACAGACACACACACACACACAAGCGTCCTCACTAGCAGACAGACAGAGACACACATACAGACTGCTGAGTCCATACACACATACAGACTGCTGAATTCATACACACACACTGCTGAGTCCATACAGACTGCTGAGTCCATACACACATACAGACTGCTGAGTCCATACACACACACACTGCTGAGTCCATACACACACACACACACAGACTGCCGAGTCCATACACACATAAAGACTGCCGAGTCCATACACACATACAGACTGCCGAGTCCATACACACATACAGACTGCTGAGTCCATACACACATACAGACTGCTGAGTCCATACACACATACAGACTGCTGAGTCCATACACACACACAGACTGCCGAGTCCATACACACACACAGACTGCCGAGTCCATACACACACACAGACTGCTGAGTCCATACACACACACAGACTGCCGAGCCCATACACACACACAGACTGCCGAGTCCATACACACACACAGACTGCCGAGTCCATGCACACACACAGACTGCCGAGTCCATACACACACAAAGACTACCGAGTCCATACACACACAAAGACTGCTGAGTCCATACACACACACAGACTGCCGAGTCCATACACACACACACACACACACAGACTGCTGAGTCCATACACACATACAGACTGCCAAGTCCATACACACATACAGATTGCTGAGTCCATACACACATACACATAGACTACTGAGTCCACACACAGACACACACACAGACTGCTGAATCCATACACACACACACAGACACACACACACACACAAGCGTCCTCACTAGCAGACAGACAGAGACACACATACAGACTGCTGAGTCCATACACAAATACAGACTGCTGAATTCATACACACACACTGCTGAGTCCATACAGACTGCTGAGTCCATACACACATACAGACTGCTGAGTCCATACACACACACACACTGCTGAGTCCATACACACACACACACACACACAGACTGCTGAGTCCATACACACATACAGACTGCAAAATCCATACACACATACAGACTGCCGAGTCCATACACACATACAGACTGCTGAGTCCATACACACATACACACTGCTGAGTTTACACACACACACAGACTGCCGAGTCCATACACACACACAGACTGCCGAGTCCATACACACACACACAGACTGCTGAGTCCATACACACACACAGACTGTTAAGTCCATACACACAGACTGCCGAGTCCATACACACACACAGACTGCTGAGTCCATGCACACACACAGACTGCCGAGTCCATACACACATAAAGACTGCCGAGTCCATACACACACACAGACTGCTGAGTCCATACACACACACAGACTGCCGAGTCCATACACACATACAGACTGCTGAGTCCATACACACATACAGACTGCTGAGTCCATACACACACACTGCTGAGTCCACACACACACACACATAGACTACTGAGTCCACACACACACAGACACACACACAGACTGCTGAATCCATACACACACACAGACACACACACACAAGCTTCCTCACTAGCAGACAGACAGAGACACACATACAGACTGCTGAATCCATACACACATACAGACTGCTGAATTCATACACACACACTGCTGAGTCCATACAGACTGCTGAGTCCATACACACATACAGACTGCTGAGTCCATACACACATACAGACTGCTGAGTCCATACACACACACAGACTGCCGAGTCCATACACACACACACACAGACTGCCGAGTCCATACACACATACAGACTGCTGAGTCCATACACACATACAGACTGCTGAGTCCATACACACACACTGCTGAGTCCACACACACACACACACACATAGACTACTGAGTCCACACACAGACACACACACAGACTGCTGAATCCATACACACACACACAGACACACACACACACACAAGCGTCCTCACTAGCAGACAGACAGAGACACACATACAGACTGCTGAGTCCATACACACATACAGACTGCTGAATTCATACACACACACTGCTGAGTCTATACAGACTGCTGAGTCCATACACACATACAGACTGCTGAGTCCATACACACACACACTGCTGAGTCCATACACACACACACACACAGACTGCCGAGTCCATACACACATAAAGACTGCCGAGTCCATACACACATACAGACTGCCGAGTCCATACACACATACAGACTGCTGAGTCCGTACACACATACAGACTGCTGAGTCCATACACACATACAGACTGCTGAGTCCATACACACACACAGACTGCCGAGTCCATACACACACACAGACTGCCGAGTCCATACACACACACAGACTGCTGAGTCCATACACACACACAGACTGCCGAGCCCATACACACACACAGACTGCCGAGTCAATACACACACACAGACTGCCGAGTCCATGCACACACACAGACTGCCGAGTCCATACACACACAAAGACTGCCGAGTCCATACACACACACAGACTGCCGAGTCCATACACACACACAGACTGCCGAGTCCATACACACACACAGACTGCCGAGTCCATACACACACACAGACTGCCGAGTCCATACACACATACAGACTGCTGAGTCCATACACACATACAGACTGCTGAGTCCATACACACACACTGCTGAGTCCACACACACACACACATAGACTACTGAGTCCACACACAGACACACACACAGACTGCTGAATCCATACACACACACACAGACACACACACACACACACACAAGCTTCCTCACTAGCAGACAGAGACACACATACAGACTGCTGAGTCCATACACACATACAGACTGCTGAATTCATACACACACACTGCTGAGTCCATACAGACTGCTGAGTCCATACACACACACACACTGCTGAGTCCATACACACACACACACACAGACTGCTAGTCCATACACACATACAGACTGCAAAATCCATACACACATACAGACTGCCGAGTCCACACACACACACAGACTGCCGAGTCCATACACACAGACTGCCGAGTCCATACACACACACAGACTGCCGAGTCCATGCACACACACA
Organism: Pelobates fuscus; assembly: GCF_036172605.1. NCBI lineage: Eukaryota > Metazoa > Chordata > Amphibia > Anura > Pelobatidae > Pelobates > Pelobates fuscus. The sequence continues at coordinate 342,725,628 of NC_086318.1, read as the reverse complement.
GACTGCCGAGTCCATACACACATAAAGACTGCCGAGTCCATACACACACACACACACACAGACTGCCGAGTCCATACACACATACAGACTGCTGAGTCCATACACACATACAGACTGCTGAGTCCATACACACACACTGCTGAGTCCACACACACACATAGACTACTGAGTCCACACACAGACACACACACAGACTGCTGAATCCATACACACACACACAGACACACACACACACAAGCTTCCTCACTAGCAGACAGACAGAGACACACATACAGACTGCTGAGTCCATACACACATACAGACTGCTGAGTCCATACACACACACACTGCTGAGTCCATACACACACACACACACACACACACACACAGACTGCCGAGTCCATACACACATAAAGACTGCCGAGTCCATACACACATACAGACTGCCGAGTCCATACACACATACAGACTGCTGAGTCCATACACACATACAGACTGCTGAGTCCATACACACATACAGACTGCTGAGTCCATACACACACACAGACTGGCGAGTCCATACACACACACACAGACTGCCGAGTCCATACACACACACAGACTGCCGAGTCCATACACACACACAGACTGCTGAGTCCATACACACACACAGACTGCCGAGCCCATACACACACAGACTGCCGAGTCCATACACACACACAGACTGCCAAGTCCATGCACACACACAGACTGCCGAGTCCATACACACACAAAGACTACCGAGTCCATACACACACAAAGACTGCTGAGTCCATACACACACACAGACTGCCGAGTCCATACACACACACACACACACACAGACTGCTGAGTCCATACACACATACAGACTGCTGAGTCCATACACACATACAGACTGCCAAGTCCATACACACATACAGATTGCTGAGTCCATACACACATACACATAGACTACTGAGTCCACACACAGACACACACACAGACTGCTGAATCCATGCACACACACACAGACACACACACACACACAAGCGTCCTCACTAGCAGACAGACAGAGACACACATACAGACTGCTGAGTCCATACACACATACAGACTGCTGAATTCATACACACACACTGCTGAGTCCATACAGACTGCTGAGTCCATACACACATACAGACTGCTGAGTCCATACACATACACACTGCTGAGTCCATACACACACACACACACACACACACACAGACTGCCGAGTCCATACACACATAAAGACTGCCGAGTCCATACACACATACAGACTGCCGAGTCCATACACACATACAGACTGCTGAGTCCATACACACATACAGACTGCTGAGTCCATACACACACACAGACTGGCGAGTCCATACACACACACACACACAGACTGCCGAGTCCATACACACACACAGACTGCCGAGCCCATACACACACACAGACTGCCGAGTCCATACACACACACAGACTGCCGAGTCCATGCACACACACAGACTGCCGAGTCCATACACACACAAAGACTGCCGAGTCCATACACACACACAGACTGCCGAGTCCATACACACACACAGACTGCCGAGTCCATACACACACACAGACTGCCGAGTCCATGCACACATACAGACTGCTGAGTCCATACACACATACAGACTGCTGAGTCCATACACACACACTGCTGAGTCCACACACACACACACATAGACTACTGAGTCCACACACAGACACACACACAGACTGCTGAATCCATACACACACACACAGACACACACACACAAGCTTCCTCACTAGCAGACAGACAGAGACACACATACAGACTGCTGAGTCCATACACACATACAGACTGCTGAATTCATACACACACACTGCTGAGTCCATACAGACTGCTGAGTCCATACACACATACAGACTGCTGAGTCCATACACACATACAGACTGCAAAATCCATACACACATACAGACTGCCGAGTCCATACACAAATACAGACTGCTGAGTCCATACACACATACACACTGCTGAGTCCACACACACACACAGACTGCCGAGTCCATACACACACACAGACTGCCGAGTCCATACACACACACAGACTGCCGAGTCCACACACACACACAGACTGCCGAGTCCATACACACACACAGACTGCCGAGTCCATACACACACACACAGACTGCTGAGTCCATACACACACACAGACTGTTGAGTCCATACACACAGACTGCCGAGTCCATACACACACACAGACTGCCGAGTCCATGCACACACACAGACTGCCGAATCCATACACACATAAAGACTGCCGAGTCCATACACGCATACAGACTGCTGAGTCCATACACACACATTGCTGAGTCCACACACACACACACACATAGACTACTGAGTCCACACACAGACACACACACAGACTGCTGAATCCATACACACACACACACAGACACACACACACACAAGCTTCCTCACTAGCAGACAGACAGAGACACACATACAGACTGCTGAGTCCATACACACATATAGACTGCTGAATTCATACACACACACTGCTGAGTCCATACAGACTGCTGAGTCCATACACACATACAGACTGCTGAGTCCATACACACATACAGACTGCTGAGTCCATACACACACAGACTGCTGAGTCCATACACACACACACACACAGACTGCTGAGTCCATACACACATACAGACTGCCAAGTCCATACACACATACAGACTGCTGAGTCCATACACACATACAGACTGCTGAGTCCATACACACATACAGACTGCTGAGTCCATACACACACACAGACTGCCGAGTCCATACACACACACACACACACACACACACAGACTGCCGAGTCCATACACACACACAGACTGCCGAGTCCATACACACACACAGACTGCCGAGTCCATACACACACACACAGACTGCCGAGTCCATACACACACACAGACTGCCGAGCCCATACACACACACAGACTGCCGAGTCCATACACACACATAGACTGCCGAGTACATGCACACACACAGACTGCCGAGTCCATACACACACAAAGACTGCCGAGTCCATACACACACACAGACTGCCGAGTCCATACACACACACAGACTGCCGAGTCCATACACACACACAGACTGCCGAGTCCATACACACATACAGACTGCTGAGTCCATACACATACAGACTGCTGAGTCCATACACACACACTGCTGAGTCCACACACACACACACATAGACTACTGAGTCCACACACAGACACACACACAGACTGCTGAATCCATACACACACACACAGACACACACACACAAGCTTCCTCACTAGCAGACAGACAGAGACACACATACAGACTGCTGAGTCCATACACACATACAGACTGCTGAATTCATACACACACACTGCTGAGTCCATACAGACTGCTGAGTCCATACACACATACAGACTTCTGAGTCCATACACACACACTGCTGAGTCCATACACACACACACACACACACAGACTGCCGAGTCCATACACACATAAAGACTGCCGAGTCCATACACACATAAAGACTGCCGAGTCCATACACACATACAGACTGCCGAGTCCATACACCCATACAGACTGCTGAGTCCATACACACATACAGACTGCTGAGTCCATACACACATACAGACTGCTGAGTCCATACACACACACAGACTGCCGAGTCCATACACACACACACACAGACTGCCGAGTCCATACACACACACAGACTGCCAAGTCCATACACACACACAGACTGTTGAGTCCATACACACACACAGACTGCCTAGTCCATACACACACACAGACTGCCGAGTCCATACACACATACAGACTGCTGAGTCCATACACACATACAGACTGCTGAGTCCATACACACACACTGCTGAGTCCACACACACACACATAGACTACTAAGTCCATACACACACACACACACTGCTGAGTCCACACACAGACACACACACAGACTGCTGAGTCCACACACAGACACACACAGACTGCTGAGTCCATACACACACACAGACACACACACACAGACTGCTGAATCCATACACACACACAGACACACACACACACACAAGCTTCCTCACTAGCAGACAGACAGAGACACACACACACTGCTGAGTCCATACACACACACATACACAAGCTTCCTCACTAGCAGACAGACACACACACACATACAAGCACATTAAGCCTACCTGTTACTGGAGGCTGTTGCTGGTGGTCAGACAGCCATCTTCCATCCTTTCCAACAGCAGCATGGGCTGCTGCTTAACGGCAGGGCGGGGCTTATGTGCGGGAGGCGGGGCTTCGTTTGGGGGCGGGGCCTTGCCGGAGAAGCTGCTGGGTGCTGAAAACACACACAGACTGTTACAGTCCGAAATTTAAACACATGGCCAGCAAGTTGCTGGCATTTGGGGGGGCCCAAGGAGGGCACAGCATGAGGCCCCCCCTAGCGACATCACTGCCAACCGGGTAGTGGGGCCTAGAGTCTTATCGTGATTAATGGGGATACATAATGTGTAGAAACAACTTAAGGTGCTAAAAATGCTTTGAGGTGCCTGTGTACCTGATGCCACCAGAAAAAAATCATCAAGATTGTGAATCACCGTTGGACAATAACGTACATTAAGGAGCAGCCAACAGAGGGTTTCTGCGAAAATGTTGAATCATTTTGGGCTGCTTCTGGAACCAAAAGTGAGCCTAGTGTAGAAGTAATACTTCTCCCTCCATTTAACACCGTGGATATGACACAAAGACGGATGAATTTGCAGCAGCTTGAATGCATTGGCGATGTCCGTTTTGCTTAACCAAGCATGCTTACCCATCTGTAGACTTGCCTGAATGGCATTGTCCACTGTGGCGTAATGGAGAGAGAATTCTTCAGCGGGGATAAGTGAATTAATGCTAGGTGGGATATTTATGGGGTTGCTATGCAGGTGATCTTTTTCAAACACTGTCAGCAGTTCACTAATTGTTTGCAGGAAGCCGATAAGTATAGACATCCTGCCCTGCAATTCTCCCAAATAGTCCAAAGATGCGCCTTCTGCGCTCATGCTGGGCCTTGGTTCAGTGGATTGCGTGTTTAATAGTCTGTAGAGCTGAACCTTTCTAGCAGTAGCAGGAAAGGGGATGCTTCTACCCCGTAATTCTGCAGCCAGTTTAGGGATAATCCAGGATCTTAACGACCCTGGGGAAGCCGAAGTAATTGATTCCGTAGGGGAAATTGGACGGGTGGGGGTGCTTTGCCTAGGTGGGGTTTCTGGGAGCAATAGGCCATCTTCATGTTCGGATGCTTGCGACATGCTAGACATAAAAAGAATAATCAATGATTATGTACGTTAACCCGATCTAGAACTGGCTGGCTAATTAGTGTCGGTAGGTGAAAGATTAAACTACCCCGGGGATAGATGAGGAGCTGCTAGTTGCCTAGTGGCAGAGAGAGGCTCTATCTATGATTTGTCCCGAGGGAATGTGGCCACCGAGCGTTGTGGCAGGATGTTGGCCTCTCGTGATTTCTAAAAGAATCAAACGTTTGGACGTGATATGTGAATCTGACTAATACCCTAGAGAAGGGTACGTGAGGTAATAACTACATCGTAGGACCGTGTGGGCAAGCCTTCGTGGCGTAGGCTCGGATTGCTTAGTATATAATAATATACACTGGTGAAGGCTAGCATCTGACACCCTAAAGCCAGTTCTCTATCCCTGAACGGGGGCTTGACACTTGTAATGGTTAATGTAAGTGGGTAAATCACATACCTTGTCCTTATAAGTATGTAGCTGAAATGATTGACCGAACAGTATATATATAACTATAAAAAAAATACCAGAATTACTGAAGGTAATAACTCAAGTAATGAATAGTGTAGCTACTAACTATAATTTGCCTAAGGTGGTTGATATGATATTCTTTAAACTCAGGACTCCTTGTCTTATAGATCTATGGGAAAGCAAATTCAAACTATAAGGATTTGATATGACAATAACTAGCGGGTATGTAACCAAATGATCCCAAGATTATACAATACCTGAAATTAGACAGTTCTTGCCCTCCTGACGTGTAGACCACAAATTTATTCTTACCCAAGCGTACTAACTGGGGGGGAAGGGCAACACAAACAAAACAAAATATGTTTAATCCATATATTGCCAAAGCGTATGACTACCCGTGAGTGAACTAGTGTGAAAGTTTAATTACGTATTGAATATAACTGTTAATGTTCTGTTAAATGGGTAAGATTCTAGTAAAGGAACCTGAGATTTGAAGAAGACTTACAGTCAGGTCCATAAATATTGGGACATCAACACAATTCTAGTTTTTTGGCTCTATACACCACCACAATGGATTTGAAATGAAATGAACAAGATGTGCTTTATTACTTTCAGCTTTAATTTGAGGGTATTTACATCCAAATCAGGTGAACGGTGTAGGAACAGTTTGTATATGTGCCTCCCACTTTTCAAGGGACCAAAAGTAATGGGACAATTGGCTGCTCAGCTGTTCCATGGCCAGGTGTGTGTTATTCCCTCATTATCCCATTTACAAGGAGCAGATAAAAGGTCCAGAGTTAATTTCAAGTGTGCTATTTGCATTTGGAATCTGTTGCTGTCAACTCTCAATATGAGATCCAAAGATCTGTCACTATCAGTGAAGCAAGCCATCATTAGGCTGAAAAAACAAAACAAACCCATCAGAGAGATAGCAAAAACATTAGGTGTGGCCAAATCAACTGTTTGGAACATCCTTAAAAAGAAAGAACGCACCGGTGAGCTCAGCAACACCAAAAGACCCGGAAGACCACGGAAAACAAATGTGGTGGATGACCGAAGAATAATAAGATAATCAAAATGCCTTCAGGGTGCCACCCCTAATCCTTTAGGGGGGTAAGATATGGATCCACCTAACTCAGGAACCCAGGAACCAAAGAGGAGCAGGAATCGTGGTATAAAAATAAAAACTGTATTTATTTATAAAAGAGCCACTGGTCCTACACGTTTTGTTCTATAGCATTAGAACTTCCTCAGGGACCATAATCAATTTAAAAAGTATTATACAAACAAAATATGCAGTACAAAAAATTTCAAGAGGTCTTCTAGTACGTCCAATGTATTGCTATAGAACGAAACGCGTAGGACCAGTGGCTCTTTTATAAATAAATAAAAAATATATTTTTATACCACAATTCCTGCTCCTTTTTGGTTCCTGAGTTCTGTGGATCCATATCTTACCCCCCTAAAGGATTAGGGGTGGCACCTGAAGGCATTTTGATTATCTTCACTCTGTGACTACTTCTTATAGCGTGTCTTTATGTATGCATTTTTACACTATGAGTTGTTAATTTCTTTTTAGGTATAGACAGCGTTTTCCCCTATTTTGTTATGTACATTTGCTAATTGAGGCATCCCCGTGGGAAGGTTGCCAAGGGAAGCTGTCATCAAGTTAAGTAATACTGTTATTATTTTTGTTTGTGGGGGGCGTGGCTTGGAGGTCCGCGAACATGGCTGCCTAAACCGTGAGCTCCCCGCCGGCCTTGCACTAAACCTCACCGAACGCACAGCCAAACGCTCAAAATGGGGAAAACGCACCGCACATCAAGCGCCCAAAGACCCGCGGACACCCCGAAAAGTACTCCGAACCCCTCCATGAAGCAGTACCTCGTGGCACAGGCAGACCCGGACCAACAGGCCTCAACTGACTCCACGGCCTCGGGCTTTTCCCGCCCGCGGTCCCCACAGGGAGAACACACGCCAACGAACTCCCAAACCTCCACCCCTGAGCTGATGTCCATACTGCAACAACTACCCACAAAAGCAGACCTGAAGCAGGCAAATGCAGAACTCCGCACCTCCATCACTACAGAACTCCACGCACTGCGAGAGGAGATACAAGGCCTCAGCCAGAAAGTGGCCCAGCTTGAGGCAGACAGCGACCACATGTCTGCAGCACAGGCAGCAAACACTGACATGCTGCAATCCCATACGAAGGTACTACAGCAAATGGCACTTCACATTGAGGACCTGGATAATAGGGGTAGGAGACAGAACATCCGCATCAGGGGGGTGCCTGAGGGACTGGACAAGAATACCCCTATTCAAGCCACCTTGTCAGATCTATTTAACAGACTGCTGGTCCGCCCGCTTCAGACGCCTATAGGCTTTGTACGAGCGCATCGCGCACTTAGGCCCCAGGGACCCCCTGAAGGCCCATCCCGTGACATCATTTGCTGTCTGGAGAGCTTCCCCCTGAAAGAGGAGATCCTCCGCAAAGCCAGAAACGCAGATAAAATCTTACTGGAAGGCTCGGAGATTCACCTATTCCCCGATCTGTCCCCAGCAACCCTGGCATACAGAAGAGCGATGAAGCCCCTAACTAGACAACTGCAAACCGCCCAGCTGAGGTACCGCTGGTGTTTTCCCACAGGACTGCAGGTTGCGACCCCCAACGGCCCCTTCGTGGTCCTAGGGGAGGAAGATACTCAGGCGCTCCAGAAAGAGCTACACCTGCCACCGGAGACACTACCCTGTCCGAACCCACTGAATTTTTACACCTTTGCCCCCAGACCTCAAGGCATGGGCCCCCGTCCGCAGAGACTGAGACCACCTCGCTCACAGACGACTAGACCAGTGGGGATGCCCAACTGAAAACAGCCACGCCTGCTAGACGTCTTGGCCTCGGGACTGTTACCCTGATACCGCAGGCATGATGTGAACTTTGGACCTTATATTGGGGTGCCTCTGATGCCCCACCACTCTATGAACGTTGATGTGCCTTTTGACACAGCAAGTATTGCTAGAGCTGCGGCTCCAGATAGGGGGGGAGGGAGGACAAATAAGGGGACACTCAAGAGCTTGGAGGGGCTAGCTCAGGGGGAGGGGGGACACCATTAACCTGCTTCCTTATCGAGGGAAAGAGACGCATAATGGGCCTTATGCTCAAGAGAAGAACGAGAGATGTAGTATACCCCATCCGTCCGATGGCTAGACCCCACAATACTAGCTCCCAGGAGCTCGCCATCAAGGCCGGGTTTTACCCGCCGGGGCGGGGGAAAGAAGAGAGAGGGAGATAACATAGGGGAACAAGAGGATGGGAGGGAATGGAGACGAGGGTGGGGGGAGGGTCCCGTGGCAGGCCACTAGGTGACCTACACGAGGGAGGTACAAGTGGGATCTATGTTGAATTGTTCTTTTTGTTATGGCTGATATCCATGTTAAAGTTACTAATGTTCTTCTAAGGTGAGGTTGACAAATATGTTTCATTCCTTGATAGATAGTGCCGTAAGCCGGGGAGACGGAAGATCCTGACTGGGTGGAGCCCCGAGAGGCCATAGTGGTCAGCGACGACCGATTTGCGAGCGCACTTGGTCCCCTGGGCCCTGCCCACTTGGGAATTCCGGGACTCCTTCGACTGCCCTACTGGAGTGAGCGACAAGTATCAGGTGAGCGGTTCCCCTCCGCCCGTTAACGGCCGGAGGGGCCCCAGCCCCCGACGCTCTTTTCAAACACCGCTGACCACAGCGACTGTATACATACTACCCCTGACCCTTTCCACCCCAACTACCCTATACTTCCCTGCACCCCCCTTACCCCATCCTAGCACTTGACCGCCGGACGGACAAGACAGCACGTATACACCCGACTGACAGGTCTCGGCCATGTCCACTACCCCAGCCCCCATAACGGTTCTCTCCCTCAATGCTAGGGGTTTAAACAAACCCGAGAAAAGATCGGGAGCCATGAGGGACTTCCTCTCCCATAAGGCATCCATAGTGTTTTTACAGGAGACACACTTCAGAAAGGGGTCGCGACCCACACTGACCAATCAGCACTATCCCATCGGATACTACAGTGACTTCCAGGGTGGGAAATCCAGGGGGACAGCAATACTGCTCCACAAACGCATTCCGTTTAAAGAAAAGGGGGTGATGACCGACTCAGAGGGACGGTACATTTTCATAAAGGGGGAGATAGCAGGCTCAATATACACTTTCGCTAACGTCTACGCCCCAAACTGTAGACAATATCGTTTCCTGGCCCGGATACTCCGCACCCTTAAGAGTTTCACAGAGGGAGTGCTGGTACTGGGGGGAGACCTGAACGTGGCTCTGGACCCTAAATGGGACTCTTCCCTGGGTCGCTCTCACGTCCCCACCCAACATCTCACAGCGATCAGGGCCCTTTTGGCGAGGGAAAGGCTCGTGGACTGCTGGAGAGCCCTACACCCCGATGAAAGGGATTATACCTTTTACTCACACCCACATAATTCATACACCCGCATCGACTACCTCTTTATGCCACAATACCACCTACCGCTGGCACTTCGGGCTGACCAGGGCACTGCAACATGGTCGGACCATGCACCGGTGTCGGTCACCCTGAAGTCCCCGCTATTCAGACCCAGGATCTCCAAATGGAGGTTAAATGAGGCCCTATTGGCCAAGCCAGAACTAACAGCCGACATAGAAACTACATTACAAGAATACTTCACACACAATGGTACCCAAACGTCCCCCCACCATACGATGGGAAGCACACAAAAGTGTTGTTAGGGGGCATTTCATACAAAAGGGCGCACTCCTCAAGAGACAGAGGGAGGCACGCATGGCCTCACTACTGGCAGACATACAACACCTAGATGCCCTCAATAAACGACTACAACTCCCCACGCACCAGGCGACATTGCTAAGTTTACGGAGAGAGCTGACTACACTCCTGCACTCCCAACACCACAGGGCCGCATTGCGCAACAGGGCTTTCTTCCACGTAAATGGCAACAAGAGTGGGAAACTGTTAGCGCGCATGCTCAATAAAAAGAGGCAAGACACTTACATTGACCGCATTCGAGACAAGGGAGGAATCCTTCACAGGCACCCCACTAAGATTCAGGAGATCATTAGGGCATATTACACGGAACTATACGCGATGCCGCGGCCACACACAGACTCACACACCCGCAGACTCCGTGACTCTATAGACGAATACCTTTCGGCCCATACACTCCCCTCCCTATCAACAGACATAGCGGACCAGCTGGACGAACCCATTACCCCTGAGGAACTGGCGCTTGCGATCAAAAGCTCTAAGCCCGGGAGGAGCCCAGGCCCTGATGGACTGCCCCTAAAATACTACAAGAGATTCGCAGACATATTATACTCCCCGTTAGTAGACATGTTTAATGCAATCAGAGAGGGACACGACCTTCCCGAGCAAGCACTCACTGCACACATCACCATCATCCCCAGGGAGGGAAAGGACCGGGAGCACTGTGGGAGCTACCGGCCTATCTCCCTCATCAACACAGATCTCAAACTTCTGGCAAAGGTCCTAGCGACCAGACTCCAAACACACGTGCCCAGTCTGGTTCACGCCGACCAGGTGGGTTTCGTGATGGGCCGGGAAGCCCGGGACAACACCATTAGGGCCCTCACGCTTATGCACAGGAAATCTGGAGCGGACTCGGGCCTTCTCCTACTCTCCACGGACGCGGAGAAGGCCTTTGACAGGGTCAGCTGGGAATATATGTTCCGGACGCTGACACATATGGGTCTGGGACCACACCTCCGGGGATGGATTGGAGCCCTCTACTCCAAGCCGACCGCGCACGTGTTGGTCAACGGGGTACTAACAGAGGCCTTTCCGATACACAATGGCACACGCCAGGGTTGTCCCCTTTCCCCGTTACTATTTGTGTTGGCCCTGGAGCCATTCTTAAACACCATCAGACGCCACCCCGACATCACCGGCCTATATACAGGGGATACACATCATAAAATAGCCGCATACGCGGACGACCTATTATTTTTTATCACCCACCCAGAGATCTCCCTACCTAACCTAGTACAGGCGTTCCGGGCATTTGGGCTCCTCTCGGGCTTGAAAATTAACTTTTCAAAATCTTACATCCTAAATATCAATGTACCCGCGCATAGAGCCGACCAATTGCGTAGGAGTCATAACTTCCAATGGGCTTTAGACAAAATACGCTACCTAGGCACCTGGCTGACAGCGAACGCGACAAATTTATACTCGGCCAACTTCACCCCACTGCTGACCCAGTTTCGAAAGGAGATGAGGGAGTGGGCCTATCCCCACATATCCTGGTTAGGTAGGGTGCAAGTCGTAAAGATGAATTTCTTACCGAGACTGCTATACATCTTTCAGGCATTGCCCATAGTGATCCCAACTCCCTTTTTCACCACACTCCGGGGAGCACTGGGATCCTACGTTTGGGATGGGAGGAGACCCAGACTGAAACATACACTACTGTCACAACCCAAAGACAAAGGCGGTCTCGCCCTACCAGACTTTGCCTTATATTACAAAGCATGCCACCTGCAACGTGTGGTAGAGTGGTCCAAACCGGGGGTTAGCAAACTCTGGAAAACAGCAGAGGAGTGCGACGCGGGCATACCAGCCGCCCTCCTTCCGTGGCTCCCCGCCAGGGGGTCAGGGAGGGAAACACGATACTCGACCTACACAAAAGCGACACTGACGGTGTGGCGAGGCAGTGTCGGACGACATGCCCTCTCCACATACCCGTCCCCACTGCTACCCCTGGTTCATAACCCGGACTTCCCGCCGGGCCTGGACCCGAGGGCCTTCAGGGCACTAGTAAACGAGCCCCTGCCTCGCCTACGACACGTCTGCACTAGGCGAGGATTGAAAAACCTGACAGAACTGTGTGGGGAGACCTCCCAACCCTTCCTAACACGTTTTAAATACGAACAACTACGCAATTACATAAAGCTATTCCCACAGGGCCAGGCACTCGGCAGAGATCTCACGGTCTTTGAAAGGCTATGCTCTGACCCGAACCCCTTACCACATGGGGTATCGCACCTGTACTCCCTTCTCCAGTCACAGACACCAATTGAAACACCGAATTTTATGGGTAAATGGGAGTAATCCCTGAACCAAACCTTTAGCGCCCTGGAATGGGAGAAGATGTGTAATATCATACACCACTGCTCCATATTCAGCAAGAGCCAAGAGACAGCCTATAAATTGCTCACACGCTGGTATCGCACACCAGCCACAGCACATCACATAGACAAGAATGAGTACAGACATATCTGGTGGGATTGCGAACTGATACAACCCTTCTGGCACACAATTCACGCTATTATAACCCGCTTTTCGGACAATCCCCCACCATTTGAACCGGCAGCTATGCTGTTCCACCACACAAACATCTCCACATCCAAATATAAAAAATCGCTCACGATCCGGATCATAAACATAGCAAAGCAGACGATCCCAAGGTACTGGAAAACGAAAGAGACCCCGTCCCTACCCTTATGGTTTGCCCAAATGGAAGACCTCAGAGCCATAGAGGAACTCACTATGTACGTGGCTGGACCGCAACAACAGACATATCTAGACATCTGGACGCAGTGGATACTGACGACTGCGAAACCAGAATTCCAGACGATACTGACGAGTCTAACACCTAAGAGCCCAAGACCGACTGATACGGAGACAACACACTAACCCTACTTCTCCTTCCCTTCCCTACCCGACCCTATCCCCCCCCCAATCCCCGTCCCAATTAATACGCACCGACCAGAAAGGTGCGGAGCTATAACCTAGTACAAGAGGCTTAATTAGGTCGGTTACCCGACAGAGATAGGTAGATGCTGCAGAAGAGATCGACTATTCCCATATGTTATACCAGGATCTCACAGAGTCCATATGACCCGGAATATACGCTACAGGTTAGGATTAGTCTCAATCTTCTGACATGAATGAAGCTAAAAGATTTCATTGTTGCCCAGTCCATTAGACAGGACCGCTTACTATGGTTAAGGACCAGCGAGTCCAATGTTATTGCGGGCCTGCGCGCCCAACCAAACATGATAAATATTGTGTCTTATACTTTCTTATGTTCTGACACATGTTGTGTCCTATATAATTGATTTACATGCAACTAGAGACCTGCGAGTCTCACATTGACCCGTCGATATGGTAATAAAAATCATATTTACAAAAAATTATTTTTGTTTGTATTTGGTGTTTTTGTACTACAGAATACACGATACGTCTAAAACTCCCGAAACTGAAATAACTACACAAAATGGTATTTACACGAAAGGTCGGTATAAACCACGGCTAAGAACTCCCAAATGGAGGAATGAATGGATATTTATACGAAAGGCCAGTATATATAACATGCTATGAAACTACCGAACGGAAAGAAGGCACGAATGGAATTTATTAACGAAAGGTAAGTATAAAGGGAACTGGCCTCGTTTTTTAGGCCTGAACATGGGAAAAAGCGCGAACTTCCTTTCCCAAGTGTACATACGTAACGTGTCGGATCTCTTGGCTGGAAGAACGAAGAGGAGAGGTGTTGGGGAACCGGAGCCTGGGAAGGCCTTGAAATCCTCTGGGCACTGTGAAGAGCAATCTATGGGACCAGAAAGATGTCTTCCATGGTTTGCTTGCTCCTGTTGAATGCTGGGACATTTGGACCGGAAGTCTCAGGTTGCAATGCCAACAAGAACATCTGAAAACAAGCACGGTCTAGATAAGAGGGTGATTGGGGTTTTATAGGTCCAAGGTAGATTTAAACTCCTCCCACAAAAACCTTAAAACACATGATATCAGTGAAAGACTATTATAAAAAATGTTTTGGCAGACTTAGCATACACCATTGTCTAATCTCCTAACAGGACAGCAGAATCTTCTAATTGGGAGAAGGGTAACTCCTCACATTGGGAGTAGGACTACTCCTCACAAACCTGCTTGAAAAACTTAGTTACAACTTAGTTACAAATAGTAAATGGTTTGTTACAAAATAATTATACTACTAAGAAAGTTATGCTGCTGAGCATACATTTTGCCAAACAGTTACGGTGCAGCCATAGAGAAGTCTTGACAGCGAGCACCAGAGGTGGATTTATAAACAGAGGATAGACGTAGGTCTTTGGCAGAGCGCAGGAGTCTAGGTGGGACATACTTGTGTATTAGGGGGATAGGTAGATTGGAGAAGCATTATGTCGAGATTTGTAAGTAAGAACCAGAATTTTAAATTGAGCCTGATATGCTACAGGAAGCCAATGCAGGAACTGACAGAGGGGGTGGGGTGCGTGGGAGTTGCGCATGGGCAGGAAGATGAGACTAGCCTCCTCATTCATTATTGACTGCAACTGGGAAAGTTGGGAACATGTAAGATCACTGAGAAGCAAATTACAGTAGTCAAGGCGATAGAGGATAACGGCATGAACCTTAGTTGCATCTGACGTTAAGTAAGGGCCGATGCACGCTATGTTTTTGAGATGGAAGCGTGCATCTGCATTTGGCAATCAACTGGACATGAGGGGTGAAGGAGAGGTAGGAGTCAAAGAGAACAGCTAGGCAGCCAGCCTGTGGCAGCGCCGTTAACTTGGAGGGAGATAGACACGGGAGTAGCAATACTTAAAGGGAGGAAAGAACAGAAGTTCTGTTTTGGACAGGTTATGTTTAAAGAAGTGAGCAGCCATCCAGTTAGAAATAGCAGAGAAGCAGTCAGACATATGACCCAAGAGGGGCTGCGAGAGATCATTAGGGGAAAGATAGATTTGCGTATAATCTGCATAGAAATTATATTGGAAGCCAAAGGAGCTTATGAGTTTACCAATGTAGGCAGTATAGATGTAGAACATTAGAGGACCAAGAACCAAACCTTGGGGAACACCATCAGGGAGGGGTTGGGGAGAAGAGGCAGAACAAGAGAAAGAAACATGGAAAGAGTACTGGGATATGTAGGAGGAGCACCAGGAGAGGGTAGTATTGCGTGGATTGAGATTAGGGAGGATGGGAAGAAGCTGTTGATCATCAACAGTGTTAAAAGCAGAAAGGTCAATAAAAATATAATAGTGACCATAAGATCATTGTATACTTTAATCAGAGCCGTTTTGACAGAGTGATGAGCATGGGTTCCAGACTGAAGCAGGTCAAGCAGAGAGTTTGATTCGAGGAAGTCTGTTAATCTTGCATACACAACTCTCTCAAGAGTAAGAGAAGGAGTCAGAGTGTGGATGTGATGCGAGGGAATAGGATTGAGAAAACAAGGGGTGGGGCAGAGGGATCGGAGCACTCCCTCTGTAGAGGGAGCGAATTAGCATAGAACAACAGAGGAAATGTGTGGGGTTGGGGCATATATTGGTAGGGGAATGAGAGAGATGAGAGGTATCTTCCCTGATTTTAGAAATCTTAGTGAAGTGAGTTGCAAAGTTTGTGGTGGTCAAGTTGGTAGGAAGAGTAACAGGGCGAAGTTGTTAAAAATGTGAAATAGGCATTTGGGATCGTGGGAGAGCATGATTATGAGGGTATTGAAGTAATTTACTTTTGCAGAGGAAAGCAAGCTGTAGTAGCACAGCATAAATTTGGAGTAAGTCAGACGCAGAGTGAGACTTCCTCGAGCAGCGTTACTTGGTTCTGGAACATTTTTGGAGGTATCGGGTGAGCTTGGTGTGCCATGGTTGTAGATGGGAACGTGTGCTGTATTTAAATGATGCCTAGTTGACAAGATAAGGTGGAGTTGTAGAAGAAGGTTGCAGAGATAGAGCAGTTGATGCTTGAAATGAGTAAAAGGAAAGTTTGGAGGGCAAAACAATGGAGGTTTCTATGAAATTGATGTACCAAGGATAGTGTGGTATGGGTATGGGGTCAGCAATGTCAAAGGTCAGCAGGTGGTGGTTAGTTAGAGGAAATGGAAGAGATTAGAGGCAATATAGAGATTGATAAAGTCAAGAGCAAGAGTATTTCCTATATGAGCTGCTGTATTAGACCATTGCGTGAGCTCAAAGGAGGAGGTCACAGAAAGCAGATGAGAGACATCAGTGCAGTTGTGGTTGTTGATTGGGTTATTTAAGTACCCAGCTATGAAGAAAGGGGTTATGTATGGCAGTTGATTTCAGATTGCTGCAGATGGAACGGGCATTCCAGAGTGCACGCTGATGGTTGGTAGATGAGGGTAAATGGCAGGGTATTGGGATCTATCTATCTATCTATCTATCCGTCTATCTATTTATCATTAAGGCTCTTAACATGATATTTGACACAAAAGGAAGAAAATAATTACGAAAGCTGCTAAATTAGATTATTGAAGTTTGTTTTGTTTTTTTAATTTGATTCAAGATTTACCTCACAGATCACTGGAATATATATCCTCACTAAAAACAAAAAATAAGGTGCGCTGTGCCTTTAACCCCTTAAGGACCAAACTTCTGGAATAAAAGGGAATCATGACGTGTCACACATGTCATGTGTCCTTAAGGGGTTAAGACTATATTGTATTTCAAACCAAATTCTTAAAAGATCTATATAATTATTGTGCAAATACTTATTTTCTTTAAAAAGGGTTTGTTTGTTTGTTGCACATAAATCATTGCACATAATAATATATGTACTTTAGAGAGAAAAACGTATTTGCACAATAATTATATATATCTTTTAAGTATTTGGTTTGAAATACAATATAGTCTTAAAGGCACAGTGCACCTTAATTTTTGTTTTCATTTTAGAGAGTGTTTATTTGAGCTTGTGCACTGTGTGAGGTGCAGCTTCTTTTATTCATAAGTTTTTTTTATTTGTTCCTAGCGCCATTAGTACTTGAGTTTGTTTTTTAGTATGTATAGCCTCACTGCCTACTCAAATAGTAGCACAAGGCAATGCTAGAAAATTCCTGGACAATCAAAATGTGCAATGCCAGCAGGGACCATTATGGCTGATTCATGCTGGCACCATTATACACAGTTTGCAGCCAGGTCTGATGCAAGACTATTTTGTGCCCTAGACAAGACCAGCTACTTGCACCCTCTTCCCACCCAAAACAAAAATTGCCAACTTTGTGTGTCTCTTTCTTCCCCCAGCCCCTTTGTGTGTTGTGTGTCTCTTTCTCCCCCAACTCATTTGTACTTTTCTTTTTCACTTTCCTCAGCCCCTCTGTGTGTCATGCTTCTGAGCACCTTTGTGGATCTCTTTCTTACTCCCAGCTCCTCTGTGAGTATTTTTCTCCCCGAGGCCCTCTGTGTGTCTTTGTTTCAACTCACGCCCTCTGTGTCTTTTTGTCCCCCCCAGCCCATCTGTGTGTTTCACCCCCCCAGTCCTCTGTGTTTATGTGCCCCCTTCAGCTAAGCCTTGTGTCTCTCTCCCCAACCCCTCTGTGTGTCTCTTTGCGTCTCTTTTCCCCCCAAACCCTCTGTTTTTCTCTTTGCCCCAAGACCCTCTGTGTATCTCTTTGCCCCCCCAGCCCCTTTATGTGTCTTTTGTCCCTGCCCTGCCCTTCTGTGTCTCCTTGCCCCCAGCCCCTCTGTGTGTGTGTTTTTGTCCCTCCCAGCCCCTCTATATGTATTTATCCCTCCCAGCCCCACTATGTGCCTCTTTGTCCAAACCAGCACCCCTGTGTGCTTCTTTGTCCACCCAGCCCTGTGTGTCCCTTTAACTCCCTCAGCTCTCTGTGTGCCCCTTTGTGGTCTCCCCCTGTCCCTTTGTGCTCTCCCCTCCATCCCTTTTGGTCTCCCCCCTCCTGTCCCTTTATTGTCTCTCTCAACTCCCTACCCCTTTATAGCATCTCACACCCCCTCCATCCCTTTATGTCTCTCATGCCACCCCTGACCCTTTGTGGTCTCTTCCCCCCTGTCCCTTTGTGTTCTCCCCCCCCTCACTGTCCCTTTATTGTCCCTTCTCCCCCCAGTCCCTTTGTGGTTTCTCTTTCCAAACCTCATCATGACAGCTCACCTCCCTCATGTAGCATGGCTGAGCTGTTGTCAGGATCGGGACAGGGATCCAACACGCAGAGTACAAACAGTAGAAAGGTACGTATACCGGGCCTTAGAATGGCCGGACTAACGTACAGAGTATAACAGAGAATAGTCAGAGACAAGCCGAGGTCGAGAGAACGAGAAGACAGGTAAGCGAGAGACAAGCCGGGTCAGAGGGATAACAGAGATAAGCAGAATAGTACAACAAGCCGGGTCAAAACCAAAGAGAATACTAGAATACAAGAGCACTGAGTGACTAGACAAGCTAGAACCACGACAGGGCAATGAGCTGACGAGTGAAGCAAGCTTAAAGGACCACTCTAGGCACCCAGACCACTTCAGCTTAATGAAGTGGTCTGGGTGCCAGGTCCAGCTAGGGTTAACTAATTGTTTTATAAACATAGCAGTTTCAGAGAAACTGCTATGTTTATCAATTAGTTAAGCCTTCCCCCTAATCCTCTAGTGGCTGTCTCACTGACAGCCGCTAGAGGCGCTTGCGTGATTCTCACTGTGAAAATCACAGTGAGAGCACGCAAGCGTCCATAGGAAAGCATTATGAATGCTTTCCTATGTGACCGGCTGAATGCGCGCGCAGCTCTTGCCGCGCGTGCGCATTCAGCCGACGGGGAGGAACGGAGGCGGAGAGGAGGAGGAGAGCTCCCCGCCCAGCGCTGGAAAAAGGTAAGTTTTTACCCCTTTCCCCTTTCCAGAGCCGGGCGGGAGGGGGTCCCTGAAGGTGGGGGCACCCTCAGGGCACTCTAGTGCCAGGAAAACGAGTATGCTTTCCTGGCACTAGAGTGGTCCTTTAAATACCCTGAGTCCGGAGAGTAGACACGCCTCAGCTGAGTGCTGATAGGATAAAGCCAATAGAGTGGCAGGTCGCTCGGGATAGCGTCAAGACGTCACGTATCGAGCGTCATGTTAGAAAAGGAAGCGGATCCCTTGCGGCCAGCGTTAGAATGACTGGATGGACCGCGAGGAACGGGAGATATGGCGTGTCTAGACGGATAAACAACTAAGTCTCTACCCTTCTCAAAGGTAGAGACCTCAGGTACCCTGACAGTACCCCCCCTCTCAGATACGCCCACCGGGCGGAAGGAACCGGGACGAGATGGGAAGCGGGAGTGAAACGCCCTGCGGAGACGAGGAGCATGGACGTCCTCCTGAGGTACCCAACTCCTCTCCTCAGGACCATATCCCTTCCAGTTGACCAGATACTGTAATTTTCCCCGGGACAATCGGGAATTGATAATGGAGTTGACCTCGTACTCCTCCTGACCGTCCACCTGAACAGAACGAGGTGAGGAAACCGCAGAGGAGAATCTGTTGCAAATCAGTGGTTTCAGCAACGACACATGAAAGGAGTTGGGAATGCGTAAGGCCGACGGCAGAGCTAGGCGATACGCAACCGGGTTGATACGAGACAAAACCCTGTAAGGACCTATGTACCGAGGCGCAAATTTCATAGAGGGAACTTTTAAACGAATGTTCTTAGTACTCAGCCATACTCTATCCCCAGGGACAAAAACTGGAGCCGCCCTTCTGTGTTTATCAGCGTGTTTTTTGAACAACATAGAATTATGCAGGAGAATCTGACGAGTCTGATCCCACAACTTCTTCAGATTGGCGACATGATCATCAACCGACGGTACTCCTTGGGAAGAAGAGACCGAAAAAAAAATGGAGGGATGAAAGCCATAGTTCATGAAGAAGGGGCTGGAACGAGTAGAATCACAAACGAGATTATTGTGTGCGAACTCTGCCCAAGGAATCAAACCGACCCAATCATCTTGGTGTTCGGAAACAAAGCAGCGCAGATATTGTTCAATCTTTTGATTAGTACGCTCAGCGGCTCCGTTAGACTGAGGGTGATATGCAGAGGAAAAGTTCAATTTGATGCCTAATTGAGAACAGAAGGATCTCCAGAATCGTGAGACAAATTGAGAGCCTCTATCAGAAACGATTTCAGAAGGTATCCCATGTAAGCGAAAAACTTCTCTCGCAAAAATCTCCGCCAATTCAGGAGACGAGGGGAGTTTAGGCAACGGTACAAAATGAGCCATCTTAGTGAATCTATCCACCACCGTGAGAATAACAGTCTGTCTCTTGGAGGCAGGTAAATCCACAATAAAGTCCATGGCCAAACAGGACCATGGTTTCTCAGGAATGTCCAAGGGGAGCAACAAACCACAGGGAGATGCGTGAGGCTGTTTAGTCCTGGTACAAGTCTCGCAAGCCCCGACGAACTCCTTAATATCCTTTCGTAAGGAAGGCCACCAGAAATCCTTGGAGATCAGGGAATAAGTCTTGCGAATGCCAGGATGACCAGCCACCTTGCTTTCGTGGAAACACTGTAAGAGCTCCAGTTGGAGTTCAGGAGGAACAAATTTTCTTCCCTCAGGAGTCTGTCCAGGTGCCAGATGCTGTAAGTTCAAGATCTGGGCAAGCAGCGGAGAATGGATTTTGAGACTTGTGTTAGCAATAATGTTGCATTGGGGTACAATAGAGGACAGAACCGGTTCAGAAGAAGCCAAAGGTTCATATTGGCGAGATAGAGCATCGGCTTTAGAATTCTTTGAACCAGGCCTATAAGTAAGAACGTAGTTGAAATGGGTGAGGAATAACGACCAACGAGCTTGCCTGGAAGACAATCGCTTGGCCTCTCCAATATAGGACAAGTTCTTGTGATCCGTTAAAATAGTAACAGGATGTAATGTCCCTTCCAATAAATGTCTCCATTCTTTTAAAGCTTTGATAACAGCTAGTAGTTCTCTGTCCCCAATGTCATATCTGCTCTCCGCACCAGACAATTTTTTAGAAAAAAATCCACATGGATGTAATGGTTTATCCACACCTAGCCTTTGGGATAGGATAGCACCTACGCCAGTCTCTGAGGCGTCTACCTCAAGTAGGAAAGGAAGAGTGGTATTAGGGTGAACCAAAATTGGGGCGGAAGCAAAACGCTCCTTGAGAGTTTTAAAAGCAAGGAGAGCTTCCGTAGACCAATTCTTAGTATCAACCCCCTGTTTGGTCATATTGGTGATGGGCGCAATAATAGAAGAATAACCCTTAATAAAGCGCCTATAGTAATTGGAGAACCCAATAAATCTCTGAACGGCCTTGAGACCCTTGGGTAGAGGCCAATCCAGAATGGACTGGAGCTTATCCGGGTCCATCTTAAATCCCTCCCCAGAGATCACATAACCGAGGAAATTTACTTGGGATTGATCGAAACTACATTTCTCCAATTTGCAGTACAGCCCATGTTGAAGAAGTTTGTGCAAAACCCTTCTGACCTGATCGTGGTGAGTCTCAATCTCTCTAGAATGTATGAGTATATCGTCCAGGTATACAATAACACACTCCTGCTGAAATTCCCTAAGAACCTCATTAATCAGATCCTGGAATACAGCCGGTGCATTACATAACCCAAAAGGCATAACTGTATATTCATAATGACCGTAGCGAGTATTGAACGCCGTCATCCACTCGTGTCCCTGCTGGACTCTCACCAAGTTATATGCCCCTCTGAGATCTAACTTGGTGAAAATGGTAGAACCCTTTAAACGATCAAAGAGTTCGGTAATCAAAGGAATGGGATAAGCATTCCTAATGGTTATCTTGTTCAAACCTCGATAGTCAATACAAGGCCTAAGTGAACCATCCTTCTTTTTAACAAAAAAAAATCCAGCCCCGGCAGGGGAGGAGGATCTCCTAATGAATCCCTTGTCTAAATTCTCGTGAATGTACTCCTCTAGAACTGAATTCTCTTTAGTAGATAACGGGTATACATGACCCCTGGGAGGCATGGTACCAGGGAGTAGGTTAATCTTGCAATCAAAGGATCTGTGTGGAGGTAAAGTATCGGCTCTCTTTTTATCAAATACTGCCTTTAAATCCAGGTACTGAGGTGGTATTTGAGTCTCTGTAGGATTAGAGGAGTTAGCCGACGTGTTCGCCAGGCAAAGAGGGGAGACCTTCCGCAAACATTTCTCCTGACAACTCTGACCCCATGAGATTATCTCCCCTAACTCCCAATTAATGATAGGGTTATGTCTCTTTAACCAGGAGTACCCCAGGACTATGGGAATAGAAGGAGAGGAGATGATCAACAGGGATAGGTCTTCCTCATGCAAGATACCAACAGTTAAATTAACAGGTATGGTCTCACGGAAAATAACAGGCTCAAGTAAAGGTCTACCATCTATGGCCTCAACGGCCAGAGGTGTCTCCCTTAACTGGGATGGGATAGTATGCTTGTTAACAAAAACCTGATCGATAAAGCTCTCAGCAGCTCCAGAATCAATCAAAGCCATGGTTTTTACTACTCCCTTCTCCCAAGTCAAAGAAACGGGTAGCAGAAGCCTGTGATCTTTATAATTGTGAACAGAGGACAAAATAGATACACCCAAGGCCTGTCCTCTAGAGAAACTTAGGTGCGAGCGTTTCCCGAACGATTGGGACAATTTAGGCGTAGATGACCTCTGTCTCCACAGTACATACATAAACCCTCCCTTCTCCTGAACTGTCTCTCCTCCTCTGTGAGGTGAGTATTACCTATCTGCATAGGCTCAGGGAAACGTGAGGTTTCGATCTCAGAATTTCGAAATGCAGGAGCTAGTTTAAAGGAGGGTCTACGAGTCCTATCTCGAGTGTTCTGCCTCTCTCTTAAGCGTTCATCAATGCGAGAGACAAAAGAAATTAAATCCTCCAAATTCTCAGGGAGCTCTCTAGTAGCGACCTCGTCAAGGATTACATCTGATAACCCATTTAAAAATACATCTATATAAGCCTGTTCGTTCCACTTAACCTCTGCCGCCAAGGATCTGAACTCTAGTGCATAATCCACAAGTGTTCGATTTTCCTGTCTAAGGCGCAACAGTAATCTAGCTGCATTGACCTTCCTACCAGGGGGGTCAAAAGTTCTTTTAAAAGCAGCTACAAAGGCATTATAGTTATAGACTAACGGGTTATCATTCTCCCATAAAGGATTAGCCCATCGCAGAGCCTTCTCAATGAGTAACGTAACAATAAATCCAACCTTCGCTCTATCTGTAGGATAGGAGCGGGGTTGTAATTCGAAATGGATGCTGATCTGGTTCAAAAAACCACGACACTTCTCAGGAGAACCGCCATAGCGTACTGGTGGAGTAATACGAGAAGAAGCACCAACAGTAGCTACCTCTAGATCTGAACTTACAGGAGAGATCGAAGGAGTACGTGTCTCCTCTGGTGGGTTACTAGCACGAGACAATAGCGCCTGTAGTGCTAGGGCCATCTGATCCATCCTGTGTTCCATGGCATCAAACCTGGGGTCGGAAGAACCAAGCTGACTGTTTGTACCTGCAGGATCCATTGGCCCTGTCGTAATGTCAGGATCGGGACAGGGATCCAACACGCAGAGTACAAACAGTAGAAAGGTACGTATACCGGGCCTTAGAATGGCCGGACTAACGTACAGAGTATAACAGAGAATAGTCAGAGACAAGCCGAGGTCGAGAGAACAAGAAGACAGGTAAGCGAGAGACAAGCCGGGTCAGAGGGATAACAGAGATAAGCAGAATAGTACAACAAGCCGGGTCAAAACCAAAGAGAATACTAGAATACAAGAGCACTGAGTGACTAGACAAGCTAGAACCACGACAGGGCAATGAGCTGACGAGTGAAGCAAGCTTAAATACCCTGAGTCCGGAGAGTAGACACGCCTCAGCTGAGTGCTGATAGGATAAAGCCGATAGAGTGGCAGGTCGCTCGGGATAGCGTCAAGACGTCACGTATCGAGCGTCATGTTAGAAAAGGAAGCGGATCCCTTGCGGCCAGCGTTAGAATGACTGGATGGACCGCGAGGAACGGGCGATATGGCGTGTCTAGACGGATAAACAACTAAGTCTCTACCCTTCTCAAAGGTAGAGACCTCAGGTACCCTGACAGCTGTGGACCACAGAGGATGGTCTTCTGTTTCCTCTACTCGGTCTGACAGAAAGCAATTTGGCGCTCACTGCACACTTTTCAGTGTAGTTCCCTGTCTGGAATTTGTTCAGTTATAGTTCCCCTTTATTTTTTCTTTTACCTTATAATAATTTTATTCTAATGAATTTAATTAATTATTATTTCCAACACTATGGGTAATAATAGTCTGACAGGCTCCTTTTTCTCTGTTAAACCTGCAGAAGTGGATCATTCATCTTGATGAATATGATTAATTACTTACTGAAAAATCTGATTCTACGACTCATAACATTGATCTCACTATGAATAAATCAGTAGAACAGGCTGGAATCTCAGCCTGTTCAATATTATGTCAAATACTTTGTCCTACTCTTGTCCAACTCTATATATGAATGAATTAATATTATGTGAAATATTTTGTCCAACTCTATATTGCGGTCTATTATTCAAGCCCAGATAGCTAAAATAAATTTGTCTGGTACTTCAAAATTATGGTTCAATATTCTGCTTCCAAAGCAGAACATTCTTCTAACTATTGGAAAAAGTGTTGGGTGAAAAGGCTATAAAAATATATCAAGAGTCAAACTTGCAGAAGTAGATAGATGAGCCAAATCTTATCCCAGATAATATTTT